>NC_068575.1:38122979-38749145 GCF_025698545.1 Gossypium raimondii | reverse complement strand
TGAAATTTAGTCAACAACAAAATGAATAGAGAACTCAATGTATAACCAATACAGATTTAACTAGAAACATAGTATAATAATAAATTCCTAAGTTTAAGTTCTATTCAGAATTCAAGACTTCCCAATACAATGTTACACATCAATTGAATGGTAGTACAAATCCAATTCAGATACAAAATAGATCAAAAACAGATACAGTGATTCCTACCCCTATCCGCTACACACCATCTCCGACCACCCCAACACACCGATAAGGGAGTTTAAAACCCCTCCAGCCCTACACACCATATAGTGTCGATCCGACATATTAAAGTAGTTGTAGACCAGCTGCTAGATCAAAGTTGCACTAAAGTGCTAGATTAACATATAGATTAACATACAGATCACTTCCTCCTTTTCACAATTCCCACCCAATGCAAATGTAAATTATAGATATCAGAATGTACACACAGTCATTCAAATCAAATTCATATTCATATGGTACAAATCGGTATCACTAACAGTTATCATATTCAGTATCCATTTATATACTCACAGTTCAATTTCAGATTTATAAGATAGTAACACATACAGTCTAATACAGGTCATCAATGCACTACGGAAAGCCGATGTTAATGTTAGACAACGCTTACGGCCTCAGAGATAAATTCCAGATCTAACCCATATGCTCAAATAACCTCACACGGCTTTGCACACGCCCGTGTGCCTTCTCTTGGGTTCTACACGGCCTAACACATGCCCGTGTCATCGGCTTGTGTGGTCTTAAATTGCAAACAGTAAGTCACATGGCTTAAACACACGTCCATATCCCTAACCCGTGTAATCCCTATCTTGTACTCAGTTAGTTACATGGCCTAGACGCACGCCCGTGTAAGCCCTACACTAACCTGACCACACACGGTCTAGACACACTCTCGTGTACTTTACCCGTGTGGCTCGTTTTTGGAAAACAGTGAATTACACGGCCAACCACACGGTCTGGAACATGGCCGTGTGGCGTCGACAGCCATGTTTTCTGGCATCTGAAATTCGTAAAAACTCGGGTTTTCTGTAAGCACCTAAAGTGATTTCGAAGTAGGAACAACATAAAAGAAATCTGAATCTGAAAGATCAACAATGATTACTTGAATCGACGTGTCGAGGCTCGCTACTTCCAACACCTACTCCCGACCCGAACAGCAGATCAGAATAAAAAGTCCAACAATCGATAAAAGAAAAACCAAAGAGATATCAAAACGAAGAAGAGAAAGAAAAAGAAAAGAACTTGAAGAAGAGGAACGTTTTAAAATTTGTTTTAACCACCAATAAGTTTTCCGACAGTAAGCAAAAATATTTCCTAACACGTACACTGGGGCTTAAATACAAGACTAAATAGAATACATAAGCTTAACCAGTGATCCAGCAAGCTTATTCTTATCACGGATTTACACAAAATAAAATTTAAGTCAACGGTTCAAGAGCAGTGATTTGATTAAAATTAACTAGCAAAACTTCTAAAACACGACTCGAACACCTGACCTCAAACACATAAGCAAAGCATATAACCACAAATACAGAGACTTAATTACTACAAAATCTCACAAATAAACATTCAAGATTTTGGGGATTACAGTTAGGACTCAGTTAATGTTATTTACTCTCTGCCTTTGCACTCACTTTGCTGTATTTGATTTTCCGCTTTCAATCCTATTGCTTGTTACTCTATTTAATCCAATTCTTTAAATGGCATCAGTTTACAGACAAAGCGGAATGCTATCGGTACTATTTTTTTTTATACTGTTATTAATGTCTGCGGTCCCTGATATGAAATTTGTTAACACTGCTATTGAAGTCTTTAGCGGCAGTGGACGGTAAAGCTACATCCAATAGTGGCAGCCACTGCTATTTAACTTGAAACCTAAAAATTTGAAAAATTTAAAAGGTAGTTGATTTTGTTGGATTGGCATATTGACTGCATATTTGGCAGGGGAAAAAGAAGAAAGATGGGGAAGAGGGGATCTTGGTCGCAGCCCTCATATGCAGTATCATGCCCTTTCCCTTTCTTCTGTAATCTGGATTTACAGTTTTATTTCTTTGAAATTTTTTGCTTTAATATGCTTGTGTTTTTTGTTGAGCTGAAACGTTTATTTTATGCAAAATGGAGTTTAGTTTTGACAAATTTCTTGCTCAACTTCGTTATTGACGTAATGATGTTATTTTTGTTTATTTGTTTGCATTATGGATTTACCATGTAATATAATGATGGGTATTTGTATGCTCATACAAAAATAAACCCAAAAATATATAGGAAGGAATTTGTTGTAGTAGTGTGGGATAGCTCTGGTCAAAAATATATAGGAAGAAATTTGTTACAGTAGCGTAAGATAACAATAGTTAAATCTCATTTAAAAATTATAGAAAACTTGATAAAGAAGAACCACTGGGAAAACAACCATAAAGCTTCAGAGGGAATACAATATCATTCAAGTATGCTGTACACTACATCCTTTCCTTCCCCACCCCACCCGTACAATTCTTTTTCCTAATTTAAATGGTAAAGAAAAACAACTAATATTGTATATTCGAGAAGTAGAAAAATAATAAACCTTATTTATCTGAATATACTCCCAAATATAGTAGAAATATTGAGAGGAAACACGGAAAAGAAAGCATGTTGCTTTAGGTGGCATGGTTGTGTCTTAGAAATGAAGAAAAAAAAACATTATTTTTATTTTTTGTAAATGCCATGAAGAGCTTCCGTTAAAACAAAAGGTAGTTAAATAAATGAATAAGTTGTTTATTCTTCTCCTTATAGGCATCCTTGGAAGTGAAGCCATATATGTTTGAACTCTAAATTTAGATAGACTATCTTAAGAATTTCTTATATTAATAAATATAGTAATTGAATGTGACCACTCTGCTGTTATAGAGAATGAATGTATTCATATTCACACCATGGTATTGTCTGGAGGAGTATCGTTGGGCTAAGGTATTATTATTAGGCTATCAATATCTATTGTTTAATTTTTTTAATTAATTCGCAAATACAATGGCAAAAGCACTCTCATAGCTTCCCAAAGATACTTCATCCACTAATGCTCTTACTGAAGCCAATCATTCAGTTTGTAATACTTCTTTGGTTTCTTTGCTTCAAAGTTCCTCCTCCTGATGCCTTCATAGTGTAGGTGAGGTTTTATTTTCCACTGGAGAGATCCCAAGTTCTATTTTCTATATTGTTTAGAGTAAATAGTCTTAACTGTTACTGAATATTGTTGTGTCTTTTCCACCAAAAATTGTAGAATCCTTTTGATGGAATCTTTCAAAGAGTTTGATGTACTACCATGGTGTATCAAATTTTTAAGTAGAGATTAACCACAAATTAGCTCTTTCTATTAATTGCTTAAGAGGTTGAAAATAACAGTTTTCTAAAGCTCAAGCGATGAGTGGCTTATGAGCAATGATTTCAAAAGAGAGAGATAAAGAAAGGAATAGACAAAAGTGGTTGGTGTACATTTGTCACTTGTGCATGTGGTTGTTTTTCTAGTGGTTCTTATTTATCAAACTTTCTATGATTTTTAAATGAGTTATCTCACACTAGTGCAGCAAATTTCCTCCTATATATTTTTGGGTTTATTTTTGTATGTGCATGCAAATGGTTGGGGTGTACACTTGCTACCTCTACACGTGTGAATAAGTTTTGTTGCTCAGTTTTTGCATTTTCAAACTTTTATTTTAACAAGGAGAAAATTTCAACCAAATTCTAGTAGCCATTCTTTTCTAATGATATGTAAAGTTTTTTATTTTTTATTTTTTGAAACGAAAGAGAATTCCTATGGTACATTCTTATACATGATCCATATTCTTAAGTAAAAGCCTTTGTGAATTACATTGATGATTATACTTTTATTCATAATATACCTGTGGTATTATTAACATCATATAATGCCAATATGGATAGGTGGTGATGGAACCTTAGTATCATAATTTTGTTTTTGATATGTATGGCATCCTATTTGGATTTGGTCTCTACTCCACGAGGTAAAACTCTCTTGTTTCATTTGAAATCACTGCTTTCCCAAGTTTCTACCTTAGACCTAGGAGTTGAAAGTCTAGTTCTCACGTGAAACTTTGTAATGTTCTGTACTTTGTCACGTCTCTCTTACCATCTTATAATATTGTTTTTATCAATTTCGTCATTACCCTTTAAAATTATATAATTTTTTTTAAAAAAATAAAAATTATTTTTTTCATATTTTAAATAAAAACATATAATAAATTTAAAAATTATAAATTTTTAAATAAAAATTATAAAAAATAAAAGCTCTTTAAAAAATTAAAAATATAAATGGTTTAAAACCATAAAAATTCCAAAGTTCAATATTATTTAAACTAAACCGAACCAACCAGTCGAATCAAATGGATAAGGAACTGATTAGGATATTGTCTGTGAAAGATAAAAAACAAGTTGACCTGGATTGGTTGAATCGAGCTAAAGAAATGGTTTAAACGATTTCGGACTAGTCTGACAAACTGATTTTTAGAATGACCAGTCCAATTGGTTCAAAGCAAATAAATTATTAAAATAAAAATAAAAGTATCAAAAATTATTTTTTTTCAAATTAAAAATCATAAAAGTTCAAAAATATATTTTTAAAAAATTGAAAAAAATAAGAACTCTTTAAAGTCAAAAATTCCAAATTTCAATGTTATCTAAATTGAAACAAACCAATTAGATCAGAATCGATTAGGATATCAATCTTCTTGTGAAGGGTAAAGAACTGGTTGACCTACATATCAATACAAACAAATTTAATTGGGCTAAAATACAATTAAATCAATTTCTATAATTTTTTAAACACTTTTTATTTTTTATTTTTAATAATTTATTTGCTTCGAACTGCATGAATTTTGAATCAATTCAACTATTGATTTAAATAGTTTATACCAATTTTCAATTTTCAAGCCAACCAATCTTTTACCTCTCCGCGAATTAATACCCCAACTGGTTCTCAATCCAATTAGATTGACTAACTGATCAGATTTAGTTTAGATAACACTGACTTTTGGGATTTTTATATTTTAAAATCATTTTTGTTTATTTTATTTTATTTTTAAAATATGTTTAAATTTTTATGTTTTTATTTAAATTATTAAAAAATTATATACTTTCAAAGAATAAAACTCAAATTATCAAAAATTGTAAATATCAGAGCTAAAAAAATATTTCAACTACAAAACCGCAAAATTAGATAGAAAACTCAAAATTTTTAAATAAAATAAAAATATAAAAACTCATGATCTCAAAACTAAATTTTAAAATTTTCAAAAAGAGTACAGTGATACTATTCTAAAGTTATATCATTCACAAAAACTAAAAGAGGTGGTATTTGATAACTTGAAAAGCTCAAGCACAGTTGAGGGGTATCCCACCGACGATTTAGAGCAAACTGGTGTTTATCTCTGCCTTAATTTACAAACAAATAAAGGTAAATCTGATCCCCCCATGGTCGTTTACTTGCTTCATAAAAATGGTGTCTGAAAATACAACTTAAACTTTAACCCTCCTACGCCCAATAAATCTAGCAGGACTAAACCGACTAAGATCAACAATGGTAGCACGTCCCTCAAGAACAAGCTCAGCCACAGCAGCACCTGTAGCTGGACCATTGAGTATCCCCCAACAACTGTGACCAGTGGCAACATAACACCCCTTCATCCCTGGAACTTCTCCTATTATCGGCACCCCATCGTCGGTGCATGGCAAGAAACAAGCTTGCTCTGCCTTCACTCGCGCTTCTCCTTCCCTCAGATGGCTCGAAACACTTTTACCCACTCTCTTTAGCATCGCTATTGATGCTGGGTTGCCTACTATTTGCTCTGGATCATCTGGCACCTCTTCCTCCGCTGACATCCCACATATATACACTTCCCCTACCATTCCAAATCACGCTTACTTTTATAACTACAACTATCATAACATTGTTATGCAAAATTTTTTTTAAAAAAATCACAGTCGTACTTACCAGTTGGACGAGGGTAAACTTCGGGGTCCATGGCTTTGCCGCCCTGCGGATGAAAGCTAAGAAAGAGGGCATGGGGCGTTATGGCACCAGGGTCTTTCGGCTCCAAAACAATACTATGGGCCTTAAGCCCAGAAACTCTGAACATTGAAGCTAACATCTCAAACTTTCCAGTCCAAGGCCCAAGTGATAGAACGACCGAGTCCGACTCAATAACTCGTCCCCCTTCGAGTACAACCGATCCAACTCTCCCCTCCTCAACACGTAGCTGCTCCAGTTTCCCAATCACCACCTCAACACCATATTTCTCGACGGCTGTGTTTAACAGAGTTCTTGTGAATAATTGAGGATGTACTTGGGCTGTTGTTTGCGTCGTCCCGATTGTTCTAGGCCCACGTGTCGCCCCATCGACCCATGATGGGATCATAGAGTCACCGGACGACTTGGAACCGGACGGAGAAGAAGGCCCTGATTCGGTTACTGTAATGCTAAGAGTGGTCAAGGGCCGATACCCGTACGAGTCGGGGCCGTTGAGTTCTTCGGAGAGTGAACGGTGGAGATTAAAGCTAGCACGCGCGAGTGATTCGACGGGACCACCGTCGCACCAGTCTAGGGCGAGGAACCCGCCTGCTTTTCCGGAAGCGGCACAAGCTACCGAAGATTTTTCAACGAGAGTGACGGCTTCACCTTTCTTGGCAAGGAAATAAGCCGTGCAAACGCCGATTATGCCTCCCCCGCAGACCACCACGCGCTTTTTCGATTCAGGTTGTTGCCGGTCATCCATTGGTTGCGATAAAGACGATAAGCAGCGGATGGAAGTGGCGGTTATGACGAGGTCGGCGAGTGTTGGATATTTTCGGATTGGTCGGAAGAGCGATGCTATGGATAGCGGCGATGCTGATGATATGACCGCCATGATATCAAACTAGACCCGCCCGGCCCGACGGTCCGCCCGAAATATGAAAGGATTCGGGTAAAAATATAGGCCCGAAATATGGGCTTGTGCAAAAAAAGAGGCCCGTTTAAAAAATGGGCCGGGTTCAGGCTCAACTTTTTTTGCCTGAGCTCGGCCCTGCCCGGCCCAAATATAATAAATATATATTTTTATTTTTTAATTTTAAAATACTTTAAAAATATTTTTTTTATTTTTTTATTTTTAAAATATTTTTTTGTGTTTATTAAAAATCGGGCCAGGCCGGGTCGGGCTCGGGCTTATTATTTTTTTCCGGGTTAGACTTGGGTAAAATTTTAAGCCCATATTTCGGGCTGGGTCGGACCCGGGCCTAAGAGGCGGGCCAAAAAATTTTCCGAGCCCGGCCCGCCCCATGGACAGGTCTATATCAAACCGATTGCCTTTTGTAGGAAAGTTGTAGTTTGAGGACACGTGTTATTTAGAATCAATTTCTGGGCGTAACGGAGCTAGGAGGAATGTAACCAGTTTTCGTTGGACAAATGGAAATGGGTTGGATATTCTATAGTCGATTCCACAGTTCCATCAAAATGGGTTTAGTCCACTAAATTTATAGCCCATTTAACTTCCACTTTCTGGTCAAAGGTGGCTTGCCCTAAAAGCAAAAAATAATAATATCCAACAAAACTGCAAATTTTAGCATCTTATAGCCTTGAGGTTTAATTCCAAATATTTAGGTCTAATTATACTTTCACCTCATTTCAAATTTAATCTTTTACGTATTTAATTATTTTACTCTTTTGATTTAATAATTGAAATACAATTTTTTTATTAAATTAAATTATATAATATTTCTGAAATAAAATTTACTCACCCAATCAATATCACAGAAGGCCGATAAGTATATAAAATATTAAATCTAGAGTTGTAAGGATTTTTATTTTGAATACGAGACACTACATTTCTTCAGCACAATTTTAGAGAAGCTCCAATTTAATATAAATCTTTTGACACTATTATCAATCAGACTTTAATGGTTGATTGATTTGATTACAACAGTTGTAACTTCAAAAGGAAAATGATTAAATTTAGTATAAGGATTAAAAGCAAAATTAGAGAGAAAGATTGGAATGTTGGTATGATTTATAAAGGATAATTAGGTAATTTAGTTCACAAACAGTGTAAAGTCTTTGGGGGGTGTTTTTTGTTGGATTCCATAATCAGAAACTTAAGATTCAAGTATGAGAAGGTAATGAAATTATGGGGAAGTTGGATGCATGTATGTATGTATGTATGTTTGGGAATGAGAGGGAGCAGACCCCGACCACCACTAATTCCACTTAATTAACATTAATTATGCAATTGTTGGCATATTTTCATGTAATAATTACTTTTTAATTATTTCAAATAATTGTAGGTCGAATGTGGGATTACAGTGAAAAATGACCTAACATATATCAACAACTATCTTTCTCATTCTAATCATCATTCTATAACATTATTATCAATTCGGTCTTTTATACACTTATGCAACTTTAATCCCTTTCAAATGCTAACACTTCAATTTTTTTATTAAATAAACTTTCTTTTCACCCTCATAAAAAGTTGAAATTTCAATTTAATTTATCTTTTTTAATTTTTTCATTATTTTAAAGTTTAATATAATATTTGATATTTGAATTTAATTTTTTAATTTAATACTTAAACATTTTTTGTCCAACTTGATACATAAACTTATCGAATGTTATACAATTACTTCAATATACTACAATATTATTTTTATGAGATAATAAAATAACCAATATATGACCAACATGAGGCAAATGACATTGATTTTTTTGTAGTTTAAATGTTCAATTATTTGTATTTTTAAAATTTAAATAATTATTTTATTTTATTTTAGGTAAGCTCTTATTTCTTCTTTAATATCAATTCATTAAGCATAGCTCAAAATACAATTTTTAACATCAACTTTATCTGATATAGACAATATTTTTCTAGAATTGAAGACTTTGTGAAGATTATGCCATGTTTTAAGCATATAGTTCCTCTTGAGTCATTCCTACCATTAACAGTCAAAATATTCTCAACACCAATGAAAAATAGAATTTGAGCATAATGCTTAGCAAAAAGAAGGAAACTTCAAATTTTATCTTTTTTGCCATTAAATTCTATTTCATCTATCACACTGATTATACATTAGTTATTTTTGTCCTCTCGTAAAAAAACTAACACCATCAATGTTTTAGGATAATTTGTATAATATTTGATAAGTTTAGGTATCAAATTAGATAAAAAATTTAAAACTAAATTAATAAAAAAAGTACCAATATACTAAATTAGACTAAAAATATTTAAATATCAAATTAAGAAAAAAATTGAAATACCAAAAATTAAATCATATTTTAATATCAAAGAGTATATGCCATCCTTCCTATTAATCTAAAAAAAGGGATAAATATTATTTGGTAGCATAATATTTTTATACCGATGTTCATGTTGGTTACAATGAAGTTATTGGAGTGAGGACCCCAATGAAATTGAAGATTCGCACCCAGCCGACAAATTCCCTACTTTCTATCCAATTACCTCCGTCAATCTAAGATGTTTTATTAGTTTTGTGACTACTCACAACCTCTGTTTTTCTGGGCAAACTAATTACTGCTTGGTTGCTACCTATTTGGGCTATAGCGATGACATATTCTTTATGCTTTTTCTTTTAATGCAAATATTATGAACCAATATTTATTAATGTTTTTTAAGGTTGTGCTTTTATCATAAATTTGATCTTAGTTGGTTACAAGACAAAAGGGTAGATGTCAAATTCCATTTCTCCTTTTTTTTTTTTTTGTGGGCAACTTGATGATGGTAGGCAGTAGGAGTAGCCTTGTGGAGTCAATTAGGGTCCCTTAGCCACCACCTGTTTATTTCCACCGTCTCAACCTCACATCATTCAACAATAAATTGGAACATTATAAATAAATTAATACACTTCAGGGGTTAATACGTCAGTATTTGAGATTCAAAAAACTTTGAAAATTTAAGTTATATAAGTAAATGCGTTGGTTTTTTTTTCTGAATTTATTTTAATTAATTAATTTGGTTCTTGTAATAATTAATTCTGTTAAAATCATTATAACTTCAAGATAGGATAGTTGTAGGTCAATATCAAACCCGGGTAAAATTAAAAAAAAAAACAAAGTGTTCAAATAGCAATAAATATTTACAAAAAAAATTACCCAGCAGCCACAAGCAAACAAGGAACCTAACAAATAAATATAAACCCTAGATTGCTCAATGACAAATGAAGAAGTGCAAAATCTTTCCTTTATTCACAAACCCAACAACTGCAAGCTCCCATTCATACCATCTAATAATCTTTTCTTTGTTTTGGTTGTCTAGAAAATTCAAAAAGGGTTAAGGGGAAAAAAGGGAAAGTAAATCTGATAGGAAGTAAGTTTTGTTGATCTGGCTTCTTGGAATTGGATTAGGGGATAAAATATTGACATTGACATAAGGGCTAAGTTTGATCCCCAATTGCTATTGTTGTGGTCAAAAGAAACTGAAATTTCCGCTATGACATAGGAAGAGTGTGGACAAAATGGAATTATTTCTAGTAAAACTTGGCTGTTTAAATGATTTGGTCTGAAGACAACGGTATCGGAAACTACAGAGGTGGACGATTTTGACATTTCTAAACTACTGAAATCAACTTTCAAAGTCACTACTTTAGACCTTAATCCCAAAATTTCCTTGTAACGTACCCAGTTTTGTCAATTTCACCAAGGAGTGGATGGAAGCCGGCTTTACTAAGGAAACCCATCATCATTTCAATATTAATTCTGTTCATTATTTGATAATTATATTAAATCTTGATTCATTTCGAAATTAAATTAAATTTTTTTAATACTCTTTTTTTTCTTTTTTTTATATTCATAAGACTCCAACCATAAATCTTAAAAAACTGTTATCACTATTATGAACCAATGCTGTTCAAAAGGACAATGACCCCTAACCTAACCAGGGGCCGAGTGGCTCCACCACATTGACAAAAAACCTTATTGTTGGGGGCCTAATGTCTCGAATCCGTTGATGATGATGAAACATTGAAACCCCCTTATTTTTGTTTCCTAACCAAAATTCTTCAGATATATTTGGTTTCTTTTAGGTTTTCAACGGATCATTGAAGGGCAAATCATTGATAATTTCTTCTTCTTCTTTTTCTTCTTCTTCTTTAGCATACTTTATTTTATAACGAACATGAAGATATTCCATACAATATTTTTTCCCTCCAATTGGATGGAAAAGGATTAGCCCCCGACTATTAACCCCTTTTTCTTTTGTATCGGTTTTGTCCATAATAGTTCATCATCAACTATGGAAGGGAGCGTACATAATCAAGTTTGAATTGGAAGCAAAGAAGGGGAGAGGATGAAATTG
Organism: Gossypium raimondii; assembly: GCF_025698545.1. NCBI lineage: Eukaryota > Viridiplantae > Streptophyta > Magnoliopsida > Malvales > Malvaceae > Gossypium > Gossypium raimondii. The sequence continues at coordinate 38,737,796 of NC_068575.1, read as the reverse complement.
AATAAGAAGTAATCATATTCACATCTAAATTAAATTAAATCCCAAGGTTAGCACTTTGGTTTGCATAATATATCATGTTTTATCCATACAAAATATTAGTAAATCATTGTGTTGAAATTAAAAAGCTTTATGAAAAGAAAAAAAGGGGAAAGGAAATAGCTGCGCCCACCACAACAAAAATTTCAGAAGATGGATGCATGCATTATGTTGTGGAAATGATTAATTAACCTTGTTCCTAAATGGTATACTTAATGCCATACAACTATAAAGTTGTACTTAATTTAATGTCAAAAAATCTCCAATGTCATTATCACTTCAAACATTTATCATTTTATACTTTAATTTAACATATAACTCCATAATTACTTTACACTCTTTCTCTTTTACCTTTAATTTTTTTTTAAATATGTCACTTTGTTATACTTATTTAAATATTTTATTGACATTATTATCTGAGGTAGGCTATTTTAAATATATATATAGTAAGTTAGGCCACAGCCCAATTAAAAAATCGTGTTGAGATTTAAATATGATGGAACATATAATAAAATATTTTAAAAATGAAAAATACTTTTAGGTTGATCCAACAATACTAATGCTTTTTGGGAAGGTATAAAGCATATAAAAACTAAATAACTAATATCTTATCCAAAAGAAACTTTATTAATTCCTATATTGCCGAAATCAAATCAAACAAACTTATTCTTCAATAGATACCATGCAAAATAAAATTCACATATTGAAATAATTAAAAATATTGAAATTAAGTAAATCCAACACACAAGTTGAAAATTCGTACACAAACAAACAAACTAATATGTTCCCATTTTAGTCATTTCAGTTATGCAATTGTAGGCATAATTTAATCTGTGTCACATCTTACCTAACATATTTAAGGCTTAATCCTATTTCTTTAAAATAATGATAAGGGAATAAAGTTAGTAAGGTTGAAATCAAAATTAGTGCTCTAAAATTTTACTTGGTCTTGGGGGGATGGTCAGACTAAGAAATCACGTAGGAGGTGGATGCATGGAAGAATCCATACATCCTTTAGCTTAAGCAACATAAAATGCAGTCGTTAAGTTTAATTATAGGAACAGCATTATTAAATCAATGTGGAAAGGTTACTTAGGAAGAGGGCGATTCCAACTTGGCCTAAAAATTAAAAGCATATAGGAAGAGAAATAAGGCACGTTGTCACATTTCTGATTCCAAATGACATCTCGTCGAGACTTAGCCATTAAGAATTTTCAAAAGCTACGATTCTTCTTTCTATCCTATCGTATCGGATGGAATACTATAAGTAGATAAATAAATAAATAAATGGTACTATGGGTGCATACGACTTACGATAGCGGAATCATGGGACAGTGTAGGATCATCCCCTTAACCATAATCAAAATATGTTGTCTTTTTCGATTAACTAAAAAAACTAAATTTTTTTACGACCATAAATTTCTCATAAACAACCAAAAAGAATTAATGCGTTATAGCTGGCAACACTGTCCTTCCTCATCACTTCATCTCATTGACGGTTCAAAAGGAGACAGCAACTATGTTTTCTTGCTTCCATTTAGATTTTTTTATATAAATTTTATCTCATTTATAAATAAGATTTTTAAATTTATTATAATATTTAGTTAAAAAAAACTTATCATATTTATAAATAAGAATTCTGACTCAATTAAAACATTTATTAAATGAATTTTTTATAATAGTAAATAAAAATAAAATTCATACTAAAATAATTTCTATTTCCATTAACCAAAATTAAAAATTATATTACTCTAGTTTTAAATAAAACTTTAATTATTTATATAATAGGTTACTATATATTTCATATATAAAACTTTATAAATAATAAATTTATATAATCCAATATATTATAATTATGCTAATTATATATCTATAAAATATCATGGCCAATTTATTCAAATATTAAGAAAAGAAAATAAAATTGAATTGTTTATAATTTGTACAAATGTTATAAGATGATTAGATATTTTATTAGCACAATATTTAAATGATCAAAATAATTAATATTTGTTATTTATGTTTATTATTTTGAATAATTTGCTTTCTATTGATTTTTTAAATAAAATTATATCTCGCAGTGAATATAGTAAAATATTTTAATTATTTGAATTTTCAAATAAGTTAATAAATTTTAATTATCTTTACATTATTTATAGTAATAAAAAGTACATTATCTAAAAAATTAAAATTAAACTCATAAAATTATATTGGCAAATAATTAGTATTAATATATACTATTATAAAGATTGTGATAATCATTTGGGGATAAATTTATCTAAATTATCATAATTAATAAGTAGCATTGAAAATGACATTTAAAAAATATCTTTTACTTTTAAAATTTTAAATATAATTATTTTTAGAAAAATATTGGTATTACTTTAAAAACTATTGTAAAATGTAGTTATAGTAAAAGTTAGGAGATGATGAGAAAAAAAAACAAAAAAAGGAGATGGGGTCCATTGAGGTTCAAGAAACCTAATGACGTGGCGAGAAACCAAGGGGGTTATAAGAAGCAGATATGACGTATAGAGCTGAGGTGTCAGAGGGTGAACAATCAATTTCCGCTTGGTTTAGTAACGTGTAGGGCGTTAGAGAGAGGCAGGTGTGTTTGGCCTTTGGTTTATGTTTTTTTCATTACAACTGTAATTTTTGTCTGGTTGCGGTGACGGAAGTTTGTGGACGCGGTTTCCCTTATTTTGCCCCCACGTTTTCCATGTGTTCATCGGAAGGAGAGATATGTGTAAGGGACGATTACCAGAATGGTTGGACGGTCCATAATAATTTATTTCATGTGAATCTTGTGAACTCTCAAACTTCTTGGATCATTGTCATGAACCTCACATTTTCAATGTAAAAATAAAACCAAGTTACATTGTAGTTTGTAGAATTTTTATTTATTTATTTCAAGAATAAACTCCAAATACTGAAGAAAATAATACTCAAAATTCAGTGGCAAGGAAATGTCTTGAAATTTTAAATATATTTTTTACGATATTTTTAAATTCGAATCATTTTAATCCTAAAATTAGGAAAAGAACAATTAATTAATTGCCATATTGTAGTAATTTAAGTTTATTTATTTTAATTAATTAATAGTTAGACATTTATATATTGTAATTATTTAGCTTTATTTTTATCAAATTAAAATTCAGATACTAATTTTAATTAAATTTATAATAAAATTATAAATTCTATAAAAGAAACTTTGGAAGACTTGGGGACAAACACAAATTTATCCTCACTAATTATAAGATGAAAATAAAATAAAAATTTAAAACTCATAAATTGATTCACTTATTTAAAGAAAATAGCATTTATATATTATAATTACTTTAGATAGAAAGAAAAAGGGAAATGAATGATAAAAGGGGGCGGGTGGCTTGGCTTGTAAATTGGTATGTTATCCAAACCCCATGCCCAGGCCCCATCTCCTGCTTCCCTTTCATCTTTAAATTAATTTTGAAATTGACATGTAGAGAATGAAGAGGCAACGATTTCAAACTTACTGCCCCATCAATGTATAGTAGTAATTAATAAAAAAGTCCCAACTCTGAATTCAGTGCATTCCAGTCCATCCACAACTAATCAAACTTATGCTTTCCTCATTCAGGGATGGATTTCTTATTTCTTTAAACTAATCTTCAGTTTTATTATACACCCATTTGTTACCTCAGTTTTACTTTTAACTACAACTGGCTTCTTTTTTCAATTATGTCATCAAAGAAATCTTTAACGTTATTACATCCATGGTTTAACCATAAATAATATATTAAAATATTTTTTTTAAATGTGTTGTAGAGATTAAGAACAAAAATGAGATATATTGGTAGATCTGCTCTTCCTTTACAGCCATATCATTGGGACAACATATTTCCGGATAGAAATACTCAATGCAACAATCCAGAATTGGTTGGCATTATCAGGAACAAATATGTGCATGGATTCTAGCTTGTTTGGATGACATGGAGTTCCATACTTATCAGATTTTAAAAATTATTGCCGTAAATAAATTTTTTATTTTTTATTTTCAAAAAAAAAATGCATTTCCTTTTCACTCTTTATTTCAATTGAATGGACCGACCGTATCTATAGTTTTAACAATCCAAGATTTTGTAGACAAGTAAAAGTATAGAAAAAAATAAAGAGCAGATTCACATCCAATGAATATGCACACAATATCACGTGACATTGCATAATACTGCCCGTACAGAAATTCTTTATACTCCGACACGGTCCATACGTAACGTACGTTTCTCAAAATTACAATAATGCCCTACGTTTATTGTTCTGATATTTTGGAGCTTGCCAAGTCGCACGTGTGCCTCGTCTTGGTGGGGGGGTTCATGCTTCTATAGATTTAACTTTGCACATGTGATTTCCTTTTCAGAAAAATATATTAATAAAGAAACAGAGTTTTAAGGGAAAAAAATTTGGTTGCCTGACAGCTGTCCCATCTAACGGTTAGAAAACTGAAAGTACAATCTTCCGTATCGCTTTTACTTTTTTTTTCTTTTTTTTGTAATTTCTATCAATATCGTGTAAATTCAAGTGTTTTACTTCGTATTATGATTTTTGGATACCTCTAACCGTAAAATATAATTAAAAGCTTTTTTTAATATTTATCGAAATGGGCCCGGTAAATGATTATTTATCAGAATGGACCATTTTCCCCGAAAACCCGTTCACGTTAGCGCGATGTCAGGGTACGTGATAGGAAAACGCGTCCTCAAAGGCGCGTTTTTCCCGCGCGTGAACAATGCCAACGATCATTTTTTTGACCGTTGGCCCCTCCAATGGTAAAAAAAAAACTATAAAAACCCTCCACGCCTTCATTTTTTTCACAAATTAATCATTTCTCAATTATTTTCTCAATTTCCTCTCAAATTGCTCTCAATTTCCTTCCAAATTTCTTTCAAATCAATATTTAATCTCAATTTGCTCTCAATTTCCTCTTAAATTTCTCTTAAATCCCTATTTTTAATTATTATTAAAAAAATTTAATTTTTTAAAAATTTTTTTAAATCGTAAAAATTTGTACGAATTTAGCAATGGCTGGAGAATTGATTCGTTTTGATAACAAGCACATATCCGTCGAACAAATAAAAATGATAAGTGTTAAATTTATTTTTTAAATATTATTTAAGATTTTTTATTTATGTATTTTTAAATAATTATTAATTTATTATTTGTTATAAAAGTCTGTAGATCGAATATTGGAATGCTATATCCGGAATATGCATGGTCCTCCATCACCGTTGGTAGAGAATTACCTATGGGAAGCAGATTTTTGGCACGTGGCGACGGTAGGCTGGGGATGCAAGTTGGACCCGAAACTTATCAGTGCGTTGGTTGAAAGGTGGAGACCCAAGACGCACACATTCCATCTTCCATGTGGAGAGTGCACTATCACTTTGGAAGATATCAATCTGTAATTGGGATTGCCGGTGGACGGGTACCCAGTCACCTGGTCTGTTCAATATGGCGATTGAGGAGCGGTGTGCTACGAGATTTTGGGTACTATTCCGGTGAAAATTAACGGAGGTCGGATCGAGATGTGCTAGTTACGAGACACATTCCCGGATCCGGATGATGATTCAACCAAAGTAGAAAGAATCTGATATGCTCGGGCATACATTCTTCAGATAATTAGAGGTTATCTGATACCGGACTTGTCACGGAACCTCGCACATCAAAGATGGTTGCTGAAACTCGTTGATTTTAGAACAGCTGGTGAATTGAGTTGGGGGTCCGCCATGTTGGCAACATTATATCGGAAGATGTGCGGGGCGACGCGACCGAGTAAAGCGAAAATCAGAGGTTGCCTATCACTACTGCAGTCATGGGCACGGTTTCGCTTTTCATTTTTACGTCCTCGAGTGGACCACCTATATACATTCCCACTCATAGCGAGGTAAATTATATATTAGATGTTACAATTATTACGTAGATTTTTAAAAATAATAGTATGCTAAAAATTTATTTAATTAGGTGGAACCATCCGGCAAGTTATGCTCGATTACCTACCTCTCTTGAAGATATACAGCTTTTATTAGACCAACAGTCGGAAGCACATGTAAGTATTAAATAAAATTGATATTTCCATCATGAGCTAGTCGATTGGTATTTAGTATTATGTATTATGTATTATGTATATAACTAATATTTCCATCATGTTCATATAGTTTCAATGGACACCATACGAAGATCCGGCAATTCGGGCAGTAATTCCGTATGAGTACCTCCAAAATCCAAACGCTTGGCACGTGAAAGTGGCGTTGATCAACTATGCGACCATAGAGATGCAGACAGAGTGTTACGGTAATTTGGATGTAGACACCCAATTCCCGTGGCACCTGAGGTATTTGATGATCAGCACAAAATCGACCTACGACAATTGCATACGGATTGGCCGAGCTTCTGGTCCTACTACATCCAAATGTGAGAAGATCGGAATGATTATATACCTACTCGGGAACCAAGCATCGTTCCGGAGTTAGCGTGCGTGCCGGAATACATGTCATGGTTTAGGATCCATGGCAAGCCGTATTTACTGTTGACAGAGGAGAGGCAGCAGCAATTACGTGTCCAAAGGGAACGATGTAGGCCTTTAAATCCAAGACGAAATGACGACGACGCAGGCCTATCAACGAGGCCTAGACATTCACCCAACCCATCATCAGCGACCATTCAATCACCAGGCCCAGCGAGAGCACCAACACAGTCACCCGACCCAGCTGTTCAATCGACGACACAGCCTTTTCAGATGATGTGAGGTGCGTATCCTAGCCCTTTTATGTATCCTAACCCTTATATGTGTCTTTTTCCCAGTCCTATGGTAGGTTGGAGTCCATGGCCCGATTCATCTCCATTTTCTGTTACGACGAGTAGACCGCCGATGTATAGGCCAGCATTGCATGAGAGATCGCAAGAAGGGCCGTCGTGGAGCTATTCTTTTTACCAATCCCCATCACCGTATGGGTTTCAAACGGCTTCACCGTTGGTGATGCAAACACCTCCACAGTCACTATTCTATCAAGGTGGCTCATCGTCCCAACACCGACAATCAGATACCCTACCGGAGGAACCAGAATCCTCGTCGGAGCAACCACAACCCCCGCCGAAAGCTGGACAAAGGAGGAATCCAGCGCGTAATCGTCGACGGCCGCCATGTAGCACTGAATCCGGCGGGCATGGAGATTGGTTTTTATTTTAATATATTTGTACAAACATTTTCAATATTTTGATATTATTTAATGTAATAAAATAGAGATTTATTTGATTTATTGCTTAAAAACCCTAAACTAATTTATTAAAAATTTATAAATTTATAATTTATAATTAAATTTATAATTTAATTGACAAACCCTAACAAAAACCCTAACCCTTAACTTAAAAATCCTAACCATAACCCTAACCCTTAACTTAAAAACCCTAACCTTAACCCTTAACTTAAAAACACCAAAATCCTAACAAAAATCCTAACAAAAACCCTAACCCAAACCCTAACCCTAAACATTAACTTAAAAACCCTAATCATAACCCTAACCCTTAACTTAAAAACCCTAACCCTAACCATTAACTTAAAAACCCTAACCCTAACCATTAACTTAAAAACCCTAACCCTAACCATTAACTTAAAAACCCTAACCTTAACCCTTAACTTAAAAATCCTTAACTTAAAAACATCAAAACCTTAACAAAAACCCTAGCCCTAACCCTAACCCTTAACTTAAAAACCCTAACCCTAACCCTAACCCTAACCCTTAACTTAAAAACCTTAATCCTTAACTTAAAAACACTAAAACCCTAATGCTAACAAAAACCCTAACCCTAACCCTAATCTGATATAATTTCATAATTTTACTAACAATTAATACAATTAACAATGAATAATTTGACTAACAAAATGTTAGATTTTACAAAATGTTTTGACTGGTACTAACAATTAATAATTTGATATAATTTAATAATTTTACTAACAATTAATACAATTAACAATTAATAATTTTACTAACAAAATGTTAGATTTTACAAAATGTTTTGATTGGTACAAAAAATATAATTTGATAAAATTTTAATAACAATTAGTTTTAATTTTAATAAAAATATAATTTTAAATACCCAGGCTCGGGTTCCGTATTTTTTCCTTGGGCCGGGCCTAGACAAAATCTCAGGCCCATATTCCTGCCCGGGCTTGGGGCTGAAAACTTTTTTTTACGCCCGTCCCAAACCCGGCCCGGCCCATGAACACCTCTACGGCCTAAACCCTAATTTAATTGATTTTTTCTTAAAAAATAATTAACATGAAAATTAATCTAATTTTGAAAATTTTATAATTAATTTAATTGACAAACCCTAAACTTAGAGGTGTTCATGGGGCGGGCGGCTTGGCACGGCCCGACGACCCGCCCGAAATATGGGAGGGTTCGGGTAATAATGTAGACCCGAATTATGGGTTTGGGTAAAAAAGCCAAGCCCATTTAGAAAACGGGCCGGGCCTCGGGCATCACTTTTTTGGCCCGGGCCTGGCCCAAATAAATACATATTCTTTATTTTTTAATTTTAAAATATTTTTAAAATATTTTTTTATTTTTTTATTTTAAAAATAATTTTTCTTGTGTTTATTAAAAAAGGGGTCGGGCCGAGCTCGGGCTTATCAATTTTTTCCCGGGCTGGGCCTGGACAAAATTTTAGGCCCATATTTTGAGCTGGCCCGGCCCTAGGAATCGAGCCAAACATTTTTCCCTCGGTCCGGCCTAACCCAGCCCATGAACACCCTTAAACCCTAAACTATAATCCCTTATACTTTAATTCTTGACCTTAAAACCTTAAACCCTAAAAGTGCAGGCAAAACGCGTCCCTGAGGGAGCGTTTTCTTACGTGTACATAAAACGCGTCCTTAAGGGCGCGCTTTATGTCCACATAAGCAAAACGCTTCCTCAGGGACGCGTTTTCCTGTCACGTACCCTGACATCGCGCTGACGTGGACGTGTTTTCGGGGAAAAGGGCCCATTTTGGTAAATAATTATTTACCGGGCCCATTTCGATAAATATTGAAAAAAAGCCTTTTATGTGTAATTTGCCCTACCTCTAATTTATAGAAATTTTTTTTACATCTTAATTGAAGCAATATGGTAACATTGTACAAATAGAAATAAAAAAATAATCAAATAAAATACAAGCCTTAGGACTTAAAAAGAAAACATAAAAAAGTATAGATTCCAACCGCACTTAAGTTTTCCTTATCTAAAAACCAGAATACCAAGAAACTGAAAATCTCCCAAATTCACCATTGTCCACATCCATTGCTAGTCATAGACAGTGGCAGGAGCATCCAACAGTAAACAAGTCGATTGTAAGCACCCTAACCATTGAGACTCATTCCAATCCTCCGTCTCCCACCACCATCGCCCTCAGACCTAACCCATCCACCATACCACCTCTGTGCACACTTTTTGTTGCTCGTCTTCTACAAGAAGATAACAACAGCGGTCTCATTCGCTGACTAGCATTCTGTCAAAGGGAATATCCATGCGCATTCATCCGCTATTTGAGCTACCCTTCGTGCAAATCGACAGATTCATATTGATATGTACAGAACTCTCTTGATACCACACGTCTCCGTGACAAATGAATGTTGAGAGACCCCGACTCTAGTAAGATCCACCACCATCTATTCTCCCCCAATCTACCGTTGTTCCACTCCAAGACGATAGCATCTAGTCCATGTCCACTTCTCAATTCAATATCAACATCATCGGTGATTGGAAGTCCACCCTGCTTCTCTTGTAACCCATCCTCTTATTGTCCGGCGCTGCCTCTCGTCTGCCTGCTCCTCACCCGATTTACTCCTCCCCCTCGCTAGAATTTAGATGTCACTCGTCAACTTCCCCACCCTCTATGGACAATGCCGCCAAAAATCGCTACCATAACCATTCAACAAATCATCGAACCGCGACTTTACCCTCTTTCTTCCAGACGCTTAGAAAATCAAAAAACTGAAAGTAAATAAGGATTTAAAAACTTTATGAAACAGTAAAACTTTTTAATTGTTATCATTTTCTTTAAACAAGCCCACATTTATTTGAATAAAACCTTAATTGTTTAACTTGCATCAGGTCTGACCTTGGGGGTTGTCTGGAGGTGTAGTGGCCTAGTGCCTAAGGCTGAAAGGGAACCAAATATAGTTTTCCAGTTTTTAAGGGGCCCCAAAAAAATTTTTAACCTTTAAAAGTCAAAAAAAAATTACCAACTTTTAAGGGCCTAAAAAATTTTTTCTCCAAATTTTAAGGAATCTAAAACCCGATTTTATTGTTTTGCCTAGGGTCCAAAAAATGTCAAGAACGGGCATGACTTGCATTATAATAAATCCTTTTCATGGTCAAATTCTGTTATTAGACCCTGTATTTTGCATAAATTATGGATTTAATACATATACTTTAATTTGGTCACTTTTAGTCTCTATAATTTTAGAATTTAAAAATTTTAGTCTTAACCAAATAAGGACTATTAAATTCATTAAGTTTTGTTATTGTTAAAATTTGAAGTGTCAAACATCGTATCACTTGCGTAACGATATGCCTATTTGTTATTTTCACATATTAGTCACAAAATAATCAATTAATAGATTTAACGACTTTCATTCGCATTAAAACTAAAATTTTGAAATTAAAAACATTATAGCTGTCGAAACCACCTTTTTTGAAAACAAGAAAAAAAAGTAGGTCGACTTAAAAATAAAAATTGGAGTTGCCACCGGCCCTTTATTAAGGCATGATTGGCTCACCTTGAAAATGATTTTGGTCTGCGAAATTTGAGAAAACAAGTTCGGGAGTTGGTTACGCACAAGGAAGGGTTAGCACTATCGTAATGCCCAAAATTGGTACCAAATTGATTAATTAAGGTCTTAATTTCGAATATAAAAAATTCGTGAAGAATTTTAAAAAACATGATCCTCCTTTTTCTTAATGTTAATTTTATAAAAGATGCTTGGATAAATCGATGCGGATGCTAAAGACCTCCTTATCTCAGAGTAATAAAATGTCATACCCAATACATTAGGGTACAACATTTTTAGTCTTCGAGAATAAGCTTGTCTTTAACATCCGCATCGATTTATCCAAGCATCTTTTATAAAATTAACATTAATAAAAGGGAGGATCATGTTTTTTAAAATTCTTCACGAATTTTTGATATTCGGAATTAAGATCTTAATTAATCAATTCAGTACCAATTTTGGGTGTTACGAGGGTGCTAACCCTTCCTCGTGCGTAACCGACTCCCAAACCTGTTTTCTCAAATTTCGCAGACCAAAATCATTTTCAAGGTGAGCCGATCACATCTTAATAAATGGTTGGTGGCGACTCCAATTTCCATTTTTAAGTCGACCTACTTTTTTTTTATTTTCAAAAAAGATGATTTTGACAGCTTGGCGACTCCACTGGGGACATTTAGAGAGTCAAGCCGCAAAGTTGATTGTTTTGGTCTTATTGTCGAAAATTGAAAATTTGATTTGGAATATTACGATCCTCTCTTTGCACTTATTTGTATGATTACTATAAATTGAGTTTTATATCTTGGCATCATATTGCATAAAGACTGTTTAGTCTTACCCTTTTAAGTGGGAGTGAAAAGCTACTCCTTCGTGAGGTTTTCACCTCCGTGTAGAATAGTGGATCACTTTCGGAATACATCCATACCTATGTCTTCGTGAGATTTTCATCTCCGTGCAGCCATAGGGAAATGTATTCCCCTGAATTGAACTCGGTCTGTATGAGCCTATAATGGGTGAGGATCGAGGAATCTGCTAGTTTGGGTACCTTGACTATAGAGCCAAACCGCATGTAGAAGACCTTAGGAACCCATCTTAGGTAGAGTCACTCCAAATCCTTAGTGGTTACCCGACTAGGTACTTTTGTTTTCCTTGCTTGCTTCTGTTTTGTACTAACCCTCTTATTATGTTTTGATTATGATTTCATTGCATTTGCATCTTATAAAAGAGATGTTGATTCAAGCTCGATTACTAACTTAGAAATCTTGTCATGGAATACGGATTTCTTGATAAAGTGGTAGATAATACGATTGCCCAGATATATTCTAAGAAACACAACAAAAGAAGGGTGATGGAGGAATACATGACCTTACTTCATGGCTCGAGAATTCAAGCTGATTATCCTAGAGCCTTCGACATTCCAACTTCTTTAAAGAAGCCGATAAGCAGCACGAGGATGGGTAGACGATGGATCTCAACCAGGATCAAGCAAAAAGGAGATAGATGAGACATCTCTTTCTAAGTAAGGCTTATCTTAACGTCCGAATCAAGGAAAGATTGACGTTGTTTTTTGGAGTATGAGGGCGAGGTCGTACATGCATCCGTTTTATGTAAAGAAATTTGTCTTCTAGCAAAGTTTTCTAAATGTAATTGAATCAGATTCAACGTCTCTTTAGGCATTCATTTCATGCATTTGCATTACATGCTTTAAAATCCATTGAAAGAGTCTAATTGAGTAAATTTATTTCAGCCAATCTGGAAAACCAACCAACCAAACACCCTTACGGTACTCGTCGCAAAACTAAAGAAATGGATCAAAGATTAGAGAAACTAGAGCAAATGCAAAAAAAAATACAAGAACAGCTACAGATGCAAATGGAGGAGCAGTTGGAAAAAATTCAGCAAGATATTAAGGACGAAATGCGAGAATCTCAAAAAGACATGATGAATCGGTTGACTCAACTACTGCCTGGGGGAAATGATAAAGGAAAGAGCCCTATGACTAATGCCGAAGAAGGAGACAATGACAAATCTCTCTATCCTCTTGGCTTTACCCCTCCGCATGGGCAGACCCAAGTGGAGATGCACCCGTGTAAATCCTCTGTCACAATCAGGCCTCAGCGGTTTGATGCCGGTGTCTCAGTGCCAATGAAATCACGGTGTCTCAGGTATCTGAAATGACTCCTGATAAAATCACCTTGCAAAATTTGGAAAAAAAAATCGAGTGAAAGTTTTAGACGGTATGCACAGAGGTGGAGAGAGGTTGTAGTCCAAGTTCAGCCGCCACTCCTAGAGAAAGAAATGACGATGCTTTTCATCAACACACTGAAAGCCCCGTTCATCATGCACATGTTGGGAAGTGCTTTAAAGAGTTTCTCAGATATAATCATGAAAGGCGAAATGATTGAAAATGCCATCAGAAGTGGAAGAATAGATGGTGGAGAGAGTGACAAAAAGTCAGTCTCAAGGAGAAAAGAAAATGAGATGAATAACATAGGTTACTCAAGATCAATTACTGTAAGTCATCCGAGAAAGGGGGTTACTAGTCAACAAGGTTCATTGAAACAAAAACCCGGAGTGAAGCAAGGTACCGAGAAGCTCCAATTCACGCCAATTCTAATGTCATATAAGGAGTTGTATCAAAGCTTGTTCAATGCGCACGTTGTTTCCCTTTCTTACTTAAAACCCCCACAACCTCCGTATCCCAAGTGGTATGACGCGAACGCACAATGTGACTACTATGCGGGAATTACGGGGCACTCAATAAAGAATTGCATCACCTTCAAAAAGCTAGTGGAAAAACTCATCAACATGGGTGTTGTCAAGTTTGATGACTCATCTAGTGTAGAGAATCCGCTACCCAATCATGATTGACAATGGGGTGAATGCAATATATGAAGAGGTGTCGGGAAGTATTCACATCAATGCCATTTATGAATACACAAATGAAAAAGGGTCTTTGTTAGATATTCGCCCTTATCAACTTAGAGGTGTTCTAAATAATGGGACTACGGAAGAAATTCCTATAGTATTTAGAATTTACTTAGAGTAATATTCAGAACACATTTGTTGCTTTTAGCCTAGAAGCAATGAGAACTTCTTTGTGAAATAGACTCATGTCTGAATGTTATTATTTTAATGAAATACGTCTTTGCGATTATTTTTGGAGCCAATATTTTCATTCTTTACGAATAATTCCATATTCTTTCATTTTTTTGGATTTTCTTCCACATCATTCTTTCATTCATAATTATGTTGTGCAAATAATTATTCATAAATTCATACATTCTTTTGAATATTTTTTTGGTGCCTACTATGGGTCCCCAGATATCAATAACATGAGTGACACTGCTACAGACTTAGAATCTCCTTTTGAGCGAGAGATGTGTTTAAAGGGAGCTCATGACTTTGAAAATGACATAAATTGTAGCTTATCTCTGGACTTGTTGAGGATGATAAAGTAGGAAAGAAACTTCACCTCATAAGGAGACAATGGAGATTGTGACCTTGAAAGAGGGAAAGTAGTAAAATCAGAACATGAATAGCCAAAGAAACGAAATGAGACCTTGTTGAGTTACCTGTAGAGTTCAAAGATGTCTTTGTATGATCATACCAGGATATGCCCGGGTTAAGCGTTGATAATGAAATCTGCACAACAGCACGATGTCAAAAATTTACAGTATGTTCAAGATTAACATTATGAACGATGCAATGAAAATTCTCTAATGGGACAACGCTTTTCTCTTTGGCTTTTCACGGTTTTTCCATTGAAGTCAAGTTTCTTTCTCTCCGAGTTTTGTCAGAACTAAATAAGGCAGAATGGATAAGGCTGAGAGTTATTCATCACGGTCAGATGTACCAGAAACGAATGATGCGAGCCTATTACAACAAGGTTCATCCTAGAGAATCCCATGAAGGTAACCTAATGTTGGAAAAGATCCTCTCTCTACAAAAAGATATTAGAGAAAAATGGATACCAAATTGGGAAGGACCTTATGTTGAAAAGAAGGCATTTTCCAGAAGAGTTTTGACTTTGAGCGAGATGGATGAAAAACCCACCAAATCAACTCAGATTTGGTCAAGAAATACTTCACCTGAAGAAGGAGAAGGGACCAACGTGAAAACCCGCAAAGGGCGCTTTGAGTTTCAAAAAAGAAGAAGAGGGGATCAAGGTGAAAACCTGCAAATAGCGCTTTGAGTCAAAAAAATGATGAAGATGAAAATGAAAAAAGAAAAAGAAAAAGGAGAGGCCAATGTGAAAACCCGTAAAGAGCGCCTTAAGACCAATGGGGATTTGAGTTGAAAACTCGAAAAGGGCAGCTCAAATGTTGATCAAAATGGGGCACGAGGTGATCAGAGCAACTCGAATTTTGACTGAATTGGGGCATGTAGTGATCTTGTTATACCTGAATTAACAGGAAAGGGTAGGCGACATCTTGGGGCATCGACAGGGCACTGTAGATCTCCTAAACACTTGTCAACCTCAGAAGGGTCTTAAGAAAGTTTGTACAGAGAAGCTCAAGCTACGATATCTGGGGCACCTAATCGTCATACTATTTATACTAAATTTATTATTCTTGGAACACTTCATTCGTTTCCAAGATACGCATTCCCAATCAATTTCTTTATTATCTTTCTTTACTATATTTGATAATTTATTCCTTTCAAGCTTTGCTCAGAATCAACTCTATTCTTATCCATTGTTATGACCTTTTGGCAAGCATGTTGCATTGGAATAATGATTAATGGACTAATAAAACTTTCACAATGGAAGTTTTGCACATTACTTTAGAAATTTCTAAATAATACAGGAACCTGAAACAGGACTATTGTTTAGAACGCACCAAGTTTAAAGGTTAGAAATCTGAAAAGGAAGAATCTAAGTTAGGACTTTCTCTTTGGATTTTGTTGTCAAAAACATTGATTGAACAAAATGACAAGATGCCGTGTTGATGTCAAAGCTTAAATAAGCAAGAAAGCAATGATCACCAGGCAATAGGAAGAGGTTTCCTCGAAGAAGAAAACCTATATTTGTGCATGAGACTTTGGGTACGACACCCTAGGAATGGTGTAAGGGACTAGAGAGATTTAGATGCTGTATCCTTGAATTTCGATGGAAGAGGATTGAGAAAAGGCCATATTTTTCTACCATTGGATTACAGTGGGAGAATGATGGTATGAATTTTGTGCCCCAATGGATTGAACTTTGAGGTTTAAAGTAGGGGGCAACCTGACTAAATTTTTCTTCAGAAAAGCCAACCAAGCAAAAAGGCGTTGTAGCACGTCAGTGATAAAGCCTTAATAAATGTCAAGCAATGACAACCTGAGCGATAAAAGAGGGTCACTCAGAAAAAAATAAAATTTTGCATTCATGCAAACACCACTCACACATGTCTAGTTAGGAGCATTTGATTCATTTTGATCATGCCATCCTAATCATTAGGCATAATTAGGTCCATTATACAGGTCATGTTCCCCAGAAAACAGATCAGTGAAGATAGCAGATCTTGCCTTCCTGCATCGACAGAGAAGCAGATTGAAGACACCAGCCTTGCCTCCCTCGGTTGCAGTGGATCCGGTTGAAGATAGCAGATCTTGCCTTCCTACACCGACAGTGAAGCAGATCGAAGACACCAGCCTTGCCTTCCTCGGTTACAGTGGAACATGTTGAAGATAGCAGATCTTGCCCCTTCTTGCAATGACAACGAAGCAGATCGAAGATACCAGCCTTGCCTCCCTGACCAGCAGTGGAATAGGCTGAAGATTGTAAGTCCTATCTCCCTGACCAGTAGTGGAATAGGCTGAAGATTGTAAGTCCTATCTCCCTGACCAGCAGTGAAATAGGTTGAAGATTGCAAGTCCTATCTCCCTGACCAGCAGTGGAATAGGTTGAAGATTGCAAGTCCTATCTCCCTAACCAGCAGTGGAATAGGTCGAAGATGGTAAGCCCTATCTTCCTGAACAGCAGTGGAATAGGTCGAAGATTGTAAGTCTTAGCTCCCTGAACAACAGTGGAATAGGTCGAAGATGGTAAGCCCTATCTCCCTAACAGCAGTGGAATAGATCGAAGATTGTAAGTCCTAACTCCCTGAACAGCAGTGGAATAGGTTGAAGATGGTAAGCCCTATCTCCCTGAACAACAGTGGAATAGGTCGAAGATTGTAAGTCCTATCTCCCTGACCAGCAGTGGAATAGTTTGAAGATTGTAGACCTTATCTCCCTGAGCAGTAGTGGAGTAGGTCAAAAATTACAAATCTTATCTCCCTAAACAGTAGTGGAGCAGATCGAAGACAGCGAATCTTACTTCTCTGGCGGTGCGGTGGAACAGATTGAAGCCACAACGGTGAATCTTGCTTCCCCGACATTACAGTAAAAAAGGATTGAAGCTACAACAGCAAATTTTGCTTCCCTGACATCATAGTTAAGCAGATTAAAGTTACGGGTTACAAATCCTATCTCCCCGACGTTGCGGTGGAGTAGATCGAGGCACCAATTCCTATACCTCTGAAGATGCAGTAGGATGAAATGAGGCTACTTGAAGAAGAGCAACACTAAGATCCCGCATGACCAGGCAAATTTGGCCTTATTAAAGTCTTTACTTCATTCCCGTTACACGACAATGAGCAAAGAGGGGCAGCTGTAATAACCCAAATTTGCCTGGCCCATATACATTACGAAAAACCAAATAAATAAAAATATAAAAGTCCAATAAATTAATGTCCAGATTACAAAATACCCACCAAACCCAATTAACCAATTAGCCTAAAAAAACCTTTAGCCCAATGAGTCCAAAACGTAAAACAGGAGCAAGGAACCCTAGCAACTTTCGGCTCCCAGTAGCAAAGAATCGCATTCACGCCCACGCCACTGCGCCACGCCCACCCTCACTGCACCTGCACTGCAAAGAAACAACAAGACAACAGCAAAAAAGAAAAAAAAGATAAGAAGGAAGGAAAAGAGAAAAAAAATATAGTTTATTTTTTTTATTTTCAGGCTGTAAGAGCCTTATTTTCTCATGTACTCAGGGGGGAGATCCATGATTTGTATACAATTTTTAAAAGAAAAGCAAGAAAAAAAAAGTTGTTAAAGGTGATCTGAAATCGATTTTATCATTATTTTTTATTTCTTCTTTCTTTTCGGTTTTCTTCAAAATTAGTTTGTGGCATTTCTTATTTGGCAAAAAAAAAAGAAAGTAAAGAGAGGAAAGGAGAAGGTGTTTACCTTCGTGGGTGCGCCGATGAAGCCTTCTTCTCCTCTGGGCGAATCGGAGTTGAATGGGCGGAGGCCTGGGATTTGAAACGGCAGAGAATGGGGGAAAATGGAGACGACGGATTAACATTTAGGTTTTTTTTAAGCTCTATAATAGTTCTAAAATGACACTGTTTAATGGCCATAACCCGATGAGCCGACCTGAGAATGGCCAGACCCGCGCGCTTTGGTTTTGGAGGGAATATTTGTGCCATCGGTCCTCCTGATTTGTTTCAGTGTTTTGATCCGATTTTCCTTTATTTTCTAAATTTGCCTCGCATATTTCATTGTTGTTTCATTTTGGTCCCTTCGGCCACTATGCGTTTTGAAGGATAGGGAATATTTCCCATTTAATCCCTCATGTAATGCGCAAGCTTCATTTTACCTTTTAATTTTGTTTTATTTTTCTTTTTATTTATTTTCTTTTCCAATTAAGCATTAAATCTATTTTAATTTGTTCACTTTAATTAATTTAAATATTTTGGTTCTGTTTTCTTTAATATATTTTAGTTTTAAATCTAATGTTATTTTAATAATTAAACTTCTTAGTATAAATTCATTATTGATATTATTTAAATCTATTGAACCATTATCTAAAAGTTTTCGTTAGTGTATTATTCTAAGTTTTCATATATTATTATTAAAATTTAATACTTATTATTTTAATTTTATGTTAACTAAATATAATTTGTACACTTTTTACAGCTTTATAATATTTATTTTAAAATTCTCTTCTATATCTATATATTTTAAAATCTATATGACAATAGTTTTACACCATACCATTATATATGTATATAATTTTATTAAATTATTTATTTTATGGATATATCATTGATTTCATATTATTATAACTATTGACCTTTAGTTTTCTTTCGAATATGTTTATATGTTTTTTAAATCAATCTATATATTTTATTTTCAAACCCTACTTTACATATTTGGTTTATTTCAACCCTTTTGCTAACATTATTATATATATATTGTCATTTATATTATTATTATGTTTTTATTTAATACATAATACTTGCTTAAGTTAATATGTATATTGTTTTGTATATTACATCTTTGATTTTATATTTGCGCAATTTCATGTGTGTTAATTTACGATGTCTCAATTAACTTTTTAAATATTAGTAATTTGTATATGATGTGAGATAATTGCTCTTACGTATATGGTATTGTTTGCTCATATCTCTTGCTTCTTTGTCGATCATTCGCGTACATTTTAATTTACAAATCACCATTCCGCGTTGTACGTTATTATTTCATTGTTTTTAAGACTACGTCTAATATCGTTTAAATATCAAATTTATTTCATTCAAAAGTTTTCAAGATAACGCAAAGTTCGGCATTTGGAATCTTCGAAAGAATTGAGCCCTAACGTATTGGGTTCCAATTTTCCTCATCGAATCTAAATAATCAAGATTATTCTTTAATCAAAACGCATAAATAAAAGCTCATTCTCGGGAATTCGATACGTCGTGTCCTAATGTATTGGACATGACATGTTGATTCCTCGAGATGAGAATTTTGAAAATAATAATAAGGGCTATATTCAATGTTAGGAATTTTGAGAAATTGTGCCCTAACGTATTGAGTTTCGATTTTTCATCTAGCTTAAAGCAATTGAATATCCTTTTTAAACTTCACCGCACAAATTTTGGAAATCAAAAGACAAGCTTATTCTCGAGGACTAAAAATGTCGTGCCCTAATGTATTGGGTGTGACATTTTATTACTCTGAGACAAGGAGGTCTTTAGCATTCGCATCGATTTATCCTAGCATCTTTTATAAAATTAACATTAATAGAAGGGAGGATCATGTTTTTTAAAATTCTGCACGAATTTTCGATATTCGAAATTATGACATTAATTAATCAATTAGGTACCAATTTTGGGCATTACGAGGGTGCTAACCCTTCCTCGTGCGTAACCGACTCCCGAACCTGTTTTCTCAAATTTCGCAGACCAAAATCATTTTCAAGGTGAGCTGATCACACCTTAATAAAGGGTCGGTGGGGACTCCAATTTTCATTTTTAAGTCGACCTACTTTTTTTCTTGTTTTCAAAAAAGGTGGTTTCGACAATAGCCATTAAGAATGGTCTGATTGGTGAAATAGACTAAATCTATAACTTTAGGCATAATACAAGACTAATACATATTTTAAATCAAACAGATTTAACTGTTACCATTGGGTTAGGACTAAAATTTCAAATTTTGAAAAGTACAGAGATTAAAATTAATTATACGAATTTTAACTAAATTATATAGTATTTTTTTTTATACTTGGCCAATGGCTAATTGGCAATGGTAAGGAGTACGTGTTTAATGTTAGATCGATAATAACGCAACAAATACTTATTCAAGCAGCCAATTTTCATTGCAGCCTTTTATTACTCCTCTTGAAGATGCTTTTGCATGATGTTTGCTTATTGCTCGATCTAATATTAATAGCCTAGAATTCCTTTATGACCATTTGCTATAGAGACCAAACTTGTCACGTTTACACTCTTTGCTTACGACCAACTTCATGCAACTAATTGATTAGTACCAACTGACTCCCAGTTAAAAGTAAATGCATTCTTGGCTTTTCAAAGTCTCTATTGCAAAAAAAAAAAAAATCTCTCAATTAAAGTCATTGAATAAAAGGTCATACTCATTAGCAACATTATTTTCCAACCATGAACTCAATGGTAAAGAAAAAAAATCTTGCCTATTTGGAGCTTGGAATCAATCTACTCCAAATTGCTCCAGCAACAACACAATCTTGAATTGCATGAATGTTGTTGTCCCGAGAATGCCCACATGGTTGGCAACAAGTATCTTTTATGATATGTTGTCAGCTTTTTTCGATATTGGATAACAACTCCCTAGCCAACAACTACATCTTTCGTAGTGCTACTAGCCTCCATAATTTCTTCCAAATTTGACCCTTAGCTATTGACTCCTACTTAAGGTTGCATTTATAAGCCTCTAATATAGTAAATAACCCTTTATACAACCTCTCTATATGCATACATCACCACCCATTTCAATTTTTTGTTGGATTCATGAATTCACTATAAACCATAACGATATTTTCTAGCTCTCATCTCTATTGTCCCCTTTCATCGACCATATCAACAACAATCACATCTTCCAAGATATCAACCAATTTGACAAGATGGTCCTATAGAGCCCTAAAATTTGACACCCACTAATCAACCTAGAACTGCACTCAGTTCTCATCCTCAATCTACCAATATATATTACCTTTGAGTCCGTCCCAAATCTTCAATAAAAATCTCTATATATAGGAATAGTTCAATCTTTCAATTGAATAAGAAAACTTGGCTTTACTTCAAATTTCCCTTACGATTTATACACAATACAAATCAATTTTGGTTATCAAATTTAATATTTAATTGAATAGAAAGATTTATTATTCTTGCAAAGTTTTCTCAATCCTAATCTACAACTTTCAATAGGTTGAAAACAAGATTTCCTATCCATAAGCACACATTTCCTTACTTTATTTGTTGCACTTTTCTCAATTTCATTATAAGCCCTTATAGGCAAAAGTGTGAACTGCATAAAGTAGTTCAAAATGACCATGATGACTAATTAAGTAAAGATCATTCATCTCTCTAATGAAAAAAGTGTGGTATTATAACCACTCAGTTTACTTCTTACTTCATCAACGATGAATTGATGCATACTTGTTACATTACTATGAAAAACTGGGACTCCCAAATACATACCTAAATCATCTACCTATTGGAAACCTGGCCTATTAACAATTGCCTCAAGAATATTTGTATCAACATTAGAGAAGAAAACTTTCACTTTTTTATAATTTATTCTGTGTCTAATGTATGTACTAAATTCGCGCAAGACCTTATCAACATTCTTCTCTTGTGAGATTTCATTTTCACAAATTAAGGCAAGTTTTTATGCAAAAAAAAAAAAGTGAGACAAAACTTGACTATTTTTCGATAATCTAATTGGTTCCCACATACCCTAGGTAATTCTGTCTTCAGTGTAGTGTTCCAACCTCTCCATTCCAACCACAAACGAATACGGAGATAAAAGATCTGCTTGCCATATACCACGAAAGGTTTGAATTCATTAGTAAAGTTATTGTTTCAAATAGTTTGCATAGTTGAGTGGGAAATACAATGAATAATTAGTCAAACCATAGTTTGCAAAAAACTAGCATCTTATAATGAATCCTCCATATAGTTCTAACAAACCTGGTCATATGCCTTCTCCAAATCTACCTTTATTGCTATCCATCCTTTTCAACCCTCTTAGATTCTCTTAGAATGTATTGCCTATTATGGTATTAGAATGTTATCTTTTATACTTCATCTCTCAATTAAGCTCGCTTGGTTTGACACTATAAATTTAGGCATCACTCTTTTTCAACATATTGACTAAGACCTTTGTCAAGATCTTATAAGGGATAATGCACAGACTAATTGGTTTGCATTGCAATAAAAATTCAATATTAACAAATTTGTATATTATTTAAATTAACTTATTTTTTTACTTTCCATTCTCATTTTTGAAGTAAATATTTTAACTTTTGTAGCAATTTTCAACAACATTGCTTAAAAATTGAAATGAAAGAAATCATACTTTTTGCATAATACTTTCAAAAGTAAAAAATGTTTCAAACTAACTTTTTAAAAACACTTTTTAACTGCAACAACAATGTTAAACTAGGTACAAACTAGAGTAGTATGATAGCTTGGAAAGTCAATGGCATGGTATGAATGACTGTGGGGTGGACCTCGTATTTATCGGATAGTTTGTAGGCACTTAACAGAACCTGTCTCATGACACGAGGACTTCAGTATCACAACACCGAAGTCAGCTAACGACGTCACAATGAGAAGCTTCTCAACGTTACGACGACAAATGGCGTTGTGATGACACGGATGAGGATGTTGCTTCTCTTAATTAAACTCTGCTATATTTTCCCAGTTAAACTTTGAATACTTCAGAGATATTTTAGTCGTTTTAGCCTTTTAAAGTTAGCTTATTTAAAAGGGTCTTGTATCCCTGTTTTGATGAGGCAATTAAAAATGTAGTACTATAGGGATTTTATTTTGGGGGCGACAAGATGTCACAAATGAGTTTTGGTGAGAGTTTTTATGGTAACTATGGAAAAAATTTTGTACCCCTTTTGAGAGAACTTAAGGCTTTATTTTTTGGTTTTAGGTTTGTACATCTAGTACATTTAGATTTATTTTCTTCGTATTGTACTCTCGTTTGTTTACTCATTTAGTGAAATACCAAAACCTCATTTTCCCTTAGTTTTTATCCTCTTCGGAGGAGTTTTCCATGTAAAATTTGTGTTTGATCTTCTCTACATTTTTATTTCGTTGTTTATATAGATCGATCTGCAACGGACATTATTAAAGAGCTAGAGACTAGAAAATAGATCACATCATTTTCCATCAAGTGCCAAACATTTGTTCAAGCTCTTGGAAGCAACACAATCTCCACTTCGGCATGTTAAGGCTAGAGGTTTTTTTATTTTTCTCACATGTTTAAGGTTTTCATAGTTTTTATGTTTCGTTTTAGGATTTTTGATTTTGTGTCTGGTTAGAATTTTATAAGTCACTTTTTGAGGTTAAAATGAAAATTTGACATGATGCGTAAACATTGAAATTTATCACTATACTATATTTTGATTGATATTTGCCATTGTATTTTTAAAATATGAGAAAATTTGACACTCAACTTTTATGTGTTTGAATTTTATCACTAAACTTTGAATATTATTGAATTTTTCACCAACTTAGACTTTTTAATTAAAATGTTAGCACTCAATATTAATTTTGATGGTTTTAAAACAAAATTAAAAAATAAAATGATTTCAAATATTTTATTTTAATAGTTAACAACACATTAATTTAAAAATATCAAGATTTAATAAATTAACCTTAGAATTTTTTCAATATTAATCTCATTATAAGTTTTTATTATATCTACTCTTTTTGATACTATTAGAATTAAGTGACCTGAATCTTTATTTAACTAAACTATAGTGGTAAAATAAAATAAAAATAAAATCCATATAGAACTACACTTCTTTTATTTTATTTTAGAATAAGGTTTTTTAAACATTATTAAACTCCATTTATTTGATATTGATTAGAATAATGTGTTTCAATCTTCCTACACTCCTATTAGAATATGGTTTTACAAGCCTATAAATAGACATAATCTACTCCTCTTGTAATTATTTGAATTTGACATAGTGAACTTTCTTCTCCTCTGCCTGTGGTTTTTTCCTGAAAGGGTTTCCACATAAAAATTTGTGTGTTCTTTATTTTTATTTCTCTTTTCTTTGTGATATATTGTCATTACCGACATTTTATTTTTTACAAATTGATATCCGAACTTCCGGGTTATTCATCTTAATCACGGTAATGACGTATTTGAAGTATGAAATTCTGTTGTTGGATCGCAACACCAGATTTACGTTGTGGCAAATAAAGGCAGTTCTTGCATGATGGACTTAGAGGAAGCTCTACTAGGGGTAGATAAGATCCCTTCGATATTGACGGACGAAGAGAAGAAGTGCAAGGATCGAAAGGCGTTAACACAGTTACATCTGTATTTTTCTAACGAAATTTTACAGAAAGTGATGAAAGAGAAGATCGTTGCTGGATTATGAAAGAGGCTGTAACAAATATGTATGTCGAAAACTCTAACCAGTAAGTTGCATATGAAGTAACGTCTTTATGCTCATCGTTTGGAGGAATGTGCATCTGTGCACGAACACTTAACAATGTTTAAAGAAATTCTCTCAAACTTAGAGGCCATGAAGGTTCGGTATGATAAGAAAGATCTAGGGTTGATTCTACTTTGTTCATTGCCCCCGTCTTATTCAACCTTTAGAGATACGATTTTATATAGCCGTGAGTCTCTCACAGTTGATGCGGTTTATGATTCTTTGACCTCGTATGATAAGATGAAGTATCTTGTGGTTAAAACTAACTCTCAAATAGAGGGTCTCATTGTTCGTGGGAGATAAGATCGGAATGCTAGGATGATCGTAGAAGGACACATGAATGAAATCCTTGCGTAAATCTAAAGGTAAATCGAAGTCTTAAAATAGAGGTAAAACTTGTAACTTCTGCAAGAAGAAAGGGCATATTAAATCTGAGTGCTATAAGCTACAGAATAAGATCAAAAGGGAGGTTGCGAATCAAAAGGGAAAACAACTAGAAAATTTTGGTAATATTGTAGAAGACTACAACGATGGTGAACTTCTAGTCGCTTCTGTCAACAATTCTAAATTGAGCGAGTAGATCATTTATTCGGGCTGCACCTTCCACATGAGTCCCAATCGGGATTGGTTTACAACTTAAGAAACAATGTCTGAATGTGTTGTTTTGATGAGAAATAATGTTTCCTGTAAAATCACTGGTGTTGGAACAATTAAAGTCGAGATGTTTGATGGAGTTGTCAGAACACTTAGTGACGTACGACATGTTCCAGAATTGAAGAGAAATTTAATTTCGTTGAGTACTCTTGATTCAAATGAGTACAAATAAACAGTTGAAAGTGGGGTTTTGAAGATTTTCAAAGGTTCCCTCGTTGTGATGAAAGGGCAGAGAAAGACTGCCAAGTTATATGTTCTGCAGGGTTCTACTGTTACTGGTGATGAAGCTGTCGCTTCCTTTTCCTTGTCAGATGATGATATTATTAAAATTTGACATATGTGCCTAGGGCATATGAGCGAGAATAGTATGGTAGAATTAAGAAAAAGAGGACTTCTTGATTGGCAATGAATTAGCAAACTGAAGTTCTGTGAGCACTGTGTTTGTAGGAAGCAAAAGAGAATCTGATTTACCAAAGGAATCCATAACACGAAGGAAATGTTATTCATTCTAATTTGTGGGCCCCATCTAGAGTGCCTTCAAGAGGTGGAGCTAATTACATGCTAATTTTTATTGATGATTTTTTCTAAAAAAGCTTGGGCGTTCTTCTTGAAGTAGAAAAGTGATGTGTTTTCCGCATTTAAGTCTTGGAAAACTATGATTGAAAAATATACGAGAAAATAAATAAAGTACATCTGCACAGATAATGGCTTAGAGTTCTGTTCTGATGAGTTTAATAAACTGTGTAAGTCAAAAGGGATCGTGAAACACTTGACAATTCGTCATACTCCATAGCAAAACGATGTTGCAGAACGAATGAACAGAACGATCATGGAGAAGGTTCGATTTATGTTGTCAAATGCCAACTTACCAAAGTCTTTTCGGCCGAAGCAACCTCTACTGCATATTTTTTGATCAATCGATCTCCATCTGTTGCCATTGAGAAAAAGACTCCGTAAGAGGTATGGTCTGGTAATCTTGCTGACTATTCTGATTTAAAGATCTTTGAGTATCCTGCATATGCTCATGTTGATACTGAAAAATTGGAACCGAGATCCATTAAATGTGTTTTTCTTAGTTATAAAGTTGGTGTAAAATAGTATAAGTTATGGTGTCTTGAAAATAGAAAAGTTGTGATTAGCAGAGATGTTGTTTTTGATGAAATTGCTATGCTACCTAACTTATCTCTTAAAGGCTATTCTAATAAACAAAATCAAAAGCAGGTGGAACATCAGATTAATCCAAAATCTATAACAGAGTTGATTCCTCAAGCCAGTACAAAAATTCAGAATAGAGTTGCTTTTTCACCACAATACTCTATCACCAAAAATAGAATTATAAGAGAAATTAAACCTCTAAAGAAGTATGCCGAGACTGATCTAGTTGCTTATGCTTTAAATGTGACTGAAGATATAGATGCAAACCAAGAGCCATTTAATTATTCTAAGGCGGTTAGCTGTGAAAACTTAGAAAAGTGGATGTTTGCTATGCAAGAGTAGATGGAATCACTCCACAAAAACAAAACATGAGATTTTGTGAAACTTCCTAAAGGTAAAAAGGTTTGTCATTGTAAATGGGTGTTTAAAAAGAAAGAAGGGACTCCCGGAGTTGAAGACATATATAAAGCAAGGCTTGTTGCAAAGGGTTATAGTCAAATTTCAAGAGTGGACTTCACAGATGTGTTCTCCCCAGATATGAAACATAGTTCGATTCGAGCTTTGCTTGGTATTGTAGCCATGCATGATTTGAAGCTTGAGCAGTTAGATGTAAAAACTGAATTGTTGCAGGGAGAACTTGAGGAGGATATTTACATGTAACAACTAGAGGGTTTTACAGTCTCAGAAAAAGTGGACTATGTTTGCTTACTGAAAAAGTTCCTTTACGGTTTGAAATAGTAACAAAGACAGTAGTACAAGAGGTTTGATTCCTTTATGACTTCTCATGATTTCAAAAAAGTAGCTTTAATAGTTATGTTTACTTTAATAAAAACAGTTATGGTTCTTTTGTGTATCTATTCCTTTTTGTTGATGACATATTGATAGCAGCGAAAGATAAATAGGAGATAAGAAAGGTCAAAACCCAACTAAATGAAGAATTTAAGATGAAAGGTTTGGGACTGGCAAATAAAATACTTGGTATGAAGATTCTCAGAGATAGAAAAATAAGTAAATTGTACCTAAGTCAAAAGGGGTACATTGAGAAAGTTCTTTGCAGGTTCAATATGCAGAGTGTAAGCCCGTTAGTACTCCTTTAGTAGCCCATTTCAGAGTTTCATCGGCTTTGTCTCCACAATCAGATGATGAGATTGAATACATGTCACATGTTCCATACTCTAATGCAGTGGGATCTCTCATGTATGCTATGGTTTGTTCACGTCTAGATTTATCATATGCAGTCAGTACAGTTAGTAGATACATGGAGAATCCCGATAGATAACATTGGAAAGCAGTTCAGTGGATTTTAATATACTTACGAGGTATTACTAATGTTTGGTTACAGTTTGGAAGAACTAGAGATGGAGTCATTGGGTATGTTGATGTTGATTTTGTTGGAGACCTTGATAGAAGAAGATCTCTCACAAGTTATGTCTTTACAATCGGAGGTTGTGCGATCAATTGGAAAGCCACTTTGCAAACTACAGTCGCCTTGTCTACCACTAAAGTTGAGTACATGTCGATTATTGATGCTTGTAAAGAAGCTATTTGGTTGAAGGGACTCTTTAGTGAACTCAATGAAGATCTCAAATCAATAAAGTATTTTGTGATAGTCAGAGTGCCATCTTCCTTACAAAAGATCATATGTTTCATGAGAGAACAAAACACATTGATGTTCGGTATCATTTTGCTCGTGATATTATTGCTCGCGGAGATATTGTTGTGAGCAAAATTAGTACTCATGAAAATCCTGCAGATATGATGACTAAGTAACTTCCTATAACCAAGTTTGAGCATTGCTTAGACTTGGGTGGTGTTCATTGTTGAAGTTAAACCCTTAAAGGGTTTTATGGAAGAGGTGGAGAACTTGTTCGTTGAGAGCTCGCAATGAGGAACTTGTTCATTTAGAATTTGTGTCAATGTGGAGATTGTTAGAATTAAGTGACCTGAATCCTTATTTAAATAAAATACAGTAGTAAAATAAAATAAAAGTAAAATCTATATAAAACTACACTTCTTTTATTTTATTTTAGAATAAGGTTTTTAAACCTTATTAAACTCCATCTATTTGATATTGATTAGAATAAGGTGTTTCAATTTTACTACACTCCTATTAGAATATGATGTTTCAAAATCTGTGTGTTCTTTATTTTTGTTTCTCTTTTCTTTGCGATTTATTGTCATTACCGACATTCTATTTTTACAGATACAATGTCTAGAATTACCCATAGCCCATCCCCAATCCTTAAATAGGAGGATAATACATTTCAACGTATTCGAACCCACATCATCCTACACTACCAACAATGTCAGTGCCAATCGAGCTAAGACTCAATCGGTTTAACCTTAGAATTTTTTATTTAACAAAATAAATACTTGAAAAATAATATAGATACAAAGGAAAAAAAATATTTTTTTATAAAATAATTGTTTTATTAATTTTAATAGTATATTAATTAACTTATTTGACATTAAATATAATTTCAATAAAAATTAAAATTTAATGACAAACTTCAATTAAATAAAATAAAATGAGAAACTTCAATATAAAGTTAAGGTGTAACGGTAAATTTACCATTAATTCATAATTACAATACACATATCAATCAAGTATAATGGCAAATTTTAATTCCCACAAAAGAAAATAGTAATAAATTTGCATAATTTTTAAGTTTAAAATTTCTCATCCAAAATTGTTTCTCTATCTCAATTAACTTATATTGTTTGAATAACTGTTTAAGAAGTAATAAAAATTATTATGATGGATTTTTTTTTTTATCTTTTTAATTTTTTATAATTTTTATAAAAAGATAATTTACCCTCAAAGCCACGTATTTATTATTATTATTATTATTATTATTATTATTATAATTGATGTGTGCCATCCAACCTATATATGCGCGAGGACAATTTTGACAAAAGGATAAAGTACAGGCGGAGTTATTGAAAGAAAACATTAACCCCCAAAGAAAAGTCTTGGTTGGAAATTTAATAAAACAGTTAAATCTTGACATCCAAATTTACTTACTAACATCACCACCGACCCCATCAATAATTTTCTTTTCAAAATTAACCCCTACAAGCAATTGGTAGTAGGTACGATGTACGAGTAACCGAAATAGATACGGATCTCTGCATTGCCATCATTTCTTCTCTTCATTTTTTAATTAATCACTTCTTAATCCCTCATTATTTCATTTTAAAACGGAACGTCGCTGGAAGGTACCCTCTGGGGGGACGTTGGAGCGTGTGCAATTTTTTTAAATGATTATAAAAACGGGGTTTTGTTTACCGGTTCCGTACAGGTAAAGGCAAAGCAAGGATGGGTTTAGGTGTGAGGAGAAAGGGATGGGTGACCGACAGGCGTCGGTTAATTAAGAGAGGCCGTTAAAGGTGGTGGCAGGTTTACAGCCTGGAATTGACAGAAAAGCAGTAATGATTCGCCCTCCGATTCGGCGACCAATCTTGTCGTTTAGCTTCCGTGCGGCCGTTCTTTTAAACCTTTTTTATTTATTTATTTTAAATTAAAGAAAATAAAATTATAAAGTATAAAAAATCCCACACGAAAATGCTATACAGGCTGGCTTCCCAGTCAAACTCAGACTCAAACCTTACCCAACCGTTATCATCTTTATCTCTTAAGCTATTATTTTTTTTATTTTATTTAAAAAAGAAAATTTGTTTAAATTGTTTCCGTGATAAATAATGGTACGCAGAGTTCGGTTTTGTCTTTATAACTTCCAGAACAGTGAATAGGAAGCAACCGTATTCTACGCTCTTTCTTTAGAGCGTATCATCACACGCCCTAAACTGCCAAGAAACTTCTTTGCAAATCCCCCACATGCGCCTTTTTTTTTTTTTTTGCAATTTGTAGTCTACCCCAAATCGCAGCATGTAAATTAATTATTTTTATTTATAAGCGAATAATCTAACAAAAAATTAATATTTGTTGATAATTCATCAAAAAGAATATTTAAAATTTAAAAATGAAATGAAATATTGCAAAAGTAAAGGACGCTCCCAATTACATCGGAATTATGATAGGTACAAAGTAAATTCCCTCCGCTCCCTGCAATAATTTTATTGAGTTCATAAAATTTCTCTTTTCATAAAACACAGACAGTGGGACAGACGCTCCCATGTTAGAGAGTCCGGAAAAAGCTCAAGAAAGGAAAGAAGATATTAAGAGAGAGTGACTTATGTAAATCAGTGCAGTTCAGATGTGACGCGTGTCCGTTAGCCAGCTGTATCCCAAACTACCTTTTCCCCCCAACCGCTTAACTGGAACAATCGGTGCCCATAACGCTTCTCTACGCTTTGCTCTTCACCCTTTCAACCGGTTACTTCCCTCTCCTCTCTTATATATTCTCCTCTTCTGTCTCGCTCTCAATCGTCTTTCTTTTAAGTTTTAAGCTGCAATTCGAAACCCCCAAGGGAAAAAAAAAAAAAACACATCCAAAGAACCCAAGTCCTTCCCTATTGCATGCCTTTAAATTTGATTTCATGGATGTAACAAGCACACCGGATAGAAAAGAAATGGATCGGATCAAAGGTCCATGGAGCCCCGAAGAAGATGAGTTGCTCCAGCAGCTGGTACAGAAACATGGCCCCAGAAACTGGTCTTTGATCAGCAAATCAATCCCCGGCCGATCCGGTAAATCCTGTCGGCTCCGATGGTGCAATCAACTGTCACCGCAAGTTGAGCACCGTGCCTTCACCCCGGAAGAAGACGAGACCATCATCCGAGCACATGCCAGGTTCGGTAACAAGTGGGCCACCATAGCCCGACTCCTCAACGGCCGTACCGACAACGCCATTAAAAACCACTGGAACTCCACGCTAAAACGTAAGTGCTTGCCGGTTGGGGAAGAGTGTAATTTCGTTGCTAATGGAGGGTATGATGGTAATCTGGGAGGAGAGGAACGGCAACCGTTGAAAAGATCGGTGAGTGCTGGTCTATACATGAGTCCAGGGAGCCCATCGGGATCGGATGTGAGCGATTCTAGTGTTCCCGTCTTATCGTCTTCTCACGTGTACAAGCCGATCCCAAGGACCGGCGGTGTTAACGTTGATGTAAATGTTACGCCAGCTGGAGTGGAAGCGGCATCATCTTCCAACGATCCACCGACCTCACTGAGTCTGTCTTTACCGGGGGTGGAGTCATGCGAGGTGGTGTCAACCCAGCCAATAACCGAGTCAACTCAGAATCGGAGTGAAGAAAGGGGAGGTGGGGTGATGGGGTTCAGTGTGGAGTTTATGGCGGTGATGCAAGAGATGATAAGGGTTGAGGTGAGGAATTACATGACCCAGATGCAGCAACAGCAGCAGCAACAAAACGGCGCAGTTTCGGGAGGAGCGGGAATGGGGATGTGTTTGGATGGGGGGTTCAGGAATCTTATGGCTGTGAACCGAGTCGGGGTGAGTAAGATCGAGTGAAAGGTTAAAAATGAGAGTAAAAGATGAGAAAAAACTGGGCTGTGTTTTTTCTTGGTATGGGAATTAGGCGGTGAATAATTTTGTTCATTTTACGGAGAGAGAGATGGGTGAAAAAGCTGAAAAATGACCGAGTAAAAGAAAAAAACAGAGACTTTTCTAATTAAAATTTACCTGTCTCTTAGCCTTGTTTTTAGTAGATATTAGTGAAGGAAGACAACGGAAAAAAAGAAAGGGAAAAAATTCCCATTGAAATTTCAATCTCACGTCTCTTTTATTGGTTTTGTTTTCCTATCTAAATTTAAATTATTTTTGCATGTAAATCTGAAAATTTTCTGAATTTGGAACTATAAATATACTTCTTATAACAGGGAACTGAAAACAAGACAAAATTTGTATATGTTTTGTTAGTATAAATATATTTCTTATATACTTAAAATTTTCATTTTTCCAGAACACTTCTAACCTAGTTACTTTAGCTTTCTTATTTTAATCAACTTCCTTTTATATGTTAGTTTCTTCTATTATGTTATCCACATATTTAATTTTTAAAAATGAACTACCATTCAATCCTTAGCAAAGAAGGGAGACTGCCATTCAAGTGAAAAGCAGTTTGCCTTTTTACTTTGTAGCTTCTCGACGGAGTAAAATATTTTCATTAAATTTGAGTAACCCTTTTTTTGTTATTAGACAAAAATTGTATCAACCCATAATTTTATGTCAGTGTTGTTTTGATGGTTAAGTAAAGCAAATGGCGGGCATGAGGGATGAAATTTTGTGGAAGGTGAAGGGGACACGTTTGATTAGAAATGAAGTGGGAAGTGTGAGAATCTCAAATGCTAACAACCCTCACTTCTTTTCTATGGGGGTATGCTGTTCACACTGCAATTTTACAATCTTTAAGTCTTAACCACTAATTTGCCACACTCATTTGATTATAAGAACTTGGAGGTTGAATTTAATTTAAGTATTTTAATATTCGACTCAATTAGCTCTTTGAAAAAAGATTGTTGTATCCCACACCTTACCATCATCTCATTAATTTTAATGACTTTTCAAAATTGAATTTTGGTGTGTTAGAAGGGATCAATTCTAAACTCTCCTCTTATAAACACTTCTTTCAAGATTAATCATTAGCCATTCTTAAACCTTTATTCTTACTGACTTTTGCACCATATACAGACTATTTTATCACTTTATACCATTTAAATATTATAATAAAAGATTAATTAATTTCATTTATCTCAAATCAAACTTTCAGATCTTGAATTTGAAGTGGAATTTATACTCTCAGCTTTTTTGAGCTTTAAGAGGTAAAAGTTGTTAGCAAGTTGAAATGAAAAAAACATGGGGCGCCATGACAAAGGTTGTCGGTGTGAAGCAATTGTCGTTTAGCTTAAGGGTGACATTTTATGTTACAATCCATTTAACTCACGCAACCCAAAATTTTAACCTCCGGACTCCAAACTATTTTTGAAAAAACTAATTTAAATTAAAGACGATATGTTCATACATCATGAGCCCATCGAATCAACTATCATCTTAGTTTATTTTATAATATTATTAGTAAGTTGAATTCAATAACAATGCTAACTGCTATTGTTAAAATAATAATGTGGGTTTTTCGCAAAAATTCATGTCATCAATTTAATGATAATAATTAAGGATGTTATTAATTTGGACTCATTAATAACATTATAAAAATAAATGATATCAAATTAAAATAAAAGAAATTAAATATCAAATTTCAGGATTAAAACCCATCTTAGAAAAGTGGGAAAAAGGTTTTTTTTTTTGGCAATTTGCTGCAAAGGTGTTTTTGTTTATGTTTGTTGGAACATTATCGAAGTTTTCTTTAAGCATCCTTGTTTGAATATTAATATTGGCGGTGATAAGGCATGAAGTATAAAAAATAGCTTTGGTGTACGTCGGAAATGGTTAGAGTAAAATCCAAACGCTAAATGGCTATACGTGGTCAACTTCACCCTCATCAATCAAAATCATGAACAGGGTTTGTTTCTTATTAAATGTGTACCACCGTTTTCTTACTATTACAATATAACGCATATAATATAAAATTTACGGATGGTAAAACTTATGGCTTAAGATCACATGACCGCAATGTTATTAAATGTTTTTATGTAGAAACATATATTCTTTCTTTCCCGATTATTGTTCGAAATTCCATCGACTTAAATGAGGGAACATGTCACCAAACTTTGACATTCAGTACTTAGCTCACAGCACAGGAAAGACCTCAAACACGAAAATCAGGAAAGCAACAGCTTATTCATTCTCACTACTGCAGAAGCATAATGTTCAACTGAAGCAATATCCAATGCTGAAAAGCTGGTTGAAACTATTTAACTTAAAAGGGGTCAAACAACCAAATAGTCTGCACAACCTATTCTTTATTTAATTCATTGATTCATTGATGTATCAACTTTTCACAGTTTTGGACTCTTGTTTATAAACAACAATATGAGAATGAGCCATCTCTTAACTACAAAAAAAGAATCAAGGAAAAATTTCTTACCAAGTCTAAGCTAAGTATTAGTTTACAAAGGTGCAGTCTGGATGGTGCTTGAAGTGGCGTTATGTCTCAATAATGCAAGTTTTGATTTGAGTTTACCGATCAAATTCCTTAGATCCTGCCCCCAGGACCATGACGGGTCATTTAGTGCACGGATAGAGTTGAGGCAAACAAGAAGAGTACCCCCTTCGTGCAGGAGAACCTGTATATTACCCGAGACAGAAGAGGAGCTCAGTTCATGATGTCAGATTGATATATACATGCTAGTTACTTATAATATACATACAGCTTCAACAGATGTAAGTCGACAGGAACAGTTTCAGGTGTCATGGACCATGTTTTTATTCTAAAAATTAAAACAGGGTTCATAAGTTTTTGCAAGACAAGGCAATCATCAGATTGATCATACCGTCAGCCAAAGCGGAAGAAACCCCAAGACTGATGGGAGAGAGGCCAAGATTATACAAGTTAAGGCAAGGGCCACATTTTGCTTGACCTGCATGTTAAATTGCATGTGTAAATTGTCTGCATAATCAGAGAACAGGAATAAGGAAGGGATTAACTGAGTACCAGTGAAGTTGTTTGGCGAGCCTTGGCTATACTGAATGGAACACCAGAAATGTTGTCCTGAAGCAATAGGACATCTGCAACTGCTATAGCAGTTGCACTAGCACGATGTGCTAATACAATTCCAACAGTTGCAGCAGCCAGAGCTGGTGCATCATTGATCCCTTCACCTACCATGATCAAACCTCCTCCTGCCATGAAGGTGGACAAAATGTAACTCGTTCTTTGGCTGATCATTTTAATATAAAGATGGTAATCATGGATATGATTCACACAATACTTCAATACTCCACTGAGATATGGAATACGAATTTGCCACCAAATATCTACTGAATATCAAAATATTTAACTTAATAAGAATCTGGGGCTCACCCATATCCCCTGAAATCCTCTTCACATGATTGAGTTTATCCTCTGGCTTTAGGCTGCAGTAGACTTCATTTATGCCCACAGCATTAGCTACTCTCCATGCACTTAATTTGTGGTCACCAGTTAACATCATTACTCGGACTTTTGCTTTATCTTTCAATTCAGAAATAACATCTAACACCCCTGGTCTAGGCCTATCCTCAAGGTGAATCAAAGTCACCTGCTTATACATTACAAAACTCAATTTAGTATATACAACATAAATAATTGATCAGAAAACAAATGATTCTGCAAATAGCACAAATTCAACATGTACTCTATGGCATATACAGTCTATTGACCTTACACAAAATGCAATTGTCCGCGAAAAATAGCCCGGTTGTCAAAGCATAAAAAATTGAGGACTTGAATATATGCATAAAAAGCAAGCAGTTAACATCTTCATATGCAGCTGTTTTTGAGTTAGATATAGTGTTTTGGGCATATAACAAGTCTTTTCACACATTTTCCTGATTCTTTAACACCCAATACAGATGCATCTGCTTTTAAAAGTAATATCAAAGAATCTGTACATATTTAGGTAAATGTTTTCTATAAAAGATAAACAGATATAGCTTGCTCGTGTCTTGGTATTTCAAATGCATGTCTATCTTGACGTGAGAAAAGCATAACAACTAACATAATGGATGGGAACCACACCTTTTC
The DNA here is from genome assembly GCF_025698545.1 of Gossypium raimondii. Classification (NCBI taxonomy): domain Eukaryota; kingdom Viridiplantae; phylum Streptophyta; class Magnoliopsida; order Malvales; family Malvaceae; genus Gossypium; species Gossypium raimondii. Next base: position 38,701,595 of record NC_068575.1, on the reverse strand, counting down.
ATCAACAGAAAGAGCAGCATGAACAAAGTCAGTTCCATAAGAAGAAGCATTAACAGCTGCCCTAATCATCCTTGATTTGACTTCAGATTTACAAAGTGAAGTGATAAACTCTATCGAACCAAGTGACGCTTTTAACATTTTACCTCCTCTAGTTCCTGACTATAACAAAGCAGAAATGATTGTAAGCAGGATGGTTTCAATGTAACTGATAGGAAGCAAGCAAACACTTAACAGTGAATAAGCCCTATAGTTGAAGTCAGTATCATAGTTCAAAGGAACGTGTCTTGTCATAAGATATAAATATAATTCAGGCTGAAGAAAATTATTCTATCCTCCTTCATTTTGATTATATGTTGCTCGACATGAAAAATCAACATTGAACTACAATTTTGCATTTTGACTGTGTTTTTCTCCCTTTTTTTTGACACTTCCATGAAAGGCGCTTTTAATGAAATTATGACAATACCCATTGTCCCCCCCCCCCTTCTCTTTTTAGCAAAAAAGCTAACACTAGATCCTCTAGTAGAAGAAACCCCAATGACTATAAGTGCCATAAAAGAACCACAAGGAGGGAAATTGCAGTCTGCTAAGTTACAAATGTACAGTAGTAAATGAACTGGACATACAAGGTATAGGAACAAAACGGAGGATTCAAATTACTCGTAAATGAAAATTAGTGATTTCAGCAAACTTGAAGATAACTCAGTTTCCCCTTAAATATCACGGAGACATATGAAATATATTGGTAAAAGACATTACCTCAGCACTGTTGAGAGTAGCAATAAGACCTTTGCCAGGAAAATATTCAAAACTTTCAACAGAAACAGAAGGAAGGTCTTTCCCTATGCTATGGTCTACAACCGCCCTGGAATAAAAGGAAAAAAAAATAATTTGACAAGATTATGACAATAATTCATACAAGAAATATGACCATCATTAAGACACAATGGCAAGTTAAGTAGAAATTAGTTATTACCCTCATTAGCTTATTAGAGGGCTATGGTCACAGAATGAGTTGCACAGACCACAGATGCTCAACTTACAGAGGATACACTATTTCATTTTATACAATACCTTCCAATAGGATGAGTAGTACCCTTCTCCATCGCAGCTGCTACTGCAAGTGCTTCTACTTCACAGTTAGGAACACAACAGGAAGTAAAATTTGTCTTCTTGTTTCCAATTATGTGACCATAAATTGGTTCAATTGCTTTAAACATAAGCCCTCCAGTTGTCAATGTCCCAGTTTTATCAAATGCAACAGTGTGACAGGAAGCTAGAGCATCTAGCACTTGCCCACCTTTTAGCAATATCCCCTATATATATATAGAGAGAGAGAGAGAGAGAGTCAGACTGGAGGAGATCAGGTGAATCTCATGATTCATATTAACACCAAAAGAGCTTCAGTAGTTAAGCAATTAGATAAATCTAGACTTCTACAAGCATCATCAAGTAAACAGACATGTACCGATGACCTCCAAGTTATTACTAACTTCCATGAAAAAGTAAGCAACCTATTGGCTCTAACAAAAACTTGTGCAAGGCAAAATTAATCAAGAAATATATACACAAGAATACACAATTTATCAAGGTACTAGAAAGATGATTTTAGAAATTGTACAATAACAAAGGTGTTCAGAACAAAAAACTAATATGAGCTGATCCAACCAAAGTACAGAAAACTAATAATGGTTAGACTCAGTCTAAGGTATCAAAAGGATCTTAATTATAGCTATATTGCAATGCGGTGGGCTTCCATCATTATCTTAACAAATGAAAATAAATACATTTATGAAAAAGGCTTGTATACACTTGAGAAAGAACATGCTGACAGTGACAGAATGCATGTGTGAACACTCCTTGATTACATGTGACTGATACCTTTCTCGCACAGGAGCTCACTGCAGTAGCATATGCCAGTGGAGCTACAGCCAAGGCACATGGGGATGCTGCCACCATAAGCCCCAATGCTCTGTAGATTGATCCTCTGCAAACTGCATAATCAACAACAAACATCGGACAGGTAGGAGATAACTCAAAACAGACAAAGATAACATCAGAGAATTGTCAAGAGGAAGAACAAGACAAGTAAAGCTTCAAACTAAACAGACTGACTATTCAGTGAGAGTTGACGCAAAGTGGGGTTATTGCCAGTTAAGGTAACTAAAACTAAGATGCGTTAGCAGAAGAGGCCTTTCTTAGAAGATAAAAGGGTGTAAACCATGGATAACAAAATTAATGGCACAAGGCAATAGAGAGAGAAACAACTGTGATAATTGCAAAGCAGCTTATGCTAAGAGTTACCTGCAGTGCTAATGAATGGCCACTTAAAAAGAAAAGGCCCAAGAACTGCAATGGCAACTGACAAAACTACAACCACCTTGCTGTACTGCTCACCAAATTCATCCAACCACCTTTGCAGCTTAGGTTTATTCAATTGTGCTTCTTCAGTTAACTGCACAATCCTGCTAAGCGTTGATTCTTTCCATGTCTTAAGCACCTAATATGAAATTATTACGGGGAAAACCCAAAACATAAGTGAAGGATGTGAACTAGAAATGACAAAAAAAAGAAAAGTTCCCTGCAAGAAAAATCTATTTACTCACTTTTTAACTAAACAATTTCAGAAGATAAAAGAACATAAGTTGAACTTTTTTACATTTAGCATTCTGAAAAATTCATAAACACACCTTAACGATCATTCTACCATCCAAATTCCTTGCACCACCTGGAATCCTATCTCCAGCTTTAGCCTCTAATGGTTTGATTTCACCAGTCAAATGCTCAATAGTAATTGTTGCACTACCGTGGAACACTTCACAATCTACAGGAACAGCCTAGAAAAATAGCAGCTCACACCATTAAACTTACCCTTATAACATAAAAAAATTAAAAAACATAAAATATAAGAATATTAATCCAGTATAGAATCCATATTCCTATTATCACAGACCTCACCAGTTGTGACCAGAATGTAGGAGCCAACTTCCACATCATGAACAGGGATGCTTCGGTATGACAAATCAGAAACATTTGGCAAATTATCATCATCCAAATTTAGTACAAGTGCTGAATCCGGATAGTTTTCCTTCAACTCCTTCACATCTATCATTGAACGACTGGTAAAAAATTCTTCAGCTGCAAGTAACCAACTTTCACAATTACACCAAGGAAACATAGGATGCCTCTGAAACAAATTTAACCAGCTCGAAACACTTACCGATATGAGCCAAATTGAACATTGCAAGAAGCAACCCTCCTTCCAAGGCATTTCCCATGAAAACAGAGGCAAAGGCAGCAAGTGCCATAAGTACATGAATGTTCACTTTCCCACCAGCAATATCAGTAATGGCATCAAGGGCCGCAGAAACCTGACCAAATAAAACGCAACACAAGTAAGCTGATTTAAAATACAGTAAAATCAAATATCGAGTAGAACATAATTACCATTTATTCCATTAAATAATAAGAAAGTTACTATTTTTGATGCAAAAATTCAGCAACCAAATGGAACATAAAAGAGAAATGGAGTTTACCCCAACGAGAGGGAAGGCGAGGACAAGGAAGGAATTTTGGAGAGGCTTGACGGCCGGTTTTGGGACTAAATAAGGGAAAGCAGCGGCAGCAATAAACAGTGCAGTGGCGCAGCAGCAGAGGTGAAGGTGCTCTCTTAGGAAATTGGCCAGGTCCATCCATCGAATGGCTTTAGCAAACCCGATCACGGCTTTCTGGGGCCCATTCAATTGACCAGAACCATGATGGTGGTGGTGGTGGTGGTGGTGGTGATGATGGTCATGGTCATGGTCATGGCCATGGCCATGATCAAGATCATGCTCATGATGATGGTGGTGGCCGTGATTAGCGACGCAGCGGATTCGGATAGTGTGGGAATTAAGAGGAAGAAAGAGGGATTTGTAGCGGGTGGAGAGGGGAGAGAAAAACAAAGGTTTGAAGTGGAAAGAGTTGAGGCGTCTGAGTCGTGATGGGCGTAAAGGGCGAGTCAAAGGTGAGAAATTGGTGAGTGAAATGGAGTGAGTTTCCATTTGCAGATTCAGGCCATCAATTTCGGGGAGTCGCGGCCAGGAAAGGCAACGCCTTGGGACGAAATTAGTGAGAGTGTGTGTGGGTATTCGGAAATTGAGATTTGGGGGTTAATTAATGCCAAGAAACGTATAGAAAAAAAGAAAGGGGGCCGATGCTGTTATAAGAGGCACAGCATCAGCTCATCTTTACCACATGAAATGAATAATGCCATTAGCCAGATGATACGCTTCGTGCCGTTCGTTTGGTCTGGAAAGTGACAGTGACTCTCCATCGATTTCGAATTGGAACTTCATGCCTTTGCTTCTCTCTCCTTGTAAGTTGGACTTTTATTTATTTCTCCCTATTTTTATTTTTATTTTCATTTTCATTTATATAAATTCTTATTTTTATTATTTATTATTTATTTTTGTAAAATAAAATGAGAAATTATTCGGCATATTGCTATTGAAATATCATTTAAGAATATAGTAAAAAATTAAAACATAAATGTTAAAAAAAAGACGCATGTTAATCTTTTAAGATTACTTGTAGAATAAAAAATATAATGTTAGTGTATCGAAAACTCACCCAAATGAAATTTGATTAACAAAAAATATTAAATGGCAAATAAAAAAATTACTCATTTTACTTTTAGAAGCAAAATACAGTTAAAATAAGGCCTACAGGTCATTTTTTAATTAATTAGGCATTTAGGCCAATTTGAAAATTAATTAGGGAAATAGGCTGATTTTAGGAGAGAAAGAAAAAAGCATCCAGCTAGGTGTGCTTTCTGCACAGATGGCAGAAAAGTGCGCCCAGCTGGATGTGCTTTCCATTTCTCTCTTTAATGTTAGGGTTTAGAATTTTTGGGGTTTAAGGTATTTTGAAAGTGTTCAGGGTTTTCAACTAAAATGGCAAAAGTTCTTAGGTAGTTTTGAGGGGTCGGGGATGTTAACGCGCCTCAATACACATACATTTAATATGTCATGGCTAGATAGGACAATCACCTAAGAAACCCATCGTGGGGAAATCTGGTTTCAGGGTAATAATGCTTGATACGATCAAGGGTCGAAGTCTACATGAAGGTCCTAGTCGGCGGTCGTGATGCGATCATGCGTTCGAGTATAACCGGGGGCCAAGTGACGGCTGTTACGTGATCAGGAGTTCAAGCTTTTTGGATACTCGCAAACAATTCCCTATATATATATATATCATACATACGATTAATGCCATAATCATATTGAAAAACTCTAGGAACTTTCGGTGTAATCAACCTAATTTTTTTCGCTATTTCCAAGTAGTCGGTATCTTAAACATTTCATTCTTGTCCGAAGGCTGACATCGATGTGGACACAAGAGGGCTCTCAGGAGGAGAGCGGATATTCCAACATAATAGAGGTCAAACTTGGGTCGGCGCGAAAGTGGTTGTAGTTATTAATGGGATGTGTAATAACGACAACCGTCGTCGCCCCGAAAGGTGTTGGAAAATATGCCCATATTATAAACAACATGTAAATGTTTTCTATTTATTTGAATGATGAATAAATAACTAAAATTAATTTCACATTTCACTATTATGTCTTTTGTATTTATGTCTTTTATATTTTGCATGCATAGCGAAATTGTGACAAACAAATATTAGCTCATTGATTGTGTAAAGTTCAAATTGAAGATAAGTGGCATTGTAAAGAAATTTTACATTAAGAGAAAGACAACTTACTTCAGTACATAATCTAAATAAGCCCGTAATTCCGTAAAAGAATCAAAGTGAATATTTGATTTAAATACTGAGAAGGATTATTATGTCGTCTACAATTCCAATTGGGGAGATGATTAGTCTTGGCTATTGGAGTAGTTGACTCCACGAGTAGAGATATATATGTATTCATTGGTAAAATGATACAATGGACTGGACCCAAGATGAATTAATTTTAGATCCATTTGTGAATTAATTCACTTGTAACATTCATGGTGTGATTTACCTAAATCCTAAATTAGTCACTAACCATGCGTATGCAAATCATGTGCTTTGATATAAGTGGAGGCTTATGCTCTAAAGATGATCGGATCCATAGTCGGTATGTTGGGTACATGACTTGTGTATGGCATGGCTTCTGTAACACCCCGACCCGAGTCCGTCGCCGGATTAGAGTTACGAGGCATTACTAAACAAAGCACACATTCGAAAACACATAAAACCCAATTTAAACAAGATGATCATGAACAAAACATTTTTAAAACCAAACTGATCACAAACATGGAAATTAAACCATTTTCGCATGGCTATTTATATTTTATGATTCAAAACTAACCAAAAACAACTCAAGCCTATACATGCCATAAGATCGAGTTCAACATAACAAAATACCAAAAGAAGTCGATAGTGTGATAGTGTGATAGCCCGAAATAGGGCCTAATCGGAATAGTGGTTTCGTAACCACAAATCCGAAGTGAAATAGTTTAATTTATAAATTTTTATTAGTTACTGATTGATTGAAATATTGTGTGAAAATATGGATAGAAAATTTTAATGATTTAGTGCCTAATTGAATTTTTAGGACTAAATCGAGAAAAATGCAAAGTGTGTCTAATTAGTGATTAAATGACTTAATTGAATTATTGCCTGAAATTGGAAGTGTTTATGTGGCAATTAGACCATAAATTAGTGTTATGGACACAAAAGGGTATTTCTAGAAAAATATCTAAGTAATGGGTCAAGGGCATTTTTGTCCAAATTGAATAAAAGACAAAATAAAGTGAAAATAAGTGTCCATCTTCTTCAAAATCAGACGTTTGCTGCCAAAAAATTCATGTCACCATAGCTAGGGTTCTTAATCTTCCTAAGCTCAATTGTAAGTGATTTCTTGCCCCGTTTTTAATTATTTTCGTATTTTTATGCTTATTGATGCTTGAATTTCATGTTTCTACCATTTAATTTAAATGAAATTGAAGTTTAAAAATTGACCCATTCATGATATAATTGTAAATTGATTAGTGATGTTAGATAATGAATGTTTGAAGTGTTAATTACAAGTTTTACTAGATGAATTTCAATGAAAATGTTGAAAAAGGGCTAAATTGTAAAAGATGGTAAAGTGTGCATAAAGTTGTGATTTTGTGAAATTGAGGGCTGTTATGAGCATGAAATATGATTTAGTGAAGTTTGAAATTTAAGAATTTAGTGAATTTTATTTTTACGAGCTTAGGGACAAAAGTGGAATTTTTGAAAAGTTTTGGGGAAAAATGTAAATTTGCCAAAATGTTGTGTATGAATTGTATTTGAATGAAATGTTGATAAGATGTATTAAATTGTGTTAATATAGATCAAGAAAGAAGAAATAGTGCAAGTGATCGGGGAAAAGAGAAAGTTATCGACTAAATTACAAAAATAGTCGTTTTGCATCCGAGGTAAGTTATGTGTAAATAATAGTAATATATTTTATAAATTGTGAATTTATTTGATATGTGAATCAATATTGAATGTGGAAGGAAAATTGTTTATGAATTATTCAAGTGTTAAAGTGTTGAAAATAAAGTGTTAAGTGTAAATTCCCGGTTGAACTTAGGAATAAAAGTGGATACAAGTGACATGTCACTAGAGATCAGTGTTACAGATGTTACAGTGAGTCCCGGTGCTGGGTGATCTAGCATGTGTTGCGAGACACTGACAGCTTGTGTGAGCGGGCCGTGGACATTTCGAGTGTTATTGATCGGTGGTAGCTTGGCTACGTTTGATGGTAACCGGCTACATTTCGATGGTAACCGGCTACATAACGATGGTAACCGGCTACATATCGTTGTTGCACTTATGTGCTAAATCTCTACGATATCTGTATATATTCAGTGTTCAACAGATTAATGATGGGTTAAAGTGAATATGAAATGAAGTGTGTATGCGTACAATTGAAATAATTGAGCATATGTGATAAATGTTAAGTGTGAAAATGTATATGCAAGTGAATTGGTAAGATTGTGCATGTGTAAGTGATTGAAATTGCTAAGAAATGTTTTGATTAGTTATATGTTAAAAATGTTAATTATTAAATGAGTAATTATTGTTTACATGTAACTTACTAAGCTATTTATAGCTTACACCTTTCTTTCTTTTCCTTTGTTTTATAGTGATTTGAACTTGATCGAATTGGGGATCGTCGGAGCTCGTATCACACTATCATAATCATCTCGGTATTATGTGATTTTCAAAACGTTTAAACTATGGCATGTATAGAGTCTTAATCATTTTGAGCATGTTCAAATGATATGGCTAATATTAGCTATTGAAGTAGCTAGTAAAAATTATGTTTTGGGTGTTATGTATGTTAAATAGTAACTAATTCAAAGAAGCAGTTTCTTTGACAGAAGCAGTGACGTGAATGTTAAAATTCACCATAAATAGTAGAAATGGAATTAGAGAGTGAATTATATATGGAATTAAAGCTTATCAAGTCTATTTTTATATGAAAGAAACGGTGTAGGCAAAGGAATTCTGTATTTTGAGATATTTGAATTTTAGTGAGATAGGGTCAGAATGGTTTTTGAAGTCCCCTGCTCTGACTTTGAAAAATCATTATAAATTTTACAGAAATAATTATGGGTCATAATTTATATGTGGAGATTTCTTAGTGAGTATATTTTCAAAAGAAACAAACGATAACCTTATATGAATTCTTTACAAAGAGATAATTGATTTTTAGTGCCAAGAGGTCAGATCTGTCGAGCTGTGAAACAGGGGATACTTTAATGAATAAACTGTACTAATTGGCCAAGTCAAAAATTCTGAAAATTTTATGTTCAGTAGTAATATGAGTCTAGTTTCAGGGAAAATTTACGGATTTAAATTTTGATTCTCGTAGCTCGATTTATAATTAAATTAGTGACAGTTGCACAGGTAGATAGTTTTGCTGTGAACAGTGAATTTAATTTTAAAAGCAAATTTTTATGCTCCGAATTGGTAAGTTAAATTGGATGACATCTCGTACTCGATTCCGGCAACGGTCTCGGGTAAGGGGTGTTACATTTAGTGGTATCAGAGCTACGGTTTAGTCGATTCTCGGACTAACGTAGCGAGTGTAATAGACTATCTATACATGCCATAATCGAATAATGATAGTGTGACAACTCCTGACATCTTAAAATGTTTTTTTTATAGTAATGGATTCTAATCGAGATACAGCTGATGATGCTCAAAGTAATGTGCCTGTTGAAAGTCGATTCGAGACTCAGGGGCAAGAAGATGAGGCTCGAGAAGCTTTTCTCCAGATGATGAACAATTGGTACACTGAGTTTGTTAGAACTAATCCAAATGCTCAACCTCCTCCGCCCCCTCCTATTCCTCAAGCTGTTCCCATAGCTCCTCAACAAACTGAAGTGTTAAGATTGTCAAAGCCTCCAGTGGACAAAATTGAAAGTATGGAGCCAAGAGTTCGAGCTAATGTAAATGATGATCCCGAAGAGCGAGTTCGGCTTGATAATACCATCAGAGTGTTGGATGAATTATCTTGTACTCCAGAAGAAAGTCTCAAATGTGCTATCTCATTGCTGAGAGATTCGGCTTATAATTGATGGAAAACTTTAGTGTCAGTGGTGCCTAAAGAGAAAGTTACATGAGACTTCTTTCAAGAAGAATTCCGAAAGAAGTATGTAAGTCAGCGTTTCATTGATCAAAAGAGAAAAGAGTTTCTTGAATTGAAACAAGGGCGCATGACGGTAGCCGAATATGAACGAGAATTTGTCAAATTAAGCAAGTATGCCCAAGAGTGTGTATCTAATGAAGCTACATTGTGCAAAAGGTTTGAAGAAGGATTAAACGAGGATATCCGATTGCTAGTGGGAATTCTTGAAGTTAAAGAGTTAGTGGTACTAGTTGAAAGAGCTATCAAGGCTGAAGAATTGAGCAAAGAGAAAAGAAAGGTGGAAAGTGAAGCAAGAGATGCAAGAAAAAGATCAATAGGCAAGTCATTTCAATTTCAAGCGAAGAAGTCTAGAGAAATGAATACACGATCGAATGTTTCTAGTGTGAATTTTCAAAGAGATCGAGGAAGACAATATTCAGGTTCTAAAGCTCAGGCGACTTCTATGGCAAGTGTAGGTAGTGTTAAACCTACTAGACTGGAATGTCAACATTGTGGGAAACGACATTTAGGGAATGTTATTTAATCACCGAGCATGTTTTAAATGTGGATCTCAAGATCATTTTGTGAAAGATTGTCCGAGAAGAGAAGAGATAGAAAAGTTTCAAAATGTGAGATCGAGCGATTGTGACTACTAGAGGAAGACCACCAGAAATGTGGGACTGGAACTAGTGGTAAAGGTGTAACAAAAGACACGACTATAAGATCTGAAGTGGGAGCTCCAGCAAGAGCTTATGCCATCCGAGCTAGAGAGGAAGCATCTTCCCCCGATGTGATCACTGGTATATTTTCTCTTTACGACACTAATGTTCTTGCATTGATTGATCCTGGTTCTACTCACTCGTATGTATGTATGAATTTAGTGTCTGATAAGAATTTGTGTGTTGAATTGACTGAGTATGTGATTAAAGTGTCGAATCCTTTAGGCAAGCATGTGATAGTTGATAAAATATGCAAAAATTGTCCTTTGATGATACAAGGTCAGTGTTTCCCTGCCAACTTGATGTTGTTTCCATTTGATGAATTTGGTGTTATTTTGGGAATGGATTGGTTGACATTACATCAGGCCAAGATAGACTGTAGTCAGAAAATTCTTGAGTTAAAGTGTAGTAGTGGTACAGTTCTTCGGGTTGAAACAGATAAGTTAAATGTGATGCCAATTGTGATTTCTACCATGTCTGCTCAGAAATGTTTGAAAAATGGTTGTGAAGCATATCTTGCTTATGTGTTGAATAAAAAAGTGTCTGAAATAAAGATCGAATCGATGCGGTGGTATGTGAATATTTAGATGTGTTCCCGGAAGATTTGCGGTTTGCCTCCGATTAGAAGTAGAGTTTGGTATTGAAGTAATGCAGTCTTGCTCCAATATCGATTGCTCCTTCAGAATGGCACCAATCAATTAAAAGAATTAAAAGTGCAATTACAAGAGTTGACAAATAAAGGATTAAATCGGACCAAGTTATTCTCCGTGGGTGCTCCGTGCTATTTGTGAAGAAAAGGATGGGACATTGAGATTGTCTATTGATTATCGTCAACTTAATAAAGTGACGATGAAAGAATAAGTATCCATTGCCCGAATAGATGACTTGTTTGATCGGTTAAAGGATGCCACAGTGTTTTCCAAAATTGATTTGAGATCCGGATATTACCAATTGAGGGTTAAAGAGTCGATGTGCCAAAGACGCTTTGAACCGGTATGGTCACTATGAGTTTCTTGTAATGCCTTTTGGTCTGACTAATACTCCAGCTATTTTTATGGATTTGATGAATCAGATTTTTCGGCCCTATTTGGATAAATTTGTGGTGGTGTTTATAGATGATATTCTTATTTATTCCCGAAGTGAAGCTGAGCACGCCGAACATTTAAGAATTGTGCTACAGACTCTGCGAGAAAAGAAATTATTTGCTAAATTTAGTAAAAGTGAATTCTGGCTCAGTGAAGTGGGATTTTTGGGACATGTTGTCTTGGGAGATGGCATTCGAGTGGATCCGAATAAGATATCAGTAATAGTTGAATGGAAACCTCTAAGAAATGTATCTGAAGTTAGGAGTTTTCTGGGCTTAGCCGGATATTACCGTCGATTCGTAGAAGGTTTTTCGATGATAGCTTCACCGATGACAAAATTGTTGCAAAAAGATGTTAAGTTCGAATGGACTGAGGAGTGTCAACAAAGTTTTGAGAAATTAAAGAAGTGTTTAACTGAGGCACCAGTGTTAGTGCAACCCGAGTCAGGAAAGGAATTTGTTGTTTATAGTGACGCGTCGTTAAATGGGCTTGGATGTGTATTGATGTAAGAAGGAAAAGTGATAGCGTATGCTTCTCGACAGTTGAAACCGCATGAACGAAATTATCCTACCCATGATTTAGAGTTGGCTGCTATTGTCTTTGCTTTGAAAATTTGGCGTCATTATTTATATGGTGAGAAATGTCATGTTTTTACAGATCATAAAAGTTTGAAATATGTTATGACACAAAAAGATCTGAATTTGCGGCAGCGAAGATGGTTGGAATTGATGAAAGATTATGAACTTGTGATAGATTATCATCCGGAAAAGCCAATATAGTTGCTTGATGCTTTGAGCGAAAGTCTCTCTTGCTTTGAGAGCTTTGAATACAAGATTAACATTGACTGAAGATGGATCATTGCTTGCAGAGTTAAAAGCTAGACCATTGTTTCTTCAAGAAATTTGTGAGGCTCAGAAAGTGGATAATGAATTGCAAAGAAAAAAGACTCAGTGTGCAATGGATGATAATTCTGATTTTGGATTGATTCGGATGGATGTTTAATGTTTCATGACGAATATGTGTTCAAAATGTTGATTTAATTCGAAAATTTTGCGGGAAGCACATGATAGTCGCTTGCGATTCACCCAGTAGTGTAAAATGTACAATGATTTAAAGAAATTATATTGGTGGCCGGGTATGAAACGGGATATCTCTGAGTATGTGACAAAGTGTTTTGTGTGCCAACAAGTAAAAGCTGAACACCAAGTATCTTCAGGGTTACTTCAACCTATTATGGTGCCCGAGTGGAAGTGGGATAGAATTACTATGGATTTTGTTTTTGGATTGCCATTGTCACTGGAAAAGAAAGACTCAATTTGGGTAATAGTTGATCGATTGACTAAGTCAGCTCATTTCATTCCTATACGAATGAGTTTTTCACTTGACAAGTTAGCTGAATTGTATATTGTTGAGATAGTCCGATTACATGGTGTGCCTGTGTCTATTATATCTGATAGAGATCCACGGTTTACTTCAAGGTTTTGGAAGAAATTACAAGAGGCATTGGGTACTAAATTGAATTTTAGTACAAGATTTCATCCCCAAACCGATGGACGATCTGAAAGAGTAATTCAAGTGCTCAAGATATGTTGAGATGTTGTGTATTGGAATTTGAAGGTAATTGGGAAAGATATCTACCTTTGGTGGAGTTTGCATATAATAATAGTTATCAATCCAGCATAAAAATGGCACCTTATGAAGCGTTGTATGGACGAAAGTGTCGGACTCCATTATATTGGATGAACTTAATGAAAATCGGTTACATGGAGTCGATTTGGTAAAAAAGCGAAGAAAAGTGAAGATAATCCGTGATTGTTTGAAAGCTGCATCGGATCGACAGAAGTCGTATGCGGATTTGAAAAGAAAAGAGATTGAGTTTCAAGTGGGTGATAAAGTATTTTTGAAAGTGTCTCCATGGAAGAAAATTTTGAGATTTGGTAGTAAGGTAAATTAAGTCCAAGATTTATTGGCCGTATGAAGTGATAGAAAGAATTGGTCCGATGGCTTACCGATTGTCTTTACCACCGAATTGGAAAGAATTCATAATGTGTTTCATGTTTCTATGTTGAGGCGATATCGATCGGACCCATCGCATGTGATTTCACCGACTGAAGTGGAAATTCGATCGGATATGACATACGAAGAAGAGCCGATTCGAATCTTGGCACGAGAAGTGAAACAGTTGAGAAACAAAGAAATTGCTTTAGTGAAAGTGTTATGGCAACGACATGGGATGGAAGAGGCAACATGGGAAACCGAGGAGGCTATGAGGAAACAGATCCCAACTTATTCATCGTAAGATTTTCGAGGACGAAAATCCCTAAGGGGAGAATTGTGATAGCAGAAATAGGGCCTAATCGAATAGTGGTTTCGTAACCACAAATCCAAGTGAAATAGTTTAATTTATAAATTTTATTAGTTACTAATTGATTGAAATATTGTGTGAAAATATGGATAGAAAATTTTAATGATTTAGTGCCTAATTGAATTTTTAGGACTAAATCGAGAAAATGCAAAGTGTGTCTAATTAGTGATTAAATGACTTAATTGAATTATTGCATGAAATTGGAAGTTTTATGTGGCAATTAGACCATAAATTAGTGTTATGGACACAAAGGGTATTTCTAGAAAAATATCTAAGTAATGGGTCAAGGGCATTTTGTCCAAATTGAATAAAAGACAAAATAAAGTGAAAATAAGTGTCCATCTTCTTCAAAATCAGACGTTTGCTGCCAAAAATTCATGTCACCATAGCTAGGGTTCTTAATCTTCCTAAGCTCAATTGTAAGTGATTTCTTGCCCGCTTTTAATTATTTTCGTATTTTTATGCTTATTGATGCTTGAATTTCATGTTTCTACCATTTAATTTAAATGAAATTGAAGTTTAAAATTGACCCATTCATGATATAATTGTAAATTGATTAGTGATGTTAGATAATGAATGTTTGAAGTGTTAATTACAAGTTTTACTAGATGAATTTCAATGAAAATGTTGAAAAGGGCTAAATTGTAAAAGATGGTAAAGTGTGCATAAAGTTGTGATTTTGTGAAATTGAGGGCTGTTATGAGCATGAAATATGATTTAGTGAAGTTTGAAATTTAAGAATTTAGTGAATTTTATTTTTACGAGCTTAGGGACAAAAGTGGAATTTTTGAAAAGTTTTGGGGAAAAATGTAAATTTGCCAAAATGTTGTGTATGAATTGTATTTGAATGAAATGTTGATAAGATGTATTAAATTGTGTTAATATAGATCAAGAAAGAAGAAATAGTGCAAGTGATCGGGGAAAAGAGAAAGTTATCGACTAAATTACAAAAATAGTCGTTTTGCATCCGAGGTAAGTTATGTGTAAATAATAGTAATATATTTTATAAATTGTGAATTTATTTGATATGTGAATCAATATTGAATGTGGAAGGAAAATTGTTTATGAATTATTCAAGTGTTAAAGTGTTGAAAATAAAGTGTTAAGTGTAAATTCCGGTTGAACTTAGGAATAAAAGTGGATACAAGTGACATGTCACTAGAGATCGATGTTACATGTTACAGTTGAGTCCCGGTGCTGGGTGATCTAGCATGTGTTGCGAGACACGACAGCTTGTGTGAGCGGCCGTGGACATTTCCAGTGTTATTGATCGGTGGTAGCTTGCTACGTTTGATGGTAGCCGGCTACATTTCGATGGTAACCGGCTACATAACGATGGTAACCGGCTACATATCAGTGTTGCACTTATGTGCTAAATCTCTACGTATCTGTGTATATTCCGAGTGTTCAACAGGATTAATGATGGGTTAAAGTGAATATGAAATGAAGTGTGTATGCAGGTACAATTGAAATAATTGAGCATATGTGATAAATGTTAAGTGTGAAAATGTATATGCAAGTGAATTGGTAAGATTGTGCATGTGTAAGTGATTGAAATTGCTAAGAAATGTTTTGATTAGTTATATGTTAAAAATGTTAATTATTAAATGAGTAATTATTGTTTACATGTAACTTACTAAGCTATTTATAGCTTACACCTTTCTTTCTTTTCCTTTGTTTTATAGTGATTTGAACTTGATCGAATTGGGGATCGTCGGAGCTCGTATCACACTATCATAATCATCTCGGTATTATGTGATTTTCAAAACGTTTAAACTATGGCATGTATAGAGTCTTAATCATTTTGAGCATGTTCAAATGATATGGCTAATATTAGCTATTGAAGTAGCTAGTAAAAATTATGTTTTGGGTGTTATGTATGTTAAATTAGTAACTAATTCAAAGAAGCAGTTTCTTTGACAGAAGCAGTGACGTGAATGTTAAAATTCACCATAAATAGTAGAAATGGAATTAGAGAGTGAATTATATATGGAATTAAATCTTATCAAGTCTATTTTTATATGAAAGAAACGGTGTAGGCAAAGGAATTCTGTATTTTGAGATATTTGAATTTTAGTGAGATAGGGTCAGAATGGTTTTTGAAGTCCCCTGCTCTGACTTTGAAAAATCATTATAAATTTTACAGAAAGAATTATGGGTCATAATTTATATGTGTAGATTTCTTAGTGAGTCTATTTTCAAAAGAAACAAACGATAACCTTATATGAATTCTTTACAAAGAGATAATTGATTTTTAGTGCCAAGAGGTCAGATCTGTCGAGCTGTGAAATAGGGGATACTTTAATGAATAAACTGTACTAATTGGCCAAGTCAAAAATTCTGAAAATTTTATGTTCAGTAGTAATATGAGTCTAGTTTCAGGGAAAATTTACGGATTTAAATTTTGATTCTCGTAGCTCGAGTTATAATTAAATTAGTGACAGTTGCACAGGTAGACAGTTTTGCTGTGAACAGTGAATTTAATTTTAAAAGTAAATTTTTATGCTCCGAATTGGTAAGTTAAATTGGATGACATCTCGTACTCGATTCCGGCAACGGTCTCGGGTAAGGGGTGTTACAGATAGACTATCTAATGATCCCCGAGCTCGTAACGCGACTCCAAAATCTATAAAACAAATGGACAAAAACAATCAAAGTAAGCTTTTATAGCTTAGTAAGTTTATAGCAAATCTAAAATACATATTAACGAACATATGTATAAACATTATATGTTTATAATCAAGTTACAGACATAATCATTAATTTCATAAATTAAATTTCTAATATACTTATCCTTTGGATTTCATCGAATGCATATTTATGATCTTTCAAATACATATGTCAAAAGCTTATATTTTTACTTATCAACTTCATGAACCAATTGCACATTTATACTTCTAATCCACATGTGCCAAATGCATACATGTATATTCAACAATCTTCATAACAACCAATATATATGTGCCTATTCACTAAACACATAGATCCAAACATTTATATGCTCATCAAGTACATATAAATAAATATTCATATACTTATCCATTATATATAATCCAAAATCATTTACATATTTATATATATATCAAATGCATATAATCACTTAATTTAACATATTCACCGGCATTTAGCCTGCTAAGCTTATAGCCTGATTCAGATCACCGACACTTAGCCTGCTAGGTTTATAACCTGATTCAGATCATCGGCACTTAGCCTGCTAGGCTTATAACCTGATTCAGATCACCGGCACTTAGCCTGCTAGACTTAAAGTCCGAAAAATTCACCGGCATTAAGCCTGCTAGGCGCTTAGCCTGAAAATTTCAATTCCACAGATACAAAGATGATTTCTCATATATTTCGTAATAGCAACACATGTTCATAACATTTATGTATAATTCACAACCTCAACTTTATCCCAAGAAAATTTGTAATCCATGTTCGAATCATACAAGCATTTACAAATTATACTTTTAATCCAACTCAAGTATTTGTATATGTATTTATATCTATTCAACCACACATATGCATATGTAAAGTCTATACTTTACATTCATTTTCAAAACTTATATATATACACATAACTATATATTCGAACCTCACACATGTGCATATATATAACATTCATACTTAACTAATTTCAATTCATATACTTTTAATTATAGCTCATCAAATATACAATAGATGTACATATATATATACATATTCTAACTTCATTTATGTGTATATATATAACATTTATACTTAACTAATTTCAATTCATATACTTTTAATTATAGCTCATCAAATATACAATAGATATACATATATATATATACACATATTCGAACTTCATTTATGCATATATATATCATTCATACTTAACTAATTTCAATTGTATACTTTTAATTATAGCTCATCAAATGTACAATAGTTATACATACATATATATATATATATATATATATATATATATATATATATGCTGATTTAATAACATTAAATTGCTAATAGACTTACCTCGGATGATGGAAATTGAAGTGGACGATTATTCGACTAATTTGGCTTTTCCCTATCTAACTCCGATTTTTTGGTTCTCGATCTAAATATATTCAAAATAAGATAATTTATTTATTAACACATTCAATTTAGTCCAAAACACATAATTTGGAAAATTACTATTTTGCCCCTAATATTTACACTTTTGCAATTTACTCCTATTGCATAAAACACAATTTACACAAAATTTGCCCATACCACACAAGGGCGAATATTCATGGTTCTCATACAAGTCCACACATTGCATTTATTTCACATTTTAGTCCCCCAAAAATTTAATTTCACAATTTAGCCCTATTTACTCAATTTCACTAAAAATTCCAATACAAAACATTTTAATCTAAAATATATCTTTCATTATTCATCATCAAACATCACATAACACAAATATTCATCAATGGAACAACTCAAAATATTCATAAAAATAAAAAATTCAAACATGGGTCGGATAGTATTCGAAGCAACGATCTCAAAAACGTAAAAATTATCAAAAACCGAACAAAGAACTAACCTAAATCAAGCTTCAAAATGGCGAATATTGCTTGGCTTCTTTTCTTTTTTCTTTTGCATGAATTCGGCTAAGAAAAGATGAAAACATTCATCTTTTCATCATTTATTTTGATTATAATGTTTAATTTAACAATTGACTAAATTAACCTTATTATAATAAATATATATAACATATATATTAAGGTCAATTATGTCATATGCCATCCACTATCTACTTTATGGTCTTATTGCATCATAAATCCTCCCATTTAAAAAGACATCAACAATTAGGTGCTTTTATAATTAACCCTTAAATTTTCATTTTACTCGATTAAGCCCTTTTATTAAATCGGACGCTTAAACGACGAAATTAAAACACGAAAATTTCACACAATCAAATGCACACAGAATAAACACACAAAATAATATTAAATTATTTTTTTGACTCAGACTTGTGGTCCCGAAACCACTATGTCCGATTAGAGTCGAAATCGGGCTGTTACAGCTTTACTAGCAATAGTGGAATTTACAACTCAATTAAAGAGTTAATGATATCCTCTTATTGGCATTGTGTGGCCTGATAAATATGGAACATGGCTTTGGGTTGCTTATTCTCGAATGAGCAATTTATCACAGTCATTTATTCATAGTGATTATATTAATCATTAAGAAGACACAATGATGAAAGTGAGATATAATACGATTGTATTGAGTAAATAGTTAACTCAAAGGAATCAAGGATATCATATGAGGGTAACACACACATGACAAGGTTATTGGACAAAGCAGTTGGATGAATTACTTTTGTAAAAAGTATACAATAAGGAGTTTTTAATCATGGTACTTTTTGTGGATTGACTCCATGGTTAAGTAATTGCGAATTATCGGAACGATGCTTCTAGACATAATTGCAATCACTAGAGCTAATTATATATGCCTGAATTGTCCCTTTGCTAGCTCAACAAAAGCTCGATCGGACTGCATTTGAATCAGAAGAAAATTCTATGACTTTGGGAATAATTTAATTGAGTAGATTTATTTGATGTGAAATTAAATTAGGTGGTTGTAAGAATTGTTCAACTAGAAAATTTGATTAAAGAATTTTCTTAAAAAAATAATTTGGAAAATAAAAGTAATTTTTAGAAAAATTAATTTTGATCAAGTAAAATTAAATCAATTAAAATTAATATGATATTTTTGGAAGTTAATTTTTAAGTTAGACAATTGGCAAATAGGTAATTGAACTTTAAAATTGGACCTGAGATCGTAAATTGGGCCCCGAGAGCCCAAAATTGAGACCAAGACCCAAAAACTGATCGACTCGGGTATGGTATGTGAAATTGGGTCGATGGTCCAATCGGTGGCTAGATCTGACCGTCGAGTCGTCATTGACCCGGACTGAATCAACAGTAGCCGAACCGGCTCGGGGTGCCATAAAGGTGTCGCACCTGCACCACCGAACACAGCGGTGTCGTTGGCTGTGACATCGACGTCTCGGTGGTTGGCGGTGATTGGTCGTTAGTGGTTGAATAGTAGAAGAGTTATACTCTTATTGGAATTCTACCAGAGAATTTGATTTCAGATTAATTATATCAAAATTAATATTATTTTAATAGTTTAATATTAAATTTAGTTTAATACTTATCTTAATAATATTTTATTAATTTAATATTAAAGTGATTATCTTAATATTAAATTTAATTTAATGTTTATCTTGTAGATAAACATTTTATTATTTAATAAGTTTAATATTAAATTTAATCTAATATTTTCTTGATAAATATTATATTAATTTAATATTAAAGTGCTTAAGTTTAATTATAGTTGAACTCTCTAAACTCTCCCTATATAAAAAAAGTTTTGGGTTATTATTTATACATACTTGAATTCAAGAGAAAGTTGTAGAGAGCAAATTCTCTGAAGAGATTATTGTAGAAAATTGCTTCACTGGTAATTTTTGTGAAAAATCTTCTGATTCGAAGTGAGCGCACACTCGACAGATGTAAGCTTGAGGATAGTGGAGAATATTATTCGATCGACGCGCTCATCCTAAACGAATAAAAAATGTACAATTTTGATTAAGTGATTATTACTTTAGATGTCACAACCAATATATTGTTTTGGAAAATTTTTTAAAACTCTAGTTTTTCCGTAAATTTATTTTCTGCTGCATTTTTCAAACCCATTTTTCTAACAATGGGTATCAGAACCAGGTTGTGTTCTATCTAAATATATGATCAAAATAAATTTCTTTTCTTCTTGAATGATTTGATTATATAGAAAGTGGCATTCTTTAGATCTTATGCATGTTTTGAGTTATATATGGAAATGGATGCAATATTATATATTTGTTATATAATTGTTTTTTGTTGAGGTTGTGGTTATTAGGAAATAGATTGTGGACTATTATTTCCACGTAGAGCTATATATATTTTTAAAATTCATAGAATTCTTATGAGTGGAAATGAACATAAAAATTAAATGTAATTATTCTAAAAGGGAGTTTATGACGAGGAAAAGATGTGATGGCGGTTGAAGACCCAATAAATGCCTTGTGGTGAAAAATTATGTAATTTTATTTTTCCATTTATTTTTTAGAAATAGAACCATGAAAATCTTGGCTGACAATTTTATTTTAATTACCTATCTCATTATATATTTGTTTTATAATTGTTTATAATATTTATATTATGTAATGTTATAATTGTGATATATATATATATAAGATGATCCATAGTTGATCGATTAAAAATAAGAAGTGTGGTAATGAGAAAATAAATGTGTTGTATTGTTCTATTTACTTCTTTAGGTTATTCAGTAACTGTGAGAAATGCTGTAATGAGAATGTGCATGTATAGGATTGGCTTTGGCTAGAAAAGACTTGGTTTTTAAGCGGTTAAATTTGACTCACCTACCTTTCCTGGGACCTTATCTTGTGCATGGTTCGCATTCATTTCTTCGGTTTTTCCCTTAAAAGAAAAACAGTGGAGAATCAAAATTGTTTGTTTTTATGATTGATTGATTCTTGCGAATGAATGTGAATTTTATAAAATTACCATAGCATGCCATACATATATTGGAAGCATGCCATTTAGATTAGGTAAGAATACCACTAGGGCTATTGTATGATCATTCTTGAAATTTGGGATAAAAAACCTTGAATGTTTTTAAAATAATGAGTGGGAGAAGGTCCTTGAACAAGACCTATGGCCTCCATTGATTGTCCTTAAGTGATAGCGTGATAAAGTTTCAAGCTAGTTCCCACCCTGGCCGTACCCTAAGGTAAACTTTGTCATGTGGGTTCACTAGATGGGATTTCCTTTTAAGGACAACTAGTCATGCATGACTTTTAGAGAGTTTGTCCCAAGATGACTCACAAATGAAAACATGTTCATGATGGGTGCTGAGTCAATGGTTACACACTCAAGATCATCTCTTATTAAATAGTTTCCCAAGAAACAATATTTAAGCTAGAGATGATGACCAAATGTTAAACGGTCATTAGTTTGTGTGGAGTCTTGAGAATTAAGATTCACGAACTAATTGAATGTAATCCATGTTTTTGCTAGTTAATCATAGGACCCCAAGGTGACATGGTTGATGGGTGTGAGAATGATCGTAGCAACGAAATATTTTTAAGGTTTTAATACAATACGCATGCATCATACTACATTCTTGATATATTGCTGAAATGAAGAATATTTGCTTAATACAAAGATAATAATTAGTGAAATCTTTATTTTTTTTAATTGAAATATGTCTCATATTCCTCTTATTAGCATTCTTACTGAGAATAAATTAAATGGGGACAACTTTTGAGAATGGAAACGAAACTTGCTGATAGTTCTCAGTTGTAAGAAACACGAATTCGTTCTTGATGAAACGTACCCACCTGAAGCTCAGCCCAAAGGTGAGAAATCGCTGGAGAGATTTTGACTCGACTGCTCGATGTTATATGATTGTCTAAGCCCTTTTTCAGTATCAGTAACACTTTGGGCCTTAGCCCATCTCGATCTGATATCAAATATGCGAGGGGCTCTAGCCCATCACAAGATGTCGATATGATAATGCAAGATTCAGTAACAAAGTCCTACCCAACCAGCCTCTACACACCGTCTCCGTCCAACCCTACACTTCATGTGGGGATCAAATCAACCCACCCATCCCTACACTCCAGGTAGTACCGAATGTGTCACAAACAGTAATTTGCAGTTGAACTACAAATATGTTAGGCTTAAGAGCCTTTCAGTACACTTCCTCTAAATATAATTAACCCAACCCCATGCAATGTAACATACAAGTCATAACATGCTATCTCAGGACATCAATACATATAACCGGTTCAGTATACAAGCATGCTATCATCAGGCTCAACACATATAAATCAAACAGTCGGTTCATAAAATTAGTTGTCTAAGTGATGCTTATCGACCCAACAGTAAGTTCACAGTCAACTTGGGCGACCCGTGCAACTTTAGCAATCAATTTAGTGAAAATGGGCTAACATGCCCGTGTGGTCTGCCTGTGTGGGCCCAAACGCCCGTGTGGCCCATTCGACCCAAATTGGCCTTGGCCGCGTGGTCCATTTTTAATGTAACCCGTGCTAGCTAAAAATTCATATATGTTTTCACTATCTACTTATATGTTCCTTCAAAGCTGTCTACTTGAGTCACTGTTACTAAATTATTTGTATCCTAAGCTACAGGATTCCAAATTAAGGTCCGCTTGGTGTATTTGAAACTATACTAAAATATGTTTCTACCATAAAAATTTTAGAATTTTTTGTTTAGCCAGTATGTACAGTAAAATCTTCAATCTTATCCCTGTTCTACTGTTTGACGGCTTTGACCTTTCTTTGCTAAAAATTAATTATCTCTTAGTAAAAAATTTGAATGATGTTATCATTTATTTCTATTGAAAATAGACTCATTAATAATTTAAACATGTAAATTTTAACCCCTAATTATTTTTCTCCAATTTTTGATAATTTTCGAAAGTCAGAACAAGGGAACTCAAATTCATGTTGACCTTGCCTCACAAAAACTTACTATATCTCACAATTTACAATTCCATTACTTACACCGTTTCTTCTATGAGAAAATAGACTCAATAAGCTTTAATTCAATATTATTTCATCCTTTAATTCGATTTCCACAATTTATGGTGATTTTTAAAATTTTTCCTACTGCTGCCATCCAAACAACAAGTAATTTCGACTTTTCGTCGAATCGCATTTTCTGCGTTTCGGGTACACATCTGGTTTTTTTATGCTAAAACAGTCCCTGAGCACTCCAAAGCCTATTATTTAACAAATAACACTAATTTAATCTGACATAACATGATCCCAAATCGAACTTGTATCGAGGTTTTAACCTATAAGCGAGTAAACTTTACCTTCAACCGATGAACAATAATTCCCACACAAACTAAGACTCCGATTGGTGATTACGAGCCCTTGAATCCTCCCCTAATTGGCATAAATAAAACACTTCAGAAGAAAGTTAACAAACAAAGACAAATCACTTATCAAAAACTTGGAGCGACACGAGTCAGAGTGGGAAAAGAAAAATCAATAAGATGAAGGGTGAAAGAGAGCAGAAATTAGGTAGCAATGAAGAGAAAAATGATAAGAGGGTGGAGGGATTTTGGGGAAAGTAAAAAAAAAAGAAAAAAATGAACATAATATTATATAACCCCCGCAATCCCTTTTTTCTCTCCATCAAACTCCCCACTGAATCCACTACTCAGATTTTTAGTCCATCTCAAGCTATCCTGGACGTACGACCAAAAATAATGCCTATTCCAAGATTCGAACACAAGACCTCCTTTACACCAACACTTCACTTATCCACTAGACCAGTAGGCCCATTCTGTTAATTATTTGCCAACTTTTACTTAAAATCCTATTAACCAAAGATAAAAATACCAAAATTTGACCAAGTCCTGGCTTGAGCTTGGGACCTCCCAAGCACACCCAGAACACATAAGCACTAAAGAACACAGATATTTTGTGTCACACTTTCACAATTCCCAAAATTAAAATTTTGGGGTGTTACAATTCTACCCCCTAAATAAAATTTTGTCATCAAAATTTACCTGATCAGAACAGATGAGGACGCTGTTGACACATCGCATCCTCAGGTTCCCATGTGGTCTCTTCAGTGCTATGATTATGCTATAGAAATTTTACCAGTGGAATAGATTTCCTTCTCAGAACCTTAACGTCGTGATCCAGAATCTGAACCGGCTCTTCCTCAAAGGTCAAATCTGGCCTAACCTCGATCTCTTCAACAGGGACAATATAAGTAGGATTAGAGCGGTAGCGCCTCAACATGTCCTCTAGTATCTGAATCACCCTCTCAAACTGACCATCAGTCTGAGGATGGAATGCAGTACTGAAATCCAACTTTGAACCTAGAGCCTCATGTAACTTCTTCCAAAATCGAGACACGAAATGAGGATCCCTATCAGAGGTGATCGAAACTGGTACTCTATGCAGTATCACTATCTCAGAAATATAAAGCTTCGCCAGCTTCTAAAAAGAATAATCAGTACGAACCAGTATGAAGTGGGCAGACTTGATCAATCGATCCACGATGACCCATATTGAATCATTCTTAGTGGGTGTTAGAGGCAACCCATTAACGAAATCCATAGTTATGCGCTCCCGTTTCCAAAGAGAAATCTTAACCGGCTGCAGTAAACCCAAAGGTAACTGATGCTCAGCCTTAACCTGCTGGCAAGTCAGACATCTGCCCACAAAATCAGTAACCTCACGTTTCAACCCTTGCCACCAATATAACTCACGGAGGTCTCGGTACATCTTATTTCCGCAAGTATACATAGCATAAGGGCTATTATGCGCCTCTCTCAGTATGACCTATCTCAGTCCAAAATCTGTAGTACTACCACCCTCAATCTGCTAGAATCGAAGACCCAACGACCCATCCTTCAACTGCTTACCCTTAATCTGCTCAATCCATGACGGCTTAACCTGAAGCTCGGCTAATAAACTACCATAATCAAATAAACTTACGTGAGCAAATATCGCCTTCAAATCAGTTATAGCCTAACGGCTCAGTGCATCAGCCACCACATTGGCCTTACCAAGGTGGTACTCAATGGTGCAGTCATAGTCTTTAAGCAGTCTAATCCATCTACACTGCCTAAGATTAAGTTCCTTCTGAGTAAGGAGATACTTGAGGCTCTTATGATTAGTGTAGATGATACACTTCTCACCATACAAATAATGCCTCCAGATTTTTAGTGCGAATACCATAACGGCCAACTCCAAGTCTGCGTTGGATAATTCGCCTCATGGGTCATAAGCTGATGAGATGCATAGGCTACCACCTTACCATCCTGCATCAACACACACCCCAAACCGACATGTGATGTATCACTATAAACAGTGAACTCCTTTCCAGGCTTCGACTGTATCAGAACAGTGACCTCAGTCAGTACAATCTTAAGCTTCTCAAAGTTCTCTTGCTGCGCATCAGTCCAGTTAAACGACACACCCTTACGTAGCAACTTAGTCAAGGGTGCTGCAATCAATGAAAAACCCTTTACAAATCATCAATAATATCCCGCCAGTCCTAGAAAATTACGGATCTCAGACACGTTCCTAGGCTGCTTCCACTCCAACACAGTCTCAATCTTTCGAGGATCAACTTGAATCCCCTCAGCCGAAACTACATGACCAAGAAATGTCTCCTCACGCAGCCAGAACTCACACTTACTAAACTTAGCATAGATTTGTTTTTCCTTTAAAGTCTGAAGAACGACTCGAAGGTGCTCATTATGCTCATCCTCAGTCCTCGAGTAAACTAGTATATCATTGATGAATACCACCACAAACCGATCTAGATAAGACTGGAACACTCGATTCATTAAATCCATGAAAGCTGTCGGTGCATTAGTTAGTCCGAATGACATCACTAGAAACTCGTAGTGATCATAACGAGTCCTAAACACCGTCTTATAAACATCAGCCTCTTTAACCCTTAATTGATGATATCTAGATCAGAGGTCAATCTTGGAGAAAATCGAAGCTCCTCGAAACTGGTCAAACATATCATTTATCCTCGATAGAGGGTACTTGTTCTTAATGGTCATCTTGTTCAGTTGCCGGTAGTCGATGCACATCCGCATAGATCCATCATTCTTCTTTACAAATAGTACCGGTGCTCCCCACGGAGACATATTAAGGCGGATGAACCCACGATCCAATAACTCCTAAATCTGAGCCTTAAGCTCCGTAAGCTTCTTTGGTGCCATTCGGTAGGGGGCGATAAATGCCGGAGTTGTACTAGGAAGGAGCTCTATCCCAAATTCCACTACAAGATTCGGAGGTAAACCCGGTAGCTCCTCAAGAAAGACATCTGGAACATCTTTTACCTTTATGATATCCTTAACTGTAGAGTCCCCAGAATTCGAAACACTTATATAGGCCAAGAATGCCTCACATCCCTTACAAACCAACTTTTTCGCCACCAGTACAGAGATCACATTAGATAAGTAGTTCCGACGTTTTCCAATCATAGCTACCTTCATATCCTCCTCGACAATTTTTGCCTTCTCGATTAGGCAGAAAGATCTCACTCCCTTTGCGAGGCTATTAGAACTCTCAAATTATCTCTAAGGCTGTCCTTAAAGCGGCCACATCGCTCATACTCAAATGCCACCATACCTCGCGCATAGCGGCTTAGTTTCAGAAACTCGGCCTCATACTCGGGTACTGATTAGAGATGCTCATGGGCCGGGCGGCCCGGCCCGGCCCGATGGCCCGCCAAAAATATGGGAGGGTTTGGGTAAAAATATAGGCTCGAAATATGAGTTTGGGCAAACAAACGAGGCCCGTTTAGAAAAGCAGGCCGACCTCGAGCACCACTTTTTGGCTCGGTAGCCCGTTACCGATATAATAAATATATTTATTTTAAAATTTTTTAATTTTAAAATATTTTTAAAATACTTTTTATTATTTTTAATTTTAAAATATTTTTAAAATATTTTTTATTTTTAATTTTAAAATATTTTTAAAATACTTTTTTAATTTTAAAATAAAATTTTAGTATTTATTAAAAATAGGTTTGGTCGGGCCGGCTTATGATTTTTTTCTGGTAGACCTCGGTAAATTTCAGGCCCATATTTGGTAGTGCCGAGCCCTGCCTAAGACTGGTGAAATTTTTTATGGGCTACCCTACCATAAGCACCTCTACTACTGATCGATCCCCTTGTGTAAGATTCAGAAACTCCATCCTACGTGCATCCACATAACTAGCTCCGACATATTTCCTCTAGAAGGCGGTCTTAAAGAACTCCTAGGTTAGACGTTTGAGCTGAGTGCCCTCCTTAATGGTCAGCCACCACTGATAAGCCTCGTTCCGCAGCAGCGAAACTGCACCCTTTAATTTATGCTTAGGGGTGCAATCTAGATCATCCATAATTCTCTCCGTGGCCTAAATCCAGTACTCGGCCACATTAGGGGCGACCCCAGTGACACCCCTAAAAAGGTCAACTCCATTGGACCGGAGTCGTTCTGTAACCGACCCTTGGCCCCAAAATCTAGTATTGGGCCCAGCGATCCTCTCCAAAATCCTTAGCATAGCCTGGGACAATGTATCGTTCCCAACCATGCGATCTTGAGACCAAGTCCTAGTAGCGGGCGACACTCGCGTCTCACTCGTATCCAAATTTGGTAGGTTGCCCGATGACGAGAACTTAGCTCAAGCCCCTCTATGGCCTTTAC
The DNA here is from genome assembly GCF_025698545.1 of Gossypium raimondii. Taxonomy (NCBI): domain Eukaryota; kingdom Viridiplantae; phylum Streptophyta; class Magnoliopsida; order Malvales; family Malvaceae; genus Gossypium; species Gossypium raimondii. Next base: position 38,673,519 of record NC_068575.1, on the reverse strand, counting down.
CTTGGCCTTTAGTACCCCGTCCATGGATACCTCGTGTGCTCATATCTAATCAGATTTATCTGGTATTATAAGTTTTATGAATCAGTTACAGTTCTAGTGTTTATTAACAAATGTTTTATATAAAACAGTATCGGTTATTCAGAGTTCGTTTTCATAAATCATAGTCTTACTACAGTTTCCAGTTTCTCTACAATTTTCAGTATACATTAACTAAAGTGTTTTCAGTATAGTTTACTACCTATAGTAGTTTCAGAATATACTATCTATAACAGTTTAAATTTGAAACAAATCACAGTTTAGAATACTTACAGGATCGGCGCCGGAGACTCGGTGTACCACTTGCTCCGTAAAAACATTTCAAATCATTTGGAAATAAATTAAATTTTCGAAAGCCCAATTTTTATAAAACCCATAATCCACAATTGAGTTTTACAACCTGGCTCTGATACCACTAAATGTAAGACCCCAAACTCGGCCCAGACATTATGGCCGGATCTAGCGATGTCACATGATAGGGTGTGTAAAAACCGCGTCATCGACTTAAAACCATTTCCATTTAATTCCTTATATTAATATCTTATTAGTTCCAAAATTGTGTTGCTCATTTAATCGATAGTTTCAAAACATTATTCATTTGCTAAAGCTTTTAAAACAGATTAAACAATCACGCGTTTAGGAAAAACATTTGTTTCCTTTGAAAACTGAGGTTTCCTACTACTAGCAGTTGTAATCCATAAGGTAAAGATAATTAAAACCCAAAACCAAAGTCCGAAAGTCTAATTACAACCCAAAAATTTAGCCAGTAGAAATAGAATAGAAATAAAACCAATTATCGTAAATATGGGTTAAAAACCATGAAAGTCCAAAATCGTAGTCACCGCCAAGTCCTCCGCCGCACCGATCCGTCTAGATCTGAAGATTACCTGTGCAGATTTAAACAAAAGGGGTGAGTTTACGAAAACTCAGTGTGTAATCTCACAGAAAACAAACAATGACAAATCACAGTGCACAGTTAAAGCAGTCCTGGGCCTAAGCCCTTTTTCAGTATCAGTAACACTTTGGACCTTAGCCCATCTCGGTACAGTATCAAATATGCAGTAGGGCTTTAGCCCATCACAGTATTAGTAATAGTCATGCAGTATTCTGTAACAAAGTCCTACCCAACCAGCCTCTACACACCATCTCCGTCCAACCCTACACTCCATGTGGGGATCAAATCAACACACCCATCCCTACACTCCAGGTAGTACCGAATGTGGCACAAAATAGTAATTTGCAGTTGAGCTACCAGTATGTTAGTCTTAAGAGCCTTTCAGTACACTTCCTCCAAATATAATTAACCCAACCCCAAGCAATGCAACATACAAGTCATGACATGCTATCTCAGGACATCAGTACATATAACCAGTTCAATATACAAGCAAACTATCATTATGCTCAACACATATATAAATCAACCAGTCGGTTCGTACAATTAGGGGTCTAAGTGATGCTTACTGACCCTACAGTAGGTTTACAGTCGACTTGGGCGACCCGTGCAACCTTAGCAATCAATTCAGTGAAAATGGGCTCACAAACCCATATGGGCTACCCATGTGGGCCCACATGCCCATGTGGCCCACTCGTCCCAAATTGGCCTTGGCTACGTGGTTTATTTTTAATGTAACCCGTGCTAGCTAAAAATTCATATATGTTTTCACTATTTACTTATATGTTCCTTCAAAACTGTTTACTTGAGTCACTATTACTAAATTATTTATATCCTGAGCTACAAAATTCCAAATTAAGGCATGCTTGATGTCTTTGAAACTACACTCAAATACCTTTCTACCATAAAATTTTCAGAATTTTTGGTTTAGCCAATAAGTACAGTAAAATCTTCAATCTTACCCCTGTTCTGCTATCTGACAGCTTCGACTTTTCTTTGCTAAAAATTAGTTATCTCTTAGTACAAAATTTGGATGATGTTAGCATTTGTTTCTATTAAAATAGACTAATTAATAATTTAAACATGTAAATTGTAACCCCTAATTATTTTTCTCCAATTTTTGATGATTTTCCAAAGTCAGAACAGGGGAACCCGAATTCATGCTGACATTGTCTCACAAAACTTATTATATCTCACAATTTAAAATTCCATTACTTACACCGTTTCTTCTATGAGAAACTAGACTCAATAAGCTTTAATTCCATATTTATTTCTTCCTTTAGTTTAATTTCCAAAATTTATGGTGATATTTCAAATTTAGCCTACTATTGCTGTCCAAATAACAAGCAATTTCGGCTTTTCGTCTAATCCATTTTCTGTGTTTCAGGTACACTCCTGGTTTTGTTTGATGCTAAAACAATCCCCGAGCACTCCAAAGCCTATAATTGAAAAAATAACATTAATTTAATCTTACATAACGTGATCCCAAATCGAGCTCGTTCGAGGTTTTAACCCATAAGCGACTAAACCTTACCTTCAATTGATGAACAGTAATTCCCACACAATTTAAGACTCCAATTGGTGATTATGAGCCCTTGAATCCTCTCCTAACTGGGATAAACAAAACACTTCAGAAGAAAGTTAACAAAGAGAGAAAAATCACTTATCTGAAATTTACCAAACTATCACAGACAAACGTGGAGCGACACGAGGTAGAGTGGGAAAAGAAAAATCAAGAAGATGAAGGGTGAAAGAGAGCAGCAATTCGGCAGCAATGAAGAGAAAAATGATAAGAGGGTGGAGGGATTTTGGGGAAAGTAAAAAAAAGAAAAAATGAACAAAATATTTGATAACCACCCCAATCCCTTTTTTCTCTCTATCAAACTCCCCACTAAATCCACTACTAAGATTTTAAGTCCATCTCAAACTCTCCTGGGTGCACGAGCAAAAATAATGCCCACGCTAAGATTCAAACATAAGACCTCCTTCACACCAACACTCCACTTATCCACCAGACCAGCAAGGCCATTCTGTTAATTATTTACCAACTTTTACTTAAAAGCCTACTGACCAAAGATAAAATTTGCCCAAGTCTTGGCTTGAACTTAGGACCTTCCAAACACACCCAGAACACATAACCACTAAAGCAGATAGATATTTTATGTCACACATTCAGAATACCCAAAATTTAAATTTTGGGGTGTTACATCATTGCTCTAATCGGTAGCTATTTATTGACAGGTTATGAGCTCGTCCAACATGTTTTCCATCAAAAGTTTGTAAAACTTGAGCACTATTAATGCCTATGATGTGATGCATGTTTCGAATATACCGTTCGAATAGTGGACATAGTCATATGACGGGGATCTACGATACGGGCAAATGACGTCAAACTTGGTCGAGTGGATCAATTCGATACTGAAGGGGATGCGTCATTTGCAGGTAACGTTAGTTGTCAAAGAGACATACTTTTGACTGGACGCCTTGTTTCCTAAGAGGGAGTCGATGTATGCTGGACAAATAGTGGGCAGTGGTACATTTTACGATGACGTATGCAAGAGATTTGGTGAAGTTCAATGAGAGCGAACATGATGTATGTAGTGTGCCACTCGCGTCAGAACCTTGATTTTTGAGTTACAGAGCATTCTAGGCTCGACCAAGAAATGTTAGGTGCATCCTATTATGTGAACCAGAGGAAGAGACCTGCGATTGTGGGAGATTTCAAGCACTTCGATTCCCATGTGCACATGCAATTGCTGCATGTAGGAACACACGGATTGAGTACGCACCTTACATCAACGACGCTTACCGACTACAATGCTTTCCTGTCATGTGTACAGAAAGCTTGCCCAGCTGGACGCGCTTTTGATTTAAATCAGCCTATTTCCCTAATTAATTTTAAAATTGGCCTAAAGGCCTAATTAATTAAAAAAAGGCCTATTGGCCTTATTTTGCCAAAAATAATTGTATATAATATATATTACAAGGTTATTAAATGTTTAATGTGTTAGAGGTTATAAAAATTTGACATGTGAGCAGGAAAAAAATAGAATAAACTGCACCTAAGGTCGCTAAACTATTATTAAGTTTACATTTTAGTCACTCAACTTTAAAAAATTACAAAATGGTCATTGAACGGTTCAAAGTTTTCGTTTAAGTCACTAAACTATTTGAAAGTTTTTATTTAAATCTTTAGGCTATGATGGTTTTTTAAAAAGCTCGTCAAGTGAACTCCAAATGATGAGTCGACGATCAATATGGTAGATTAGTACCCATCGATGAGTAGAAGAACATACCTTAGATCCATGTCGATCTAAAGGTTAGCTTCAGAGATTAGAGAAGAAAACTATTTGGATTTTGGTTCACGGTTTCATGAGGTTCAAAGTTGTTTCATAAAAAAAAAATTGAATTGTAAAAGAGAAGAGAAATGAAAGCTTTTGATTGGTGCAGTGAGAACAGGGAAAGCCATACAACAACAATTTTAATAGCCCAGTAACTTAAATGAAAGCTTTTAAATGGTTTGGTGACTATTTTGTAACTTTTTAAAGTTGAGTGATCAAAACGTAAACTTACTAATAGTTTAGTGACTTTTGACGTAGTTTACCCAAGAAAGTAAGCATTTGTTGAGGGGAAAATTACAATATAACCCCTCCACCTTTTTGATATAATAAGTCCTTTCGATTTGCTTATATTCACTAATTCAACTTACAATTTTACATGATAAGCCATTCCAAATTTTAAAATTGTTTAAAAACTTTTTAAGTTTATCACTATTTTTACAAATTAAATACACTATTAAAATTGAAATAGATATAATATTACAATAAATTATTTAGTGTTTACAATATTTAAATCTAATTAAAATCTACATTCAATAATTAATAATTAAAATTAAATTAAAACTATATATAAAATAGAATTTCACGCGTTCTACTATTATGATATTTATATTTTAAAAATAATCTCAAAATCTTGTTTATTTAAATTCTATCTAATATCAATTACCATGTTTTTAAAATTATATTTTAATTTCATAAAAATTTTGTTAATGAAATGTTAGTTAAATTTTTAAAATTTAAGAAATAATCAAATGTAATTTGATTAATACATACAACTTATTTGTACATTGCATGAGTAATAAAATTAGTATAATATATATAAAACATGAGTTTAGAGAAACTTTTGAACTAATTGATATAATCTTTATTGTTCATAATATCATTGATTTTGTCATTTTAAACTTTTTAACTAACATAAAATTTTAATTTTAATGAAATATTTCATTAAATATAAGTTTACTTACTTATAAATAACATTTTTAATTTTAGTGAGGAGATTATATTATAATAAATAAAACATTAAAATACTTTTAATGATAATTAAATTATACTTTCACTATAATTTAAAATTATTAATTTTGATTTACATTTTACTAGTATTTTAATAATTTAAATCTGCAGATTGAATTTTTGTTTGATTGGTATGGACATTGTTGCCAATGTAGGAGGCTGTGGGTTTGAGCGCCTTGAATCGTATTATCCTCCTATTTATGGGTTGTGGAGGGGTTATGGGTAGTTCTAGGCATTGTTTCAAAAAGAGCAAATATGATTAGAACCTATAATGAGATTGTTTAATTTTTTTTAAGTAAGCCTTATCTATGCATTCAAGATTTAGGGGTTTTTATTCAATTAATAGTTAAAAATCTCTAAAAAGGTTAGCTTCATTATTTGTTCATAGACTTTTATGGTTAAAATTTATTTTGTTATTGTAATATTTATTTATAAATATAATTAATATATTTTAAATGTAACACCCCATACTCGACCCGATCACTGGGTTTGAGCTATAAGATGTCACATTCGTTTCCGGAGCAACTACGGTCGATTATACACAAATTCATTCATAAAACATTCAGATATGAATATTACAAGCATATAATATGATATATAATCATTTTCGAGTCATATATGGGCTTACGAAAGCTCACATACTATCTTAAGGTCGAATTGGGACCAAACTACAAAGTTTTCAAAACATTTTAGGCTGGTGTCGTGACATTAGGGTTGTGTTGTCGCGGTCCCCAAAACAGTAAGCTAATTTTCCAACATGATGACTAAATTGCAAGGTTCCGAAAAATTCCTTGATTTTCTGTTGCGACATCAAATAAGGGACGTTGCGATGGTGGTGACTAGTATTGCAACATTTAAAGGGTGGTGTCGCGACTTCCTCAGTAGAATACTACAATTCCAATTTCCATTTGTTTTCAACCTAACTTATAACAACAATAGTTGGTCTTAAGATCCAAAATGACCATTCAACACAATCACTACTTCAAAATGCAACATAAACTTAAAAGAATTTTCTCATACATAACCATTATTATTTCCATTCATCTATACCACAAATTTGGCCATTTTCAACTTAAAACTAGATAATACTAGGTACATGCCATTTGACAAAATGAAAAGAATCATACAAACTTTGTTGAGTTGAAGGATATGATCCAGATGCTAAATTCACCTCATGAGGCTTCGAGAATTACCTATACTTGGACACGGAATAAACAAACTGTACGCTGAGCGATAAAACTCAGTGGTACTTTCATGTTCAAGATTGTCCAACGTAAACATTAGCAATTAGCCATAATACATATAAGCTCAATGTCTAACCAATTCATGTTTTATAATCTCAAGCAATTCCGCTATCATATACACATATGAGTATACATATTGCAAATGGCAAACCAATCCATTCAACATTACAATAAGATGGACCAATTCAAACTACTTGTCAAATATCTATCTTTAAACCATTTAAACTTTCAATATCACTCATGAATCATAAATATATATTATATCCTTGACATCATGTCATCCAATTCCATCATCACCTCATCATGATTCCAGAAGAAACACATACACAGATCACATGTACCCCCTTTGATCATACAAATCCATGCCCCTAGTCAGAATACATTTTCAATACTAACACATTACATCTACCGAGTCTTAGTCTTATATAATACTTTACCATGTAGTCTATAGATACACTTTGTCCTTATTGATACCACTGATTACGCTTAAGGGTCATATAAAACGCGTCACTAGGGAAATTCATTAAAATATGCCATGAAGGCCTTACCGTGACATGCCAAAAAGACCATCCTTCAAGCTCTTCATTGAGAGTCATATTAAGACACACCACAAGGTAATCTATCCGGAGTACGCCACAAAGGCTATCCTTGTAGGGTTCACAATAGAGGCTATCCCTTCATATTTCACCATAAAGGTTTTTCTTTCATATTTCGCCAGAAAGACTTTTCTTTCATGATTCGCCACAAAGGCTTTTCTTTCATGTTTCGCCACAAAGGCTTTTCTTTTATATTTCGCCAGAAAGACTTTTCTTTCATATTTTTCCACAAAGGCTTTTCTTTTATGACATGTTTATGATATGGATTTGCCTAAACTCACGTTATGCGAAGTTTTCCTATCAAGGTTATGGGACACGCAGAGAACCCCATTAGATAATCATCATCCTTAGTTCATTTTTGATGTCGTGTTTAAAGTCCTGACTATAACAACCCATTTTTCAATGGTGTCGAAAACGATGGTTTCAGGACCACAAATTCGACGAGTGAATTCGTATAATAGTATTTAAATTATATGAGTCAATAATTCTTTTTGTATTGAATTTTGATTTAAGGAATTTTAACCGACTGAATTAAAATTTAGTATAAATGGTTCGGTTCAAAAGTCAAGTGGTTATTGAAAATGAGGTATTAATTTTGATGATTTATTGCTTAATTACGGTAAAATGATTAAATTGTAAAAGAGGTAAAAGTTAATTGCTATAGATTTAAAATAGTAAGGAACCTCAATTGTAATTTAACCATGGTCAAAAAGTCTAAGCGGTGGTGGATATGATTAATCTACTAACTTTTGTGTTATTTATTTATTTAGTCCTAATTAATTTAGGGTTAAATTGAAATAAAGTTTAATTAACTAATAAATTAAAACAATTGATGGACCAATTTTGCAATTAAACCCTCCTTGAATGGTAAATATACCATAGGTGATGATTGTGGACGGTAATGGGATTGAAATTGTTAAAATTGAATAGAAATTGAAAGGGTAAAATGATAATTTGATAATTAAACATAATGTAAATAAAATAAAAGCTAAAATAACTATTATATTTTTAACTTTCTTCTTTCAAAAATTGTGTAGTCATGGGAAGAGAGGAGAAAGCTTTTGGCCAAGCTTAGGGTTCCTCTTTTGATAGGTAAACCTTGCCCGTTTTTAGTAATTTTTATGTTTTTGAGCTCGTTTTAGCTCTATTTAGCTAACTCGAGGACTAATTTGTAAAATTGTCAATTTTTTTGGATTATGCCATTTATGAGTTGTGAAATTTCTTGGAATTTTATGATAGATCATTGAGTTTGATTATTAAATAAGACTATTTTGTAAAGTAGTTTTTAGTAATTTTAAGGTTGTAGGACTAAAATGTTAAAGTGATTAAATTATAAGGACTTGATGTGAAATAAAAGCAATTATGTGCTGAAATGGGGTAGTATATATAGTTCTATTGAACTTAAATTTGATTAAAATTGGTTAAATTGCAAGTTTTGAGCTTAGGGACTAAATTACATAAAAGTAAAATGTTATGGGTAATTTTGTAAAATGTCAAAAAATTATTTGCATAAAGTAGTTAATTATGTTTTTGGAAATTGATAATTGAATGAAATAATTATTTAAATTAAGGACGAGCTGATAATCGAGAAAAAAAGAAAATTTCTGAATAGTCCCTGAACTTTCATTATTGTTGCAATTAGTTTGGTAAATTCATTCGGTTTAATTTTATTACATTTTTAAAGATATTATATGAACCTAATTACATAATGTTGGATTATATTGATGTGTGTAAATGAAATTGGAAATAATGAATTGATGTAGCGTCGATCACTGATTGATATACTCTGAACTGTTATCACAAATCAGTCCTGTAAGTTTGCACAACAAAGTAATTGATTTAGTTGCTGTTCTGTGAATTATTGAATAATTTTAGTATATTGTATTTAAATTTGCTTGTATAGTAAATATTAAATTGTAAAATTGAATCAAATTGAAATGAAATTATAGTTGAGGGTCATGATTGGAAGTGAGGAAAGAATATAATTGAATTCATGTGACAAAGAAACGCTTAAATGATTATATGATATGATAGTTATTATTTATGTTACGAATGAATCAAATTGATTGATATATGACAATTAGTAAATTGAACTAAATTGTATTATTAGCTAATTCGATGTTATGTTTGATAAATAAGAACTATATGGATGTGTGCTCGTAATGGTATAATGTAAAGAAAGTTAATTGAAATGGACATGGTATATGACCCGTATGAACCTTGTAAATACTTGGAACACAAAGGACAGGTCATTAGGGGTTATACAGTTTTGGGTGCTGTCTTTAGATGTTCTACCGATGGATAGTTCTTGTATTTGAGCCGTTATTGCAAATTGGTTCTGTAAGTTCGATGTTCGTATTATATATATATGGTTATATTTTATTTTTTATTATTGGATTTACTCTTTTAGCTTCAGTATTATAAAGTTGAATGTTAATTGTCGGGAATATATAATAGAATTGAGTTGTTATGGCGGTGTATTGTATTGGGCCTTGGGCCTAGCAGGCTTTATGTTGGTGTATTATATCGGGCCTTGAGCCTAGCAAGCCTCGTGTCGGTGACTTATCGGGCTTTGAGCCTAGCAGGCCTCGGCCGGTGTTTATCGGGCTTGATGCTTAGCAGGCTTCGTGCCGCTTTAACAATTCGAATTGGATATTGTAGACCTGAGATCTTACTAAACGACGACTTGGAATATGAAATAAACTAATGTACTGTACAATACTCACTTGTTGTGGGCTGTGATTGACTTTAACTTAGTTATTTAATCATATAATTTGATCTGTTATGTTTAAATTTAGTAAGACTATCGTTTGATTTAACGAACTTACTAAGCTTCAAGCAAGCTTACTCCTGTTTTGCGTTTGTTTCATAGATTGGATTTTGTAGTTGGGAGATCGAATCGGCTTGAAGAATCATATTATCCCGGGGACTCTTTGTAGTAGATTTTGTAAACATCTTGACTTATATGGCATGTAATAGGGTAAATGAATATATGAAATGTTTCTAGATATGTGTTGAATTGGGATGACTTGGTCTGGGCTCCTATGCAGTTGCAAAAAAATGAGATAGCATGATTTTGGTCATTTTTGGGTGCATATGACCTGGGACACGGGCTGTCACACAACCGTGAGTCACACATGGGAGTGTGCCCTGAACTTGTTAGTGCAGTTTTCACATGGGCTGGCATACAACCTATGACACGGCCGTATGACCTAACATTAAGTTGAACACGGTCTAGCACACGGCCTACGATACGACCGTGTGAGGGTATTTTGAATGTTACACGGGCTAGCACACGGTCTGTGATACGATCATGTGAAATTATTTTGAAGGGTACATGGTTCGTCACACGGTTGGCCACACGACGATGTCTGGAACCACGGTCTGGGCTGTGTCACATGGCTGTGTGACCCCTATTTTGAAACTTCTAAATTTTTCTTTAAACTTTTTAATTTATTTCGAATTGGTCCCTAATTGTTCCTAAACTAATTTTAAGGCCTTATAGGCTCATTTTAAGGCCCATAAATGTACATATTACTCTGATTCGAATTATCATTAAATTCTGTTAATTAAATAGGCAACTTGATGCTATCTGTTATTGATTATTTTGGATTGCATGGTAATATGTAGTAACCTTAATCCGGTGACAGGTACGGGTTATGGGTGTTACACTGATGGACCGATTTAAATAATGCAGTGGAGACAGACACAAACTCTTAACAGAACATACTACAAAGCATACATCTGAGACACACATTCACGATCATACTTCCCATCACATTACTTGAACTCGTTGGATCTATATAAGATATATCCATCATCCGCAGCAAACAAATGCACAACCATAGATATCCTTAAATAATCTCTTATATAGTCACATACATATCATACCATAACTTTCAATGTTTCAACATCACCATTTTAACTAGTTTTCTGCAAATATTCTGTTAAGTATAGTACACAAACAAGATTCAGCACAAAGACTCACCTGGCAACCACAAATAGCTTCTTGAACTCTAGATCCAATAAGGAACTGTAACATCTATTGCTTATAAAATAGAAAAACTCTATTAAAACTCATTCGTAACCTTTACCACTAGCACAACCTAGATAACCCTTATATAAAGCCTTACTTCTTCATCTTACTATTCATACACTTATTTAGACTTAATCCTTCATAACTTTAACATATGAAGCCACAATACTTACCTTGACATGGAATATTGAGTAATAAAGATCCCGATTTGCAGCTCCAACTTAGAGAGAAGGTAATACTTTAGGTTTTTCTTAAGACTTAGATAATAGTGGTTATTGAAGAAGAAACAAGAAAACTCCCTCTTTCATTAACCTGATTATCCATTAATGTAATCTAAGTCCTTGTTGGAACTTGATAAGTGCCACATCCCTATTGAATAGTCTTTTCCAAAAGTTTACGACTTTTCGAGAAACCTAATTGAGTACCCTTTATTCTAACTATCCAGATGTATATTCAATTGGTTCCTAACCAACTTATCTTGCAACTCAACTTGCACAATGCAATAGACAAAAATGGCACATATCCCCTCCTCAGACGTGAAATCCAAGCACAAAACCTTTTTATTTATCTGACACCCTACTCTAATCAACATAGGTATTCTGATATTAGACTACCATTAACTTACACTCGTAAGGGATACGTCCACTCTGTAAGCCAGAAGATGGTCATGGGCGGATACCACTTTGCCAATTAAAATATTTCAAGCTAAACACCAAAACTTGTACTCACCAGAATTGGGTTGTTACAGTCTATGTATGAAGCCTGAGATAGTGCTATAACTTTGTTATTTCAATCCCTCTTCATGCTAAAATGTTTGGTAATAACATGCTTTCATAAGAACATTCACTTCCGTTCAGTAATAAAATTTATCAATCATTCAGTTTCCCCATCAATACAGTGACATTCCAACATGTCATAGTTCCATTATCATTCATAAACAATTTTCTAGTGCATGTGTAGCAATCCTTCATTCAGTATATCTCACAGAATTTTACCCAAACATACATTTCATTTTCATTATAATACATGCTACTCAGACAGCTAACATACATTATATTACAAAACAATTCATATTAATTCATACCAATACGAGACATTCAAACATTCAATCACTCATGCAACCTTGCAAACATGCCATTTAACTAGGGCTTGAAACGTATTTGATTCGACCACCTTAAAATCACTTACTTAGCCATTTAAATAAGTTTGACCAATAAGTTTAATCATCATTCTAAGTATTAAAAATATTATTTAACATTTAAATTTTATAGGTTAGAACTCACACCTTATTTTTGCACAATCGTAGCACTACTTGCGAAACCCGCGATTCCTCCTTTAAACTTAAACTGAACCTAAATTAAAATAAAATATTTATCAAGCCAAAACACTGCCAAATCATCCCTAAAACACCCTCTTAAAGGTTTAATCAATTCAGCGTTACCTTAATAATTTTCAGATCCAAATTAATTAACCTACTAATACTGATTTGATGCGAAACGTACGCGCGAACGAGATCTGTAAGCATTGCATATCTGGGAAGTTTAAATCAACACCAAAACATAATTAATCCCCAAAAATCAATAACCAAAAATCCCCATTTAGAATTTAAAGGAATTAGCTAAAGCAGAAATTATTAACAAAGCGAAACAAGGCAAAATCTCGCATAAGTTTGCACTACCCATTACACAGATTTGAGTTGTCGGATGAAAGTTTTAGTTAATTACTCAATTAGGAACGCCTAAATAAAATCCAATTAGAGGTAAAAATCCAAAAAAATTACAATAGTAGGCCAGCAGTTGAAGAGAAATGGTAGTCCTAAAATAATGGTGTTTTAAGGGGGTGGCAACACCACTTGAAGTGACAGAAAAGACAAATCTAGGGCGACACAAAGAGGGAACTTTGGACAGCCAAAAAGAAAAATTTTAAGGGTTGGAATGATGGTTTATTGGCTTTATAAACAGTAGCAAAAAGTTGGCAACATAGAACAACAACATAGAAAGAAAAATAGGACTTATCGACACTGATACGAACAAGGGAGAGAGGGTGAGAATGGACAATAAAAGAGGCTATTAGGAGCGGGAACAAAGGGAAGTTGAGGACAGGAAATAGGGCTAGTTTAGGAGTTTTAGACATTCAATAGGGTATGTAGAAAAACAAAAATAAAAAATCTAACAATTGGGCGACACAACTGTGATGAAATCCTAGAGAAATTAAGAAACTTTGAGAGAAAAGATAAGATAGGAGAGAAGAGCGGCTAGGGTAGGAGCAAAATTGAATTAAAAATTAAAAAAAACTGAAAAAGTGATATTTATACCTAGGTTAAAAGGCATGGGCATCACAAAAATAGGGGGAAGGCAAAAAATTAACAAAATTAAGCTATTTTACAAGGGAAGGGAATTGAACTTAGGTTTCTAAGTGAATTGCACTTTCTCCTTGTTTTCTTTTATCCACTAGGCCAATTACTCATTATTGAAATAATTTTATCAAATGTAAACAAAAAATTTAGGATGTTATAGGTTTGAAGCAACATTTGCAAAATAATAAAAAATGGTGTAAATGAAGGAGTTTGAACTTGGGTTTCAAGGACAATTTCAGCAACACTTAACCAATAGACTAGTCACTCATTTTTTCCCTAAAAATGCATGGATAATCTAAAAAATTAAGGTTTGACCTCTCTCTCGGTTCACAAACTTGATTCTACTAACCCCGATTTTTGAGATGTGACACTAGGGATGTCTCGGTATCGCAATACCCATTACTCGATGTCATATGACCGCCTCTGGATTTACTAACATAGAGTGTGAATACTGCAACTAAAGATATGGAATTAAGGTGGTGTCTGCAAGTATACGAGTCAGGTTATAATATAGTTACAACAAAGTAGGTGAGTACTTCGAGGATTGTACCCAAGGGAGGTAAGTACTAGATTAATTCTAACCTAAACACCAATAGATCTAATTAGTATTTTAAATAAACTATATTACGAATAAGCATAAATAAAAGGGTTTTTGGTTTTTATAATTAGAGAACTAAAAATAACATAAATAAAAGGAGTTTTCAGAAAACTAGATTATAAACTGAATCAAATGTAAACATGGGTGATTAGCTCGCTTTGGTAGTCATAATCAACTGTCATCTGGGTTTTCTTATTCAATCAACTAGTCAATACCCCATCAGGATCTTTTGATACGTCCATTAAAATACTGAGTTGGTGATCTGCCGTAATTTGGTGTAGCATATTAAACTAGTTTTCATATTTAAGGAGCTTGAATACAAGCATTTTGTGATGTTTTAGTTAAGTTTTCTTAGTTTTATTTCTATTCAGTAAAATGTTCAAATTGAGTCTTTAATTAATGTTTGGGACCGAATGAGGTTTGAGGGCAAGCGTACGCACGTTGTGAGTTTGCATGAAACCATTAGAAGGTGTACTAAACAAATACTGGTCACTATAATGCAACACGGATGACTCGATGTTGCAACATAGAGAGCAGAATGGAGAAAGCTCAAGATTGCCTTTGATGTTGCGACACAGACTAAGGGTGTCACGACATACCTTTGAAGATAGATGAAGAGGAGTATACTGATTGCTATGTCACGACACAGGTCATGGTGTGTTGCGACATCGACTCTGTGACAGAAATTAAACACGAAGCAGACATGTTTTGGTCTACACAATAAAACTAAAGCTCGGGAACATCAACTAACCTAGGGTTAAGGACGACGACCACTTGAAGGTTATAAATAGGCTCATTTGCCACTTGTTATGGACATCATTCCTTTAGCCTAGATTCTCTATGTAAAATTTAGTTTAGTCTTTTTTTTATTCTTAGGTTTTAGATTTAATTCAGTTGTTCTTGTTGATTTCAAGAGATTTGAATTGTGGAAGCCTTCAAAATTTTTGGATTTACGATTAATCTCAATACAATCAGGCTCTTTCATTTAATCTATCTTGTCAGTTTAATTAGCATGCTTTCTCTTTACATCAATTCTATATTGTCTATGAAAGCCATGAGGAACTAATCTCTCTATGGGGAATTAGCAAGTGGAGGTATGATCTATTAACTACTTTGTAGGGTTACTCCATAGATCAACTGCTTGCAAAAGGAAGAATGTGGAACAAACCCTAGGCCTAACAACCCTGAAAAGTCATCAAGGTGGGAATTAACCCAAAATTGGTATGACCCGTCCATGAACACCTTCATCCCAAGCTAGTCTAGACTGTGAGGCCAAAAGATAAGTAGTTCTTGCTGACTCGTTATGTTAGTAGAAGATCGGAAGATCTTGCTAGGGTAACAACTTGTTGATTGATGAGGAACCAAAAACGACAGTTGATGAAAATTATCGAAGTAAGCTAATCACCCATAATCAAGATTTGATTTATTCTCCCTTTCTATCTCTTGAAGTCTATTTCTTTTATGTTATTTTATCTTTATTATTATAAAACCTCAAAAACCCTTTATTTTATATTTTCGTACTATAACTAATTTAAAAGTACTAATTAAATATTTTAGTGTTTAGGTTAGAATTGATCTGTCACTCACCTCCCTTGGTTACGATCCTTAGAGTACTCACTTACTTCGTTGTAAAACTATATTACAACTCGACCCGTATACTTGCAGATATCGCCTTGTCTTTCTATATTTTATTACAGTTTTCACATTCTGGACGTTATTACATCCGGAGGCGGTTAGTTGGCAAGAACTACTTTTATTCCGACCTCACAGTCCAGACTGCTTCATGGTTAAGGTGTTCACAGATAAGCCATACCAAATTTGGGTTTATTCCCACCTTGATGACTTCCTAAGGTTTTTAGGCTTAGGGTTTAGGTTCTTCCTTTCCTGAATAGCTGATCCGTTAAGAAATCCCTACAAAATAGTTAATTATTCATACCTTCACTTATTAATCCTCCATAAGAGGATTAGTTCCCCATTGAATTAATAAACATTATAAACTTGATATTGAATATATGCATAAAGACTACAACAAGAGTAGAGTTTAAAGAATCCTATTTGTATTTGATATATGAAGTGCTGAAATCCTCAAACGTTTGATTGTGTCTACAAATCAAGTTCTCCGAAGAACATGAATGAAAAGAACTGAAAAGAAGTCTAAACCCTAAGAGAAAGAAAAATAAACTGAAAACTAAATTTTACAAAGGAAACAAATAATATGAAAAACTGTCCTTTAACAAGTGTTTAAGACACTATTTGTAGAGTTGAGGTTGCTGTCGTCCTTAACCCTAGGTCAGCTTACATTCTCGTATTTAACTTTTGATTGTATGGACCAAAACACCCTTGGCTTGTAAGTGTTTCTTGTACAGGATCGATGTCACTGTGTCGTGACATCAAAGGCAGTATGCTCAAGTTTAGGGTAGCATTAAGGGTGTGTCGCGACACCCAATGGTTATATCATGGCACCAAAGGCAGTCTCAAGATTTTTGTATTCTGCTTCCTATTTTGCGACATTAAATTTCTTGTGTTGCAACACATCAATCAATATTGAGTTTGTATGCCCTCTGATGGTCTCATGCACACTCACTAAGTACATTAGCTCACCTTTAGGCCTCATTCAACCACTAAGGTCAATAAAATACTCCAAATACACTTTTTATTTGATTTAAACTAAACAATAAAAACTTAACTAAAACATAATGAAAATGCTTATATTAAAGCCCCTCAAGTGAGAAAACTAGTTTAGTCTACTACACCAAATTACGACAGATCAAACTCTCCCACACTTAAGTCATAACTTGTCCTCAAGCGAAGAAAACAAAGACATTAAAAGATGACCCTTGAGCAAGTGTAGTACAAACATTGGTTTCAGAGTACGTAACTAGACATTTCATATTTACACATAATCTTGACTTGATATATAGTTGACTAACCACTTTTGATATCAAAATCTAAGTTCAGTATATTACAAGGTACACAAACATTAATGTTTTCAAATGTATAGATCCATTAATAAATTATACATGTAATTTGATTATCCTAGTAGAATACAAATTGTCGTAAATGCAATTATTTAATATGATGTCAATTCATGTGCTTTTTATAAATTATCTTGAAATGAACATTAGTTTCAAAGTATTAACTAGCATTCTTGTTCCTGTATTCTCTATATCCTTTGGTACATTCAATTGTTCAATGCCTATTTACGATGTCATATATAGAAATTAGTAGTCTAATAATAAAAAAATTAAAATCATCTACTATCATGTCAAATTTATAGTAAATACAATCAACCTATATGCATGCTCCTAACCAATCACTTGTATTTCTACAAGTTCAAGCACACATTTGACAATAGAAATTAAAAGAAAAACGTAAAAAAATTTAAAACATATTTCCTATGTTACCCCCTACACTTTAGATAACACATTATCCCTAATGCGCACCACTATAGATAAGGAAAGAAGTTACTCGATTGATTGTGACATTGCCGTAGTGTAATGGTGGGTGCTTCCTTTGTTTGTTACAAGCTTGTAAATGTCGTGCTTCTTTCATGTTAGGTTCTTGCAAAGAAAACTTGAAACAACAAAGAATATATATATAAATTTACTGTTAACCTACTCTTAAAATAAAAATTATCCAAAATTAATTACAATCCAAAAATAAATATAAAAATTTTGGTCAATTATCCTTCTTGAAATCCATCTCATTCCCTTTCTCTTCACCTTCGTCAACTTCTTGATCCTCCCTTTCCTCACTTCTTTGCTCTTCTGGTTCATGATGGGATTGTCTTGGACTAAACATGTCTGGCGAATAGTTTGATACTTTCATATTGTTCTGTCACGTACTTTTTGTTGAAGAATTGGGCCTATTTCTTGCATCTATCTTATTATCCATTAATTTGTGGAATTTACTCTCGTCAATTTCTTTCTTTCTTTCTTTTAGATCTCAATTTTTCTTTTCATTTGAACGAGGCCGAGACGTCCATCTTTTCTTTTTGGTGTTTGTTCCAATCCCTTATTTGTTTTCATTGAAGCTTTGTATATTGCATATATAGTGTATCCTCTATGATAATTTTGAATGGCTTCATGGATTATTCAGTAGTTTTCATTGGAACTACAACTATTTTGCACAAATTCGACACTAAGTGGGGAAAGAAACCTCCCACTTTTTGGCCGCTAATACATATTTTCATGTAGTAGTAGATCCACGTCCCTATGCATACATGTTTCTTCTGCAAAGCAGCATATAACAAAACCGCTCGAAAAGTGTTGACGTTAGAGGAATTTCCAATAGTATTCTAACTAAAATAACTAACCTAGATCAAGCAATATGTTTCAAGGTAAACAAGAAACAATGCAATGGAACATTAAAATTCTAGTTGGAACCCTTAAAATTGTCGAAAAGCTCGTGATTTCATGTGAAGATTCATTGCAATTCCTTGTTGATGTGGAGCACTTTTCCTATACCAAGTGAAAATAAAAGAAAAAGAAGCAAAATAAGATAAAAAAGAAAATAGGGGTTTTAAGGATTTTTAGGGTTTAATAGGTTTTAAAAAGACTTTAAGGTTAAGGAGTGTTTAAAAACATGTTAACAGTGTTTTGGGTTTAAATTTTTGGTATTTTTAGGTTAAAAATCAAGTTAAATAAGGTTAAAAATTGATGGATTGAGCGACGGATCAGGTTGACCCTTGCAGAAATTTGCAACAATATCGCGACATCGGGGGTCGATGTCGCGACACACTTTGAAATTTTTGGATTTTGGGGTAAATTGATCTCTTTGTCGCGACACAAATGTGAGTTTTTGTGACATCAGCTGAGTTGCTCGATTCCCGAATTTGCGAAATGTGTTGCAACACGGAAATTTTATGTTGCGACCCTGACTCTATTTTGGCCCCCTCTTGACTTTCAAAGTGCTCGGTACATACATATCCTACTTTTAAACAATTCAAATAAAAATAAATCCTAATATAAATGAGTCCTGACGTACTACCCCTCACACTTTAGAGCATACATTGCCCTTATTGTAAAATGATTAAAGCTCAAACAAGAAAACTTCCGTGAGAAAGTTGAATCTTTGTTGATGTATTGACCTCGGGGTTTGTTTGCTCCAATTGGATAGGAAGAACCTATAAGAAAATTCTATGATAAGAAATATGAAATATGAAATTTAATATTGAGGAAAATAAATTAATACATAAAATAAAATGAAATAAACACTACAGTAATATAATAAACAAAACAAAAATTTATAACAAGAAATTGAAGTTGTTAAAAAACTGGGATGATCTATGTCGCCACCATAGAAGAACTTCCAGCTGGTTCTTGAAACTTTGACTTGACAGTTGTTCCTCTGTCGATGTATATGAACCAGTCTCTCCGGTTGATTCCATTGATAGTGCCTTATTTCAATCGACGTGACATCCAAATTGTGAGCCATTTAGTACCAAATCCGAGCCAACCCTAAATTATTTTCTGTGGTATTATTGCTTTGCGCTTCCTCCTCTCTCTATTGTATGAGGCTTTAGTTACTTGAGCCTTGTTGCCATTGTCGAATGAGAATGAATCAAATTGCTCGACCTCATCAGTTGTCACCTTCTCTACTATAGCCAGAAAGGGTATTGGCTCTTCTACACTTTCATTCAATATCGGTTTAGGCTCCATGTTAGTGGTTAGTTTATCTTTCACTTCTACATTTACGGTTATTTCTACTACTATGTCAATTGGACCATTAACCATTACAAGCTACGGTTAGTTCAACTCATCCACATGACCTTCAATTACAAGCTTCGGTTGAATCTCTCCATAAATCTCATCATGGTCATCGATGATACCAGGCTTCTCATGATCCGAGTTATGAGCGTCAGACATGTCCTCTTTCCTTAGAGGCAGTGCGTTGGATATTTCTTGCATTATTTTTATCATTTGCGCCATCATATCTGACATGTTTGCTAATACCTCAGAGTTGGTCGTCTTGGTGGTTTCACATGAAGGCATTTTATACGAATCATAGGGAGGCTTATCTGGATATTCGGGCATATCATGGTCTTTTTCAAGTTCCTCATACAAATTACCAATGAAATCACGTGGATGTTCAACTATATCAGTACCTTGTTCGTTACTCCATTGGTTCATTAAGGCTTCGTTCCCTTATTGGCTTAGTTCAATCATAAGTACTTCTTTATTCTCCATAATTTCCCATTCTTCATATACTCCTTTCTCACATATTTCATCATCAGAGACCATCTCATCATTAAACCTCATGTAATCAATTTCATCCATATTTAAATGATTTTGCTGAGATACTCTCTATGGAACAGTGCTAACTAAATAGGTGTTCCTCACCTCTAAGGCATATACTGGAATCAAAGAAGAAAAAGGTTAGTAAATGTAAATTAATAAAATAAAATAAAATCATATCTATAATTTATAAATTTCCCAATTATTCTATAGAACGTAAAATTAAAATCAATCTAGTAGCGTTGCCTCCTCGGCAATGGCGCCAACGACTTGACTGCCTCCAGATGTACTAACGTCCAGAGTGTGAATACTACAACTAAATATGTGAAATTGAGGCGGTGTCCACCAGTATAAGGTTCAGGTTGTAATATAGTTACTATGAAGTAGGTGAGTACTCCGAGGATCGTACCCAAGGGAGGTGAGTACTAGATTAATTCTAACCTAAATACCAATAGATCTAATTAGTATTTTAAATAAACTATATTACGAATAGAGATAAATACCAGGTTTTTGGTTTTTATAATTAAAGAACTAAAAATAACGTAAATAAAATGAGTTTTTAGAAAACTAGATTATAAACTAGATCAAATGTAAACATGGGTGATTAGCTCGCTTTGGCAGTTATAATCAATGGTCATCTCGGGTTTTCTTATTCAATCAAATAGTCAATACCCCACCAAGATCTTTCGATACGTCCACTAAAATATTGAGTCGACAAGAACTACTTATCTTCAGACCTCACAGTCCAGATCGATTCAGGGTTAAGGTGTTCAAGGATAGACCATACCAAATTTGGGTTAATTCCCACTTTGATGACTTTCTAGGGTTGTTAGGTCTAGGGTTTAGGTTCTTCCTTTCCTAAACATTTAATCTGTTAAGAAATCCTTACAAATTAGTTAATTATTCATGCCTTCACTCGCTAATCCCCCATAAGAGGATTAGTTCCTCATGGAATCAATAAACATCATAAACTTGATATTGAATATGTGCATAAAGAATAAAACAAGAGTAGAGTTTAGAGAATCTTGTTTGTATTTGATATACAAAGTGCTGAAATCCTTAAACATTTGATTGCACCTACAAATCAAGTTCTTTGAAGAATATGAATGAAAAGAACTGAAAAGAAGTCTAAACCCTAAGAAAAAGAAACATAAACTTAAAACTAAATTTTACAAAGGAAACTAAAATTATGAAAAATTGTCCTTTAAAAAGTGTTTAAGAGCCTATTTATAGAGTTAAGCTTGCTTTCGTCCTCAACCATAGGTCAATTGATGCTCTCGTATTTAAATTTTGATTATGCGGACTAAAATGCCCTTGGCTCATAAGTGTTTCCTGTATAGGATCGATGTTGCGACACCCTAGTACTTGTGTCACGACATTGAAGGTAGTATGCTCAGGTTCAGGGTGGCTTCAGAGGTATGTCACGACATCCAATGGCTGTGTCATGACATCGAAGGCAGTCTCGAGAGTCTTGCAGTCTGCTCCCTATGTTGTGACATCGAACTTCCCATTTTGTAACACAACGACCAATTTTGAGTTTGGACGCCCTCTAATGGTCTCCTGCATACTCACTAAGTACATTAGCTCACATTTATGCCTCATTTGGCCCCTAAGGTCAATAAAAAACTTATATTAGCTCACATTAGCTCACTTTTTTTTAGATTTAAACTAAACTATAAAAACTTAACTAAAAAATAATGAAAATGCTTATATTCAAGCTCCTTAAGTGCGTAAACTAGTTTAATCTGCTACACTAAATTACGACAGATCGTCATGATATCACTGTAGATGGCCTCAATTTTCCTTGTTTTAGCACTATTGTCCACGTTTGAACGCTTGCATAAAACAAATGGTTTTATAAAACAATTTTATAAGCAAGACTTCACTGCAAGTGTACAAGTCAGTTGTAATATTGGTAGTGTTACAATGGAACACCTGAGTATTCTAAGGATCAAACCCAAATGAGATGATGATTGAGTGATATATAGCATACACGATAGAGTCTAAGTGGCTATTGATATGATTTTATAGTACGAAAATTCATAACAAGATAATTTTGCAAGAAAATTAAAAATGCTAATTTAGGGATTAAATGGTAAAGAGTATAAAACTAAAAAATTAACCAAATAAATGACTAACGGTGGTCGGTTGGTTTCGATGTGGTTCATCGGTCCTCAAACAAGGGACTTAAATTGCTTAAATTACTAAGTGGCTCTATTTTATCTTTTGATCTCAATTTTATCAACTTAGATGAATTAATTCGATTTATCTCTCGATCTCATCAGTCAATTTGAGACTAATGAACGAGTGCGCAACAAGATTACCTCGATCTCACTTGCCTAGATATTCTCTTAAGGGCACCACTTCTTAAGATTTTAGGTTTCTTCGATTTACTTCAATTTATTATGATTTAGTCATTTGTCCAAAAATTAGCTTACCCACATCTCCATAAACCAACCCCTCTTTTAGGTTTAGCTACTCATGCTGAAAATAAAGAGAATGAACATGAAAATGAAAAGTAAAGAAACCTTTAAAGTAAAGCTTAAGAAAACATAAAATTTTGGATTTTATAAAATAAAACTTTAAGAACATGAAACTTAAAGCATTCAACAAAAAAATCTAAAATAATAAACATAAAAGGAATAAATTTTATCTGAAGGAAAGTAAAAGAAACTAAAATACATTAAACTAAAAGATAAAAGTGTCTTACAACCAAGGTACAGTGACTGGAAGTGTAAATAAACCTAAGCTACAATGATAACTAACTTAACTAACACTAAGAACATCAAGAATAAGAAGTAAATGCAGAAAAATAAACTCCAAAACTAAGGAGGAAGAAGAGAAAATATAAACCCTAAAAAGTTAAAAAAACTAATAGGAAACCTAGAGAAAACTAAGGCTAAACTAAGTTAATGTGTGCCTCTCTCCTCCTTAGCCAAATTTGGCTATTTTAGGTTGCAATTTGATGGATTCTCATTGCCAAAATTTTCCCTACATTGGCCTTCGGTGATTGGTAGATTGGGTGGAAAAAGACTACCCTTTTTGTCCAATTTTGTCCCACCTCACGATACCCAAAAGAGGATATCGCGACACCTTAGAAAATTTCGAGCCTTGGGGTCTTCCTTGAAGGGCGGGTATCATAATACCCAATGTGGACATCACGATACCATGGAAGGGTGGTCTCCAATCTTCTATATTGTTGGAGGTATCGCGATCCTAAGTTATGGATATCGCGATACCCTTTCTTTTGGTGTCACTCTTACCTGTTTTCAACCTTCAACACGTCCGTACACCATTCAACCACATGTTAGGACCCCAGTGACACTATTGGCCAAATTGGGTTACAAAATTAGTAAAAACGAGACATTTTCACTTATTTACTTAAAATCTAAAAATTACGAAAAACTATGCGAAAGATGCTACTTTGCTCAATTATAAGCTCTTTAAGTATACAGAAAAAGCCTAATTTGTCATATCAAATTATGGCAAATCAACCGTTAGGGGTATCGTGACTTTCATGCTTCGATATCATGATACTCTCATTCTAGATGATGTTTTTTTCACGTTCGGGCCACTATCGACTCTCTACAACACTTAGTCACGGTGTTAGGTTCCCCGTGACACCGTTTGGCCATTTCGGGTCTCCAAAGTAGTAAAAACACAACATTTCATTTATTAAATCCAAAAAATAGAAACGAAATAAAAACATGAGATAAACGTATAAATTACTTGGAAACAAGCTCGTAAAGTGTAATGAGAAGCCTAGTTTAACATGTCAAATCATGACAGATCATGTGGCATACCTAAATCTTGAGTTGATGGCGAACTCTGTATGCGTGACTTGTAGAATTTGATGTAAGAAAAAAATTGAGTTTGAATAGATAAGGAATCGAAACCTGATGCGTTTGGTGTACGACTTCTAAAGTATGTAGCGTCATTCACAATAGTGAAATTCATAGCCCGAGACATGGGTAAATGATAACCTCTCATTGGCATTACATGGTTGATGAAAAGTAAACGTGGGCACGAGTCGTTCGTCTTTGTGATAAATGACTTGATTACTATTTGATGGTGATTGACTTTTCATGAGATAAAATAGGATCATACTGGGAGAGCGGATATCATCGTAAATAGATCAAAGATATCCTATGAGTGCAACACACTTATGATAAGGTCATTGGACGAGCACTGAGTAGTTGCTTTCATAAAGGTCTGTCATTAGGGAGAGCTCTGTTACAATACTATAGTGGAATAAATTCGTGACTAAATAAGTTTATAATTAATAGGTGAAAAGTTAGAACTTAATTATGAATCATTTGAGCCTTAACTACATAAGTCCAATTGGTCCCTCATTTAGCTCGTTGAAACCATAAATGAATTACGTGTTTGAATCGAAATGAATGGAATGAATAGAAATAGAGAAATGGTAAACATTCAGGAATGATTATGGTTTTCTCTAAAATGGAGAAATAGAATCATTTGGAAATTATTGTAGGTTTCTCAAAGGAAATAAAAATGAAAATGGGAAATGATACATTTGCATATGTACATGGATTACTCAGAAATGATCGAAAGAATGAGTTTATGTTTTTGATCTATTTTAGAACTCAAAAATGAAAGTAAATTATTCGGTCATAGTGAACAAGTTGAGTGGTGAAATATTAAACATATTTTCTTGAAAATTTACTAAAGGCAAAATTGTCATAATTTTATTGGGGGTAAAATTGGGATGAGAAAATTATTTAATAATAAAATATTAAATTTATTTTGGGAAATAGAATAATAGAATCGGGTTTGATCAAATTAGAAAGTACTGGTCAAAAATCCCAGGTTGTAGTCGTAATTGTACTCGATGTGAGAGAGGCCTAAATTCCCCTCATGGTATATGTATGGGGCAACAACTGTAGAGGAATACTAGGGATGCCGTCCACCTTACTCCTATTCTATGTAAGAAGTTCTTTTTCTCTTTAAAATAAACCTCTCAAATTCAACAAGGGTTCTACCTTTCCTTCTTATAAATAGATGACACCGATAGGGCATTAAACACAACTTTAAGAGATTGTTACTTTGCTGAAAAATAGAGAGAATTTATTCTCAACTATTAAATATATTTTTCCAGAATAACAATTCTACCATTTTCTATTAAAGAAGAGAGAATTTTCGTTTTCACCCCAAAAAGAAAGTAACTTTTTCTAGTTTTGTGTTTTGATTTAATTAGTTTGAGCCCACACTCAAAGCAGTTTGTGGTATGAGAATAGTTGAGAAGATTGTTTGGTTGAAAGCTAGAAAGCATCAAGGATTTGCTTATCCGAAAATATATGTATGATTTCGATTTAAGGTTTATTGCTATAAATATCACAAACTAGGCCGGTTTTAAAAATTTTAATTTTTCGCTGTTCAAGAAAACCACATTCAAGCTGGATTTTTTCCAACACTAACTAGTGTTCATATTGGAGGAGAGAGAAACTTGAAGTTAGGGTTTTGGATAAAATTTAAAGGTAAGAATGATAAGATTTATTTAAGAATTTCATGTTTATTTTTTAAAAGTGCATGAATGTCATATCGATTATTATTTTGATATTAAATATTGTATATGTTAGATATGTTAATGAAGAGACACATAAGAGAAGTGATTAACATGTTTTGATAAGGGAAATAAGTAGCAAAAGAGTGAAGGAAGAATAAAGAAGCTCATTCAAGCAATTGATTATAAGTACTTCAAGAATTTTATTTTACCTAATTTAACATATGTGTAAGTCATATTAAAATGGTTATATGATTAATTTATATCTCAATATGTCAATATTATATATGAAAATTGATTAATCAATAGTGAAAATATGAATTTAATTCTAATTGCAAAGTGAATAGAGTAAGTGTATTGAAGTAGTAGAAAGGGACACTAAATTGCAAATAGTGAAAAAGTAGATATGTGAAATAAAATATTCATATATAGAGCTTGAATGAAGTGTGATGTAATATTGAATTAATGAAAAGTGATATTATAGTGAGGTTATAGAGTATAGTGAATTTTCATCTTAATAAGGACTAAATTGTAAAAAGTGTAATGTTTGAATTATCTTTAATTGTTGAGTGAATGTAATGAATGTAATGTATTAAATTTTCATGTAGACAAGATGTGAACTAATAGGATATAGAGGGCATGCCATTAGGAAATTTTCATGTGCGTATAGTCATAGTCGTACTACGGTGCAATCCAGTGATTTTTCACTTTGGTGCTAGTGACAATGGCCCTTCGGTTAAAAGCCAAGAACGACAATGATCTGTCTAGCTGAAAACACATTTGTGATATCAGTAAAGGGTTTGTTACTATAAATATCACAAATCGACTTGGTTTTCAAGTTTTTTATTTTTGGCTATGCAAGAAAATGATTTTTCGAACCAGATTTTTTCCAACACCAACATCTATAATTTTCGATAGAGATCGAAGATTTACTTCAAGATTTGGGAGAAGTTACATTAAAATTTGGTTAAACAATTGAATTTCAGTATTGCATTTCATCCTCAAACTAATGGATAATCAAAGCGAGTAATTTAGATTCTAGAAGATATGTTGAGAAGTTGTGCCATTGAATTTGAAGAAATTTGGGAAAGATACTTGCCGTTGGTTGAGTTCACTTATAATAACAACTATTAGTCCAATATTAAAATGGCACGATATGAAGCATTGTATAGAAGGAATGTAGAACTCGTGGGATCGAACTTGATTAGGGAAATAAAAGAAAAAGTGAAGTTAATTAGAGATCGATTGAAAGTAGCCTTTGATAGACAAAAATCCTATTTTGATCTTAAGCTGAAATATATTGAATATAGTGTAGGGGAGAAAGTATTCTTAAACATGTCTCCACGAAAAAAGGTTCTTCAATTTGGAAAGAAAGGAAAATTGAGTTCGAGGTTTAAAGGACCATAGGAGATAGCGTGTTGTCTAGTGGCTTATTGGTTAGCTTTACCACCAAAGTTGGATAAGGTCCATAATGTCTTTCATGTGTCAATTTTGTGAATATATTGATTTGATTCATCACATGTTATTATAGAAAAAACTATTGAAATTCAACAAGATCTGATGTACGATGAATAACCAGCTAAGATTCTTCCTCGAGAAGTACAAGAATTAAGAAATAAGCAAGTTTCTTTAGTGAAAATATTATGGAGACATCATAATATGGAGAAAGAAACTTAGGAAAGTGAGGAAGTAATGAAGCAAAAATATCCATTGCTATTTGAGTCAAGTAAATTTCAACTATGAAATTTTAATTTAAATGGAGGGGGGGAGAAATGTAATATCCTTAACACCCCAGAGGTGAGAATAATGTTATTTTTGGATTTACACGTGTTAAAACTTTCGAAGTAAATAAAATAGGAGTTATTATTGTTAGTAGAGAAGGTAGATGTAACACCCTACCAAATGTCTAGCCAGACGATCGACCAATGGGGAGGTTACATGAAACTAAATTTTGGCTTGAAGCATTAACGAGTGCATACAAACAACTTGTAGAATATCATACATTATCCGAAATTCAAGAAAACTACTGGGCAGAGATGTAGGAAATCATGGTAGTGCTAGATCATCCTGTGTTTGAGGGGTTGCTAGTGGTGGTGGCTCGAAACCCATGAAACAATTAAATTATTATCCCATCATTGCTAGTAGAGCTTCCCGTATATTAAACTCGATTCCTTTATTACTTTGTGCAACACTAGGACTACTAGATTGGGGATGAGGGGTGTTACTTACTATCTCCTCATCACCTATCTCTCTCGAACTACTTAAAAACATGGAGAAGCTACACATCACATATTAAATTTAGTAAATACAAGAAGGACTGAGCCATAATTATGTAACATGCATATTGGTGCTAATTTTTGAAATCTTCTCTTTCGAGAATTGACTAAACCTTGCTCTGATACTACTAACTATAACACCTCACCCAATGCCTAATCGGACGACTGACCAATAGAGAGGTTGCACGAAACTAAATTCTGACTTGAAGCATTAACACGTGTATAGAAAAAGATTGTAAAATATCATACATTATCTGAAATTCGATAAAGGCTAGGAAAAATAATCTAAATATACTAAAGAGAGATACGTTCATAAAAAATATCCATCTTTTACATTATCCGGGACATTAAAATTAATACATCATTTTCTTAGTTCAAAAACATAACAAGTATGAGCATAAAAACTCGATGTTACAGGTTGCCCCAATATGTACATGCTTCAAGAGAAAGAAAATAGGCTCATAACAGGTCTGAAGATTCTGGCTTAATCCTTTTCCCATTTCCTACAAATAGACTTTTTTCTGAAGACAAGATAAAGGAACGAGGTAAGTTCGTGTTAAACTTTTTGAATCTAACATTGTATCCTACTCTATTTATGATTATATATCTTTTTTTAATAACATAATAATCTTTCGTTAAAGAACATGAGATGAACAACTTGATAGTGAGTATAAACTTAAATCGGCCAACATATATGCAACTTTAGCTAATTTGATACTTCCATTTACATTGACTAACTTGTGTGCTTGTCACAGTTCTGACTTAGACAAAGCATGCGCATTCACATAGCATGCACATATACACAGATCATGCCTTGGAACAACTCATATATTGGCATCGCACTCACATTGGCACAACACGTGCATCTGCAGATCTTGCGCATATATGCAGATTTGTATGATGAACAACTTGCACATGAGCCTTCGAGACATATACATTTTGTCCCTAAATAGAGCCTTCAAGACCCTAAAAATAGCTTGGAAGCAATTCGGGACTAATTTGAAACAAAGTAGAAGTTTTAAGAAAAAGTTGCAAAAATGTGAAAACAGGGGTCACACAACCGTGTGGCCAGGCCGTGTGACATAGCCTAGGTCGTGTAACATTCGAACAAAGGGACACACGGTCATGTCCCAGCCCGTGCCTTCACCCGTGTAACTCACTGAGTAGGGTCACACGACCGTGTAGCAGGACTTGTGCCAGGTTGTGTAACTCTCTGAGTTGCCAAACACGACCGTGTGCCAGGCTGTGTGCTAGGTCGTGTAACTCACTGACTTGAAACACTAAGAAATTTCAAATGACACACGATCGTGTAGCTAGGCCATGTGTGTCACACAGTCGTGTGACAGCCCGTGTGGTCCCAAAAATTGACCTAAAATCAAGCCATTTGAAGGCCAAATCATGTTTAACTAACCATACTATTTGGGCGCATATTCAAGGGATTTAAACATCATTCAAACACAGATAAACATGCCATTTCAAACATCCTAATTCATCTAACCAATATGCCATTCAAAGGTACCACATTTGTACCAAAACATCCTTAACCAAAACATGCCAATATTGCCATATTCCAAGCATAATAACCTAGTTCAATTACCTATTAAAGGATATCACATATGACCAATTACAAGCCGTTTCAAACATATCAAAAAGGACCTTATATACAAGAACTTAAAGATGACCAAAATGACACAACTTGGTAAGGCATTAAGGTTCACCAAACCAAACATAAACTTTAAAGCATATGCATATCAAAACATCCATTACACATCCATGAACTAGCACTATAAAAGAACTATACATGCCATTATTAACCTTGGCCAAAATACTAAAAAACTACCGAAATGGTTGCTAAATAGTGTGATAGGTCTCCGACGAGCTTCCAATCTATCGAGTTTCCAATTAACTATAAAACAAAGGAAAGTAACTACATAAGAAACGACTGCTTAGTAAGCTCGTATAAACTTTATACATAACTTACCATTTCATTAGCACAATTCATAGATTAAGCATAATTCATTACCAATGCCATATGCTTAGTATAAGCCTATACAACATCATCAACTCACAAGTTAGTAAGCTCATCGATGATACATATGAACTTAACCATGACATAAGTAGACTACCATATGCACATTATTTATTACATTTGCCTTTTCATAGATTATGAATCATTCCATTTACTTACTTACCATGCCATTCGTTTTCTTACCCGTTGAACAATCTAGAATTACATCGGATACTCGGGAATGCTCACACATAGTGTGCTTTTACATATAACCGTAACCTTTCCTTTATATCAATGTTCACACAAGCTATGAAATGGGCCTGCTCACACGAGCTATGGAGAATCCACAAAAAATGCAGGACCTCAGCCACTGGTAGGACATTCAAAACCAGCACCTGAAACATGAAATCCCTAATGACATGTCATTAGTATCCTAAGAATTCTTAAAGTTCAAATGTGATTCATTATCCGTCAATTGTTTATAACATTGATACATTTATATTCAAATTCATTTACATTAATACAACATAGCAAATAGACAATTTAGCTAAATTTAAAAACGATAATAGTTCATACGAACTTACCTCGATCACAAGGGTCGTAGTAGAAGACTCAAACTAATTCGAAGCTTTAGATTTTCCTATATTTAAGTCCGGTTATGGTTTATCTTGACCTAAATAGATAATTTCATTCAGTTAAGTACTTCTAGCATTCAATTTAATCCATAATTCATATTTATGCAAAATTACAAAATCACCCCTAACATTTTAACTTTTCACAATTTAGTCCTTAAGCTCATAACTTGAATATAACTCATTTTAACCAAAACCCAATGTAACCAATGTTACAAGGGACCTTGAAACAACCCACTATCACCGACATTTCAAAATAAAACCCATAGATTTACACTTTTAACAATTTAATCCCTATTTTAAAATTTATCAAAAATAACTTAATAAAACATGTTTATTTAACAACCAAGATTAATAATCTATCATATAAATTGAAAACACATTCAAAAAAATCTAAGGTAAGTCCCTCAACCTTTAATAGTTTTGTAAATTAACCCCCGAGCTAGCTAGACTAAGCTAAAATGAACTTAAAAACATAAAAATCATTAAAAACGGGACACAAAATCATACCATGCAAGGTAGAAGAAGAAATTGAATGCTCCCCTACAAAAATGGTGATTTCAGCCAACCAAAGAGAAATGGGAAAGATGATAAGATTTTTCATAGTTTATTTTAGATTTAATTACCAATTTACCATTTTACCCTTAATAATAAAAAAAATTTCAATAAAACCTTGTCCATGCACATCCACTATCTCATTAAATGGTATAATTACTACCTTAGTCCATTGGTTTAATATTTCATAGCCATTTGACACTTTTAACTAATAGAACTAAACTTTTTCACCTTTTACGATTTAGTCCCTTTCACCTAATTAACCATTTAAACATCAAAATTTCTCAATGAAACTTTAATACAACCTTAATATAATCCCGAATATATTGAATAAATATTAAAATAATAACTCGTTGGCATTGTGGTCCCAAAACCACTGTTTTGACACCACTAAAAACGAGCTATTACATACATACCTATGGACTCATACTTGGTGGATACATACCTGCGGACTCATACTTGGA
The DNA here is from genome assembly GCF_025698545.1 of Gossypium raimondii. Taxonomy (NCBI): domain Eukaryota; kingdom Viridiplantae; phylum Streptophyta; class Magnoliopsida; order Malvales; family Malvaceae; genus Gossypium; species Gossypium raimondii. The sequence goes on along the minus strand of NC_068575.1, from coordinate 38,641,717 downwards.
GGAATGTCCCTGTGAGTTATCTTAACTTTTAACTTGAGCATGCTTGGCCATTCTCCGTACCATCCATCCAAACCTTCATAAAGCCAAATAACATGTGGCACAAAGTGCACAATATGACATCTCATTATTCTTTCATCTCTAATCATCACATACCTCCTATGCTCCCCATGCAAATCATTATCATCAAAATAACTCGTTTCAACAATCAACAAGTTCACACATTCAACTAATCATACGACTTAGTAACACACAACAGAGCATACCAAACATTTTACCACAAATATTAGTACACATTACAATTAGTGGATGGTTTAACAAAACAACATGATTAGAAATATTTTACCTAGCATACAATTCATCAATACCACAAACCTATGCTTGTAACTAGTCATGTGTTTGCACTTCAACACTTAAAATGAATAAACATTTCAGTATAAAATCCTACAATAGAGTAACATCTCATCATCAGCAGAAATGCATTAGAATTTTCCAAGGACCATAATCCAAATCACCGCATTGAAACATGTAAGACAAAAACTGAAAGTTTGAGTTCAGGAACTCATCAGTAGAATACCAGGAAGTTGAGTCATCCTCCATCCAATTAACTTTTCCTTTGATGCTTGGACTAATCCCCCTACTTAGCCTATGCTTATCCTCCGGCATTTTGTATATTCCTACATTAGAATCTATCCAATAATTTATCAAAAATCAATTCTCTCTTCCACAACCATGATCAATGCAAATAATTTAGGTGAAAATGAATAAGTGTTCAAATACTCAGTTCAATCAATAAGTGTCTATAAAATTAAAACATGTAAATTCAATCATTTCACTAAATTGAAATTGAACCAAAATTTGCAAGGTATTTATTCTCAATTAGTCATGCAGTAAATTTGGGACATAGTTAAACCTTTTTACGCGAAGTGAGATGACAACCCAAGCACCTTACCTTGGTTACTCAATTTGAGATGTCTCCAAATGAACTATTTTTCCCTACTCATGGTAGCTCGGTTAGTAGAGTGTTTGTAAGTTTTTGATTCGTCACTCGAACCTTTTTACACAAAATAAGATGACAACCCAAGCACCTCATTCCAGTTACTAAATTAGATCACATTCCCAAAATCTTTACTCATATATTAAGCCATCAACGAAGTAGAATTAATTACTCTCTTTCCATCAACGAAGTAGAATTAATTATTCTCTTTCTTTTTTTTATTTTTTTCCTTTTTAATATATTTAAAATCAAATAACTAAAAATGATATACTTACCAAGCAAATTTATAAAGAATCAATTTTCATGAAACAATCTAATTACAATATTTCAACTTTATAACACACACGTTGATTAAACTAGATAATAAATGCTTTAATTCAAGAACCACCCAACTATCTAAATTGACTAAGCATTGGAATTAGAGGCTTATTGATAAATAATCCAAGTATAAGAATTAACAAATGCGAAAGACGACCAATCATGCATCCTTACTAATCTAACACGCCCCCTACTTAGCCTATATTACCCTCAATGTGCAATTTTAAAAGAACAAATAAGAAAGAGAAGGGTCAAGTGTACTCCCTGTGTATGTTTACTTCGAAAGAGGGTGGTTTGGACAGTTTGGATTGGTTTTGGTTGGTTTGGTCCTGGGTGTATGTTTCAACAAATGGTAGCACTGAAATTTCACAAGGCATGCCCATGCCACAAAATAGATTCAATTCTAATTTATTTTTGGATGAAAAGGGATAGGCTCTACCATTTTTCCTGGAAAACAACACATTAAAATAGATTAAATAATAATATTTTTTTTATTTTCAACATAAACTAAACTTATTTCAAAATTAAATAAATTAAAATAAATAAATATGGGTTGCCTCCTAAAAAGTGCTTTTTTTTAACATCGTTAGCTTGACGACTTGAGTGTTATTCGTTTGGTTTCTTGAGAATAAATTCTTCCATTACGTGCATTTGGAAGTACTTACAGAAAGATTTCAACCATTTCCTATCGTCCTTGAAATACTTCTTGGATTCCTTCATCATCGGTAAATTGCGGCGTCTTTGAGCTTCTCTATTTGAGTTTGCCTTTTCCTCTATCGGAATCCTTAAATGTTTTGGTAACGGTTTGAGCTCTAATTTTGGGGCCTCTATACGAATGAAAACTTCACGAATTAGCTCTTCCAACGGCATTAATTCCTCCTGTTTATCCATAGTATCGAGGTCTAAACTCTTACAAAGCACAGTTTGTAACCCATCCGCTTTATGACATTCAAAATGTAACTTTGTTAATAGCTCAATAATATCAATACTAAAGATATTTGCAATCATTTTGGAATGGCCGATGGCCTCAGAAACATTAAATTTCACCACTTTACCATTAAACTCCATAGTGAGTATTCCACTCTGCACGTTAATCTTTGTTTGTGCAGTACTCAAAAATGGTCTCCCAAGTAGTATATCAGAAGAATTGGCCAAGTTGTCATCCTCCATGTCGATGATGTAGAAATTTACAGGAAAAATTAATTCATTTACCTTGACAAGAACATTCTCCAGCACTCCTTCTAGATACACTACAGACCTATCTACAAGTTGAATGATTACACATGTTTTTTTCAAAGGACCGGTGTTTAGTGGTTTATAAATGGACAAATGCATAATGTTAACAGTTGTACCTAAGTTGCACATGGCTTTTTTTAATTTCAACACTACCTATTTTACGGTATATAGAGAACATAACTTGGTCCTTACATTTAGGTGATATTTTCTTTTGCAAAACAGTAGAGACGTTTTATTCAATAGTCACATTTTCATTACCTCAGGAGCTTATTCTTACTCGTGCATATTTTTTTTTAAATTTTGCATATCATTGAATCTGCTTAATCGTATTAAGAAGAGGAATGTTTATTTCTACCTTCTGAAAAATGTCAAGGACCTCATTCTCTTCTCTCTATTTCCTAAGTTGGATGAGTCTTCTAGGAAATGGAGGTGGTACAACAAATGGTTTCTTTGGTGACAATTCCGTTAGAGCCTCTGAGTCAAGTTTATTTTCTTCTCGTCTAGCATTGTGGGCACAACTCGTACCAGGTACGGGTTCCAAAACCGCTCCAGTTCTCAATGTCATAGTGCTTGCATTATGTCGAGGATTAAGTTTAGTTTGAGATGGCAACTTACCTTGAGACTCTAAATGGCTAACCGTGAGTGCAAGCTTGCTCACTTTCTTATCTAATTCCTGCAAATGCATGTTAGTTTTCTGTTGAAACTTTTCAATACTATTGGCTAACCTTTCCACTATGGCTTCCAAAGATGATTTGGAGGTGGTAATTGTCGGCTTTTGTTGGTATGGATGATTGAATGGAGGATTCAACTCATAACTTAGATTTGGACGATCTTTCCACCCCATATTATAGGTGTTTGAATATGGATCATATCGCCTTTGGGGTGGCCCTGGAAAGTTTCCAACAACACTCACTTGCTCTATTGAACCCTCGTGTAAAATAGGACATGAGTCCGTCGGATGATCTGGCATAGCACAAATTCCACACAACTGTGCTGGGCTTGTTTTTATCTGTAAGTAAATTTTGAACAACATTAGTAAGATTATCAATTTTATCTTCTCAAGTAGAGAACTTAACCCATGAACCGATCTCATGAGTTCTATAGTTTATCGAAATTGTTGAGAATTTACATCCAGGGTCGAAATCAATTCTCTTACACTCTGATGTGTCATATTTACAAGTGCTCCTCCACTAGCAGTATCTATCATCTTCATTTCCATTGGGAGTAATCCCTCATAGAAATACTATAAAAGCAATTGTTTAGTCAGGTCATGTTGAGGGCAACTTGCACACAACTTTTTGTACCATTCCCAATAATCATAGAGTGATTTAGTCTCCTTTTCCAAAATCCTATAATATCTCGTCTCAATTTGGTTGCCCGAGCTGCTGGAAAAAATCTTTCAAGGATAAACAAAACATATCAGACCATGTATTAACTGAACTAGGAGGTAAATAAAATAACCACTCGCTAGTAGAGTCGACTAATAAGAAAGGAAAAGCAAAAAGTTTAATTTGATCTTCAATCACTCCTTGAGGTTTCATGCTCGTGCAAACCATGTGAAATTCTTTAAGATAGGTATACGGATTTTCATTTTTCATTCCGCGAAAGGTGGGCAAAATATGAATTAAGCCTGACTTCAACTCGAATGGTGTTCTTCCTACCGGATAAATAATGCACAGTGGTTGTTGTTCATCTGGTGCTGCTATGAGTTGGCGTATAGTTTGATCTACCATTTTGTCTGGTTCGTTGAATGAGAAAATGTGCTCGGTATAAAATCCTATTTCAAATTCGGGATGTGGTTCTTTACCGTGTCGAATAACTTCTCTATTTCTGGTTCAAACTCTAGAGTCTTTGATTCTGATCTAGTTATAAGGAAAACAAACAGAAATTAGAAAAAAAGTTTCCAATCCCCGACAATGGTAGCCAAAATTTATGGGCGTCGAAACCACCAAATAAAAATTCCTACGATAAAATTATATGAAGTAGCATAATAAAGTAGTAGGGTCGAATCCACAGGGATTAGTTGTCTAATTTTGCCTTTTCTTATGAACAAAATTACTATCACGGCAATAGTCGTGCCCACGACTCGTGTCGTGCTTGCTAAAAGAAAAGAAATAAAATAAATAAAGGGGGATTGAGAATGTTTGGAAAGTAAATAAAATGTAATAGTAGAAAATAACAATTATATTAATCGAAATAAATAAAGGGGGAATGAGAATGTAATAGTTGAACTTCGTAAGCAATACTATAAAGTCTTAGCCTTAGACTCAGTTAATTTTGGTTCTGAATCGATCCTTGAAAATGAGTTTTCTCCTACAAATCATAAGCTGGTTATAGCGGCTAAGAATGTCCTAACCGACAATTCTTCTTTTCTTAGTTAATTCCAGTGTGACTTGCAAACCAACCATTACGGATTGTCTAACCGCGATACATGCATTCGAAATTTCAGATCCTGATAGCCTTGTGTTCTGAAGAACCCAACTCGGATCAACGGCCCCAATCGTGTGGATTGTTTAAATTCGATCATTATCTCTCTTGACGAAAATCCTACTAGTATGACCCTGACAGGATATGCCAATTTGTTCATGGGAATCCAAATACAGCACGATTGACTCGACTTCCCAACTATACGCCAAACAACTCCAACCCAACGCGTGCTTTTTGAATTGAAATTGAATTGACTTTAAGGGACGAATTTGTACTATCCCATATTCCGGAGAGATGTTGAATATCATTATGAAAGATTTTTAGTACGGATTCATTTCCCACAATTCTTGACCGGAAAGAATACCAACCAAAAGCTAAGTAGAAGTTTAGTGAAGCATAAAATTAATCATGCTTTGTTGGTGTATGTAATTGGTTTTAATGGAAATTGCAAAAGGTGGAAAAGGAAAGGACTTAGGAAGCAATTAACAAAATAAGTAAATGGAAAGAAGTGTGAAACGAAAATGGCAGAATGCTTAAAAGAAATTGCTATAGACGCATGAAATAGAAAGGAATAAAAATAATTTCAATCAATTTCCCATTTATTCAAGTGAGTCTTTTAAAGGCCACCACACACCCTATTTATATACATATCATATACTAAAATTAGTCTAACTTACCTAACAACCAATTACATGAAATCACATTCATATTAGATTTTTTTTCTAAATATGGCTTTTACAACGTAAAAAATCTGATCAGCCCTTAAATGTCTCCAAATTTCTAATTTGACCCCCTCTTTTATTGCTTGTGCTCCAATTTAGTCATTTTCTACTTGTTTTTGAATTAAAGCATCTGAATTTCATTCCTAATAGAATTTAAACATAAAATCACCAATTTAGCAGGATTTAATTCAAGAATTAATTGATTTGAACACGTAAAATATGCAAAATAAACATTCTATCACTCCTCTTTCTGCTTTAATAATTGTTCACGAATTCCACAATTATCCAGCTAAATCATAAATTCCTGCCCACATGCAAGCCAATTTTTTCCCTTCTCTTCTTACAGTTCAAGAGCAAAGAACCAAGAAAGGAATGGAAAATGAAAATGAATTTCTAGCAAATTGTCCAGCCCCGATTAACTACTTTCCGTATACCCCTTATTACTGTTTCCCACAATCTCAAAATAACATTATAAAATTTAAGGACATCATCTTTTTGTCCTTCACTTATCTAATCTTATAGTTACAATTAAACTAATTTAGATCTTATAGTTACAATTAAACTAATTTAGGTGAACCCCAAATATCTCTCCATCGACCATACAAGGACTTTCCAATTTACTATAATGCTAAAATTAAACCAAAATCATTATAATTTGGTACAAATTAATGCCATAGGATCAACTTGAAAGAAAATTAAATAAGCTAAGGCTATGATTCAGGTGTGACAACAGTTGGATACCATAGCAAAAAATGGCTTTTGAATTAAGAGAAATTAATTTGAGGTATTGACTAAATCGCAATAGTGTGAAAAATTTTGGGGCAAATGTGTGAGAATTAAAAATAAAAAAGATTAAATTGAAGTTAAAGGAAAAAAGAAAGATTAGAAATGCAATTTAACTAAGAGAGTGTTATGAATTGTGGATAAGAATTGAAATTAATTGTGGGCCACTAGATGTATATGATGATGTTTAGATTTTCTTAAGTTAGATATTTTTTAATATTTTAAATGTTAAATCCAACAGATTTTTGTTATAGATAATTGAGGAACCTTCTCCATCTTCATCCCTTTTCACGTCACCCTCATTTCCCATTTCAACCAATTTTCATTTTATTTCATTTTAGTCCTTTTCGCCATTTCCAGTCATCTTAAGCTTAAAAACTTCAAATTATTTTATGGATTTTTAGTGAAATCAATAGAGCAACCTTATAACATTCTTAGTTTCTTGTAAAGTTAACTAGTGTTCATATTGGAGGAGAGAGAAAAGTGAATATAGGGTTTTGGGTAAAAGTTTAAGGTAAGAATGATAAGATTTCTTTAAGAATTTCATGTTTATTTCATTAAAAGTGCATAGAAGTGATATGTGATTATTGTTTTGATATTAAACCTTATATATGTGTGATATGTTAATGAATGTAAGGAGAAAAGAGGTGATCAACAAGGTTTTTATAAGGTGAAAGACGTAGCAAAATAGTCAAGGAAAAGAAAAAAATCATCCAAACCCTTGATTGTAAGTACTTTAAGAATCTTACTTTACCTAATTTAACATAAGTATAAGTCATATTAAAATGGTTATATGATTAATTTATCTGTGACTATGCCAATATTATATATTAAAATTGATTAATGATTAATGAAAATATGAATTTAATTCTAGTTACAAAGTGAATAGATTAAGTGTATTGAAAAAATAGAAAGGAGGGACTAAATTGTAAAGAGTAAAAAATAGACATGTGAACTAAAATATTGATAAATAGGGATTGAATGAGGTGTGATGTAATAGTGAAATAATGAAAAGTGATATTATAGTGGAGATATAGAGTATAGTGAATTTTCTTATTAACAAGGACTAAATTGTAAAAGTATAATGTTTGATTTGTCTTTAATTGTTAAGTGAATGTAATGAATTTAATGTATTAAATGCACATGTATATAAGATGTGAATTAATAGGATATAGAGGGCATGCCATTAGAAAATTTTCATGTGCGTTAGTGATAGTGGCCCTATGGTGTAATCGAATGATTTCGCACTTTGGTGCTAGCGATAATGGCACTTCAGTGTAATTCGTTAACTCTACAGTTCAATGTAAGATAGTGTATGCACGTTAGTGTTAATGATGCATTGTTTATTCCGCATATCCTATGTCACTACAGCAAAACAGGCTTTTAGCGGTGTTTTTTTAGGCTAAATGTATTTGCGGCGCTTCCACAAGCGTCACAAAAATCGCCGCTATCCAAAAAGCACTGCTAATGCTTGACTTCTGCGGCGATTTTCTAAAATTGCCACTAATGTTTCTAAAGCTCAACAAAAAAACGTCGTCGTTTGCTTAAAAAGTTCTGCGGCGCTATCCAAAAAGCGCTGCTAATGCTTGACTTTTGCGGCATTTCTAGAAAGCTCCACTAATGTCTCTAAAGCTCAAAAGCACCGCTAATACTTGACTTTTTGCGGCATTTTCTAAAAAGTGCCACTAATGTCTCTAAAGCTAAAAACAAACCGAGCGGCGCTTTTGAGAAAGCGCCGCTAATGCTTGACTTTTGCGGCATTTTTAAAAGCGCCACTAATGCCTTTGAAGCTCAACAAGAAAACGACATCGTTTGGCTTAACTCTTTTGCGGCGCTTTTGAGGAAACGCCGCTATTGCTTACATTTTACGGCGTTCATTTAAATTCGCCGTGAATGTTCAATGTGTTGCGGCATTTTTGTTTAGAACACCGCTATGAACGCCGCTAAAAGCCTGTTTTGCTGTAGTGTGTGTTTTATTGAGTCTACAATTGGGCTAAAAATTTAAACTGTTGACACTGTGAGTAATCTGCCATCAGTTTCACAACACCACAAGTTAGTGTCTCGACATTGAAGTCATTTTGCCTTCAGAGTTGCAACACCCATTTTCCAGTGTCGTGACATTGACTCTATTTACCCAATTATGACCCAAAAAGGCTCTGAATGGTCCCCAGTTGTAACCAAACTTTAAGGGTAACCTTGAAATGACTAAAATAGCTTTAAATGGGCTTAAATGTGTTAAAATGAAGTTTTGAAATTGGTGTTCAAGTTAATAAGTCTTAGGGTCAGTTCTTCATTACTTTTGAGAAGTGCTTTTGAGAAGTGCTTTTGAAAAATTTGAGTGTTTGGTATTGCTGTCAAAAAGTGCTTTTGAAGAATAAAATGTCCATTTTAGACATGATATTATAAAGTAACAAATATGTATTTAAATAATGTTCAAATTAGTCAATATTATGATATTTTAGCAAAAATATAAAAATAATTTATTATAACTTATTGTTAATATTTTAATATATAATATTAATTTTAAATATTTCTAATTAACTAATATTAATTATTTATAAAATTTAATTAGAATATATAAACTATATTTAAATATTTAAATATAAAAATTAAATATTTGTAATTAGATATTGACACAATTGTATTATTATAAAAATTATTTTTTATTTTTAATTAATGTTTTTAACACATTTGTATTATTTTATTTTAAAATGTATTTGAATATATAACTCATATTATATATTAACATAACATAGAAAACATAAACCTAACAAATTAAAATATTACATATATTTGGATTAAAGTTTTAAAAAGGGATAATATTTATATACCAAATATAAATACTAAAAATTTTACAATAGCATTTACAATTTAAAGTGAATTAATTAAACTAGAAGCTATAGCATCTCTTGTTCATTCCATTTCAAAACCACTTGAATTGTTTGATTCACCGTCATCATCACCATCATCATTGTCGTCGTCATCAGCATCACTTTAAACTTGAAAAAGAAAAAAAGGAGAAAATCCCCAAAGGTTGCAAAAAAATAAACTGCCATTCAAACTTACTTTGAAGAAAGTTGCCTCTCTGTAAAGCAATCAGTAAAGAATTTATTATGACCATGAAAAGAGTTTCCCCAGCATATCTCACCCAAAATATTGAATCCACAAATAGAAAAAGGGATAGAAATGACATCTATATTTAGACACGAGTAAAAGTGTACAAGCTGCAGTGTTTGCAAAAGCCAATCATGAAAATATTGGTCAACAGATTGTTGCAGCACATCAAAATCTTGTTGTAAAAGATTGTTGATGTTAGGAAGAAGTAAATTTTGGCCTCTAGCCTTAACAAAGTAATGTGATAAGAGAAGTTTCCAACCTAAGTTAAGTGTTAAAAAATCATATAAAACAAAAAAGAAAATAGGGGAAGCAAATGTTTTAGTCGTTCACATCTGAGCCTAAAAATCAAAAGAAGTTTATAAGAAGAAACTCATTAACAGACATTACAAAAAAATAGGCTAAAAATAAACAGATCTGATAATATGGGTCAAACCATCTAGCCAATGGAACTGATTGGTCAAGAAATTTACATTAGACGTTTCTAACTTTATGAACTTTGAACAATGGATGAGGACCAGCATTTGCAACTCCATGACACCATGATATTTTACCATTAAAATGGGGTTTAAAATTTTAATCAATATCTTGTGAAGTGCATTGATTCAATTATGTTAACCATTGTATCAAATATCTACTACATGAATGAACTAATCCACCCAGTACTAACAAATTCAAGAACAAAACAAACATTTTCAAGCCAGTCCAAATACAAGAAGAAATGATCACTTTGGATCTCATCATATGAAACGGAGATCAAATAATCAAAGAGCTAAGTTTCAGTTGAAATTTATTTTCTTTCCTTAAATGAACGAGAAAAACAAGAACCGAAAAAATCTTAGTAACAAACAATCCCACATTTCTTAAGAAAAAAGAAGAAGCAAGAAATGGAATTGATTGGGGAATTTCAACAAACAGAAGGAGAGCAAAATAAGACAAGGAGAGAAAGGAATATTGAAACAAGAAAAGAAGCCATAGTTGAAATCATTTGTCTCAAGAAATACCAGCTTAAATCAACACTTTCAAACTCTTAAGAAGATCATAGATGAGCAGAGGAAATTAAGAAGCTGCTACCCTTCGCATTATATCCTTGTTTAAGACTTTTATTCCAGTTCTTCCATAAACACATTCCGCAAAACTGAGAAATTTGTGAACCCATGATATATTATTTTGTCAAAATGGGATGATAATGACATACAAATCATGCACTATGCTTTCCACTTTCAACTATTATTAAAACCAAACGTGTTTATTTAATTATTTTATCATACATTCAATCAATACAGTAATTTATTATTGTGGTTTTTTTTCTGGTTCTTCTGAATTAGGTGTGTGCTGGGGTCATCTCTTTGATCCCAACTACTGTATAAGTATGATAAAACAAATAAAATAAATCCTAAATCCAAACACGTGTATGCCTTGTGAAAGCAACAGCTGTTATTTTATTATTAGGTGATGAAAGAATAGAGTAGTTAGCTACTATCATAAAAGAATTTAATTCACAAATGAGGCAGATAAATGGTCATAAACTCACATAGTTGAAGCAATTTATGTCCAACCTAGGTTTCATCCCTAAGAGTATTTTATAACAATGAAGCATAAGATGGCAATCAAATTCATAGGAAGGACATATTAAACACCTGCACTAACTGATTTGTGGGGATCTAGTAATCGCTAAAGCAAAGCAGAGCAAAGCAGCAGAGGCACAAAGCAGAGCAAAGTAGTAAAGCAAAAGAGGCATAACAGAAAAAAGGAACACTAATTCTAAAAGAATTACAACACCGTAACCTGTTTCACCTCCATTAACAACGCTCATACAATTAGCAACATGATGTGCATAAATAAACATAAATTCCAAAATCTAGTTTGATGGGGAGGGGGAGAAACCTGCTCTTTTCAAAGCCTGCCTTAGAGAGGTCACCCTGCTCTAGTGCATATCTGTCGGGACGTAGGCGAGAATCAGATGCCAATAGCTTCTTTAAAGCAGTATCAAAGCTGTTAATCTTATGCGCAAAATGTGTGTACTGGAAGTTATCATTTTTTGGAGCATCAACAAGTTTCCATGCCTACACAACAGCAACAGAGTAATGACAAGCACTTCAGTATTGGGGGCATAATCTTTTCTGTACTTCTTAAAGCGTCACAAATTATTAGCAAATGTAAGCATATTAGTCCTCGACTACTTTAATTTTGAAATCAAAACACTCATCATGTCAATAGAGAAAACGTTATAATATTAAACAAAACTTTCAACATCACGGATAAAATACTATCGAAACCGAGCACGTGGCTCTCTTGTTCATTGTTAGAAGCAAGACCATTTATTTAGCATATCTGAAGCTATTGAGAAAAGTAATACGTATGATACTTGGAAAACAAATCTGTTTTCACCATTCTGACAGGAAATCTTGTCTCAAAAGTCCAAAGTTAATAACTGTAGAGGAAGGCTCAGCATGAATAAATTGCTTTCTGATTAAGAATCCCATGTAAAGAAACATCATTCTTTGTTCCGGTAATTTTTTGACAGGAAAAAAAGAATATTCTAGAATACAAGCATCAAAAGAACTAAGAGAGTGTTTCCGAGAAGAATAAAAGATTAAAACAACTCAGAGATGCTGAAAAAGATGAACCTCCTTTAGTTCAGTGCTTGGAAGTGGTTCCCCTTAACTATCACAAGGTTGATAACTCATTGGCTCATTCCATTTCCCAGTCATCAATATCTTTGGCTCCTCAACGGAATTATACACGTATCCATCAATCTCATACCGGCCAGCTCTGTGAACAACCAAGACCTAATGTTAAATTGTGAAGTGAAATCCTTTCAAGATTTTGATGAACCCTTTTTTTTTTCTTTTTCGATCTTCAAAGAATATAGAGAGAAAAAGACACTGGCAATTTGTGCCCACATATGCAGATGAATAGTAATTTCTCGTAACAGAACTATACCCAAACTATTTAAAGAGAAGAAAAAGAAAAGAAACTCTCACCTACGGAAGAGGAACAAAGAACAGGAAAGAGCTTTGAAAGCCGAAAATGTGAAAAAAAAGGGTATACAACTCCAAAGAACCAGCAAGGGGAAAGGACGTTTGGGGGAGAAGACAAGTTAATTTGGTCAATTATTAGCCAAAAGCACTTCAAGTTGAAGAAAAGGAGAAATTTTTAGCTTCTTCATCTGGAGAAAAGCCCTTTTCTGATGGTGAAATTTTTAGGTGAAAGGAGGCCGTTCTTTATTACTTTTAAGAGAAAAGGACTTTTTTCTAAAAAAGTCCGTCTAAAACGTGCAGAAGAGCGGGCCTTTAGTGTCCAAATGTGACATCTCATTCTCGTGATATATCAATTCAATCTAGGTAAGGGGTGTTACATATATAACTACTTTTCTTAATTGTGTTATGCATGGATTGATTGTATGTATTAATAAAATATATTTTAATTTGTTTTGAAAGTTTACCACTAAACTTTAAAAGTACATTTTATATGCAATATTGTCACTATATTTTAGGTAAAACTGAAATTTGCCAATATATTTAACTGTAATTGATATTTATCATTGTGGTTATAAATAAAGGTAAATTTACAACTATGCTTTAACTCTATATTAAAGTTTGCCATTTTACATTTACTTAATTGAATTTTATCTCCAAAATTTAATTTTTATTGAAATTTTCTACCCAATTTTAGTTTAAAATAATTTGAAAAGATTTAATAAAATTCTTTTATCTTAATATTCAACATCAATAATTAAAACAATATAATGTCAAAATTAATAAAAACAATTATTTTATAAAATAAATTTACTTTATATATATTAATTTTCAACTATTTATTTTATTAATTTTAGAATTCTAAGCTAATTTGTTAATTTTTGATGTTTTATAAATTAACTTATTATTAACTATTGAAATAAAATATTTGAAAGAAGAGTTATTATTAAAATTTGTTTTCAAATCTTCTAAATTAATATTGAGTGATAGAATTTAATTAAAAAATTGAAAGTTGGTGGCGGATTAACCAAATTTAAAGTTTAGTGGTAAAATTTAAAAACATAAAATTGAGTATCAAATTTACTCATATTTAAAAAAAACAACGAAAAAATCTATAAAGATAAAGTATAGTAGCTAATTTCAATATTTATTTGTAATATGATGTTAAATTTGCATTTTAACCATTTTTTATAAAAATTACATTTGAAAATTTTAAAATAGTATGGTAAAATATTGTAAAAAATAGTATTTTAAATGATAATGATCGTACCTGTTATTTTAAAATTTTTACCAAACATAATTTTAATATTTTTAGATAATTTTGTAAAAATTAACTTTATTTTAATTATTAAATGGTATTTTAATTTGAAATCGTTTTAGTAAAAAACCATATATATATTTAATAAGTAATTGAAATTAAAAATTTTAAGCATAGTATTAATTAATAAATTGAAATTATATTTAATAAGTAATTGAAATTAAAAATTTTAAGCATAGTATTAATTAATAAATAGAAATTCTTTTATTAACATTGTCAATATTATAACATTTAATTTTATATTTTAATATTATTAAACTAATTTATATAATAATCACATATTCATATATGTTAATCAATTTAATATACATTAATGTTTATTATATATATACGTACTAATTAAATTTATTAATGTTTGTTATGAGCTAATTTATTATATATATTTGGACTATATGTTTATTTACGTTGTGTAGATTTTCTGGATTGTATTTTAATTATTTTTCTAATATTTATGTAAGATGAGAGTTTATTATAACACTTTAATTATTATGGATGGGCTGGATTTCGATTTTAGCATTTATCCAAACTCGACCCGACCTTATCTATGCTTGCCTTTATGTACAAGTATATAGATATAGATAATAGTATAGGTTTTGGGAAGGAATCGAAGTCAGACAAGGCAATTTGTCCCCATGTTTGAAACGAAATCAAAACCCTTCTGTTCTTTTTGGTGAATATTTTGTAATAAGTTGGCCATGACGTGAGCGATGATCTCAGCAGCTTCACAACAAATAATATGGTGGGATGCTGAGCTCATAGAAAATTTAAAATGTTATGGGATTTCCAACTTTATATTTGAGATATGCTATGATAAACAAAGTTATGGAATGTCGGAACAATGTCTTTCTCAATTATTTGCCGTCTCTTCAACTTTATTTTGCTTAATTTGTTAGTTGTAACAAAATTAAAATTTTGATCTATACCCAAAAAGACCAGCTCAGCTTGTAACCAGGTCCTAGAAGGTGAAACAAAGGATAAGCGAAAACATAGCTCAGTATTATCTTTCTCGCTGATTTCATTTTCTTTGTGACGGATTTAATATGGTGACAGAAGAATTTTTTAAGCCTAATCTCTTCGTCAAATGGTCCCAACAACAGTATTTTTAATCCTTTCTTCGTAAAAGCCGCCCCAAGTGCCGAGTCAGTAGACCGAATATTTCGCATCAACATTATTTAGTTCAATATAATAAGGCCGGCGAATTGAATTGTGGAGTAACAGTTGAAAAACAAAGCAACCGCAACCATAAATGAACTTGGGCAAGAAGCAATGATAACGACGTTTTTTGTGGATATAAAGTCCCAAAGAACCGCACTGCATTTCCGTCAGTCTCTTGTTAAAGTAATCCTCAAGTCTACTACTACAGGAATCGGTTGACGCAGAGAATGGAGGGAAGAAGGGTCATTGGATGGGCTGCCAGAGATGTATCAGCACATCTTTCACCTTATTCATTCACTCTCAGGTTTCTAATTTCTTTCTCTTTTTCTCCCTCTCATCTTGCATCTCAAGTCTAAAAAATGATGAATGCTAATTGATGTTTCAATGCCATTATTGATAGGAAAACAGGTCCAGAAGATGTGGTGTTGAAGGTATTGTATTGTGGAGTAGATCACACTGATCTACACCAGATGAGGGGTGAGCTTATGCCCATCAACTACCCATTGGTTCCAGGGTAGGCCCCATGCAATCCTGTGTCGTTCATGATTCTTTATCCACCTTGTTTTCCCTATGTTTGTTCTCGGTTTTACTTTACCGGTCTTTGATATAGGCATGAAGTGGTGGGCGAGGTCGTGGAAGTGGGTTCAGAAGTAAACAAATTCAAGCTTGGAGACAAGGTTGGAGTTGGGTGCCTGATAAGCTCTTGTGGGAAATGCTTGTCTTGCAACTCCAATAATGAACAGTACTGCAACCAGAGGGTCTTTACATATGGTGCCGTCAACAAAGATGGAACTCCCACTCATGGTGGCTTTTCTTCTGCCATGGTGGTTCATCAAAAGTAAGCAAGAATAAACCAGCACAAAGAGTACTAACTTTTGAAAGTACAATCCCTGGTAATTAACATTAGAGTGGATGCAGGTTTGTGGTGCAGATACCCGAGAAACTAGCACCAGAGCAGGCAGCACCGCTCTTATGTGCTGGAGTGACGGCTTATAGTCCCTTGAAGCAGTTCAATAACTCTGATAAGGCTATCAAGGCCGGAATTTTGGGGCTCGGCGGAGTCGGGCATTTGGCAGTGCTGATAGCAAAGGCAATGGGGCATCACGTAACCGTGATAAGTTCTTCAGAAAATAAGAAAGTGGAGGCTTTAGAGCATTTGCACGCCGATGCTTTCCTGGTGAGCTCTAATGCGGCAGAGATGGAGGGAGCAGCAGCCAGTCTCGATTACATTCTCGACACTGTCCCCGCTTTCCATTCTCTGGAGCCTTACATTTCGCTTCTCAAAGCTGGTGGGAAGCTGACTTTTGTTGGGGTTTCCACTAAGCCCCTGCATTTCAACAATGATGAATTGATTTTAGGTATGCCAGCCAGATTTTCTGTTTAAGATCAAAAGAAAACTAACCAAACTTTTTTGTTCATTCGTTTATATATATAATTTGCAAGTAATTTGATTTACATTACTGTCATGCAATGCAGGGAATAAATCATTGACAGGGAGTTTCATAGGAAGCATGGAAGAAACACAGGAAATACTGGATTTTTGGGCAGAGAAGGGACTGAGTACAATGATAGAGGTGGTGAAGATGGATTATATAAACAAGGCTTTTGAGAGATTGAAGAGGAATGATGTGAGGTATAGATTTGTGCTGGAAGTTGCTGGAAGCAACCTTGAATGATACGGACGCCATTCTCCAGAAATACCATTTAACTTAATAATGTGGTTTTCACTGTAATTATCAATAATATAATAGGATTAAGGGCCAGTTCTTCATTGCTTAAAAAAAATACTTCTCACTCCAAAAACACTTTTGAAATAAAAGCTGTGAAGAACAAGCTGCTTTTGGCTGAAATTTTTAAAAGCACTTCTGAAAAAGAGCTGAAAAGGAGAAGTTAAAAATTTTAGCTTTTCCTCTCCCAAAACTAATTTTGGTGCTTAATTATTTTTTCACCCCTCCAATAACATTGTATTTTTATTTTTTTTCTTGGTGCTTAATTACAATTGTGTTAAAATCATTAATTAAAATAAAAAATATTTTTAAAATACTAATTACAAATATTTAATGGTTATATTTAAATATTTAAAATATAGTTTATATATTCTAATTAAATTTTATAAATAATTAATATTTATTGCTTAAAATATTTAAAATTTATATTTCATATATTAAAATATTAACAACAAGTTATAATAATTTTTTATATTCTTACTAAAATATAATAATATTAACTAATTTAAATATTATTTAAATGCATATTTGTTACTTGATAATAAAATGTCTAAAATGGACATTTTATTTCTCAAAAGCACTTTTTGACAGCAATGCTAAACACTCAAATTTTAAATCAAACTTTTCAAAATCACTTCTTAAAAGCACTTTTCCACAACACTTTTCCACAACACTTTTCAAAAGTAATGAAGAACTGGTCCTAAGTTTGTGTTTTACTTACCATATCGCCTCCAACAATACAAAACATGAGATTGAGTTCATAAGCAGGTCGCGACTCATATATATTATATAAACTTATTTGAGAAAAGAAGACTACATAACCAATTACTTTTAAGAAAATTATTGGAAAAAATGATGCACTATCGTGTATAAGGGTGGGTTTGGATGGGCGATTGGATGCGTGCGGTGCGTTTAACTTACTTTTTGTCTCATTCTACAGTATCACTATAGTATCTAACCTCACCGTCACCATTGTTTTTACACTAACCGCAGCTAAACGCACCGCCCATCCAAACTCACCCTAAGTATAGTGTATCATCATCTTAAAATAATAATATAAAATCTTATCAATAAATAAAATAAAAAATTATAGAGAATTTATAAATAAATACTAATAATTTTATTTTAAAACAATTAAATATTAATCAATTATAAATAAATATTAATAATTAATTATTGTTTAACAATTTTATTTATTAATATTTATTTATAATAGTTATAATTAATTATTGTTTAATTATGTTTAAATTGTTATAAAATAAATAGACAGAGAGTAAAGAACAAAGAAAATGGGAGAGCAAAAGAGAGTGTATTTTATCGATCAATTGGAATATTTACAAAGCTTCTTCAAATTCTCTATTTATAGGCATAAGAAGTATAAACGAAGTAGATATCTACTTCTAATGACTATTAGAATTTAAAATACATCAAAATTTATCTTGATCTTGGTGGACATCCACTTAATAAGATATTTATAACACTCCCCCTTGGATGTCCATTGGTAGATAATGTACCTCGTTAAAACCTTACTAAGATAAAAGCCCTGTGGGAAAAAAAAATCCTAGTCAAGGAAAAAGAGTACACGTATCTATACTACGCATGATATGTTGCCTCTGTAAAAACCTTACCAGGAAAACCCAATGGGATAAAACCTCAGTTAAAGGAAAAAAAGTACAACGCGTATTTACTCCCCTCATGAAAATATCACATACTTTCTCATATTCTACGTATTCAATCTTGAATACTAGTTTTTCAAATGACTATTTGAATGTATTTGCTAAGAATTTATATCACCATTCTTTCGAAAGTCATGAGTGATGGAAAATTTAGGGGAAATATATTTTGATCTCTTTAGAAGTTTCAACAATAATCAAAGCAAACTTTAATCATGACTTTTCTATAAAAACACAAATAGGTATTTTGGATCATTTTATAATCCTCCTTTAACTACTATTTACCACATATATTCAAATTATTTCAATTCCTATAAATGAACAATTTCTCAAGAATTTCAATATGCTTCTAGCATCCTAAATCCTTCAAGGATTTTAATATAAGCTTTACTATATAATGGTTCATAAAAGGTTGTAACAACAACCATTAGATGCAAGTTAAATCTTTTATGAATTGTTAAAATAATATATCTAAAAGTTATTGCATCCACCACAAAAGAATATTTTATCTTTTTATAACCAATGCTAGGACTTCGCGAAAAACTTCATATTTTTATTCCACTTTTGCAAAACTACTTCATTTGCACCCTTACTGGCTTTATACCTTTAGATATTTGGACTACTGGTGCAAAAACTCCATGAATTTAATTTTACTCGAGTTGTATCTTTCTATTTTGATCAATTTATTCCATATCTATATTTCTCAATAGATTTATTCAAGATCCTCCTTTTATTTCATTATTTCAATAATAATATTGCATGCAAAATCATTGTCGACTATTTTTATTATTTGATTCCACATTTTCTCGAATCGATATAACTTATTGAGATCTCTTATTTTAGTTATTTTAATCTTCAGTTTCAGGTACCTAAATCTCTTCTGGAGTTTTACTTATTAGTTATGTCTTGGGTCTCTTCTAGAGCACACAACTCCACTATATGATCATCTAAAAGAATTTTCATACTTGAAACTGATCAATCTATTATTTATTCTAACTGAATGTCCTACTGGGACTTTAATTTAAATTAAAATAGATGGTATATAACAATTGGTTATTCTTATTAAGTTTGTAAATACATCTAACAGTTAACTTGTAACAGCCCGATTTTTGGGTCTAGTCGGAACAGTGGTTTCGGGACCACAAATCCGACAAGGAAAAATTTATTTTAAAATTATGACATGGGTTGCATTATGATAGGAAGGTTGCATGAAAATACTGATATGAAAATTTTATCGATTTAGTGATTAATTAAGGAAATGACCTATTTGTATAAAATGAAAAATTGAATTCTAGAAGCTAGAAGGGTTAAATAGTTATGAAATTCAAAACTAGATGTCCTTATATGGTACATAGACTATCAAACAAAAGATGGTAGATTTTATGGATGAATCATCCATGGAATTTGAGAAAAGAAAAGGACTAAATTAGAATTTGGGGAAATTAAAATATGATAATTAATTAGATGGACATATCATCTTTTCTATCATCTTCTTCCCCAAAATTTACATGGAAACCCTAGGAGAGAGAGAAGAGACTTTCTTGGCATAAATTGGTAAGTAATCATGTCTCGTTTTTAATAATTTTTATATTTTTTAGATCAAGATAGCATGTTCTCTTTATTTTGAGGATTTAGTTGAAAAGTTATCAATGTATGGAAATTGTGTCATGGATGAAAATGCTTAAAATTGAAAATTTATGGTAGAAAATGAAAGGTTGTTAGTAAATAAACAACTTTTACAAAGTGATTTTGGGTGAAATTGAGATTTAGGGACTAAATGGTAAACTTGTGAAATTCAAAGGAAAAATTCTGATTTTTGTGAAATCTATGAACTGTTATAAATACATATGAATTTTTTTTAGGCTTGAAAAGGGTATTTAATTCCATGAATTTCATTTTTCGAGCCTAGGGACGAAATAGGAATTAATGAAAAGTTTAGGGGCAAAAATGTAATTTTTCCAAATAGTGATTTTTGAACTAAATTGAATAATGTGAGTGTTAAATAAGTTAAATGTATTGTTATAAATCAAGAAAGACGAGAAATTGACCTTGATCGATAAAAAGAAAAGTGAGAAAAAGTGAAATTATGAAAGAGTACATTTAGCAACAAAATAGTTTAGACAGCAATAGCTGTGTGACTTTGAAAATTCACCAAAAATGGTGGAAATTGAATTAGAGGCTGAATAGTATTTGAAATTTAAGCTTAATGAGTCTATTTTTACATAAAAGAAATAGAGCAAGCAAAAGAGTTATATATTTTGAGATATTTGAAGTTTAGTTAGATAGAGTCAGAATGAGTTTGGAATCCCCTGTTCTGACTTTGGAAAATTTTCAAAAATTTTTAAAAAATAATTATTGGATAAAGTTTATATTTTTAGAATACTCAGTGAATCTATTTTCAAGAGAAACAAACAGAAACAATATCTGAAGTCTGTACAATGAGATAATTAATTTTTAGTGAAGAGAGGACAAAACTATCGAGTAGTGAAATAGGGGAAACTTTAAAGAATAAAATGCACTATTTAGCTAAACCAAAAATTCTGAAAATTTTATGGTAAGAAGATATGTAAATTTAGTTTCAGGTAAAATTAACGAATCTTAATTTGGAGCTCTGTAGCTTGAGATATAAATAAATTAGTGACTTTGACTCGGATAGATAGCTTGAATTTACATACATGAAAATAGTGATAGTATGGAAAATGTTGTTTAAATGTGTTATACACATTAAGGATGCGGAATGGAGAGGAGGAGGAGGAAAATTGGGAAAATATATGAATGATTTGTGTATAATTGGTCATATTCTTAATTATAATTGATAAATGATGAAATAGAAATGATGCTTATAATTGTGCATTATTGGTCATGGTTTAAACTCATGTGTGAAATAAAGTTTCATAGTATATATTTATGGTATATTCGATATATGATTTGACATGAAGTAATGTCATGAATGGTTTATGAATTAACACATGTTGATAAGCGTGATACATGAATAAATGTTGTGCTCATCCATGCTTATAATGCTTATGCTATATGTGTATTTGGCCAACATATTTGGTGTACATGCTTAGGCTTTGGCCAAGTAGTGGTTGGATTATGCCACGTTAAATTTATAAGTTATATGTTGAAATGGTAAGTGCCTAATTGGAAATATGCTTGTGATCATAAAAAAAAAGGGTGGTAAGGTTTAAATTATGTAATCTCTAGTGAAATGGTTTATCATGTGGTTAGTTTCAAAAAGAGTTATGTTTAAATACACTAGCTTGCAACTATGGTCGAATGATATGTTTATATCTTGTGTGATATGCATAGGAAATGAGTGTAGAAAGGTAATAAAATATTAAGTTTATATGGTTGAAATTTAATGATTACATGTTAATTTCATGAATTATATATTGTATGAGGAGATATATTTGTTTATGAATTGAGAATAAAATAAAAATGCGAAAACCGAATAAATGATCAAATTGAGTGGAACGTCGGATTTGAGTACTTCTGATCAGTGACAAGTGATAAGTGGTAGTTTTAGCTACACTTATCTGATCAGTGATAAGTGACAAGTGATAAGTGGTAGCTTTAGCTACACTTATTTGATCGGTGACAAGTGACAAGTGATAAGTGGTAGCTTTAGCTTCACTTATCTGATCAGAAACAAGTGACAAGTGATAAATGTGATCCGTGTAAGACCATGGCAGGACTATGGCTTCAGAAAGTGCTAAGTGGTCATACGCAAGACCATAGTTATACTATGGCAAAGTGGAAGTGAAGTACTCAATTTTCAGTAACCGTTCCCTACTTTGATTAAAGATGGTAAGTGACAAATGGGCCCAAAAGAATTATAGTAAATGGATAAGTGGTAGTGAATTTATACTAGGATGATGAGTTGAATTGATGTTGTTATTTAAGCTAAATTGATACTTTCATTGCAAAATTGAGAATTTCCTAAATGTGTATATGAATGGTACAATCGATAAAGGTTGAGTTAAATGGTAAATACGTATTAAAATTGAACTTAATGATTTGAATTGTGAACATGAGAAATTTGTGAATTGAATGAAATGGAAATGAAGCATTGGATTATTAAGACTTGTAAACTGCATGAATATGTATCGGGTCTTGTAGGTCCTATTTATTATGAATATAATATTTTGACGATATATTATGAAGAATTTTAAAAGCATGTTTGAAAGTTTTAATTTAGATGAAGTTTTATAACTCGGCTAAATACGTTTACAAGTGTATGTGTTCTAGTAATGCCTCGTACCATATTTCGGTGTTGAATACAGGTAAGGGGTGTTACATAACTTGTAGTGAGTTATCCTTGTTGAACTTTTGGTTCAAATTACTCTCCCTCCAACTCATTACAAGTTATTATTTCTCTCCCTCTAATGTCGGGGAAACTATCGAATCAAAATTGTAATAACAAATCATGTCATAATTGAATCTCCAATATATTCAAAACATCTAATAATACAAATAAACTTGTAATTAATATATATTCCCAACTTTCTTTGAGGATTCACTCATCTTTATGCGTTGTGGTGGAGCAATTGGAACATATATGCACATACAAAAATTCAAAGATGAGAAATATTTAGCTCTTGATCAAAAACCAATTGTACAGGAGATCATTTATAATTTATTGGCTTGATGCGTACAACACGTAAATCAACATAATCTCATGTTAAAAAAGGAAGTTCAGTCCTCACAAGTAATGGTTTAAACATTAATCAGGGGTGTTCAATCAATAATTTCTCTAAATAATTATGTGCATAAATAACAAACTTTTACAAAAGTTTTTCAAACTCAGTCAATAAAAAACTTAGATATAAACTCATCAGTATTAGCAATATGAATTGTTTTAATTGCATGATTTGAATTTAATTATTTAAACAAGCAATCTTACAAATGACAGGTTGCAAGTTGATAACACATACGTGATTATTTTGTAGATGCATCTGTCAAAATCATATAATATCAAAACCATCCACATGGTAGATGAATGGGCCTATATTAATTTCAAAAATGTAAGACATTTAATATCAACTTTAGCTAGTGAGTTTCTAAGAATCGGTTTTTATTGAGAACAAGTAACAAATGAGAATTCTTTAAATTAAAGAATCTTCTGGTTCTTTAATGAATGTCCATATGAATTCTCAATTAATTTTCGCATTGTATATGATCTAGGATGGTCTAACTGGTCACACCAAGTAGTAAATGCATTTGTATTAGTAAACTTCTAGTTTACTTTAATATGCATTTTAATTGTACTAATAATGTCAATATAAATTGTGACAAATTGATAATTTTACTGTCATTCCTTTTATTTTGTATCCACATATAAGCATTATTGTGACATTTACTACTGGAAATGTCTAAATCAATGAGTATTTTATAATGTCACTAAGTCAACAAAATAAATATAATTGCCAAACAATTATATGCAATATTCGCTTGAGAGAATATGTCAAAATCTTCAAATATCCAAAAAAAAAAAACTTGCAACTTTGGGTGCATCCAACCATAACGAGCTTTAGATAGAATTAGCATATTCTATTGCTCATAAGTAGATCTCTCATAGTCAAATATTTTGTTTTCAAACCCTTAACGGGGATGATGAAAAATGAAGATCACAAAGATAGTCACAATCAATTCAATTTTTAACAAGAGTAATAAATATAAATCAATAACCCAATCCTCTTTTTATGCATATGAAACATAATATTTTCCTCATTTACAATCTCAACTTGATATCCATTATAAATATCTTTTAAAACCAATGGATTAACCATCACAAGATGTTAATATATTAACTCCTCTAGAGCTTTCAACTAATTTTGTCCTATCAAATATTTGAATAATATTTGTTTGTTTCATACCAAATAAGATAAATATTTTCTATCCGTAATGATAGAATTCATTACTACATTCTCATATCCTTCCTCAAAGAATATTAATGAAAACAAAATATTTGGGTATACGCCACATATGTGGCCAATAATCTTTCATATCACATTGATAACATAAGTTATCTTTACCCTTTGAAGAGTTATCTTGAGAACATTCATTGTTCCCACTTTTATTGGTCCATGATTATATCTTTTATTTTCTTTATATTTGCATTCACTTCGAGGAATGCAGCAAATCTGGTAGAACAGACTTCTAAACACCTCTAGTGATGCTTTATTTCATAATTACAATCACAAAAAATGTGTGGATTTCAAATCAAAATTTATCTATTCATGTGTCATGATTAGTCTCCAATTATAATAAACATGATATAATAAAGAAATCATAGTAAAATATACCGAGATTCTTTAACATCATTGTTATCACCGGCTATTATCACGAGCACTATTACAAGTAGTAAAATAACTTTGTTTTCGTAATAATATTTATAATCTAATAGTAAAATATCATTTAATAAACAAAATCAAAATTTTCATATATGATGCTTGAAAGTTATCCGATACACATTGTACCAAATTTCAAGACCACATATATGTTATAAAATTTTATGATTGTCTAATCAAATATTTATAAATTCAATTTAAAAGATATAATACAATAATTTCAAGCATATTTGATAAAAATAATTTAATCATAAAAATTTTAATCATCCAAATATCATACACACTATAATTTAATAAAAGAATCTTAGTTTAAAAGAAACCTTAAAGTAGTAATAATTTAACAAAGGAGAAAAACATACCACATAAGAATTATATAAATTTCTTTGCATAATGATTACCCATAATGCATAGGCCTCAATTGAAGACTGAAATAATAGACTGACAACAACTTGAGTAACAAATTTAAGTGACCAACTATTGCATTGGTTGTTGCTTGAAAGGGGTAATGTTTGGAAGGGGTAAGGATTGGTGAAAGGGAAAAAAATTTGTGACTTATAGAGAAAAATAATTAAAAGAGAATCGTGCTGATAACGTGTTATAAAATAAATAGACAGAAAGTAAAGAATAAAGAAAATGGGAGAGCAAAAAAGAGCATATTTTATTGATCAATCAGAATATTTACAAAGCTTCTTCAAAGTCTCTATTTATAGGCATAAGAAGTATAAATGAAGTAGAGATCTACTTTTAATGACTATTAGAATTTGAAGCACATCAAAACTTATCTTGATCTTGATGGACATCCATTTAATAAGATATTCATAATATAAATAAAATTATTAGTATTTTTTACAAATCTTTCACTATTTTTTATTTTATTCAATAATGATTTGTCTTATTATTATCCACTAATGATGTATGAAGCTTATGCAACTAATGGTACATCAAATATTCTCTCACAAATCAATTAAGAAATTGAATGGAAGAAGTTATACTGCTATCGTCTTTTGGATGTGGTTAAATACTACTATTACTCCTTGTATTTTACAAAATTTTGGATTTAGTATTTATACTTTAATTTGATGCTTTTTAGTCTTGTACTTTTGAATTAGTCAATTTTAGTCCCTATACTTTTAAATTTTGAAATTTTAGTCCTAATTCAAATAGTAGCAATTAAATTTGTTTGGTAAAATTCAATTACTTGTTTTGTACTATGCGCACAATTGTAGATTTACTCCATATTCTTCAATTGGATCATGAAAAGCTTTCAATTTGCACTCGTTTCAAAATAGTTTAATTCTATCTTTTGTTATAATAGAGGTTGGGAAAAAAACATTTTTAAAAGGGTAGAACAAGAAACAAAACAAAGAGGGAAATGAACACAAGCTATTTGTTAACATAGTTCAGATTCACCAATCCTACCCTGTAGAGCCCCGCTTAGAGAATGATCTATTCAACAATTCCTCAAATACAACTATGGGCTAAAGCCCAAACTACTCTTACATCGACCAATATTTGTAGCACCTGTAACGCCCCAAAATTTTTAATTTCGTTATTGTGAAAATGTGACACAAATATCTGTCAGCTTCAGTGGTTAAGTGTTTTGGGTGTGTGTGAGTGGTCCCAAGTTCAAGCCTTACTTGGGCAGATTTTGGTATTTTTATAAATAAAGCCTTAACATTGTGCAAAGGGCTTAAGTTTAATTGTTGGTAAGTTTATATCAGAATGAACCTGTTGGTCTAGTGATTAAGTGAAGTGTTAGAGGTCCTGTGTTCAATTCTCTGTGATGGCGTAGAGATAGTATTTTTCCTCCAATTTCGGCTAAGAGTTGTGTTGGGGCAAAATTCTGAGTAGTGGTGTCTTAGTGGGTTAATAGGGAGTGATTTTAGAAGATAATTGGGGAGAGGTTATCAAAAAAGAATCTGATTATCTTTTTGTTGCAAAAAAAAAAATAGAGTTTTGATTTTCTCTCCAATTCCTCAAACTTTTTCTAACATTTTCTTCTTCTTTTTTCTCTCCTCTACCGATTCTTTCCCCTAGTTGCTGCCGAAATTTCCATTATTTTTCCCCTTTCGTTTCTTTCTTTTTTTCTAATTGATTCGGTTGTTCATC
The DNA here is from genome assembly GCF_025698545.1 of Gossypium raimondii. Classification (NCBI taxonomy): domain Eukaryota; kingdom Viridiplantae; phylum Streptophyta; class Magnoliopsida; order Malvales; family Malvaceae; genus Gossypium; species Gossypium raimondii. The sequence continues at coordinate 38,614,807 of NC_068575.1, read as the reverse complement.
GTTGGTTGCGTGTGTTCGGTAAGTAACGGTTTTGTCTATTGTTAATCGTTCTTGGTTAATCTCTAAAAGGGGGATTCCTTTTTGGTGTTTAGGAGTTAATCAAGGGGCTGGTGGTTTTGAATCGACGCTGTGATTGTGCAAAGTCGTGGTTACTCAAGCAAGGTAAGGGTTTTGTTAGGTTTTTAGTCGAGTTACTTCCAAAATTGGTTGATTAAAAATGAATTAAGTGATTAATCTACAGATATGTTGGTCGATTTTTAGGTTCTGGAGGCTTAGGAGTGCTTACACATCAGAAACGATACCAGGTGTGTACTCAAAACGCAGAAAACGAGATTTGATGAAAAACTGAAATTGCTTACTGTCGAGTAATAAGAGAAATAAGAGAAAATGATGCGAAGAAAATTGTAGAGAAAGGAAATAAGGGTGTTATAAACTTGGAAATCAACATTTTGCACTAAAATAGTTTTGGACAGTAATAGTAGTCTAACTTTGAAAAATCATCTAAAATAGCGCAAATTGAGTTAGAGGTTGAATAAAATATGAAATTAAATTTTATTGAGTCTAGTTTCTCATGGAAGAAATAGTGTAAGCAATGGAATTGTAAATTATGATATATAATAAAGTTTGTGAGACAAGGTCAGAATGATTTTGGGTTCCCCTGTTCTGACTTTGGAAAATCATAAAAAAATTGTAAACAAATAATTAGGGGCTTAAATTTATACGTTTAAATATTTAATGAGTCTATTTTCAAGAGAAACAAATGGAAATATCATCCAAATTTCGTACTAAGAGATAAATATTTTTAGTAAAGAAAGGTTGAAGCTATCAAACAACAAAATAGGGATAACTTTGAAGATTTACTGTACTTATTTGATAAGCTATAAATTCTAAAAATTTTATGGTAGAAAGATATTTGAGTCTAGTTTCGAAAACATCAAGCAGATCTTAATTTGGAATTCTGTAGCTCAAGATATAAATAATTTAGTGACAATGACTCAAGTAGACAACTCTAAATGAACATATAAGTAAATAGTGAAAACATATATGAATATTTAGCTAGCATGGGTTACGTTAAAAATGGATCACACGGAAAAGGTCAATTTGGGCCGAGTCGACTGTAAACCTACTGTAAGGTCGATAAGCGCTACTTAGACCCCTAAATGTGTGAAATTGACTGAATGATATCTGTACTGAGCTTGTTAATATCTGAACTGAATATATGTACTGAAATTGCATAATAGTATATCATCCATTGTATGTTGCATTGCATTGGGTTGGGGGTTGTTATTCGAAGGAAGTGTACTGAAAGGCTTTAAGCCTAATTTACTGGCAGCTCAGCTACAAACTACTGTTTTGTGCCGCATTCGGTACTACTTGGAGTGTAGGGATGGGTGAGTTGATTATATCCCCACATGGAATGTAGGGTTGGACGGAGATGGTGTATAGAGGCTGGTTGGGTAGGATTTTGCTCTTGCATAATCATTACTACTATCGATCTCGTGATGGGCTAAGGCCCTCTGCATTTTGACATCAGACTAAGATGGGCTAAGGCCCAAATCATCATCGATCTTGAAAAGGGCTTAGGCCCAAGGTCATTCAACTGCAATGTGAATACTGATTGTTTGTTTGTTTCTGTGGGATTACACACTGAGTTTACGTAAACTCACCCTTTTTGTTTATTGTGCACAGGTAATCCCCAGACTTAGACGGATCGGTGCGACGGAGGACTCAGCAGTGACCACAGTCATTTTTGGACTTTATGGTTTTCAATTTACGATTTATGATTTGATTATTATTGATTATTTGGGTTGTAATTTAAGGACCCTCTGGGACTTTGGTTTTAAATTTGGGTTTTTATTTATTTATTTTACTTTATTGATTTATACCTGCTAGTCGTAGGAAATTCGGTTTTCAAAAAGTTAAAGTATTTTCTAAACGCATGATCACTTAGACTGGTTTATTAAAGCTTCTACAACGAGGGATGTTTCAAAACAAATGTTTTAAATGAATAAAGACGACTTCCTAAGTTCTAAGAAAGGTTTACTAAAGATAATAACATGGGATGTTTTTATCGTAACAACGAGGTTTCAAAAACACTATCGTGTGACATTGGCAGATATGACCATAACGTCTAGGTTGGGTTTGGGGTGTTATAGCACCAATATTGAACCCAAATTATTACAAATCACTCTCCCAAAATAACCCTCTCACAGAATCAACAAAATACTCTCCAATAAATCTTAAGTAGAGTGTCAAACTATCTGCAAGGAAATACAATAAAGTATGCAACTTAGACACTTCAAAATCTACTCTACAGGGACGTCACACTACTAGCTATTTATAGTCCTCTTCAAGTGATCATTCAACAGAGTTTTGATAGGTTTGAAACACTCATTTGAGATATAAAAATATCCCTTAAATTATCTCATAAAAGCTTTCTTAAACAAGTCTCTCAACAACTTCAAATCTTCTGAAAGGATAAGGATAAGATTCTTCAATAATCCAAACTCTTCTCATTTCTCCTCCAATCTAATTGAATAGATGATGACCATATTCTAGAATGTTGGCCACGAAATATCTCCACATTTGCTATTCTAATAAGATTTAATCAACAACTAAACATGCTAACACCAAAAACTTTTACTACACCAAAATTGTTCTTCTATTTGTTGTTCAAGCATGAAGTGGAACAAGAGAAGTAGTTAAATTTCAACAGGTCATTTTAAGTCCCCATACTTTTCATATTTTGAGATTTCAGTCTTGATACAAAAGATAGTCATTAATCCATTAACTAGTTTTTTAGTGAGTAATATGTGAAAATAACAAGCTAACATAACATCATACATATAATAATATGTTTGTCACACTGATTTTGGAAATAACAAAACTTAAAGTAACATTTATCATTTGGTGAGGACCAAAAATTTAAAATTTTAAAAAGTACAGAGACTAAAAGTGACCAAATTAAAGTAAAATGACTAAATCTATAACTTTTTTAAAGTACATGGATTAATAGCAGAATTTAACCTTTGGATATTTCAATTTTACACGTACGGATTTATTACCATATAAGCAAAATTAGTTTTCTTCCATTATATTTTGGTAACAATGGATTTCATTCCAAATAAGCAAGTAACAAAAAGAGATTGCTTAATGCTCAATAGACATAAGCCATTAGCAAAAATTCAAAGCAAAAGAAACAAAAAAGACTATCAAACCCGAGCAAAAGTGTCTCACCCTATATCTTAACCCCTAATATGGGTTGTAGGAAAAGATACAATGAGATACTTTGCATTAGAGAAGCAAAGGCCATGTCTTAAGGCTAAAGCCTACACATATGCGTCGACCACAAGTCGTTATTTTGGTGTATTGGCAGTAACTGACATGTCTCTAATGCAGAATGATTTTGCGATATCATTTCCTATAAACAACAATGGTTAAAAAAGTTACAGGTAAAGGAAATTCACAACAAAAAATTATTATCCTAAAGAAAACAAAACTAACGACAACACATCAAAAAGGGACACAGAGTCAACAACTTCAAATTTAACCGCCAAGGTGATGTACCCTCCCTTGTCTGGATCCCATTCCACACCTTTACACATGAATGAAAGTTGAACAAGATGCTATATTTAATTGGTAACCAACTTGCATTAATTTTAGTTTAATTGGCCTCTTAAAGAATTGTTTAAGTTTTGTTACATGCAAATAATCTTGGATAGTTTTGTTTGACACTTTTTGATGACAAGAAGCTTTTGGATTAAAGGAAGGTAAGTATAATTTTATACTCTTTACTTGTTTTGTGCTCATTGAATATATACTATCAATAAATAAAATATACTTAGTATATATAAGAATAAGTATAATCATTGTGATTGATAAATGATAATAATTAGCATATTTTAACGACCTAAAAGTTAGTGGTGTCAGAAAGGGTGGTTTCAGAACCCATTTCCATAAATCAGACTCGTAAATATCTAATAAAAATATTTACGGAGTTATTTTAAAAGTGAATTGAATTTAAATTAGGAAATTTATCAAAATAATGCTTAATTAGGGTGCAGGGACTAAATCGTAAAAGTATCAAAAGTTTAATTATTAGCAAATTATGAAGTAGAACTTGGCTAAGGGACTCGAAAGGTAATTACACCATTAGCTTATTATTAGTGGATGGTAATATTAATGTTAAATGTTAAAAAAATGTTATAAATTATATTAAGTTAATAATTAAAAAATAAAGCCATTAGTAATAAAATTAAGTTAGTGGAAGAAAACAAAACATTTTATCCATCTTCACATGCAAACACTGAACCATTAAAGGAGGAGAAGAGCTCAACACACAGCTAGGGTTCTAAACTTTCAAGCTTCAAATTGTTAACGTCAACTCAGCTTCTTTGAAAAAGAAAGGAAAAGACAAAGTCATCGACGAATAACTCAGAGTTTACAGTTTGTGTTTCTATAATCCGAACCATCTTGTAATTGCTACATATTGACTTATTTGTGCATGGTAAGGATGTAAGGTGAGATCTTTTGTTTAAATGAGATGAATTGGATTGATTTGATTTGATTGATGTTTATGAGGACTAAATTGAATATATTTGAAAATTGTGTATGTTTATACAAATGTGAAAGTTTGTATATATATATATTGAGATAATTCATTGTTTCCATATGTTGGATAAATGTATTCATGATGTAAATTCATGTGAATTGAAGTATTAGTTGATAATGAAGTATGTAATGAATGCCCTATTAAGTTTTTAAATAGAGTCGGATATAATTGGCATGCCATAAGATAGGAAGAGTTCGGGGTTACTTCGAATACAAGTCATTGAGGTACTGGGTGCCAAATTGCTTCAATTATATCGATGAGACATTAGGTGTCAAACTTATTGATAAATGTTGAGTGCAACTATTTGCTTTGGATTTATCCAATGAGGCACTAGGTGCCAAAATGGTGTGTTGGTTGGATCCATGTATCCGTCTGAGTCTGAGTTGTGTTAATAGGGGGATAAAAGATAAAAACGAAATGTTTATATTTGAAATGATGATGTTGAATAAGTCCTCAAAATCCAAGTGATTGAATAATATCTAAGAGATGTGAAATTGATATTGAGATGACAAATGATTAAAAAATGGAAATGATATGTGAAAAGGGGTATACATTTTTTAAATGTGTTGAAATAGTGACAGATATGATCATTGACTACATGAAATTGGAAATGGTAATGGTATGTGTCATCTTATGAATTGAAATATCAAATGATATGTGAAGTGGTTTTGTCATGCTTTATATATTGGTAAATCATGTTAGTTTGATCAAGGAATGTGAGAAATAGTTTAAATGACATGTTAATTGCATATCATCATTCATTTTTAGCTTATGCACTTAAATTGGCTTATGTTATGCTTTAACTGTTGGTGATCCCAAACTTAACTGTTGGTGATGATTTAATTTTGGTTTCATCATGTACCTAAAGTGTCATATGGTTATATAATGTTCATTTTGTATTTTGTTTGCATTTTCAGAATCATAGGTGGGTGGGTGTGCGCGCGCGCGTGTGTGTGATGACAATGATCATGAAAATGATATATTTTTTAGTAGGTTAGCTTGTATGTTTGTTTGCCTAAATGGTGACTAGGTGATGTGTCGTGGAATAAGTGTGAAAAGGTGATTCATATGCCTAGGTTATGCTTGAAATGATTTGATATATTTAGTGCATAAATTATAAGGTTGATTTGGAGCCAATTGTGAAATTGTTTGAATGGTTAAATGGATGTATGTTTGGTTTATTGCGTGAGGTGCCATTGAAGGCATATTGGTTAGACAATTAGGATGATTGTTATAAGTGATATTTTTGGTATGATTTTGATTTTTTTGAATTGGTTGAGATATGGCATAATGGTTGCTTAAGGCCTAAGTGAATTTAGGTTAAAAAAACTTGTATTGAAAGGTTTCTTCAGATATACATGGCCTTATACATGACTTGATACACGGACGTATGCCATACACGGACATATGGCACAGTCGTGTGGTCTGTTGGTTTGGATGATATTTGGTGCACACGAAAACAACTTGTCACATGGCCCAATGACACGGTCTTGTAGCATCTTTTGAATATTTTCACTTTTGACCCACACGACTTCAGTGAGTTATATAGTTTGTTCACACGACCGTTTGACTCCAGCCCCACACGACATCAAGCTATTACACGGCTTTCCCACACGGCCGTGTGTCCCATCCCACACAGCCTTAGCCTTTCACATGGTCAGAGGACATAGCCGTGTGACCCCTTTTTGCAAAATTTTCCTACCTTTTTGTTTTTGTTTCAAATTGATCATTGTTTGATACCAGGTTGATCTTAAGCTTTTGTAAGCTCGATATAAACCCGAATTTAGTTTTAATGCTTATTATACTTGATTATATGTGTTATATTGATATTTAATTGAGATTTTTTAAATTATAATTGTATGAAAATGTTTTGTATTTATCCGTAACATTCTATTACTCGGGTTCACCAACCGAATCGGGTAAGGGGTGTTACAATATTGTAAAGGCCTTTCTAAAGGCTTAGAATAATTAGTAAAGATCTAACTAATGAGTTATAATAGTTAGCAAAGGCCTCACTAATGGGTTATGATAGTTAGTAAGAATTTCAAGGATAATAGTAATGCTATGACTTTGCTCATGGTTTGTAATACTGATCGAAGTAGTGGTCATTTAAGTCTTATCATATTCATTTTCTTTTTTTAATACAATTATATCGTTATGTGTGGATGGATAATTGGGACAAACAATATCTTATGAAATATGCGAAGGATTCATCTTGATGTTTAATTCTTACTTATTTTTCTATCCAACATTATCTTATATATAGTATTACAATTAGACTAATTTTTGTTATGATGTGTGTATTGGTTATAACTATAGGGCAATAGCCACCCACCTATTTACCTTCACCTTTTTAAAGACATATAAGATAGGAATCTAATATTTAGAGATCTAGGAGACAAACTTGGGATCTAATATAACTTTTTTTTGCACTTAGATTATTTTTGTTATGATATCCAGGCTCTCATTTTTTCTCACTTTTTTATAACTTGGGTTGTAGTAATTTTATTGTAGTTTTGATATTATATCAAATGAGTTATTCTTTGGATAGTTGTCTATTTCTATTATGGTTATCTATCAAGCAAGTTTTATATCACTTAGGAACATCACTCAAAGTAAAGAGCATCGTCCTAACTCAAAGTAAAGAGCATCGTCCTAAGGTGATATTGTCATGTCATGTAATATTTTCAAGGCATTAAATAAATCGATATTAGTGCTTAAGTTTAAGATCCAAGATAGGGTAAACACAAGTATGGTTTGTGTAAAATCCATGTACCTTTAGCATGTTTAAGTTTTTAAGACTTATTATCCTTCTATTCTATATGTGGAAAATTGTTTTCATAAACATTTCTAGTGACATTATTCTTAATAAAAAATGTATGATACATTTATTTTATGGTTGAATTATGGTTGGATTGTACTTCAATGTGTTAAATTTAAAAATTAAAAAAAACAATTATAGCTGAATGAGAAATTGTTCTCAAAGAGCCTTCTAATTGAAAATTTTCATACTGCTACAAGTTTGTATTGTTATTTGAGCTATGAAATAATGAGCTCGTTTTGGTTAAATAAAATATTTTTCTGTCTAATCCTAATATAATTAGTAGCTTTAGTACATGAATTGTGACATTCATATATTTCATACATTCATGTTTTTTATCATTCATGAATATAGAACACTTATTAATGTAAATGTTTATTAATTAATCTCATTTGAGAATGGGTGACTTAAATGATTTACATCTATTTAATTTATAAAAGCATAATATCAAATTTAGCATTTAACATGCATATATTTTGTCAATTTAACATTTAGTTTCTTTTAGCTAAATTTGACCCTCAGTCTTATAAAATTGTCAAATTTAACCACAAACCTTTTGAAAAAGAGTCAAATTGATATTTTTCTAATGAATATACTATCTAAAATATTAAATTTTAAACATGGCGATTGGATGACAATCCGCACGCATTTCATACTAGTTTTTTTTATTCTTCTTAAATTTTTATAGTTTTTAATTATGATTTAGTGGATCTAATGATAAATATAAACCTAGGATGGTTGTTAAAGGATATAAAAACAAGAAGGTGTGGATTAGTTTGATACATACTTACATGTATTAAGGATAACATCCATGTGAACATTGATAGCAATTGTAGCTATTAACAAGTTAGAAATGCATAAAATGGATGTAAAGACAACTTTTTTAAAGAATGACCTTGATGAAGAGGTTTACATATAGTAATATAAGGGGTTTGTTGTTAAAGGAAAAAGAAAGCAATGTGTGTAAACTTGTTAAGTCATTATGTGGCTTGAAACAAGCTCATAAACATCGACATGAAAAGTTTGATGAAGTTATGCTATCAAATAATTTTAAATTCAACAAGGTCAATAAGTTTGTCTATGTAAAGAACACCAATAAATAATGTCATTGTATGTCTATATATAGATGATATGTTGATCTTTGGAAGCAATGAGTACATGATCAAGTTTACAAAGGATTTCTTCCAAAGGGCATGTTAGTTTGACATGAAAGACTTGGATGTACAAATGTTATACTAGGAATTAAGATTTTTAGGACATCTAATAGATTTGTGTTGACCCAATTCCATTATGTTAAGAAAATTCTTTACGAGTTTTCTAAGGGTGATAATAGCATTATCTAAACACTAGTGGACTTGAATGTACATCTATCAATGAATAAAGGTAAAGGAATACACTAATTGTAACAAGAGTTTATTACTTTTAATAAAGATGAAGAGGAAGTTGAATGACTTCAAAATATTATGGAGGATATTCTATGTTGGCCAAAGTCAATGCCATCTATTTTTATTCATTATGATAGTCAGTCAACAATTGCAAGGGCTCAAAGAAACATATATAATGGCAATTTCATCACGCCCCAAAATATAAGGGGTTAATTGAAATAAATAACTAAGAAAATGATTAGGCCTGATGGTTAGGTAGATAGTGCACTTTAGAGGTCTTAGATTCAAGCAACTCTTCTCCCATTTTTTTCTTTTAAATTTTAGCAAACTAAGATAAAAATCACACTAAAATAAATATTATTTGGAGTTGCAACTAAATAAGAAATAGGCTTAGGTCTAATGTTTAAAATGCCACTCTTCCTCCTAGCATACCTAAGTTCAAGCCACTCCATCCCCAAATTTGTTCTTTTTTATTTTTTCTTTTAAATTTTGGCCCAAAACTTTGGGAAACTTTCTCTTGTCGCCCTAGTGTTACCAAACCCTAGATTTTTAATCCAAATTTCCCCAATAGAACTAGGGTTTTGTTTTCTCTTCAAATCCAACTAGGATTTTCTTTCTTATCCCTATTTCTTTTCTTTCCTCTCTTTTACACAAATTTTTTACATCTTTGCTACTGAACGTATTTTGTTTCACGAATCAAATCATTCTCTCCTTTCAACCATTCTTCCTATTAGGTTTATTTTGGCCATTAGTAGCACCTATTTTTTTCCAAGAATCGATAAGTACACCTTGTTCTAAGGACTAGATTTCATATTCTCGTAACATGATTATCCTTTATTAACCTTTCATTTGATCTAATCGATATTTTGCGATTCTTGCCAAATATTTTCATTAACCTCATGAAATCTTGAAAACAATTGTTAATTCATGCAAATATGTCATTTGAGGACATGTTTTAGGTGTGTTGGATCAGATTTAATTGCAAGGGACATCATTTGGGCTTCCAATGAAATGTGTGTGCTATTTTACAAGAGAATCAGGTCAAACCATGTCGAGGATTAGGGCCACACGGGCGGACCACATGGCCCCTCACAGGCTTGAAAAAAGAAAGTACTGACAATTTATCTGCAAACAATAGTGGTTAATCCACAAAACTTACTGGTAGCTTTTTTCTACAAACTCGTTTTGTATTCACAACCACTGATAGCGTATTAACCTGCAACATTGGTGGTTCATCCATAATTTTTTTTACTGGCAGCTTTCATCTGCAAAACCGTTGTGTATTAAAAAAGATTGGTAGCGTATTAACTTGCAATATTGGTGGTTTATCCACAAATTGGAGTGTCCGAGATATAAGAGTTCTGGGGAACTCTTATTGTGGAGTGTAGTAATGGGGTATAACCTTTCCATTCTGTTAATATGAAATTGCTCTACTTTACATCAACACGCATAAGCATGCTCAAATAAACTGTAAATTTATGCTATATTACATGATTATTACTGTACAAAAAACTGTTATTATGTATGTTTGGATTATTATTAAGCACTGATTTTCTTGTGATAGAACGCACGCTAAGCTTCATAGTTCTCCCCTTTAATTTCCATCCTTATAGACAATCCACCAAGTTAGAACACGGACAGGAATTTAGAAGGGTCTCAGCTCAGATTTATTTATTAAAACATTTTAGGTTCATTAATTGATATCTTTATTATTATTATTATTATTATTATTATTATTATTATTATTATTATTATTATTATTATTATTATTATTATTATTAGATCTGTATTATTTTGTTTTGAACTGTGGCATGTGACATAAGATTTGTGTATTTTTATATTTATAGCTTACATGAAATTTAATTTGATTTTAGGATGTTTAATTATAATTATTAATTAGTTCGCATGAACCTTGGTTTTATTTAAAACATAAATAGATATTGTAACACCTTTAACTTGTCTTCGTTACTAGATTAGGGTTACTGAGTATTACAACACATAACAAATAACAATACATCATAAAAAATAATCAAATATTATTTATTCATAACCAATCGTCATTCATGGCATTCAAACAAAAACAAGCTTTAAATCGAGTATACAAAACCTAAAATTTAATTTAGAAACAATTAGGGACTAATCTAAAACAAAATAGAAAATTATAGAAAAAACTGAAAATAGGGGTCACACAACCGTGTGGCCAGGCCGTGTAACAACATGTGACTGTGTGGGAAAAACTTGCATCGAAATTAAATAGGCCACATGGCCATGTGGGGTGACCGTTTGTGACAACAACCGTGTGGCAAACCATATAACATGCCGTGCGTACCTCAAAATGCCTTCAAAATAAAACAATTTCAATCCAAAATACTTAGGCCACAAGTCATACCATTTCCATTCCTTAAACCCACTTAAAATACATCAATATATGCCAAAATATACCAAATACCAGTCAACCTAAGTGCCTAACCAATATTCCTTCATTAACACCACAACTCAAACACTAAAACATAATCCATTCAAATACAACTACTTAACATTTCATACTTATTCAACTATCAAATATACCTCATTTATCAGGACCAAAATCATCAACCAAGGTTTACCAAGCTACCTAAGAATTTGTACCAAATCAACCATTCAAAATGCATTTTAAAACCAAAAGCATACCATTGTTATCATGCACCACAATCAACCAAAATACTAATTGAGATTTACATCAATATATACATCTCATACTTCAATTGACACAAAACATATCCATAATTCTTATAACATATATATACCAAAACCCTATTTATATGCCACTTATAATCGAACCAAAATGAACAATTATTTACCAGTTAAGTTGCCGGATAGTGTGATTTCCACAAGCAATCCAATTGACAGCTTGAATCCAACAATTTACAAGGAAGAAAAACCAAAACAAAGTAAGCTTGCATAAAGCTTAGTAAGTTCGTATTGAACGTAAACTTTAACTTACCGAAAATGACTTAACTTAAACCTTTCAAAATAAAAATCATAATCAAGGTCATGAGTTCACTTAATTGTCTATACACATTACAAGTCTCACAAGGTTAGTAAACCCACATATATGAAAAAGTATATCTTCTTCATGTCATAAAACATATACAAGTAAACACATTTGATATATCGTTTATCCAACATCTATTCATTTAACATTTCACATTCTCAGTTCAAGTATACATTTCAAATATCCCTTTTTACATATTTATCCATATAAACATTTTCGTATAACCACTTAATATATGTAACGACCCGATAGTTACAGGTGTCGGAAAGTACATTTCTGAGACTCTGTTACCGTAAATTAGATTCGTAAATATTTATTAAAAATATTTATGAAGCTATTTGTGTAGTTAATTAGGGTTTTTTAGGCAGATTTGCTTGAATTAAGAGTAATTAGGTAAAAGGACTAAATTGCGTAATTAGGTAAAGGGACTAAATAAGCAATTATGCCAATAGTCATAATTGAGGCGACATAAGATAGATATTTATAAAACTTAAAGTTAAAATATATATTATATAATAAATAAAAGAAACAAAAAGAAATAGAAAGAAACAGGATAGAAACGAAACAGGGAGAAAAAGAAAGAAAAGAAAAAAGGGAAAGAAAAGAAGGAGAAATTAGGGTTTCAAAGTTCAAAGCTCCATTGGTTAGTCAATTTAATCCCTTTTCTTATAATTTTTATATTTTTGGAATCCTGATATTAAATACTACCCGACCCATGTCAATTTTAGAAATTATTGAGTTTTTAAGTGCTGTCTTTGTTGAATAATTTTAGTATTAGGGATTAATTGATAGATTTTTAAGTTAGAAATGAAAAGGATTGGATTGTAGAATAAATTGTAAATTTTGAATAATAGGGACTAAATTGTGAAAATTTCAAAATTTAGGGATTTAATTTAAATTAGGGAGTTAAATTTAGTTTAAAGTGGAATTTGTATGAAAATATAGGATTAATTGTAAAGAAATAAAGTTAGTCTCGGTTTAGGGAGTAAATTGGAATTTAAGTAAATATTGAGTAAAAATTTAAAATATTAAATATGAGATTGAATTGTGTTGTGTTGTATTGATGAATTTTAATTGTTTTAATTTCGTAGCTAACATTGTACCGGAACCCTCGACTAAAAAGGGAAAAGATAAAGCCGACGAGGAATAGCTTGAAATTTCTGGTTTGTATTTCAATAATCCGAAGCTAGTTATTAATTGTTGTAATTTTTATTTATTGTATATGGTAAGTGTTTAGGTGAGTAAATGATATTTTGATAATTGATTGAATGAATTGAATTAGTAGATATATATATTGAATGGACTAATTTTTGAATTGAAATGAATATATGTGTAATTATGTGATTATATGAAAAATCAGTATTAGATATTGATTATATATGAAATGTGAGATTAAACCATATTAACTGTATCGGGCTGAGTCGGATATAGATGGCATGCCATAGGATTGGAAGAGTTTAGGGATTTCTTCCACTTCGAGTTGATGAGACACTAGTTGCCAAATTATTACTTCGGGTATATTCAATGAGGCACTAGGTTTTCTTTCAAGCCTTTCAACTAATCGATACGACCCCGGAGAGCAGCTTTTGCTAAAACTCGAGCAGTTTCTTGAAAACTTGCTTCAGATATAAAACTTTGAGTGTTCGAACAGGAGAAGTACGCCATGCTAATGTGCCTTGGATGGTCCACATCTCAGGGTCAGGCGCTGATGAGCACATTGAACTATCTATGTGGCTGAGAGCCCTCACAGCCCAAGCACAACGACGCAATTATCAGGGGCACGCTCTACCACTGAGCTAATAGCCCGTCATGCGGGCCTCCTGCTGGGGGCCCGCTATGCAAAAAGCGAGAGAAACCCCATCCCTCTCTTTCCTTTTTACGCCCTCATGTCGCCACATGGGAGGGACCCGGGGGCGTAAAAGGGGATCCTATCAACTTGTTCCGACCTAGGATAATAAGCTCATGGGCTTGGTCTTAGAAATATAACTAAGATATAAAAAAAGTTATTAAATATATAGATAAATAATAAATATATATATAAAAAATAAAATCGAATTATTATATTATTAATTATTAGATTCTATCAACATTAGCTTGAATTTTAGATTGAACCTACCATTATTATATTAAATATGTTATATTTATATATTTATATTAAGTATGGCATTAAAAATTAGAAAAAATTCTAGTTTTTCTAAATTCGAGTCTATAATTCATATTAATTATGAATAACTAATAGATAGTTAATAGATAAGATCCTAATAGTTTGCTGAATCCCTATGGATACCAAATTTCTATTATTTGAGCCCGCTTAGCTCAGAGGTTAGAGCATCGCATTTGTAATGCGATGGTCATCGGTTCGATTCCGATATGCCCAGTCGATTGGAATTGAAGAAATTCTGTCCCAATTGTTACAAAGATACAATTCACGGGGAGATAAAGAAATAAATCGAATCAAGTGCTCGTATGTCACCACTTACCGAGAATATGTAAATATGACATTAGGTATATAATATATTAAGTATAAGTATATAATTAGTTATATATAACGCATATTTTCTTTATATATTATTAATATTATTTATATATTATTAAAATATTATTTATATATTATTAATAGATTTTAATTTATATATATTTAAATTATATATTTAAATGATAAATAATAATAAAATAAACAAACCAAATCCTATTTATTATATTAATTCTATAAATTGAATTTTCAAAATAGGATTTTAGAAATAGAAAAAAAAAAGAGAGAGAGAGAGGAAGTGCAAACAGAAATGGCAAGAAGATATTGGAACATAAATTTGGAAGAGATGTTGGAAGCAGGAGTTCATTTTGGTCATGGTACTAGGAAATGGAATCCTAGAATGGCGCCATATATCTCTGCAAAACGTAAGGGTATTCATATTACAAATCTGACCGTGTCGAATGTATCCGAGAAGGTAGGGTTCCTCTACAAACCATTGGAGCGAAAATTGAGTATTGCTCTTATAGAGTTCGAACTATCTATGAATTGGATATGGAATGAACAAAATTATTGTTTAAATGATATGTGTTTTATAATGTGAAAAGCTATTTATATAGCAAATATAAGAATTGAGATATTGTGAAACAAATGAAATGTGATATGGTTAATGAAATAATTAGATTGTATATTTGTGATTTCATTTTTTTTATATTCGGATTATAGAAAAACCACTAAGTTTTTACTTAGCGTATGGTTTTATTTTCCGTGCGTAAGTTAGGTACTTAATTTTGATCGCCGATTCAGCATCCAACAACTGTCCTAAACTCAAACGTGGTGATGTTTTTCTTTTTGTCGGCATGTACCTAGGGTGTCTAAATATTAATCATTTTGTGGATTGTTTGTAAATAAGATTATAAGTTAATATTGGATGGCTATATACATATAAATATGCGTTTATGTTTGAGGTCATATTATGGCATAATTAATTTAATGTTTAAATGAACATGGAATAGGTCAAATAGATTGAATTTGGCATGTTTACAAATTGGATTTGATTGATGTTTCATTGATATGTTTTGAGGATATAATTGTGGTACCTATAAGGGTACATTGGTTAGACATCTAGGATTATTTTTTTGACATGTTTTGGGATATGTTCGATTGTGTTTTGAATTGGTTAAATGAATGGTTTTTGAGTTTCTTAGTGTGTAAGCTTGCAGGGAATGGTAAACTTGTTGTTAAAGGTACATATTGAGTCCACACGGCCAGACACACGTGTGTGTGACTAGGCCGTGTGAGACACACAACTAGCACACGGGTGTGCGAAGCCATTTCGATAGGGCACACGGTCTAGCACACGGGCGTGTGGCTTGGCCATGTGACCCAAGTCAGAGAGTTAGACGGGTATAGACATGGTCTGGGACACAGCTGTGTGTCCTTATTTCGAATGCCCACACAGCCTGACCACATGGCTGTGTGAACCCTACAGCTTTGAAAATTTTTTAATATTTCACA
Source organism: Gossypium raimondii (assembly GCF_025698545.1). NCBI lineage: Eukaryota > Viridiplantae > Streptophyta > Magnoliopsida > Malvales > Malvaceae > Gossypium > Gossypium raimondii. The sequence continues at coordinate 38,598,967 of NC_068575.1, read as the reverse complement.
AAAAAATTCTCTGAGTTTCCAAATTGGTCTCGATTTGTTTCTATCATGTAGTTTGGGCCTCAAGGGCTCGAATAAGTGACAATATGTATGAGTTTGATTGATTTTGACTTGAATATTATGAAATGTTTTAAAATAATGTATGTTTGATCGGTAATACTCCGAAACCCTATTCTGGCGACGGATGTGGGTTAGGGGTGTTACAATATAACTATTTCCATATAACAGATTCATATAACCATTCTGTATATCTATTTACTTATAACTGATTCATATAACCATTCCGTATATCTATTTCCATATAGCTGATTCATTTATTCATTTTCCACCTGATGAACCATAATGAAATAGAGTTGGATACTCGGGAACAATACTCACACAAACTGCGATTGTAAATGCTCACACGAGCTGTAACTGTAATTGCTCACACGAGCTATGATATGGGTCTGCTCATAGGAGCTATGGGTTGGGATTTTAGGCTACACAATGTTGCTCACACAAACTATGGAGAATCCGCAACAACTGCACAACCTCAACCATTGGTAGGTCATCCAAGACCAACAACCAAAACAGTAAATAACCCCTAATGACATGTCATTTGTATCCTAAGTATTCACAAGGCTCATACGGGTCATGTTTCATATCTATATCATTTAATCATATACACGTGATTTCATTTATGTAGTTTCCCATCTTCAAACATAACCTTTAACTTAATTAACGTTGCAATTTAATCCATTTCATTACGTACCATTTATTAAGCAAATGAACTCAATCACAACATACGTAAATAGGTATTAAATCACAAAAACAAAAATTAATTATTTTTAATTTAATTTTACGAACTTACCTAAACCAATCTACAGCAAACACGACTCTAGGGGCTAAACAACAATTTTTCCTTTTCCGCGTTTGACTATTGATTGATCCGTTTCTTGATCTATATAATAATTTAATTCAATCATTCAATTCGAATACTTTTAAATACTAAAAAAATTCACATATTTGACCTTTTTATCAATATTTTACACTTTTACCCTAAACTTTTACCTTTTATTCAATTTAGTCCCTAAACCCGAAACTTTCAAATTTATCACAATTAAACAAATTTCATACTAGTTGTATTTTTCCCTATGCAACTACATCCCATATTTATTAAAATATCATAAAAATCCATGCCAAGTTTATTATTTTATCAATTTAGTCCTTAAACTTAAAACAAACCAAAATCACTTTACAAAATAGTCCTATTTAACTAGCAAGCTTAATAATTTATCATCAAACTTCAAAAGCATCACAAATTCATCAATGGCATAACTCAAAACATTTGAAAATTTCACCAATTAGTCCCTGGGTTAGCTAAATTAAGATACAACAATCTCAAAAACATAAAAATTACGAGAAACAAAATTCAAACGGACTTACATGCATAAGTTGAAGCTTGGCCAAACCTTTAACTCAACAATGGCTTTTTTTTCATGTTTTTGTTTCGGTTTAAAAGAAGAGAAGAAGAATGTGAATTACCAAATGTCATGTTTTTTCTTTTAATTAACTTATTATTTTAACATTTTAATATAAAATTAACATTTAATTAATTTATTTCTACACCAAATTGTCCACTATGATATAATTATGGTTAAATTGCCATATAAAGCCCTTTAAAAATGTTTCTATGCTTATTTAACCAATTTTAATCAATAGCGATTAAGTTTTACGAATTTTATGATTTAATTCTTTTTCTTTAATTAACAATCCAAACGTCAATATTTCAAAACCAAATTTTACTACAATTAGAATGCTAGCCAATTTCCACCTTCAAGTTGCTAATGAAAATACTAAGTGCATATGGCTCAGGGAGATGCCACTGATTCAAGAGGCTAACAAATACATCATGATATTGTTCAACAGTACCTTGTTGTTTCAAGGTGACCAAATCAACCATTGGATCCCAGAATAGACTAAATCCAAACTTGTCTAGCAAACTCCTAGCATAACAAGGCCAGTTTAACATGTGCAGGCCACCATTCCTTTGAGAATAGAAATGGTGCCAATCCAATGCCCTTCTCTCCAAATGGAGCATTACCATCCGGATCTTAGCATCATCTTGGGTACCCTCTGCCTCAAAAAACTGCTCAAGCTTAGACCACCAGCCACGAAAATCCGTGCCATCGAACCTGGGATAATCGAGCTTATTTGCTAGGACCATCCAATGAACTAGAACAAGGTTGCAAATGGACACTACCCAACTCTGGAAGAGAATGAGTGCCCACAGTAGCATGAACTTGACCACTTGTGGAAACCTCTATAGGATGTTTAGGAGCAAATCCAGGAAGAGGCCCTCCTCTGAAAATGCCTTTTCCCTTGACTATTGCATTGGTAGAAGTAGGACTAGAGTGCCCCAAGTACTGCCCAAACAAAGAGTTAAGCTCAGAACGTAACTGCCCTTTGAATTCATCCTTAAAGTCCTGGAATCTGGTCTCCAGCTTGGCATCCCAACATGCCAATTCATCCTAGATTTTAGAAACCTCCTGTTGCAACACATAACCTCCTTCTACAACCGAGTGGTAACTCCACTGCTAACCATAAGAATCGTAATAGCTTTGATACTTTTGATGCAAGTAGAAAATCTAAGAGAAAAAAATGACAAAACAGGAAGAAGAAAGAGGAAAAAAGAAAACCGATACTGTGCTTAACAAATTCAGTAATTGTTCCTAGTTACAATTAGAGGTGCTCATGGGCCGGGCGGCCCGGCCCGGCCTGACGGCCTGCCCGAAATATGAGAGGGTCCGGGTAAAAATATAGGCCTAAAATATGGTTTAGGCAAAAAAATGAGGCCCGTTTAGAAAACGGGCCCGGGCCTCCCGACTCGATATAATAAATTTATATTTTTTTATTTTTTTATTTTTAAAATATTTTTAAAATATTCTTTATTTTTTTATTTTTAAAATACTTTTTTTTTTAAAAAATTTGGTGTTTATTAAAAAAATGGGCCAGGCCGAGCTCGGGCTTAGGAATTTTTTCTCGGGTCGGGCCTGGACAAAATTTCAGGCCCATATTTCGGGTCAGGCAGGGCCCAGGCCTAGGACACGGGCCAAAAAAAATTTCTAGGCCCGGCCCGGCCCGCCCAATGAGTACCTCTAGTTACAATCATGTGCTTAAAGAGGATTGGAAGTTAGTTGGCCTCTTTACGACTGAAGTCGTTAACCCTTATGCGCACTGTTTCATTTAATCTCCCCCTATCCGTACCGTTTAACTAACATAATACGCTCGATTTTGCATTATTGTTTTTACCTATAAACGCACCGTTTACTAAACTTTATTTAAGTTTTACCCCATAACAAGGGTAATTGAAAGAGAAAGGAACGAGATGAAGAAGGGTAAGAAATGATGAGTTGGTAAAAATATGAAATTATATTATTAAATGAGATCATTGGTAAAAAAATCTACTTAATAATTTTTCTCTTAACAGATTAATAATTTATAATCATTTGAATAATTATTTTTTTGTCGTTACTAATTTTTTTTTAAAATCCATGATTAGACTGTAGCCATTTTTTTTGTTATATATATATATATATATATATATCACTACACCAAAATAGGCTTTTAGCGGCGTTTGGACAAAAAGCGCCACAGAAAATCGAGCATTAGCGACGCTTTACGAAAAACGCCGCCAAAGATATGAGCATTAGCGGCGATATATGTAAAGCGCCGCTAAAAACAAGCATTAGCGGGGTTTACAAATAAGCGCCGCAAAACACGAAAGTCGAACGACGCCGTTTTAATATTTTTTGGGGCCCTTAGCGGCGCTTTTACATAATCGCCGCTAATGCTGCGGTCTTTCGCGGCGTTTTCAAATATGCACCGCTAATGCTGAGGTCTTTAGCGGCGATTCTGACAAAGTGCCGCGAAGGATACAGTCTTTAGCGGCATTTTTTACTAAACGCCGCTAATGCTCAGGTCTTAGCAGCGATTGTTAAAAAGCGCCGCTAATGCTACGGTCTTTAGCAGCGTTTTTTATGAAGCGTCGTAAATGCTACGGTCTTTAGCAGCGTTTTTTACGAAGTGCCGCTAATGCTCAGGTATTTAGCGGCGTTTCTTAAAAAGCGCCGCTAAAAACAGCAGCATTAGCGGCGCATATTAGAAAACGCCGCTAAAGACCAGAGCATTAGCGGCGTTTTGTAGCTAGCGCCGCTAATAATAAAATCTAAAACCAATAATATTATCTCATTCTTTGATATATTATAAGTTGAAAATTTTGTATTTATTATATATTGGTAAAATTTACATTTAAATGATAATAAATAATTGTTTAATACAAATTGTTTTTATTAAAGAGAAGTCCTAACTCCTAATTAAATATATATATATTATATATTATATATTTTTCAATTCCATTTATTTAAAATACTTTATTATTAGAAAAATTTATTAAATTATGAGTAAAATAAAATATCACACTACACCAAAATTTATTTAATTTAAAATACTTAAATTGTTGTACGTGTTGTACGTAATAAAAAATAGTATAAAATTTAATAAGAATTACAAGACTAGATTAATTTTGATAGTTAGACTAAATAAATATCGATCAAAGAAATTAAGTAATATATATATAAAACAGTACCAAATATCGTGATAAATAATATTATATATATTGATAAATTTATAACCAAAAATAATTTTATATTTAGTTAATCAAACATGAACAGAACAATGACTTAATAGTACGCCTAAGAACTGAAAATGAATGAAAAGGGACAAATATTAATGAGGTTGTTACTTGGTCTATTAATACGTACCCAATAGAAATTAATATTAGCTAAGTTTACATTTTAGTGTTAATGTGAGGTTAGTGTTTACGGCTTATAAGATAATGATCAAATATTTACTGTTTTAGGGCTTGATGTTGATTGGTTTATTGTTTAGGGTACTTAATGATTAATTTGAATGTTACAATGCATGGTTTTTGCGTTTCGGAGTTGCATGAAGAATACGAGCTTTGGGTTTTAGGGTTTAATTAATTACCTATCTAAAACAAAAGAAAAAAAATTATTTTTTACTTCTTATTATAATATATATATGTTATATATATTATGAAACATATTAATATTGTGTTAGTTACGTACATTCGTTTGTTTGATATTTTAAAATAGAGCATATATTGGGTACGAAACGCCGCAAAAGTTTAACCAAAACAACTTCGTTTTTATACTGTTTATTGGTATTAGCGGCGTTTCTGGTAAAAACGCCGCAAAAGTTTAACCAAAACGACTTCGTTTTTTCAACTGTTTATTGGTATTAGCGGCGTTTTTATTACAAACGCCGCAAAAGTTTAACCAAAACGACTTCGTTTTTTATACTGTTTATTGGAATTAGCGGCGTTTCTGGTACAAACGCCGTAAATGATAGTTATGTATTTTAGGGTATCAGAATTAATATTTAAGTTTTGTCGTATACGGTTTGGGGTTTAGGGTTCGATACATAATGTTTATTAATTTAAGATTACAGTTTTGAGTTTAGGGTTTTGGGTTTAGGTTTACGATCGACTTGGGGATTAGGGTACGTAGTTTAGGGTTTGTGTTTACATGTTAGTTTTAATGTGAGGTTAATTAGTGTTTACGTACGACTTATAAGATAATGATCAAATTTACTATTTTACGGCTTGATGTTTATGGTTTATGGTTTAGCCTTATTGATTTGAATGTTACAATGCATGGTTTTTGCGTTTCGGATTTGCATGAAGAATATGAGTTAGGGTTTAGGCTTTAATTTTAAAATTTACGGGTTATAGGGATTAATAGTTTTGGGTTTTAGGGTTTAATTAATTACCTATCTAAAACAAAAGCAAAAAAAAAAATTATTTGTGTTTTTACTTCTTATAATTATGTCATTAATTAGTGTATATATATATATATATATAGGATTATAAGGGACGAGGTTATAGAATTCCATACGATATATATATATACATATCTATATATATATATATATGTTATATATTATGAAACATATTAATATTGTGTTAGTTACATTTGTTTGTTAATTAGCTTAAAAATAGAGCAAATATATATATAAATTACAATTGTTATACATTATTTGAATAAATTCAATAATTTATAAATTATAATGTTGATTATATTAAAATCATACATACTGCATAAAATTGAAATAATTTAATAAATTCATATTAATGTATCAATTTAGAATAATGTCATAACAATTATCAAAATTAAAATCTATTAAAAGCATTAAACTTATAAATAAAGACAAATAAAATAAATTTGGAATACATTATTTTAATAATTTCAATAATTTATAAATTATAATGTTGCTAATATTTAATTTATTCGCATCAGTATAAAATTTAAAAATTTTATCAATTTTATCAATTTAAAATAATGTATTAAGTCGAAATATATTAAAAATAAAAATTATAAATAAAAAGAAATAAAATATTATAAGAACTGAAATATTAGTGGCGTTTCTATTCAAACGCCGCAAAGATCCAACTAAAAATAAAACAAAACGGCGCCGTTTCGTTGACAATTTAATTATCAGTGGCGTTTTTTCTCCAAAACGGCGCAAAAGATATAAATTTAGTGGCGTTTTCTTGTAAGCGCCACAAATGTATTTAAATGAAACGGCGTCGTTTTAATGATAGATCAGTTTTGGGGTATACCCCGCTCCCATTTCAATTCCATTTTTTTCATTCTAAAATCCCTAAGTACAGAAATCCCTAACTCGTTTAAGTGTTTTTGCTATCTCCCATTTCTAAAAATCAATTCTTCATCTCTTTCAAATTTCATTGCTTGGGTGTTTCCATTTCTTGCAAAACAACAAAATATCAGGTTCGTACATTCGGTAAACACACACTGTTGACGGAGAACGTCGAGGAGCATCATCGGAATCGGTGGTCGGGGGAATAAGTATTCCAGGTTCAGTTTCCCCATTCTGCCTCCGTATACATTGGGTTGTGCAAATGCTTTATTAATTTTATTTTTGGTTTGTTATTGTTTGTTGATCCTGAAATTAAAAAAAGTGTATTCTCTGTTTATAGGGTTTTCGGTCTTCCTCTTCAATTTTTGTTCATCGTCCTGAAGGTAATGTAATGCTTGGACTGTGAATTTATTCTCTGTTTATAGGAACTGATTTTGAGATTGTTTGTGTTTAGGGTTTCATTCCTAAAAAGCTAATCGATTTGGTTTCAAATATATCTTTCACCTGCAAAAATTTTGAATGACTCAAAATGAGATGTAATTTGTAAAGATTTGTGTTTTTTAAATTTAAATGAAGAAAACTAATAATGAAAATGGCAGTAAAAATGGATTGTGAACTATTGATTTGTTTTTGGTTTGTGAACAATGGATTGTGAACTATAGCTGAGCGTTTAGAAGAAGAGGTATACGTTAAACTTGGTACCTGTGGATTTAATGGATGCAAAGTTTTATTTCATCATTGTTTTCTTGTTATGAAACTATAATAAGTTCTTATTAACCATTTTAATATAATGGATAGTTGTCAAAAACCCATATAGTCATGGTTTCTTCTAGCGTTTATTGCTTTGAATATTTATTTTATTTATTCCTTTTTCAAGATTTTTACCATGAATGGCATCAATTATGAAATCTGGAACAGATTTCCTCTGGATACTTAGCTTTTTTGCAATTTGAAAGTTGTCTAATGTTCTTACCTGAGTGTTATGATGATTCTACTTTTGTGGTTATAGAACTATTATATTTTGTGCAACTATCCATTGAGGTTCCAAGCATCAGGTTTGCAAATTTTCAATATTAGTTCCAATTTGCAGCAGGTTGTCTGCTGTAGAGGAAGTACATAAATGCTGTTCGTTTCTAGATACTACAGGAAGTTAATTTTGTTCATTTATTTATTATGTGTGAAATTTGGTAAGGCAAACAAACTACAAAAGTTGTTCCCTAATAGCTAAAATTTATATCGACATTCATTACGATGCTTTAGTCGAAAATAGTCATGCTACACCATTCTTCTGATTTCAAACTTACTATCAATGACATAATACATCTTAACATCTTTGGAATCGTCACTGTTTCGCTTTGAGTCCTTCCATTTATGTGGGATCCTATCACTGTATAGTAAAGTGTCTGTTGTCAATGTGTTTGATACATTAAGGGTGTCTTTGGTTTGCCGAATGGAACATAATCAGTTAAAACAACACAAATCATTAGTATTAGTCTTTTCTTTTTCCACCACCAATTTGTTTTCATTTGTACTGTTTTCATTTCTACTTTTCCTTTTATTAAAATTCGGTTTGGTGTTTTTGGGTACTAATTTAGTTGTGTTTTTGTTTGGCGGCTGCCTGCTTCGATATTTGGAAAATTTGAGGTATTTATTCATATATTTCCATAGATTGTTTTATTAAAAAAACACCTCCAAATGTTTAAATTTTGTATTTGGTTATATGTTTGCTTGTATAGTTTACTTATGATTTTCGAGTTTTCAAATGGGTTTTGATTAATATTTTTGTTTTTAAACATGTGGTATCGGTTTTACATGACCAATTTTTGCGTTATATATTTGTATCCCAATTTACGCGTAATTTTGCAGCCTATTACATAATTTAATAATTCTAAATCATAATTTTATTTTCTCCCCGTATTATGTACCCAAGCAAAAGCAATTACACAAATTGATCGATTAGTTTATTCGGTTTAATGTGAATTATTTATGGGTTTACGATTTTATGACAATGAATTATCAATTTTACTTCTAATATAATAAATTATCGCCGTTAGATGTGACTTGCATACTTTAATGTATGTGTTTAATTATATTTTAAATACAATAAAGTCATCGATTAATTGATTCAATGTCAATGAATTACCCATTTATAATACATAATACGACATAACTTATTAATATATTTATGGATAAATGATGCATAACTTACATAACTTATTAATACATAACATTTTTAATACATAACTTACATAATCTGACATAACTTATTAATATATACATTTTAAAATGATACATAACTTACATAACTTATTAATACATAACTTATATAATACATAACTTACATAATACGACATAACTTATTAATATATTTATGGATAAATGATACATAACTTACATAACTTATTAATACATAACATTTTTAATACATAACTTACATAATACGACATAATAACATAAATATATATCATATGATAACTTAGATAGTGAAAAGATACCAATGAAGTTAACAACTTACCCTTGTAATTTCTGCTGAAAATCAGACTTGCAAGAATTAAGAAATGGACCGGTCTTGGATGAATTTGTCAAGGGTAAGCAACGAATATAGAAATGGAGTACAAACTTTTTTGAATTTTGCATTTCAATATGCAAGCCAAGAGAACATGATTCTTTGCCCCTGTAACAAGTGTGTCAACATAAACTGGCATTATCGTGAAGTTGTATACGAGCATCTAGTTGTTGATGGGTTTGTTCGGGGTTATAAAAAATGGTTTTTCCATGGAGAATGCCCGCCTAGTACTTCCTCTTCAAGGATAGATGTATCTTATCCTGGTACTACTTACCATCAGTCTGATAGAGGGGATGACATGGAAGGTATGTTGCGAGATGCATTTAATATGCACAGTCATGGTTTTCAGTCGTTCCTGGCCGACTTTGTGGCATCTGATGATTGTAATGTTGGTGCAAATGCTTTTACCGAACGGGGAACAAGTGTACCTCATAAAGAGCCGAATGGAGAAGCGGCGAAGTTCTATGCGCTACTTAATGAGATGAACGAAGAACTATATGAGGAATCAAAATTCTCCAAAATGGCTTTCTGCATTCGTCTTTTCCAGTTAAAATGTTTGGGAGGGTGGACCAGGAACTCTTTGACAATGCTGCTAGAGTTTTTGAGAGAAATGTTTCCGTTTGCAAAAATACCTCAGTCATGCAAAGATATGAAGAAAATGATAAAAGACTTAGGTCTTGGGTACAACAAAATCCATAGTTGCCCGAATGACTGCATGTTGTATTGGGGCGATCGGAGAAACCAATAGTGCTGTCATGTATGCGGCGAATCCCGTTGGATAAATAAAAACACAGAAGATGGGAACGACGATTAAAATGATGCACAACCAAGAAAGAAGTCAGTCAATATTTTGCGATATTTTTTGCTGATATCAAGGCTTCAAAGGCTTTTCATGTCGTCGAAGACAGCGGAGTCAATGACGTGGCACCATGATGGACGAACCGATGATGGATTATTAAGGCATCCGGCAGATTCTTTAGCTTGGAAATCATCCGACAATAAATTTTCAACCTTTGCAAGCGATCATAGGAGTGTGAGGCTTGGCCTAGCATCTGATGGATTTAATCCTTACAAGATCATGAGCACTGCGTACAGTACTTGGCTAGTAGTGCTTGTTCCTTACAATCTGCCTTCGTGGATTTGCATGAAGCAATCTTCCCTTATCTTATCTATGATTATCCCTGGAGAGAAAGGGCCCGGGAATGATATCGACGTTTATTTACAGCCACTTATTGAAGAGTTAAAACAATTATGGGCTAGTGTTGAGACATACGATGTGCTGAGAAAGGAGAACTTTAATTTACGTGCAACTTTGATGTGGACCATTAATGACTTCCCCGCTTATGCCAATTTATCCGGTTGGAGTACAAAGGGTCGTTATGCGTGTCCTTGTTATGCTGCACAAACATGTTCGCAATGGTTATACAATGGGAAAAAGATCTCTTACATGGGGCATCGTCGGTGGTTACCGGAAAATCATAGATTTAGATTTCAGAGTTCAGTATTTGAGGGTACCGAAGAGTTCAGAGAAGCTCCTTCGCAGACAAGTGGATCTGATATCTTGTTCATGTTGAAAGATATAAATTTCAGTTATGGAAAGATGAACCACCAGGCAAACATGCAAATAAATAGAAGATCAAATGATGAAGCTGATGATGACTCCGATGAAGAGGATGATCCCAATGAGGCGGACTTGTGGAAAAAAAGAAGTATTTTTTTTTGAGTTGCCTTATTGGGAGCATCAGCTTTTACGACACAATCTTGATGTTATGCACATTGAGAAAAATGTCTGCGAGAACATTGTTAGTACAATTTTGAATGTAGATGGAAAATCAAAAGACAATCTTCAGAGTCGACTTGATTTAGTCCAAATGGGAATTCGGCCTGATCTTCATCCGAATCCACTTCCTAATGGGAAATATCAGTTGCCGCCTTCAATTTTTTCGATGTCGAGGACAGAGAAAGAAGTGTTCTGTATGGTGTTGAAAGATATAAAGGTTCCAGATGCGTATGCATCAAATATATCTCGATGTGTTAGTGTTAAAGATCGAAGACTGTATTTGCTAAAATCACATGACTATCACATCTTGATGCAGGATTTATTGCCAGTTGCTCTACGATGTTGTATGTCGAAGAAGGTGACGTCTTGTATAATTGAACTATCCAATATAATAAAAGCCATTTGTGGCAAAGTTTTGGATGTTCAAGAACTTCAGAAGGTACGGGATAGAGCCGCATTGACTTTATGCAACATGGAGAAAATCTTTTCACCTTCCTTCTTCACTATTATGGTTCACTTGATAATCCACCTCCCGGGAGAAGCAATTCTTGGTGGACCCGTTTTGTACCGATGGATGTATCCCATAGAAAGGTGTTAATTTATTCTAAAAACTCTCCTTCCGTAAACCCTATATGCCTTTAAGTACAACTTTTCATAACATTATTTATCGTGTTTAGGTTCCTATCCAAATTAAAGCCTTACTGCCGTAACAAGCGTTATCCAGAAGGATCAATTGTTGAAGCCTACTTAGCAGAGGAATGTATGACCTTCTGTTCGCAATATTTGGATGATGTCGAAACAAGGTTGAGCAGACCAAATAGAAATGCTGGACTCACGGATCATAACTTGGCCGATACTTATTTGTTCCAAAGTTTTGGAGAACCAATCGGCAAAGTGGAAATTGCAGAATTAGATGGTTTTTCGTGGGTACAAGCACATCGGTATGTTCTGTTTCACCACGAATCAATGGAACCTTTACGCAAGTAAGTTCTAGAAATTTGATAAATATTAATCAATTAGTCTTCAATTGTTTATCTTCTAACAAGCTGAACATATTTTTTACATAGTGACTACAAACAAATACTGAGATCTCGTTCGCGCTCCTGAAGAACACAACTTCGAGACATCAATAATTTGTTCACAGAATCTTTCCATGAATGGTTAACTGAAACGGTATGCAATTGTAGCTTTCATCGACATATAATTATAATCTTGTCTCATAACATTTTTAATTACTCTGTTGATTTTTCATACAATAGGTTTGGAGTGGGAAGAACGTGACCGACGAAGTCAACTGGCTTTCTCAAGGTCCAAATCAGGTGGTTAAAAGATATAGTGCGTTCCTCATAAACGGATTCAGATTTCATACAAAATATCGCAAGAGATTGAGGAGAAATCAAAATTGTGGAATAGTTGTTAACTCCTCAATTACTAGTTATGCTAGTGCTAGGGACAACAATCCTGTCGAGGGAAATGTAGAATATTTCGGACTTCTTACTGATATAATTGAGTTGGATTACTACGAAAAATGGAAAGTTGTCTTATTTTGAGGTGATTGGGCCGATGTTAATACTGGTCGTAGAATTAAGCAAGATTAATTTGGTTTCACAATGGTGAACTTCACTTGATTGATTCATACAGGACAACAATTGATTGATGAGCCATACGTATTTTCTTCTCAAGTCAAACAAGTATTTTACTCAAAAGATCCAATTGATGAGGGTTGGTATGTTGTACTCCGTAACATCCCTAGGGACTTGTTTGACATGGGCAGTGGAAGTAGAGATGGCATTGACGACAGAACACAAACTTTGCCATTTCCAGAACAAAACTTGAACGAAAACATCCCTAGTACTAGTACACACAGTCAATGGGTTCGCCAGGATACAGATGAAGATATTTATGGATTATAATATAGTAAGCTTTTACGATTATTTAATTATATGTAACATCATATCATAATATTGGTCTTATTATATATTTCAACGATTTTAAACATATTATTATTGTTGTAATTGTATATTAAGCTTTCAACTAATTTATTTGTATTGCAGATAAAATGCCTAGAAGACCTGTGCGAGCGCACCGTATTGTTCAAGGTACTCCAAACTCGACCGAAACAAACAGCACTGAACAACAAACTGCTATTGGATCTTCGAACGTTCCGGTTACACTTGAGCAACCTATAGAAGCTCAAAGTAATTTAACATTTAACTTACATGTGTGTTGACTTATTATTTATTTTATTTTTTAAATTTCTTATATTACAATACTTTTATTTTCTAGCTGAAACTACTGGGACGCGGAGAGTTCGCGGACGTACGCTATTGAGGGATTTATACGATCTAGATCCAGTCGAGCGTGTCCAAGTATCCAGTAATAGCTTTGGTCAGCCTGTTGGATCAGAAGCTCGCCTTTTAGCGGGATACATGGGCATTCTAGCACGGAATGCAAATATGTTGCCAATTAACTTCGAGTCATGGCATAAAGTGCCCAAGAGTAACAAAAACCAAGCTCTCGATAACATTAAGGTAACAAAACGTGTATGTCATTTATAATACTTGGGTTTAAGTTTCGTTTACATTTACTTTCTTAAGTTGTGTTTTTTGTAGGCGAGATTTGCTCTAGAGGTCTCCAATGCTTATGTAAAGAAGGCATTGGGAAAAAGATGGAGAGACTATAAGAGCACTTTACAGAAAGACTATTTTAAGACAAAAACAACACTCGACGAGAAATTACAAAGTGTTCCGCCAGGAATGCTAAGGTACCAGTGGGAAGAGGTCGTTAGATTTTGGACTTCGAAGAAAGGAGAGGTATGTGTTACTACAAAAATCTTGTAATTATAGTATTTAATAATTAACGTACTAATAATTTCATAGCGTAGGATCGTGAACGAGTTGGAACAAGTAGTAGGCAGAAACAAAAATTCACGCACACAGTTGGGTCGAGAAGTTTTGCATGTGTAGCTCAGGCCGAGGTATTTTGAATTTTTTAATACTGGTAGATATTTATTACTTTCTATCAAATAATATTTTTACTATTGTATTGTAGGAAGTGTTGTCGGTCAAAAGTTGGACGCCTTCAACTTTTGACATTACATAGGAAGAAAGATGGAAACCCTATGACTCTGAAGGCGCAGAAATTATGGTACGTTTGCTTAATACAATTTGACTTGTTTTAATTATTTATACTGTTTTATTTTCTAATGGTTTATTTCATTTCTTGTAATGCAAATATTGTTAAGTTATGTTGCATTTGTTTTTTTAATATATATTGCGGTCTTAACTATGTGATTTATTTTTTAGGAAAAACTGAAGGATAAAAAGGTGGAGTACGAAGCTATTGCTTCCAGTGATAGTTCTGTTCATATTGACGACACTGATAACGTGATTATCACTGAAGTTTTGGGTCCTGAAAGGTATGGTCGGGTTCGATTTCAAGGATCTTTTGTTAACCCATCCCAATATTTTGGATCCAACTCGCAACAATACATGCATTCGGGGAGTCAGGCTCAAGCTGAAGTTCAGAGGTTAAGAGACTAGATAGCTCAGATGCAAGCGACAACAAGTGAGCAAATTACACAACTTAAAGCGGAGGCAACATCGAGAGAAGCTGAGGTTCGAAAAAGATATGAAGAACTCCAGCTACAACTTAAAGCAGATGCGGCAGCGAGAGAAGCAGAGGCAGCAGCGAGAGAAGCTGAGGTTCAACGAAAGTATGAAGAACTCCAAAGAAGACTTAAAGCAAATCTTTGCAATGAGAGAAGCAGAGGTCAGCAATGAGGGAAGTAGAGGCAGAGCGAGGAAGCAAAACAACTTAAAAGTTCAATGAACTCCAAAGAGACTTGAATATGATGAAGATGTTTCAAGATCATAACCATGTCTCGTCTTAGACTATCGCGTAATATACTTCAATTTTGACTTTGGTATTATCATTTTAACTTTTATAATTTTTGTAAGAATAATACGAATTTTATTTTATTTATTGACATTTATTTTAAATATTATATAGATTTATTACTTTTGGTTGGTTTAGATTTGGTTTCTTCTGATTTGTTTTTACAGGAGGGCTGAAAATAAAAAAAATTTTCAAATCTGCCAAAATTAGCGGCGTTTTTTGGATAAGCGCCGCTAAAGACCATGGTTTATAGTGGCGTTTTTCGGCTAAGCGCCGCTAAAGACCATGGTCTATAGTGGCGTTTTTCAACTAGGCGCCGCTAAAGACCATGGTCTATAGTGGCGTTTTTTGGCTAGGCGCCGCTAAAGACCATGGTCTATAGTGGCGTTTTTTGGCTAAGTGCTGTTAAAGACCATGGTCTATAGTGGCGTTTGTTGGCTAAGCGCTGCTAAAGACCATGGTCTATAGCGATGTTTGTTGGGTAAGCGCCGCTAAAGACCATGGTCTATAGCGGCGTTTTTTGTGTAAGCGCCGCTAAAGACCATGGTCTACAGCGGCGTTGTAAAGAAAACGCAGCTAAAGGTCCTAATCTTTAGCGGCGTTTATTATAAAAAGCGCCGCTAAAGTTACCGACACTCGCTCATTAGCGGTACATTTTATGACGCTTATAAAGCGCGCAAATGACTAAAGTATTTGCGCCGCTATAAACCTAAAAAAGCGCCGCTAAAACCCTGTTTTGGTGTAGTGTATATGTATATTTTACATTATTACTTTACAGAGAAAAAAATCTTAATTCAGATATGGAGATTAGGGTTTTATATTTGTTGTAGGTCTATTCTTAAATTAAGTCTAAATTCAATTAAGCGTGATTTCTTATATGGAAATGAGTTAGGCATAATTAATTCTTCGAAAATTAGGAAGGTATTCATCAAATAAAATTTAATAGTTAGGTATTGTACAGGCAGATTTCTAAGAATTTTCAGAAAAAAAACAAAATTAAATATAAATACAATTAAAACATATAAAGTAAAAGATCTAGAAAATTCTTCTTAAAGGGAAAAAAAATCTCTACTTACCTTTTTTCTGTTTCAGTATCACTCCTCCAAACAAACCTGCCATTAAAGGACAGATACACTACCAAAATAAAAATTTCCCAAAAATGCATTGCATATAAATTAGGAGTCACTAATCAAAGAACAATTAGCCATTCCCCTTTAATCAAATATTATTGGCCTCATCCTTGAAAAGCAATGGAGAGTACTGAAGCAGTGCAAGTGATAATGGTGACCTTATCCATGCAAGGTCACATGAACCCCATGCTGAAGCTCGCCAAAATGCTTGTATCAAAGGGGGTTCATGTCACCCTTGCCACCAATGATGTTGCACGTAAGCGCATGTTGGACTCCAAAATCTCCACTAACTTTACCACCATTAACAGCACTGGTCGACTCAGCCTAGAGTTCTTCTCTGATGGTCTTAGCCATGAGTTTGATCGCGAGAAGGATAGTGGAACCTTTCTTGCTTCACTCAAGGCCAACGGACCCAAAAATCTCTCAAATCTCATTACTGATCTCAAAGCTAATGGCAATCAATTCTCATGCCTTATTACCAACCCTTTTATCCCATGGGTGCCTGGGGTTGCCACCGAACATGGGATCCCTTGTGGTGTACTTTGGATCCAATCTGCAACTGTTTTCGCCATTTACTATCATTTTATTAAGGACCCAGACTTGTTTCCTAACTTGGAAAACCCCAATGGGATTTTAGAGTTGCCTGGAATTCCAGGGCTCACAGTGGGAGATCTTCCAACCTTTATGCTTCCTTGTAGTCCTTCTCACTTCCGGCTATTGGTTACCGAATTCATTTCAATTTTGGATAAGGTAAAATGGGTTCTAGGCAACTCAGTTCATGAGCTTGAAGAGGAGACAGTGAACTCCTTGGAGGCTGTTAAACCGGTTTATTCTATCGGACCATTGGTGTCACCTAGTCTTCTAGGAAAGGAAGAAACCATTGAAGGAAGTGTTGACATGTGGAGGGCTGCAGATTCTTGCATTGAATGGCTTAACAAGCAGCGACCATCCTCGGTGATATACATTTCATTTGGTAGCATCATTATGTCATCAAAGCAGCAAATTCAAAGTATTGCCACCGCATTGAAGAACATCAAAAGGCCATTCCTTTGGGTTATCAAAGCATCGGAGACGAGAAAAGACGAATTCCCAAGGGGTTTTTTGGAAGAGATCACGAAGGATAAGTCGGGCCTTGTTGTTTCATGGTGCCCTCAAGAGAAAGTGTTAACGAACCAAGCACTGGCTTGTTTCGTGACACATTGTGGATGGAATTCGACCCTGGAAACTGTGGTGGCTGGTGTGCCTGTTGTTGCCTATCCAGAGTGGACGGATCAGCCGACGAATTCGAAGCTCTTAGTTGATGTTTTCAAGGTTGGGGTGAGGATGAGCAATTGTGAAGATGAGAGATTAAGCGTAGAAGAGGTTGAAAGGTGTATTATGGAGGTGATTGATGGACCAAGAGCAGGAGAGATGAAGAGAAGGGCAGTGGAGTTGAAAAATGCTGCTAAGAACGCATTGGAAGAAGGTGGTTCATCCAATCGGAACATTGATAAATTTATCGCTGAAATCAGCGGCAAACCATCCAGCAATAACGTTTAATTCATGATTCAGCCCAAGGTTAGATACTACAATTTCTAGAGAAGGGTCAGAAATTGGATTGATAATATATCCTCACATTTAAATTTTTATGATGAAGGCATGGGTTATTTAAATTTTGATTCATCTCCAACATAAAAATGGGGTGAAGGACTAAATTTATATGAATATTTTGATGTGGTATATTTTAATCTTAATATAAATATCACTAGAAGTTTCATGTTATTGAATTTTATAAATTTTTTAAAAGGAAAAGAAATAAAATTTCAAGAGAGTTTCACTCTAATTTATCTACTTAATAAAATTTGAAGAAACTAAAACTTTTAAAATAATAATAATTGGTATGGTTTTCATCAATTGGGTTAGATTAATTGATTTTTAATTAAATTATAGAGTAAAAATTCTAAATTTTTATTCTTTTCGTACATATGAAATTTAATTTCAATACCTTTATGTTCAGAAATTTAGTATATTTACTTTCCAGATATAAACTTAGATCTAGTTGTTAATACCATTAAAATTGTTTTGTTAAATTCACTAGTGACCTATGAAATTAAAAAAAAATACACACTTGATAGTCATGTAATAAAAAGACATTGTAAGGACTTGAATTTAACAGGAAATTTTAACAGTGTTAGATTTACCACTATCTGAGTAAATCCAATTGATTCTAATCTAGCCGTACACTTAACTACGTTGTAAACCCCAATTTACCTGTAAAATTATACAATTTTCATTAACAAAATACCACTTATAACGTTGTGCTTTATATTTTCTTGTAAAAAAAAACACCTTGAACTTGCAGGAAGAGTCAAACTATGAAAATTTTGTTTCATTGGAATATCATGAAATTTTGAGTTTTCTTCCTTTACCAATATAAAAACCCACTAGAATAACAAATTAATTTTATTCCGTGTTTCCAGCTCCCAGTTTGTATTAGATTTAATTTCCAATATTTGGGCCACACAGTAAATTAATCCTTTTCCTCTTGGAGGAAAAAGAATTCTAGTAATTATGGAAGGCTTAAGCACCAAAATAAACTATAAATAATTGAAAAACCAATTAAATCCCTAGTTAGAAAAGCAATTAATTGAGTCTTTAATCGAAATTTTGTAATTAATTCAGTCCGTATAATATGATTTTTCGTTGAATCCCTAGACAGACCGTTAAATACAGACGTGAAAAATAATAATCTGATGGCTAGCTTAGCATTTAATATAAAAAATGCTGACATGGAATTTTTATTATTTTAAGAGAACATAATTAACTTTTTAATTATTTTTAAAGAGTTTACTTGATTTTTAAAGATTATATAAAATTATTAAAATAAAAAATTTATAAAATCTATAAAAGCATAAGTTCTAAAATTTTATAACATTTATATAACTTTTGCATCTTTATAATATTTTAATAATCTCCGAGAATTTAAAAAACATTTTTAATAAAAAATTATTACTCATTATTATTTTTATTCCCACACTATCTTACATCATACATCAATCTATTTTTATCGACTTCCCTCATATTATCTCTCCTCAAATAAAACCGTTACTGTAGAAGCCCAAATTTGCGGGCCTGTTAGAGAAAATAAAACCAAACAGTCCAAGTCCATTACAAAACCCAATCCCCTCAAACCCAAATACAAGCCCAACTAAACCCTAAGAAGTCTGGTGGCCCAAAACCTTAAAAATTTTGGAATGGCCGAAACCCTAGGGTTTCTGGCGCCTCAACATGTTGCTACCCCATGTGCGCCTTGTACAAGCACCACGCCTGATGTCCGCCACCGCCAGCCCTCCTTTCACCGAAATGGCAAGTTGACCTTGCCGTGTACCTGCAAACAAGCAACAAAAGAGATAAATGGAAGCAGACTAGGAAAACAGTAGCAAAAGAGGAGATTTTCCCTCGATTTTTCATTTTTTTCTTTCGGCTATAAAGCCTAGTATATTGTAAAATGTAGGGGGGCTTCATCACTGTAATCGGGAGTCCCGATTTTTGAAAAAAAACATTAGCAGAAAGAAATAAAAAGCAAAAAGCGGATTCAAGGTTTTTTTTTAGATTCGCATTTCTTTTTTTCTTGTATATTAAATAAATGCGTTGATTGAACAAAATGATAAGATGACGGCTTAACGGCAACGCTGGAATGAAAAAGCAAGCAATAATCATCAGGCAGTAGGAAGAGGTTACCTCGGAGAAGAGAGCCTTCATCTGCGCATAAGTCTTTGGTATGACACCCTGAGAATGATGTAAGAAACCAGAACGATTTAGGTCATGTATCCTCGATTTGTGATAAGATAGGATTGAGATAAAAGCCACATATTTCTACCCTTGGATTGTAGTGGGAGAATGATGGCACAAATTGTGCGTCCCAATGGATTGAACTTTGAGGTTTACAGTGGGGGCAACCTGGCTAATTGTTTCTCCAGAAAAGCCAGTCAGGCGAGAAGGCGTTGTAGCACGTCAGTCGCAAAGCTTTAATAAACTTCGAGTAATGAAAACCTAAGCGGGATCATTCTCAAAAAATAAAAAATAAAATTTTGCATTCATGCAAACACCATTTACACATGTCTAGTTAGGAGCATTTGATTCATTTTGATCATACCATCCTAATCATTAGGCATAATTAGGTTCATTATACAGGACATATTCCCCAGAGAACAGATCAGTGAAAATCGAAAACAAAGCCTTGCCTCCATAGGTTACAGTGGAGCTGGTTAAAGAAGCAGATATTGCCTTCCTGCGTTAACAACGAAGCAGATCGAAAACAAAGCGTTGCCTCCATCGGTTGCAGTGGAGCTGGTTAAAGATAGCAGATCTTGCCTTCCTGCGTTAACAGCGAAGCAAATCGAAAATAAAGCCTTGCCTCCATCAGTTGTACTGGAGTTGGTTAAAGATAGCAAATCTTGCCTTCCTGCGTTAACAGCGAAGCAGATCGAAAATAAAGCCTTGCCTCCATCGGTTGCAGTGGAGCTGGTTAAAGATAGTAGATCTTGCCTTCCTGCATTGACAGTGAAGTAGATCGAAGACACAAGCCTTGCCTCCCTAAGCGGTAGTAGAACAGATCAAGATGGTAGATTTTACCTCCTTGTGACTACAGTGGAGTACATTGAAGCCAGTAATTTTATCTCCAGACGTTGCGGAGTGGGCCGAAGCGCCAATGCCTACACCTCTGAAATTGTAGTAGGTCGGATTAAATCTATCATAGCAAGTCTTATCTCCCTGATGTTACAGTGGAGTAGACTAAAACCACGAATCTTGCCTCTCTGACATTGCGGTTAAAAAGATTAAAGCTACTACAGCGAATCTTATCTCTCAGGCAGTGCAGTAATAGATTAAAGCCACAACGGTGAATCTTGCCTCTCTGACATCGCGGTTAAAAAGATTAAAGCTACAGCAGCGAATTTTATCTCCCAGGCGGTGCAGTAAAAAGATTAAAGCCACGACGGTGAATCTTGCCTCCCTGACATTGCGATTAAAAAAATTAAAGCTACAGCAGCGAATCTTACCTCCCAGGTGGTGCAGTGGAACAGATTAAAGCCATATCGATGCATCTTGCTTCCCCTACATTGCAGTTGAAAAGATTAAAGCCACATCGGTGAATCTTGATTAAAGCTACAACGGCGAATCTTACTTCCCAAGCGATGCAGTGGAATAGATTAAAGCCAAATTGGTGAATCTTGTTTCTCCGACATTGCAGTTAAAAAGATTAAAAGCCACAATGGCGAATCTTACTTTCCAAAAGTTACGAGTTACAAGTCCTATCTCCCTTAAGTTACAGTGGAGCGGATTAAATTAAAGGGTCTTATCTCTCTGAAGTTACAGCAGAGTAGATCGCATCAGGTCTTATCTCCCTGAGGTTACAATAGAGTAGACCGAAGAATTTCAGATCTTATCTTCCTGAGGTTACAGTGGAGCAGATTGAAGCCAGAGATCTTATCTCCCTGAGATTACAGCGGAGTAGATTGAAGCTAGTAATCCTATCTCTCTGAAGTTACAGTGGAGTGGATTAAAATAAATGTCTTATCTCTCTGAAGTTACAGCAGAGTAAATCGTATCAGGTCTTATCTCCCTGAGGTTACGGTGGAGTAGACCGAAGAATGTAAGATCTTATCTCCCTGAGGTTACAGTGGAGCAGATTGAAGCCAGAGATCTTATCTCCCTGAGATTACAGCGGAGCAGATCGAAGACACTATCCTATCTCCCTGAAGTTATAGTGGAGCGGATTAAAACTGATTTTATCTCCCTAAGCAGTAATGGAGCAAACCGCACCAAGTCTTATCTCCCTAAGCAGTAGCGGAGCAAACGAAACCACAGATCTTATCTCCCTAAGCAGTAGTGGAGCAGATCGAAGACGGCGAATCTTATCTTCCTAAGCAGTAGTGAAGCAGATTTAAGCCACCAGTCCTATCTCCCTAAGCAGTAGTGGAGCAGGTCGAGGATGGTAGATCATATCTCCCTAAGCAGTAGTGGAGTAGGTCGAGGATGGTAGATCCTATCTCCCTAAGCAGTAGTGGAGCAGGTCAAAGATGGTAGATCTTATCTCCCTAAGCAGTAGTGGAGCAGATCGAGGACGGCGAATCTTATCTTCCTAAGTAATAGTGAAGCAGATTTAAGCCACCAGTCCTATCTCCCTAAGCAGTAGTGGAGCAGGTCGAAGATGGTAGATCCTATCTCACTAAGCAGTAGTGGAGCAGATCGAAGATGGCGGATTTTACCTCCCTGAGATTACAGTGGAGTACATTGAAGCCAGTTAAGACTCGGCGAGATTGGGAAAATTTGGTTTTTCTTAGTCTTTGCTTTGTTTTCGTTACACGATAACAAGCAAAGAGGGGCACTGTAGAAGCCCAAATTTGCGGGCCTGTTAGAGAAAATAAAACCAAACAGTCCCAGTCCATTACAAAACCCAATACCCTCAAACCCAAATACAAGCCCAACTAAACCCTAAGAAGCCCGGTGGCCCAAAACCTTAAAAAATTTTGGAATGGCCAGAAACCCTAGGGTTTCTGGCGCCCCTCGCGCCGTTGCTACCCTATGTGCGCCTTCAGCGCGCACCACGCCCGATGTCTGCCACCGCCAGCCCTCCTTTCACCGAAATGGCAAGTTGACCTTGCTGTGTACCTGCAAACAAGCAACAAAAGAGAGAAATGGAAGCAGACTAGGAAAACAGTAGCAAAAGAGGAGATTTTCCCTTGATTTTTCATTTTTTTCTTTCGGCTATAAAGCCTAGTATATTGTAAAATGTAGGGGGGCTTCATCACTGTAATCGGGAGTCCCGATTTTTGAAAAAAAACATTAGCAGAAAGAAATAAAAAGCAAAAAGCGGATTCAAGGTTTTTTTTTAGATTCGCATTTCTTTTTTTTCTTGTATATTAAATAAAAACAAAAAGAGAAAGGAAAAGGATTACCTGAACCGGTTTGTAAGCCCGGTGTCGGAGCCCCTCTTCGCCGTCGACGGAGTCAGACACAGGAAGGGTCTGAGGACCTTTCCTTTCGGTCCCTCAGGCTGAGAGGGGTAAGCCTTCGAAAAGGCTGCGAAGCAAGGGCCTAAGGGCCCTTTTCGCTTGTCGTCGGCCCTTGACTACGATGGCGGCGCGTAGGAAGTCGGAGAGATCCTACTGGCAGGAGAAGAAAATTTTTTAGAGAGTTTGACTCTCTGGTCTCCATTCTTTTTTTCTGGTGGCTGTTGAAAATGAAATAGGTTTTTTTGGGGGGGGTTTAATGCTTCATTAAACGACGCCGTTTTGTGGCCCCCTGACCCGCGCGTTGACCCGATCCGACCCGGAGGGTCCGCGCGTTTTGCTCAAAGGGGATATTTGCGCCATAGGGCCCTCTCCCTTTGTGGCGTGTTCGATGTGATCCTTTTTTACTCTTGATTTTGGCTATATAATTTTGCTTCTGTTTTGATTTGGTCCTCAGACCCTGGCTTGGATTCCGCTAGAACGACACCGTTCCAGTGACGTGGGAATATTTCGTGTTTGATCCTTATCCTTTTGTAGCGTGTTTTAATTATCTTTTTTTATTTATAATCTAAGCCCTTAAATTTATTCCTGATTTCGATTTAATCCCTTCCGTTTTATTTTATTTTATTTCTCCTTAATTATTAATTTTTGTTTGTTTATATTTTCATTTATCTTATATATATGTGCTACGTTATTTTAATGTGTGCTATTATTATTATTATTATTATTATTATTATTATTATTATTATTATTATTATTATTATGTATTCTTGTTACACCTTTTGGTTCCACGTTTACTATATATACACATATATTTTTGTAATGTACTTAAATGCATGCACATGTTTTACAGTCCGTATATATACGTATATATATCCTTTATGTTTTATAATTTTAAGATTGACATGTACATACGTATGTTTTATATATATGTTAAAATATATATGCATACATTTTAAAATACATGTACGCACATAGATGCTTTTTATTCTATATATATATACACACTTATATATTATTTATGCTTTATACTTTATACCTTATATGTACATATATATACACATATACATACATATTTTTATTTATACATATACATATACATATATATCCCTTCACATTTTTAACCTTATTCATTTTCTTTATTGCTATTTACATGCTCGTTATTATTTTAAAAGAATGTTTTGATTTTATTCATTTATTTACTTGTTATAATATGATTGACTTATCTCTTATATTTATTCATTTCATTTTTGAGGATTGTTCGTATTATTCATACTTACATTACGAATTCATTATTGTTTTGTCATGTGTATCAACATCGTGTTTCATTTCTACTATTTAGTGTTAAATTGTTTTTATTCAATGTATGAATTATGACTTTTGAATAAACAAAATTTCGTGTTTAGATTTGAGAAAGTCGTGCCCTAACTTACTGGGTTTCGATTTTCACAATAAATCTAAATGCGTGAATATTTCTAAACTCAAGTTTTAAACGATCTCGGGAATTAAGAAAAGATCGTGTCCTAACTTACTGGGCATGATCCCTTTTCTAAACCCGAGATAATTAAATGTCTTTTTAAATAAGTAAAAATTTCAGCATGTATTCTCGTATCGAGAATTCGATATGTTGTGTCCTAACGCATTGGATATGACATGTTGTTTTCTCGAGATGAGAATTTTTCTAAAATTTCAAAATAAGGCAATGTTTTGCGTTTGGAAATTCGAGGAACGTGCCCTAATGTGCTGGGTTTCGATTTCTCGATTGACCGAATAGCCAAATATCCTCTTGAATTTCAATCCATGTTATCCGAGCCTTTTTTAGGATCGTATTTTAAATATTTCTAAAGTTTTCAGTTTTTCGACACTAAGACATTAAGTAATCAACTAGGTACCAATTTTGGGCGTATCGAGGGTGTTAATCCTTCCTCGTGCGTAACCGACTCCCGAACCCATTTTTCTGAATTTCGTAGACCAAAATCATTGTTTTAATAAAATTAAATTGTTTATTAAAAACAACCGCTTTGCAAGGTGATTCGATCACACCTCATCAAAAAGGATCGGTGGCGACTCTCATTTTCGTTTTCACTTTTCAAAACCCAAGTCGACCCCGTTTTTCATCCAAAAAATGGTGTCAACAGTTACTATCGCTCATATTAAGTTATCAAACATTAAATTTATTGTCTCTCATACCTCTTCCTCGACACCCCATACAAAACTAATCATCATCATATTTCAAGCTTTCCATTAAAATCAAATCCAAACCTTCCAACTACTAAAAATTTTCTATAATTTTCTTATATATATTTCTAATTTTTATAACTTTTTAATGCTGTTAATACGTTTTATAACCCTTTTTTAATAATTTTAAAATTGTTATATATTTCTCTTAACTTTTTTATTTTTGTTAAACCTATCATTTTATAGCTTTTATATTTTAAAAATAATTATGTAACTTTTTAAAATTTTATATTATTATATATTTTCATATTTTTGAAATTTTTCTAGATTTTATAACATTTAATAATATTTATATTTTTCATATGATTTTTAAATATCTTATAATATTTTAATATTTTTCTATGTCAAATGCCAAATCTGCCAACACATCATCATTTTTTACACGTCACTTTTCATGTTAACATTTAACGGTCTCGGTAAAAATAATATTTTAAGGGCTCAATTAATTACTAATTTTTCATTAAGGGTACAACTAAATTCATTTTCAAAAAAATTCAATTGAATTTTTAATTAATTTACAGGAACTTTCCATTGTGTAAACAAACAAGAAAAAGGAAAACATCTAATTTTTATATCAAGAACGGAGAACTGAAAGACGACTTTAAAGTAATTCATCAAGTTTTTATATCATGTTTATGGTCAATTACGAAAGTAGTTGCTGTACTTAGGGTGGAAATGCAGATTTAATTTTGTAAAGGTTAAAGTGTAGACTACTAGTGAATATTGAAATTTGTCATTATATATTGTTTTCATTTATATTTGTCATTAGATTAGTAATTATGATTTTTTTTATCCCATATTAGTACCTAAATTTCTCTTTTATCCGCTAAATTAATATCCGAGTTTAACGGTATTAAGTGTAAGAGACATGACGGAATAATATTTTGACACAGCGTAAATCACATTCATGGTGATGTCATAATCTAAAAAATTAAAAGAAAATCTTTTAACTTTTCTCCCCCAATTTATTCTTCAAAAACTGAGCATATGCATCACTACACCCATTTTTTTTCTCACCTAATTCCTTTGCTTTTTTAATCACACTATTTTTTTTATATTTCTCTTTAAATGCTGAAGTTATAGCTTCCATCTAGTTGGTTTCCCCACCGGTTTTTCACCATTTGTTTCTTCAAAATCTCAATCTCAGCTTCACTCCATTCCTTCTCCATCAAAATTGCTCCTCGGATCTTTTTTCTTCGACTCTTGCTTTTCACCTTTGAATCTAAAAACCCATTTCCATTTTCAGCTAAATTCCCATGATTTCCAATTGGTTCATCAATTTTATCAAGCTTTGAACATCTTTTGGATGATTTTTTTCTTAGATTCAATCTTAGGTTTATTTAGCATATTAAGGCTCAAATATAAAAAAGCACCTAAAAAATCTTAGATTCAATCTTATATTTTCAATCAATTGCAACAAAAGAAAATTTCAAAATTAGAAGCCATTTCATCCCCGAAATGTTGGCAAGCAACCTCTTCAAATCTAGTATTCTCGAAACCTAATTTCCAATCAGAAGTGAAGAAATCGACTAACGCACACGTAAACAAAAGAAGAAAATTTCCAAATCTGAAATGGGCAAAAAAGGGAAATGAAAAAAAACGAATTGACTTTTTCTCCATCGAAAGGGTTTGGATCGTGGTGGTGATTTATACTCTCTCTCTCTCTGTGTTCTAGATCCAAAATTATATCCAAAGTTAGGCCAGTTTTTGTTGAGTGATTTGATGATAAAGAGACGCTTCTTTGAAGAAAGAGAAGGAAATGACAGAAAAATTAGGGGGGAAAAAAGACAAAAAAAAAGGTTTTTTTTTTAAATTAGATTATGACACGACCATGATGTTAATTATTTTGCCACATATCCTAAACTTAACAGTGTTAGACTTATGTGCTAATTTAGTTGACAGAAAAAAATTCGGATATCAATTTGAGATAAAAAATTATAAGTATCAATTTAGGAAAAGTGGACAAATTTAAGTATTAATTTTATATTTAACATTTAATTATATTTTCCGCTTAATCAAAATTTAATTAATCTATTCAAAATTTATTATTAGACTCTATATTTTATGTAAATTATGGATTTAGTATTTATATTTTAATTTGATCAATTTTAGTCTCTATATTTTCAAAATTTATAATTTTAATCTTTATCCAATGGTAACAATTAAATATGTTTGGTTAAATTGTATTATTAGTCTTTTATTGTGCATAAAGTAATAGATTTAGTTGACATTCACCAATTGGATCATCCTTAGTGGCTATATTTTTGAATTTCAAATTTTTAGTCTTAACGCAAAACTACCATCGTTAAATCTATTAACTAATTTCTTTTTTTTTTGTGAGTAATATATGAAAATAACAAATAGACATAGTATTACACATGTAATAATATGTTTGACACATCAAATTTTAAAAATAACATAACTTAACTTGATGGATCTAATAGTTACTATTTTATTAGGACTAAAATTTTTAAATTCTAAAAGTACAGAAATTGAAAATAACCAAATTAAAGTATAGGTACTAAATCCATAACTTAGTCAAAGTACGGGGTCTAATAGCATAATTTGACTAAATGAACTTAATGGTATGAGTTTTTCTTTTCAAGAGAATTTAAGCAGCTATTGTTTGAAGAAGGGCCAACTAATCTGCTCTTGTTGTAAATAAAACTAATATCGAACAGTAACATCGCTAGCAACATGATTATTCAGCCGAAGATCACGGCAGTTGGGTTTTATCAAAGCAGGAGTAGCAAGCGGCAAATTCGACTTCTGGACCGAGCAGAAAAGCCCCCGATATTTAGTACAAATCTCTCTCATTTGGATTTATGTTGCTCATTTTTTTCCTTTTATCCTTCTGGTTTGTAATATTCAGGACTCTAGTCTTGGTACATATATTATATAAGTTGTGTTTCTAGTTGGCATGTGTACAGTTTAACCATCTGGTCTAGTAAACATGTGATCTTGAAAATGGTTGTTATATTATTATATTATACATCTTGTAGTTTAAACACTGTAATTGAAATGTCTTGCTTATGAAAGCAGTGCCAAATTTAATTCTAGATGTGAAACATAGGGTAGAACAAAAAACATTGCACCGGGAAACTTTGCTTTATAAACCAAATGATTTATCTGGCTTCATCCATTTTCAATTGGGAGAACACTTGCCGATGCGATTGAGTCAGATCCATCCTCCTTTATGATGGACGTATCATCTCCCTCAACTTCGATATTTGTGGAAAGTAAACGCTGGATAACATGCAATGATAGCATACCGGAAGCATTTGATGCGCTGTCCTCGTGTAGCTCTTGGACAACTGCTGTTTGCTGGAGCTGTAACGCATACTCCAAGTCCCATGCCACATCACCCATACCAGGCTTATCACAGGCATCTTCTTGTAAACATTTCTCTGTTATCTCTGCAAATTTTCTTAATGAGTTGGGATTGATATGATCTCTTATGGATGGATCCACAATCTGATCAAGCAATCCTTTGTTCTTACAACGCATTCCCTATTCTGCTAGGTTCACTTGCTCTCTTGGGAGTGCAGGGTTGATAGCCGGCCTTGCACAGAGCACCTCAAGAAGAACCACTCCGAACGAATAAACATCAGATTTTTCTGTCAGCTGTTGCGTTTTAAAGTACTCAGGATCAAGATAACCAAAAGTTCCTTTAATGTCTGTGCTAACATGGGATTGATCCGAAGGACCTGATCTTGAAAGGCCAAAGTCAGCTACTTTAGCTACAAGATTCTCATCGAGCAAGATGTTTGTCGACTTGACATCACGGTGAATGATGCCCCCAGACGCACCTTTGTGAAGGTAATGAAGTCCTCTTGCAGCACTAATGCAAATATCGAGCCTTTGCTTCCAAGACAAGCAAGGTATTTTTGCGTTATATAGGTGATCCCTCAAAGTTCCTTTCTCCATTAACTCGTACACAAGTATCATCTCAAGCCTTTCATCACAATATTCGATCAAGGAAACAAGATGACGATGTCAAATTTCTGATAAAACCATGATCTCCGTCTAAAATTCTGGTAGACCTTGACTTGACCCTGGCTGGCTTCGTTTCACAGCCACTTTCAAGCCATTCCGGAGAGTCCCTTGATAGACAGTCCCAAATCCACCCTTAACAATCTGTAACTTCTTATCGAAGTTGTTTGTTGCCAACTTAATCTCGTCTAATGGTATCCTTAAACCAAGGTTCAAGTTAGGCACAGGGGAAGCAGTAATGGTTCCCTCTCTACTTGGTGTTTTGGAATTACCATGAGAACTTTCTTTAAATATAGGTAATGGTGACCATTCTGAAGTTTCAACAGGTTTTGGCTTCCTACGTCTCAGTCCAATAAACAACAGACCTCCAAAGATGCAAACAAGAACAAGACCTCCGAGGACCACACCAACAATAATGAAGGGAGACATATTGTTGGACTTATGTGTTACAGGGACCAAATCAGATTTCCCCATCATTTCCATTATCTCAACGCCATTTAGAAAAGCATTTTGATCTATAGAACTACTATCAGGCCCTATGGAGATATTTATGAACCCTGAATCATCAGAATCAACAATAAAGTCCACGAAAAATGGAGTCGCTAGATCATCCACTATTTGGTAATAAGAGTTAATGTTTACAGGTTATAGCAACAACGGAGAACTGAAAGACGACTTTAAAGTAATTCATCAAGTTTTTATATCATGTTTATGGTCAATTACGAAAATAATTGTGTACTTAAGGTGGAAATGCAGATTTAATTTTTACAAAATTAATTTTGTAAAGGTTAAAGTGTAGACTACTAGTGAATATTGAAATTTGTCATTATACATTGTTTTCATTTATATTTATCATTATATTTTAAAATTATGAGTAAATTTACCATTCAACTCTTATGTGATTGAACTTTACCATTAAACTTTGAATTTTAATAAATTTTGCCACCAACTTTGTTTTTTAATTAAAATTTACCATTCAATATTAATTTTGATGATTTAAAATTGTTAAATTTGTGTGGCTCGAATCTTTGTTAAAGAAATAAAATACAATGGCAAAACAAAGGGATTTGTGTAGGGCTATAGTTCCTTTTCACATGCTATAGTTCCTTTTCACATTGATTAGAATAGAGTTTTTCAACAGTTAAATAGACGTAGTCAAAACTTCTTTTGTATGATTCAGTTTTCAACATTAATGAATTTCTTCTCATTTGCTTGTGATTTTTCCTGAAAAAGTTTTTCATGTAAAATCTGTGTATTTTATTTTCTTTTCTTTTTGATTCGCAACCATGTCTATTGTCATTATCGACGTTAATTTTAACAAAAACATATTTTGATAAAAAAATCCTTTCAAATATTGTATTTTAATAGGTAGCAATAATTTAACTTATAAATATTAAAAATAATAAGCTCAATTGAAAATTCTAATTAATGAAATAAAAACAAGAAAATGGAATACATATATTGCAAAAGAAAAAAATAAGTAATAACCATTGTTATTTAATTTTAATATTATATTAATTAATTAATTATTAAATATTAAATTAAAATATAAAAATATTTTTATTAATTTTTTCTTCAAATTCTTTCAAATTAAAATTGAATAGTAAAATTGAATAAAAACAATTTAAATTCAGTGGCAAAATCAATTAAATAAAAGTAAAGCACAAAATCCAATATAGAGTTAAACTATAATGACAAATTTATTTTTGATTTATAAGAATAATGTCAAATATCAATTAAAGTGAAATATAGGAATAACTTTTAATTTTCACTGAGAAATTTACCTATTAACTCATTTTTAATAAAAATTCAAATTTATTAATTTGTCGAAGTTTTAAATTTAAATTTAAATTTTACTTAATGTAGAATTGATTTAATTAATTTATTCAATCAAGACATGAATTAATTATAGGGTTAAATATAAAATTAGTATCTAAACTTTTCACTTCTCTTAGATTGGTAATTATGGTTTTTTGTCTCATATTGATACTTAAATTTCTTTTTTATCTGCTAAATTAATACCTGAATTTAATGGCGTTAAGTATAGGAAACATGACAAAATAATATTTTGGCACATAGTATAAATCACGTTATGTCATAAACTAAAAACTTTAAAAAAAAATTTCTTTTAACTTTTCTCCCCCAATTTATTCTTCAAAAACTGAGCATATGAATCACTACACCCATATTTTTTTCTCACCTAATTCCTTTGCTTTTTTAATCACACTATTTGTTTTAAATTTCCGTTTAAATGCTGAAGTTATAGCTTCCATCTGGTTGGTTTCCCCACTGGGCTTTTCACCATTTGTTTCTTCAAAATCTCAATCTCAGCTTCACTCCATTCCTTCTCCATCGAAATTGCTCCTCAGATCTTTTTTCTTCGACTCTTTGCTTTTCACCTTTGAATCTGAAAACCCATTTCCATTTTCAGCTAAATCCCCATGATTTCCCATTGATTCATCAATTTTATCAAGCTTTGAACGTTTTAGATGATTTTTTCTTAGATTCAATCTTAGGTTTATTTAACATATTAAGGCTCAAATATAAAAAGGCACCTAAAAAATTTTTACAGTGAAAGTTTTGGCCGATAAATCGTGTAATACTCCCAAAAATTACTACAGTAAGAAAGTAAGATAATATTCTTGATATAGTAAAATAAGAAAATAAAGTGATAAAAGGGTAATTTTGAGTTATGTCAACATTGGGAAGTATATTATGACATATTAATTCAAGAAAGGAGTAAATCGTAAAAGTGAGAAAAGTTTTATTGTCCAAGAATAAATACTCAAAATTTGAGGGGTTAAAGTGTAAATACAAAAAGTTGAAGGACCAATAGTGTAAATATTTTAAGGGTGGAATAATCTAGAAACTAAGGAAAATGGATGAATTAGGACCAAATTGAAAAGGTGAAGAATTTTGAGGATTAAATTACAATTTACCAAATTAAGTGATGACTTAATGATGAAATTTCAAAAGATTATAAAGGGCAAAATGGTCAATTAGAGAGAGAGAATTCTAGAAGGTAATTATATGTTTGTTTTATTTTTAATTAATTAATTAGATCAATGTTATTTAATTAATATTTTATTAAGATTTTTAGTATTATTTTATTATTAAATGCTTAATATAAAAGGAAGTAAAGATGATGAGAAATCATCAACCTCCCATGCATTCCAACATATGAGGGAAAAAAAAAGAAAGTTTTGTTTTTTTTACAATTTGGTCCTTCCACCAAAAATTTACCATTTTCACTTAAAAATCAAAAGAATTTTCATAGCCATCAAGAGAGAAAGATAACAAGAAGACTATGAGGAGCTAGAATATCAAGTTAGATTCAAGAAATAGAAGCTGGAGGAGAGAGAAAATCAAGTTAAAGATTGAAATCAATAGCACAAGGTAAGAACATCAAGATTTCAATATATTTTTGAGTTTGATATTATTGAAAAGCATAGAAATGATGTTATAGTAGAGTTTTCTTATATAAAGTCTTATGTTCTTGATATATTAGGGAAGAGAAATAAGTGAGAGTGATGAGAAATATTATAGAGAAAGGGAATAAGGGAGTTATAAACTTAGTAATCAATATATTACACTAAAACAGTTTTGGACAGCAGTAATAGGTTAACTTTGAAAAATCACCATAAATTGTGTAAATTGAATTACATGACTAAAAAATATGGAATTAAATCTTACTGAGTATAGTTTCTCATAGAAGAAACGGTGTAAGTAATAAATTTTAAATCATGAGATATAATAAATTTTGTGAGATAAGGTCAGAATGATTTCGGGTTCCCTGTTCTGATTTTGAAAAATCATCAAAATTTTGAGAAAAATAATTGGGGACTTAAATTTATATGTTTAAAATTATTAATGAGTCTATTTTCAAAAGGAACAAACGAGAACATTATCCAAATTATGTACAAGGATATAATTAATTTTTAGTGAAGAAGGGTCGAAACTGTCAGACAGCAGAACATGGATGACTTTAAAGAATAAACTGTACTTATTGGATAAATAAAAAATTCTGAAAATTTTATGGTAAGAATATATGTGAACCTAGTTTCGGGTAAAATTAGCGGATCTTAATTCAGAGTTCTGTATCTCAAGATATAAATAATTTACTGACTGTGACTCAAGTGGACAGCTTTGAATGAATGTATAAATAAATGGTGAAATTATAGATAATGTTACATATAAGCATGTTTTATACATTAAGGATGTGGAATGAAGAGGAGGAGGAGGAAAATATATGATTATTCAACTAGCATGAGTTTTCATTAAAAATGGCCAATTTGCATGTTTTAGGTTCAAGGACTAAATTGAATAAAAGTAATATTTTAAGGGTAAATTGGTAAAAATGTCAAAAGTGACCAAATTGCATGAAATGAATTGCTTTATTAGTTAAATTAATAAATTGAATGAAATAATAATTTAGATCAAGATTGGGTGGAAATTGAGAAAATAACCAAAATGTCCTTGAATTTTGGTATTTCGCAATTTATTACGGTAAGTTCGAGTAACTTGAATTATATTCTTAAATGCTTAAAATGTATGTTATTGATGTGAATATGATTTGAATGTTCATTGTATGAAAATTGATGAAACATTGATATATTTGATAAAAAAGGGAATAATGCATTGAATAGATGTATGAATGTTTATCACACTATCCATTAATTCTATCGGTAATTTTGGATGTTTTGATTCTGATTATAATGGCATGTATGATTTAAATTGGCCAACGTTAGCTCATTAATATTTTGATTTTGATTGATTTTAAATAGGAATGCTTGATGAAATGAAATGTCCGTAAATTAATTTGTAAACTCCGGTAATGCTCTATAACCCTATTTTGGAGATGGATACGGGTTAGGGGTGTTACAAATCGTATAATTTCAATCAATTGCAACAAAAGAAAATTTCAAAATTAGAAGCCATTTCATCCCCGAAATGTTAGCAAGCAAGCTCTTCAGATATAATATTCTCGAAACCTAATTTCCAAACGAAGTGAAGAAATCGACTAACGCACACGTAAACAAAAGAAGAAAATTTCCAAATCTGAAATGGGGAAAAAAGGGAAATGAGAAAAATGAATTGACTTCTTCTTCATCGAAAGGGTTTGGATCGTGGTGATGATTCATACTCTCTCTCTCTCTCTCTCTGTGTTTCACATCCAAAATTATCTCCAAAGTTTGGCCAGTTTTTGTTGAGTGATTTGAAGATAAAGAGACGCTTCTTTGAAGAAGAAAGAGAAGGAAATGACAAAAAAATTAAGAGGGGGGAAGACAAAAGAAAAAAAAGGTTTTTTTTTTTTAAATTTGATTATAACATTACCATGATGTCATTTATACCACGTGCCACAATATTATTTTGCCACATATCGTAGACTTAACATTGTTAGACTTAAGTGCTAATTTAGTTGACAGAAAAAAATTCGGGTATCTGAGACAAAAAAACACTATAAGTATCAATTTAGGAAACTGTACAAATTTAGGTATTAATTTTATATTTAACCTTTAATTATATTTCTCCCCGCTTAATCAAAATTTAATTAATCTATTCAAATTTTGTTATTAGACTCTATATTTTATGTAAATTGTGGATTTAGTATTTATATTTTAATTTGATCAATTTTAGTCTCTATATTTTTGAATTTTAAAATTTTAGTCTTTATCCAATGGTAACAATTAAATATGTTTGGTTAAATTGTATTATTAGTCTTTTATTGTGCATAAAGTTATAGATTTAGTTGACATTCACCAATTGGATCATCCTTAGTGGCTATATTTTTGAATTTCAAATTTTTAGTCTTAACATAAACTACCATCGTTAAATCTATTAACTAATTTTTTTGTGAGTAATATATGGAAATAAAAATAGGCATAGTATTACACATGTAATAATATGTTTGACACATCAAATTTTAAAAATAACATAACTTAACTTGATGGATCTAATAGTTACTATTTTATTAGGACTAAATTTTTAAATTCTAAAAGTACGTAAATTGAAAATAACCAAATTAAAGTATAGGTGCTAAATCCATAACTTAGTCAAAGTACGGGGTCTAATAGCATAATTTGACTAAATGAACTTAATGGTATGGTTTTTTTTTTCAAGAGAATTTAAGCAGCTATTGTTTGAAGAAGGGCCAATTGCTCTACCCTTGTTGTAAATAAAACTAATATCGAACAGTAACATCACTAGCAACATGATTATTTGATGGTGAAATATATGAAGCGGAACCCTGATTTAGCCCGTTCACAAACATATATACCCATATCTGATTCTCAAGTTAACAGAGTCAAATAAATCCTTATTGGAACCACTTTAGAAGGCCATAAACCATCCTTTCCTTCGCCACCCAAACCACCCCTTCTTATAAAAGGGGATGTACCTCATTCAATAGAGATTCTTGGCAATATCCGATCAAGGAAATAAGATGGGATGTACCTCATCTCAATGGAGCTATTTAATGGGATGTACCTCATCTCAAACCTTTCATCACAATATCCGATCAAAGAAGCAAGATGGCGATGTCGAAGTTTTGATAAAACCATGATCTCCATCTAAAATTCTGGTAAACCTTGACCTAACCCTAGCTAGCTTCGTTTCACAGCCACTTTCAAGCCATTCCGGAGAGTCCCTTAATAGATAGTCCCATATCCACCCTTAACAATCTGTAACTTCTTATCGAAGTTGTTTGTTGCCAACTGAATCTCGTTTAATGGTATCCTTAAACCAAGGTTCAAGTTAGGCACAGGAGAAGAAGTAATGGTTCCCTCTCTGCTTGGTGTCTTGGAATTACCATGAGAACTTTCTTTAAATATAGGTAATGGTGACCATTCTGAAGTTTCAACAGGTTTTGCCTTCCTATGTCTCAGTTCAATAAACAACAGACCTCCAAAGATGCAGACAAGAACAAGACCTCCGAGGACCACATCTACAATAATGAAGGGAGACATATTGTTGGACTTATGTGTTACAGGGACCAAATCAGATTTCCCCATCATTTCCATTATCTCAATGCCATTTAGAAAAGCATTTTGAACTGTAGAATTACTATCAAGCCCTATGAAGATGTTTATGAACCCTGAGTCATCAGAATCAACCACAAAGTCCATGAAAAATGGAGTCGCAAGTTTATCCACTTTTTTGGTAAGGGTTAATGTTCTGGCTGAAGTTGCTATTTATATAGAGAAAAAAACTTAAAATATTTTGTGACACACTAATAACATCGCATAAATGAACCTGAATCAAGTGCCTAGAATCTTTGGTTACATCATAAGACTAGGTTACATTAGAGTCGTTTGATGCCATCTCTTTGGAAGTCTTGTACACTAGATCTAGTGCAATAAAATTGGTAACAAGATCATAATTAGGCCTACTTGTGAATCAATGATTCCTATTGAAAGATTAAAGATAAGTCAACAGGGAGCCTGAATTCGTTTATGAAACAAAATAGGCTCAGAGAAAATTCTAAGCCGTGTTGCATTGGGAAATGATTTAAATGCCCTCGTAATTGTAGACTTTGTTCATTCAAGAGAGGACGCTTAAACTTTAGGCATTTACTTGGTCAATGGAAATAATGTGATGCTGATGTAAGCTTAAATAAATATAAAGATGATTTGTCTTCTTGCAATCTGGTCACATCAAAACTATATTTTTTTAATATTCTTTCAATAATTTATACTTCTAGATGTAACCTTTCAATCACCATTTCAGGAACCATTTGGCAGAAATTAACCTACTATCAGATTGATATAAAAACTAAAAACAAGATCACTCATGAGAAATTACTTTGTATTACTGTAGTGAAACATGTACATTGATGGGGTTGCCATTGTCTTACACCACTGAAATTCTTCTAAAAAATGGGGTTTTTCCTTTAAACAAGTGAAGATTATCTAGAATCACCAATCCTCAATTTCGTAAGTACTTCACTAGTAGTTACATCTGAAGTATCATCAAATACTAGAGTAGTGTTGTCTTCATTAACAGCTGGAGAGCTATTGGATGGTAATCGATGGAGAATAGGCATCGAAAATTCCAATGAAGCATTGGTTATACTATCTTCAAGTGGGCCCCTGTTGATTGGAGTAAGTTGAAGCTGCAATGCATATTCCAAGTCCCACAAAACATCACGCATGATTGGCCTTTCACTACCATATACCCTCAAACACTTCTCTGTTGTTTCAGCAAACTTCCGAAATGAGTTGGGATTAATAGTATCCACTAGCACTGGATCAATAATATTATCAAGTTGACCTTTCCTCAGCCAATGCATTCCCCATTCAGCTAAGTTCACTTCCTCCCTCCTGTTCGAGTTGATGACCGCTGGCCTAGCACAAAGGACTTCTAAGAGTACAACTCCGAAAGAAAACACATCGGATTTATCTGTCAACTGTAGAGACATGAAGTATTCAGGGTCAAGATAACCAAAGGTACCTTTTACATCGACGCTATGTTCTACATCAGGAATGCCTGATTTTGAAAGACCGAAATCAGCAACTTTGGCCACAAACTGTTCATCAAGTAAGATGTTTGTTGACTTAACATCACGGTGAATGATTCCTCCAGCTGCACCTGTATGCAGGTAAATAAGGCCTTTAGCTGCACCGATACAAATTTCTAGTCTTTGCTTCCAAGATAATTCAGAACATGTACTGTATGATTTCTCAAAATCGGCAGTTGAATAATAGAGATGATCTCTAAGAGTTCCTTGCTCCATGAATTCATAGACCAGTATCATTTCAAATCTTTCATCACAATATCCGATTAAGGAAACAAGATGACGGTGGCGAATTTGAGATAAGACCACTATCTCAGTTTGGAACTCTAAAAGGCCTTGGCCATGTCCTGGTTCACTCCTTTTCACAGCCACTTTTATGCCACGAAACATTCCTTGATAGACTTTTCCGAATCCACCCTCCCCAATTACCAAGTTGGAATCGAAGTTCTTGGTCGATTGCTCAATTTCATGATATGATAATCTCAAAGTAAGGTTTAAATCAGTAGGCAACATATTGGAAGTCTTTTCAGACATTCCATTGTAAGAACTGCTCCTTGCATAGAAAGGCCCGGAGAAGGGCCAACTTGAAGATTGTCCACGCTTTGTGTTTCTCCTTTTCAAACTCAGAAGCACTATTGCTACCAAAATAATAACAAATGAACCCCCACCAATGGATCCAACTATAGCAAACAGACTAGTCCTATTACTTTCAAGATTCCCTGGACACGAAACAAAATCTGATTTCTTCATTAACTCCATTATCTCCAGCCCATTCAGAAAGGCAGTTTGATTTGGAGAATTCGCTCGAGGCCCTATACTTATGTTCATGATTCCGGACTCATCAGAATCAACTACAAAATCATAGTAAAATGGAGCAGCCAACTGACCCATTTTATCATATGGATTAATCCTTGCACTAAACTTGTTATAGATATAGAGATCGAAGATTATGACATTAAGAGATACACTAATTATGTCACAAAAATGGACCCGGACGAAGTGACTTGAACTCTTGCTCACATTAAAACTCCATGTAACATTGAAGAAATTTAGTTGTCTGCTCTCATCTATATTCATTTCTTTTGCAGTCTTATACACAGGGTCTGGGGCAGTATATTCAGTGGCTCCCCCTTCTCGATAGTTAGGTGAATCAGAGAAGAAGTCACTATTCCTTGCAGTCATTGGATTAAGCAAGAAACTATCATCCGGTATCCAGTTCCTCCACAATGTATCATTTATTGGTGTGAGGGTAGACCCTCCAACATTAATCCTAAAGAGTGTATGCAACACCTGAGAAGACAAACCATCAAAAGAAATTCTACTTCCTGCAGGAGTAACAAGAGAAGCGGTATCGGGGATGAAATCCTCAGGGGCAAGAAAGACTTCGATGGCATTTACGAAAGCCAAGTTTGATCCTTGGGAAGGTATGAAGCAGATCCTAAATCTTTTTTCATTGATGGTGACCAAAAATTCTTTGATGATAGGTGAACTAATACTGTTCCTGAGAGCAAAGTTTGATAATAGCCAAAATCCTGAAGCTGATACATTAAATTTAGCTGTGGCTAGATTAGAATCAGATGAAGAAACAAAGAAATGGAGACGCACAAAGTAGGTGCCGTTCTCATTAATTACAAACTCGTAAAAGAAAGGGTGTCGATAGATTCTTGCAGATTGATAGAGTTGAGATGAGGAAGGATTTGCATGAGGGACAGGGCTGCTTTGCCCTACAAAGAAGGAAACACCGGAATTCAGGTCACCAACAAATTTCCGACCTCCGCTGCCTGAGACATTAGAATTTGATCCACAATTGATGAAGTACTGATGTGGAGGTGTGTAAGCTGATGAAAAGGGAAGAAGCAGCAACAACTGGAGGAGGAGGTTTTGAAGCTTTTCCATTGGAGGAATGAGATGGTAAAGAGGCAAGTGTAACGAAGAATAGATGGGGGTAGACAACTTGAAACCAAATAAAGGAAATTGAGAATTGTTGATAAAAGAGGACCATTTAGCTCTACTTTTATGGTGTGGAAGCTGGAAAGCATTGCAATTTCCTTGAGACTTTGGAGGCAGTTAAAAGTAGATGAATTATTAGTCTAAAAAAAAAGATGATTGTTCTTTAACTTTAATAAAGAAGTAGGGTATGTCAACCTAAAAGATTATCTTTCTTTAACTTTAATAAAGAACCAAAGTTATTGCGTTCATATTACCTACATTTCTTTTACTATTTTTGTCCTCAAACCACATATTTTCTTTTAAAATAACTTAAAAAATTGGTACGAATTTGAAAATTAATTACTTTTTCTAACCAATAAATATATTCGAATACCTTGATTCTCAGTTGTGAGTTTGTTGAACAGTCGGAGTCTTTTAATTTCTGTGTGAAACTCTTGCATAATAAGAAAACATTTTTAGATGCTTGCAAATTGGAACATGTCTATTTTTTAATTCCATCCTTTTACTTTATTAATTTTAAAAACTAATCCTTTTATTTTCAACCATCATCATATTTAATAAAAATTTAAAAGTTGTTTAGTTGTTGATAAACATATTAATCAAAATTATTGATTTTTATTAATTTGTTGTATATAAAATATTAAATTTTTTTGGTTTATAAATTGTTTTTAGTGTTAATTCCAACTCAACATTTTAATCACAATGTTTAATAATTTTATCCAAATTGGACTAATTTTTAATTTTTGTAAAATACTGAAAAAAAATGTCCTATAAATTAACTTCTCAATTTTTCTAGGAATTTGGTTTTTCTTTTCTTTTTGGAGTTTGAGATTAAAGTGGCAATGAGTTTCGATTGTGAATTGGTCATTGTCTTCCATAAGTGAGACACCTATTTAAAAGATATCTCCTTTTAAGGAATTTAAAATTTCATTATTATACAATTATGGTATAGTTTTGAGTTCGTATGCGATATTGTTTTTACTATAGAAAACATAAATAATCTTGACTCATTATTTTGAGAAATATTTTTTAATTTTGTTAAAATATTTTCAAATATTTATTATATTCTACTAATTATAAATGAAAAGTTGAAGTATTTATAATGTTATAATATTTATAAGTGAAAGGTTAAAAGCAATAAACCTTACTTTTTCCACCCACTAATTTGTACACTTTAACTTTTAATTGTAAAAATTTTTAATTTTTCTTTTGGTAGAAAAGAACAACATAAAGTGATTATAAAAAAACACACATATTAAGACATATGAAAGCTCTTTTTATCAACCAATAGAAGTTATTGGATCGATATTGAAGATTCTTAAAAAACCATTAGACTTGGAAGACCAGATACCGCAAGTCTTGCCCTATGAACTACAACCGCGTTTTGGGATCTAGGAACATGGCGAATGCGCGTCTTCCATTTACGATTAAAGATACCATGAATCAAATGTAGCTCCACCATTCTGCTATTAACAGATCCACCAACCAACAATAATTCTACTAAAAGTGCATTATCACATTCTACCTCAACCTGTCGAAATCCTATCCCCATGCAACACGCAAACCCTTTAGCACAACTCTCACTCCCACCTTGAAAATATTTTCTTGCGGAAAGTGAATTAACATGTAGCCATATCATTGTCATTGTCATTGCTATCCTCACCCAATGGTAGTCCTAAATTAGAGCTATCATCCTCCATGATTGAATTGAAGCTTCAATGCCTCGATCAATATTATTCAATATTCCATTCACTGCCACTTCCAAGTCCACTGTAAATGGTTTATTTTATAATACGGTCACTCCAAACCTATTGCTTAAGTTGTCAATTGCCTTCTAGAGCTATTGCAATTTCAGTCTAATAGTGCTAATCATGCTTATTATAGATATACGTACTAATCGTGCATTGGATGCTTTACCGCCTCGTCTAATAGTGCTAATTGTGCGTATTATAAATATGTGTACTCTTTTTCCTTCACTAAGATTTTTTTCACAGGGTTTTTATACTTTAAATTCTAATAGTCATTAGAAGTGGAGTTCTATTTTATTTATACTTCTTATATCTATAAATATAGACTCTAAAGAAGCATTGTAAAGTATTCCTATTGATCAATAAAATACACTCTCTTTTTACTCTCTTATCGTCTTTGCTCTTTACTTTATGTCTTTTTATTTTATAAATGTCTTTTTTTAAATTATTATAGGTAAAAGTTTGTAAAAATATATTTAAAATTTTCAATGATGTAGTTTTTAAATATATTTTCCATAAAATGTATTCAATTAAATTAAGAATAAATATTAAAACTATACATGAACTTTGATCCACTGTGCAATCTCATACATTAACTTTAAATTTGTGTGATTTTATATATGAAATTTTGTTTTGATTCAATTTTCATAAATCATAAATCATAAACAGCATTGTCAAATTAGCATCATTTTACATGCATGTATTGCATACACAAACAATTATATTATTCAATATAAAAACAAATGTATGTATTTTTTCTTTAAATATGTACAATAGAATGCAAATCAAAGTTTTATGTATACATATAATTCTCAATTTAAATTTCACGTGTATAATTGCACCAAATCAAAGTTCATGTATCAAATTACACATTAGACCAAAGTTTATGTATAAATTTGATATTTATCCCAATAAATCATTTAAAATAATTGATCTCAAAGTTTAAAAATTTATCTAAAAATTTTCACTATGACATTTTTACTGAGATAAAAAGGTATATCCCTTAGTTATTAATTAAAATTATAGGCATTGAAATATATTTCAATTCGATTAATTATATATCTATTTAAATAGTAATATTTATTCATAAGAGATGTGGCTATCTAAGAAAAGTTGTGTTTGTATAAACAAACTTGAAGTTTCCTATAAGACTCAAATCAATTGGATGGATGACTTAGACATAGAAAAAGGTATAACAACAAATTTTCACTCTGTTTATTTTATATCGTTATTTAATGTTTAATGTACTATTTTCATTAATACAAAATATAGATAATCATTGGGTTTCTTTGTATCTTAAGATTTATTTGTCTAGAACTCTTTTACACACCAATATATACATGGAGACAAATAGAACCTTAAAAAGTTGCACACCTTAAAATTTTCATTTAATTTCTCATAATTTTAACATAAATTTATGAAATACTAAAACAAAGAAGAAAAGATGTGTCTGTTCATTGTACATTCACATTCCATCTCAAATTATAGTACTATGAAAATGGTTAAAGACGATAAGGGTAACGTTGAGGTTAGTGATCTTGTTAACTTTTATTTTGAAGAATCTTTGTACTAAGAAAAGGTACATCGAATTTGTTATTCTACTATTGTTGCATGAATTGGATTATTGAAGTTAGTTATTCTATCCTTTTATTTATAGCTATTGAAATACCATAAATATTTTGAAAGATTTTAGAAAATATTAAAAAACAAATGTTATTTTCTTATATACAATTTGTATAATCAAACTTGTTCTAAGATATTTATTGATAAATTTATACTTTCAAATGAAATTGAAAATTAGTACATTTTCACCCACGCTTTGTTTTGAGTTAATTATTTAAATTTAATTTAGAATTTAATCCTTGAAATATACTTATTTTCATTTTTAGTATCTGAAATTTTTTATCCAATTTGATATGTAAAGTATCATTCACTTATATATTTTGGTGTTGATAAAAGAGGACCATTCAGCTCCACTTTTTTGGTGCGGAAGTTGGAAAGCATTGCAATTTCCTTGAGATATGGGAGCCAGATAAAAGTAGATGAATTATTAGTGAGGACAGTCCAAAAAGAAAGAGTATCTTTCTTTTAACTTCAATAAAGAAGTAGGGTATGGAAACCTAAAAGATTATCTTTCTTTAACTTAATTAAAGAAACCAAAGTTATTGCGTTCCTATTACGATTCTTTATTTTTAAATTTCTTTTACTATACTCTAATATATCTGTCCTCAAGCCAGATACTTTCTTTTAAAATAAACAATAATAACTAAAAGAATTGGGAGAAAATTTGTTTGATTTAATAGCTCAAAATTAATTACCTTTTCTAACAAATAAATATATTTCAATTTATTATTTTAATAACCCAAAATCAAATATAATTTCTTTCTTTGATTCTCAGTTGTGAGCTTTTTTTTTTAACAGTCGGAGGTTTTTTTTTTTTTTGAGTTTGAGATTAAAGTGGCAATGAGCTTCAATTGTGAATTGGTCATCATCTACCATAAGTTTTTATCGTTATTTAATGTTTAATGTACTATTTTCGTTAATGCAAAATATAAATAATCATTGAGTTTCTTTATATTTTAAGATTTATTTGTCTAGAACTCTTTTACACACCAACGTATACATGGAGATGAACCTTAAAAAGTTGCACACCTTGAAACTTTCATTTAATTTCTCATAATTTTAAGCATCCATTTTCATAAATTTATGAGATACTAAAACAAATGTATGTATTTTTTCTTTAAATATGTACAATAGAATGAAAATCAAAATTCCATGTATACATATAATTCCCAATTTAAATTTCATGTGTATAATTGCACCAAATCAAAGTTCATGTATCAAATTGCACATTAGACCTAAGTTCATGTATAAATTTGATATTTATCCCAATAAATTATTTAAAATAATTGATCTCAAAGTTTAAAAATTTATCTAAAAATTTTAACTATGACATTTTTGTTGAGATAAAAAAAGTATATCACTTAATTATTAACTAAA
The DNA here is from genome assembly GCF_025698545.1 of Gossypium raimondii. Taxonomy (NCBI): domain Eukaryota; kingdom Viridiplantae; phylum Streptophyta; class Magnoliopsida; order Malvales; family Malvaceae; genus Gossypium; species Gossypium raimondii. The sequence continues at coordinate 38,554,444 of NC_068575.1, read as the reverse complement.
ATTATAGCTATTCAAATATATTTCAATTCAAATAATGATATATCTATTTAAATAGTAATATTTATTCCTAAGAGACGTGGCTATCTAAGAAAAGTTGTGTTTGTATAAACAAACTTGAAGTTTCCTATAAGACTCAAATCACTTGGTTGGATGACTAAGACATATAAAAGGTATAAAACAAATTTTCATTCTATTTTCCTTCATCTTACAATATTCAATGATTGCTCTATAAAAATACTTTTATATGTTATTTAATGTTTAATGTACTATTTTCATTAATTTAAAATATAGATAATCATTGGGTTTCTTTGTATCTTAAGATTTATTTGTTTAGAACTCTTTTACATACCAACATATACATGGAGACAAATAGAACCTTAAAAAGTTGCACACCTTAAAACTTTCATTTAGTTTCTCATAATTTTAAGCTTGCATTTTCATAAATTTATGAGATACTAAAACAAAGGAGAAAATATGTGTCTGTTCATTGTACATTCACATTTCATCGCAAATTATAGTACTATGAAGATGGTTAAAGACAATAAGGGTAACATTGAGGTTAGTGATCTTGTTAACTTTTTATTTTGAAGAAGTCTTTGTACTAAGAAAAGGTACATCAATTTGTGATTCTATTATTGTTGCATGAATTGGATTTCAATGATTATGTTTATTGAAGTTAGTTATTCTACCCTTTCATTTATCGTTATTGAAATACCATAAATATTTTAAAAGATTCCAAAAATATTTTAAAAAACAAATGTTATTTTCTTATATACAATTTGTATAATCAAACTTGTTCTAATATATGTATTGATAAATTTATACTTTCAAATGAAATTGAAAATTTGTACATTTTCACCCACGCTTTGTTTTGAGTTAATTATTTAAATTTAATTTAGAATTTGATCCTTGAAATATACTTATTTTCCTTTTTGTATCTGAATTTTTTTATCCAATTTGATATGTAAAGTATCATTCAGTTATATAATTTGGTCCAAAACTTAACTAGCGATAAAAAAATTCACCTAATCTATACATGCCATGTGTCTTTGCCTATTTAATTCATAAAATAATTTTATTAATTTTTTATTAAAAACATATTTTAACCAAAAAAATAAACATGTAACACCCCTTACCCGTGTCCGACGCTGAAACAGGGTACGAGGCATTATCGAACTTAAACACAATCAAACACACAAAACCGGACCATTTAAGTCCACTTTTCTCACCCTCATACTATCCTCCTACACAAAAACATATTTATATACTAATAAAGTCCAACCAATCAACCATTTCAAGCTAAAACATGTATATTTCAATATCTGACATAACCACCACATTCAGATTTAGGGTTAGTTCTTCATTGCTTTTGAAAAGTGCTGTAGAAAAATGCTTTTGAAAAGTTTGGTTTAAAATTTGAGTGTTTAGCATTGCTATCAAAAAGTTCTTTTGAGAAATAAAATGTCTATTTTAGACATGTTATTATCAAGTAACAAATATGCATTTAAATAATATTTAAATTAGTTAATATTATTATATTTTAGTAAGAATATAAAAAAATTATTATAACTTGTTGTTAATATTTTAATATATGAAATATAAATTTTAAATATTTTAAGCAATATATATTAATTATTTATAAAATTTAATTAGAATATATCAACTATATTTTAAATATTTAAATATAACCATTAAATATTTGTAATTAGTATTTTAAAAAATATTTTTTATTTTTAATTAATGATTTTAATACATTTGTAATTAAGCACCAAGAAAAAAAAAGGAAAGTACTATGTTATTGGAGGGGTGAAAAAGTAATTAAGCACCAAAAGTGCTTTTGGGAGAAGAAAAGCTAAAATTTTTAACTTCTCCTTTTCAAAAGTGCTTTTCAAAAGCACTTCTGAAAAGCTAAAAATTTCAGCCAAAATCACAACTGTTCTTCCAAAAGTGCTTTTGGAGTCAGAAGTGATTTTTTTAAGCAATGAAGAACTGGCCCTTACTTTGCATACTTAATAATTCATACTACTACTTTTTTTTTCTTCAACCCCTATACATGCCATATAAATCAAAAAGTTGTTTAACAAAATCTACCGGAGTAAATCTAGATAGTGTGATCCTTGATGTAGATCCGATCCTCCGAACATATATATATACGTCAATCTACAAGGAACAATAAACACACACAAGTAAACTTACAGAAAGCTTAGTAAGTTCATAGGCTCATAATAAAATCTTACCAAAATCTCACTAACAGTTATAATAAACAAGTATAATATAACATTTCCTGCTAACCACAATCTCAAACAATGAATTTACTCAATCAAGCTCAATATCAGATATCAACTTATATTCCAATATTTAGCTTCAATTGCACTTACAAATACTTGTCAAATTAAGGATCATCTTACGGATTTGAGTACATCGTTTGTCAAGTGCCACTATTTGCTTGAATATTTTACAATACTATAACTCTGTATGGTTTTCTTCACTGAAATACCATACCTACTTTTCACGATTCAGTATGGTTTTCTTTACTGAAATACCATACCTACGTTCCACAACTCAGTATGGTTTTCTTTATTGAAATACCATACCTACATTCCACACTTTGTCATGGATCCACCATGGACTTATTTGTTAATTCATCACTGGTTACTAAACGTACGTACTCAATCCTGCGTATCCCTTAATTTGAACTTACAATTTGATTTTCACATTTTTACAATAATCATAATTCAACAACAATACAAGAGTTAATACTTTATATCATTATCACATTAACAATTAATCATAAAAGTTCAGTCGTATGAACTTACCTGAGCCAATTTGTAGGAGTTGTAAAAGTTTAGGGACTAGTTTGATATTTTCTCTTTTTTACGTTTATCTTTGGATTCCCGATCAATAATATAAAATTTTTCATTCATTAACATCTAATTCAATACTAATTCACTTCGCAATTTATGTCCATCAAATTTCAAAATTACACTTTTACCCCAAAATTTACATTTTTATAATTTAGTCCCTACTCAATTAACACTTTAATTGAACAATGTTTTCCTTAAATAATGCTTTATTTAATCATTTTAGGCTATTATAAAGCCTTTTACATTCAAAATTTTAGTACAAAACCCCAAGTCCTAGCTTTTTCACAATTAGGTCCTAAAAATCATTTTCTACTAAAATCACTTAATAAAATCATAATATAATGAAATTAAAGCTTCAAATATATGATAATTCATCATAAACTTCCAGAAATTATTCATTGTAACTTAAAAAATCACCCATGGAATCAAAAACTGATAAATTCAACAGTTGGACCTAGTTGTAAAAGTCACAAAACATAAAAATTTCAAAGAAAAAGCAAGAATTTAACTCACATGGTATAAAAATATGAGAAACCAGCTTGTTTCAGACCTCCAATGGCATTTTTGCTGATGAATTATGAAGAAATCTCTAGATTTTTACTTTTTTCTTTGTTTTATATATTTAATTTGCAAAATTTTCAATTTTGCCCTTGTTTCTCCTTATTTTCTTGCTGATTTTCTTGCCCAAACCGTCCAGCCCATATAATTTGGGCATAATTTCCTTTTAAATCCCTCCTTATTAGTCACTTAAGCTATTTAATCACAATTTAACCAATTTTACACTATTTTCAATTTAATCCTTTTTAATTAATTAACCATCCAAACATTAGAATTTTCTAACAAAACTTTAATACCAACTCAATGACACTCTATAAATATTTTTAAAAATATTTATGACTCGGTTTATCAGTTTGAGGTCTCGATACCTCGTTTTAGACCCAATTTACTTATTAATTTCTTTTTAAAATAAAAAAATTCACTAATCCAAAAATTCTTCTATAATCACACTTGACTCATATGTATTTATTTATTAAATTTTAAAACTCAGTGGTCAGATTTAGTGATCTCGAATCACTATTTCTGACACCACTGAAAATTAGGCTGTTACAAAACATATATTATTAAAAAGCTTAACTTAAACCCATCCCTTAGCCTCTCACGCATGCCTCCCTCATCTGATCCCTAACACATCAATGAAGAAAGAACAACAAGAACAATGGTAAAAAGATCAAGAAAAATTGAGAAGATAAATCTCTTTTTCTTTTGCTTTGGCTCTCCGATTTTGCAAAGAAAAATCCCTAGCCCATCCCACCTCACTTTTGCTTTGGCTCTCTAATTTCTTGGATACAAGTCTCTTTTTTCCTTGACCCCATAATTTTTTGTTCTCATTGTATTCAAGAATGAAAGTGAATGAACAAAGAAATTTTGGGTTTGTACAATGAAATTCTTAGATCACTATAAACAATTTTAGTTTTGTCTAGGTTTGTTTGGGTGTATCATATTGATATATGGTTTCTAGAAAAATTTTAGGTTAGTACAATGGAATTTTTAGATTATCGTAAACAATTTTGGATTATTTTCGGTTTGTCTTTGTTTATATTGAGTTTTTGGTTTTAAATTTGCAAATGGAGAACAAATAGAGAAATAGGAATTCGGAAGAACATTATGATCATAAATTACCCAATTTGGGTTAAAACATTTAATTATTAAATGGAATGAATGAATTTCTAGTTTTATAATCTATAATTTATTTCTATTTTATTATATATTTTTGAATTTTTATATATTTAATTTTATTTTCTATAAGTTTTAAAATATATTTAATAAAAATACATTTTAATTAATAATGCCATATGGCATATTTTTATTGGTCACTTATATTTTTCTTTAATGACATTTAAAAATTGGACCAAAACCTATATCGAACTGAACCTTTATGTACCAAAGTGGGAACATTGTTAATTTGTGTTGACATGACACTGTTAGTTAAGATGGTGTCAAATGACAACCTCTCATATACCAAATGACAAACATAAATAAAAGTAAAAAAACTCTTTACAAATGTATAAATTACAAAAATATATATCTATATGTTTTTAGAAATTATATACTTTTAATGTATTTATAAAATATTATATTATTTATATTATTATTTTCAAACTAAAAAATATATAAGTTCTTTTATGAAAATAGATGCATACTTGTCAAGCCTGGGGTTCGAGAAGAGCATTAGTGAGCCTACACTTTATGTGAAGAAGCCTGAAAAGGAAACCTTGCTGATTGTGTCTCTATATGTGGATGACTTGTTGGTTACTGGTTGTAGAGGTAAGTTGATTGAAGAATTCAAGAAGCAGATGCAAGATGTTCTCGAGATGACCAATTTAGGCTTGATGACCTACTTCCTTGGTATGGAAGTGAATCAAAGTGAGCATGGTATTTTTATAAGCTAGCTGCAATGTAGATTATTTTAAAGCTGCTAAAAGAGTCTTAAGGTATGTCAAAGGGACCTTAAGCTGTGGAGTGAAATTTGAAAGAGCTAAGGACTTGAAGCTGATTGGCTATTCAGACAGTGACTGGGTTGGCTCAGCTGATGATATGAAGAGCACATCGAGCTACTTCTTCACTCTAGGTTCAGGAGTTTTTTGTTGGAGCTCTAAGAAACAACAGACAGTAGCTCAATCCATTGTAGAGGCAGATTATATTGCAACTGCTACTGCTGTTAATCAAGCCATTTGGCTTAGGAAGCTTTTGTGTGACTTGAATGTTGATCAAGAGTAAGCAATAGAAACTAAAGTGGATAATCGATCAGCTATTGCTATTGCCAAGAATTCTATTTTTCATGGCAAGACCAAGCATTTCAAGATTAAGTATCATTTTGTAAGGGAGGTAGAATTGTCAAAGGAAGTCAACTTAATTCATTGCTGCTCGGAGGTTCAGCTTGCAAACATTCTGACCAAGCCACTAGCTGCTACAAGATTCGAGTATTTGAAGAAAGAAATTGGAGTTTGCTACTTTATAGCCAAGGAAGAGTGTTGAAAGGTGGCAACACAGCAACAGTATGCAAGTAACCAAGCAACACAGCAGCAGCATGCAAATGTCCATGGTGTAATTCGGTTGTAGAGCTTTTGTAATAGTTGAATTTTGCTAGTTTGGTTGTAATCCTTTTTTGTTTGTTCAGCTAAGGTTTAATCATGTACTTTGTTGATTTAGTAGTCATTTAGGTTGTCTTTAAGTTGATTTAACAGCTTGGATGCTTACACAAGCATGTTTTATTTTTTACCAATGTAATTGAACTACTTATGTATATGGTTTTTTGCTTATTCAAGTAATGAAGTTAATCTTTTCATCAACATCAAACATTCGATTTTTTCTTCTGTTTTTCATCTTTCAAACACAAAATTTTGTTTTGATCTTTAGTTATTGATTTAAACTCTACACTATCAGATTGATATAGAAACTAAAAACAAGATCACTCATGAGAAATTACTTTGTATTACTACAGTGAAACATGTACATTAATGGGGTTCCCATTGTCCAACACCACTGAAATTCTTCCAAAAAAATAAGGTTTTTCCTTTAAACCAGTGGAGATTATCTAGAATCACCAATCCTCAATTCTGTGAATACTTCACTAGCAGTTACATCTGAAGTATCATCAAATACTAGAGTAGTGTTGTCTCCATCAACAGCTAGAAAGCTTTTAGACTGTAATCAACGGAGAACAGGCATCGAAAATTCCAATGAAGCATTGGTTATACTATCTTCAAGTGGGCCTCTGTTAATTGGTGCAAGCTGAAACTGCAATGCATATTCCAAGTCCCATAAAACATCATGCATGGTTGGCCTTTCACTACCATGTACCTTCAAACAATTCTCTGTTGTTTCAGCAAACTTCCTAAATAAGTTGGGATTAATAGTATCCACTAGCATTGGATCAATAATATTATCAAGTTGACCTTTCCTCAGCCAATGCATTCCCTATTCAGCTAAGTTCACTTCCTCCCTCCTGTTCGAGTTGATGACCGCTGGCCTAGCACAAATGACTTCTAGGAGTAAAACTCTGAAATAATACACATCGGATTTATCTATCAACTCTAGAGACATGAAGTATTCAGGTTAAGATAACCAAAGGTACATTTTACATCGACGCTATGTTCTACATCAGGAATGCCTGATTTTGAAAGACCGAAATCAGTAACTTTGGCCACAAACTGTTCATCAAGTAAGATGTTTGTTGACTTAACATCACGGTGAATGATTCCTCCAGCTGCACCTGTGTGCAGGTAATTAAGGCCTTTAGCTGCACCGACGCAAATTTCTAGTCTTTGCTTCCAAGATAATTCAGAACGTGCACTGTATGATTTATCATGACCGGCAGTTGAATAATAGAGATGATCTCTAAGAGTTCCTTGCTCTATGAATTCATAGACCAGTATCATTTCAAATATTTCATCACAATATTCGATTTAGGAAACAAGATGACAATGGCGAATTTGAGATAAGACCACTATCTCAGTTTGGAACTCTAAAAGGCCTTGGCCATGTCCTGGTTCGCTCATTTTCACAGCCACTTTCATGTCACGAAATATTCCTTGATAGACTTTTTCGAATCCACCTTCCCCAATCACCAAGTTGGAATCGAAGTTCTTGGTCGATTGCTCCATTTCATGATATGATAATCTCAAAGCAAGGTTTAAATTGGAAGGCAACATATTGGAAGTCTTTTCAGACATTCTATTGTGAGAACTGCTCTTTGCATAGAAAGGCCCAGAGAAAGGCCAACTTGAAGATTGTCCAGCCTTTGCTTTTCTCCTTTTCAAACTCAGAAGCACTATTGCTACCAAAATAATAACAGATGAACCCCCACCAATGGAGCCAACAATAGCAAACAGACTAGTCCTATTACTTTCAGGCTTCCTTGGCCACGAAACAAAATCTGATTTCTTTATTAACTCCATTATCTCCAGCCCATTCAGAAAGGCAATTTGATTTGGAGAATCCAATCGAGGCACTATACTTATGTTCATGATTCCAGACTCATCAGAATCAACCACAAAATCATAATAAAATGAAACGGCCAATAGACCCATATCATATGGATTAATCCTCGCACTAAACTTGTTGTAGATATAGATATCGAAAATTATGACATTAAGAGATACACTAATTATGTCACAAAAGTGGACCCGAACGAAGTGACTAGAACTCTTACTCACATTAAAACTCCATGTAACATTGAAGAAATTTAGTTGGCTACTCTCATCTATATCATTTCTTTTGCAGTGCTATACACAGGGTCCGGGGCAGTAAATTCAGTGGCTCCCCCTTCTCGATAGTTAGGTGAATCAGAGAATAAGTCACTATTCCTTGCTGCCATTGGATTAAGCAAGAAACTATCATCCGGTATCCAGTTCCTCCATAATGTATCATTTATTAGTGTGAGGGTAGACCCTCCAACATTAATCCTAAAGACTGTATGCAACACTTGAGAAGACAAACCATCAAAAGAAATTCCACTTCCTACAGGAGTAAGAAGAGAAGCGGTATCGGGGATGAAATCCTCAGGGGCAAGAAAGAGGCGTTTACGAAAGCCAAGTTTGATCCTTGGGAAGGTATGAAGCATATCCTAAATCTTTTTTCATTGATGGTGACCAAAAAGTCTTTGATGACAGGTGAACTAATATTGTTCCTGAGAGTAAAGTTTGATAATAGCCAAAATCCTAAAGCTGAGACATTAAATTTAGCTGTGGCTACATTAGAATCAGATGAAGAAACAAAGAAATGGAGATGTACAAAGTAGGTGTTGTTCTCATTAATTACAAACTCGTAAAATGAAGGGCGTCGATAGATTCTTGCGGATTGATAGAGTTGAGATGAGGAAGGATTTGCATGAGGGACAGGGCTACTTTGCCCTACAAAGAAGGAAACACCGGAGTTCAGGTCACCGACAAAGTTTTGACCGCTGCTTGATACGTTAGAATTTGATCCACAATTGATGAATTACTTATCTGGAGGTGCGTAAGCTAATGAAAGGGGAAGAAGTAGCAACAATTGAAGGAGGAGGAGGAGGTTTTGAAGCTTTTCCATTAGAGGAATGAGATGGTAAATGAGGCAAGTGTAACTAAGAATAGAAGGTAGTAGACACCTTGAAACCGAATAAAGGAAATCGAGAATTAATGAAATGTTGATAAAAGAGGACCATTCAGCTCTACTTTTTTCGTGTGGAAGCTGGAAAGCTTTGCAATTTCATTGGCAGTTAAAAGTAGATGAATTATTAGTCTTTCTTTAATTTTAATAAAGAAGTAGGTAAACCTAAAAGATTATCTTTCTTTAACACTTTAATAAAGAAGTGTTACTATACTCTAATATATTTGTCCTCAAACCAGATACTTTCTTTTAAAATAAAGAATAATAACTTAAAAAATTGGTAGAAAATTTGTGAAAGAAATATTTACATTTCTTTGATTTAATAGCTCAAAATTAATTACTTTTTCTAACCAAGAAATATATTTCAATACCCAAAATTAAAAATAATTTTTTATTTGATTCTCGGTTGTGAGTCTTTCAATTTCGTGTGAAACTCTTGCATAATAAGAGAACATTTTAGATGCGTCTTCCATTGGTTTTTTATCTCACAAATTGGAACATGTCTAATTTTTAATTCCATCCTTTCACTTTATTAAATTAATCAAAATTATTGATTTTATTAATTTGTTGCATATAAAATATATATTTTTGTTTATAAATTGTTTTCAGTGTTAATTCCAACTCAACATTTTAATCACAACATTTAATAATTTTATCTAAATTGGACTCATTTTAATTTTTTAAAATACTAAAAAGAAAATGTCATATAAATTAACTTCTCAATAGGAATTTGGATTTTTTTTTTTTTTGGAGTTTGAGATTAAAGTGGCAATGAGTTTCAATTGTGAATTGGTCGTCGTCTGCCATAAGTGGGACACCCATTTAAAAGATATCTCGTTTTATAGCTTCCATTATTTTTTTAAGAAATTTAAAATTTCATTATTATATAATTATGGTGTAGTTTTGAGGTAGTATGCGATACTGTTTTTACTATAGAAAACATAAATTATCATCGACTCATTATTTTGAGAAATATTTTTTAATTTTTGTTAAAATATTTTTGAAATATTTATTATATTCTACTAATTATAAATGAAAAGTTGAAATATTTATAATGTTATAATATTTATAAGTGAAAAGTTAAAAGCAATAAACTTTACTTTTTCCACCCACTAATTTGTTACACTTTAACCTTTAATGGTAAAAATTTTTAATTTTTCTTTTGGTAGAAAAGAACAGCATAAAGCCATTACAAAAAAAAACACACATCTTAAGACATATGAAAGCTCTTTTTATCAATTAATAGAAGTTATTGGACCGATATTGAAGGTTCTTAAAAAAACACTAGACTTGGAGGACTAGATACCGCAAGTCTTGCCTTATGATCAGCAACCACGTTTTGGGATCTAGGAACATGGTGAATGCGCATCTTCCATTTACGATTAAAGATACTATGAATCAAATGTAGCTCCACCATTTTGCTATTAACAGATCCACAAGCCAACAATGATTCAACTAGAAGTGCATTAGCACATTCTACCTCAACCTATCGCAATCCCATCCCCCATGCAACACGTAAACCCTTTAGCACAACTCTCACTCCCACCTTGAAAATATTTTCTTGCGGAAAGCGAATTAATATGTAGCCATGTCATTGTCATTGCTATCCTCACCCAATGACAGTCCCAAATTAAAGCTATCATCCTCCATGATTGAATTGAAGCTTCAACGCCTCGATCAATATTATTCAATATTATCCCTAACACATCAATGAAGAAAGAACAACAAGAACAATGGTAAAAAGATCAAGAAAAATTGAGAAGATAAATCTCTTTTTCTTTTGCTTTGGCTCTCCGATTTTGCAAAGAAAAAATCCCTAGCCCATCCCACCTCACTTTTGCTTTGGCTCTCTAATTTCTTGGATACAAGTCTCTTTTTTCCTTGACCCCATAAAGTTTTTTTTTTCTTTTCTCATTGTATTCAAGAATGAAGGTGAATGAACAAAGAAGATGATCCCATAAACCTTGTTACGGAGCTAATGAGGGGAAATTTTGGGTTTGTACAATGAAATTCTTAGATTACTATAAACAATTTTAGTTTTGTCTAGGTTTGTTTGGGTGTATCATATTGATATATGGTTTCTAGAAAAATTTTAGGTTAGTACTATGGAATTTTTAGATTGCTGTAAACAATTTTGGATTGTTTTCTGGGTTTGTCTTGTTTATATTGAGTTTTTTGGTTTTAAATTTGCAAATGGAGAACAAATAGAGAAAGAGGAATTCTGGAAGAACATTATGAACAAAAATTACCCAATTTGGGTTAAAACATTTAATTATTAAATCGAATGAATGAATTTCTATTTTATAATCTATAATTTATTTCGATTTTATTATATATTTTTAATTTTTATATATTTAATTCTATTTTCTATAAGTTTTAAAATATATTTGATAAAAATACACTTTTAATTAATAATGCCATATGGCATATTTTTATTGGTCACTTATATTTTTCTTTAATGATATTTAAAATTGGACCATAACCTATATCGAATGAAACTTTATGTACCAAAGTGGGAACATTATTAGTTTGTATCGACATGACACTGTTCGTTAAGATGGTATCACATGACAACCTATCATATGCCGATGATAAAGTTAAATAAAAAAAATCTTTACAAATGTATAAATTACAAAATATATATATATGTTTTAGTAATTTTATATATTTTAATTTATTTATAAAATATTATATTATTTATATTATTATTTTGAAACTAAAAATATATAATTTTTTATGAAAATTGAAATATATAAATTAATAAAAAATATAATTTTTGCATAAAAATAAATCTAGACAAATTATTGCTCAGATTCAATTGTATCTAGACAATCATTTGTCTAGAATGATTCTAGACACACTTTTAGTTTTTATATACTTTTTTAATATTTTAATATTTAATTTTTTATAAATTTATAAATTATTATTTTTATAAAATGAATCGATGATGTATCTAGACAACCATTTGTCTAGAATGATTCTAGATACACTTTTTAGTTTTTATATACTTTTTTAATATTTTATAAATTTATAAATTATACTTTTATATATATTTCAAAATAAAACATAAAATTTGATATTTTATTAAAATTAAAATATATAAATTTACTAAAAAATATGGAATGAATATGAAAACAAATTGTTGTCCATGTACTTGATGCGAAAAGGTTTAAATATTTTAAAATATTTTTATTTAAGTTTTTTATGTGACATATTAAGAGGTTGTCACATGGCACCACTAAATTAGCTAGTAGTGTTACGATAACACGAACTAACAGTGTTAGTACGAAAGTACTAACCTGGTTGATGGAATATAAGTTTAGGTATCAACTAGGTCAAAAAAAAGTACCAACTAAGTACAAATGGACTAGTTTAGGGGCAATATATATATATATATATATATATATATATATATATATTAACCCAATTTAAAATTTTAGGTTATTTTGTTAACACCATTAAAATTATTTTATTAAATTTGTTGGTGTGACATTTTGAACTTAAAATAGAACACACTTGGCATCTAGGAAACAAAATAAAATGGCATTATAATGGACTTGAACTTAATAGAAAATTTTAATGGTATTAACAATTCTTAAAAGAATCAAATCGGTATTTTAATCAAAATAAATTACTTAGATTAACTAATAACATTATAAAAGTTGAGATACCAAATTTTATCAAAACTAAAGCAATAGAGAATATATTTCAAATTTGAGCTAAATACAAGGATCAAAATTGAACTTTAACCATTTTCTATGACCTAAAAATATATATGTATTAGAACTCAAATTTAGCCATTATCTTCTCCTGTTAAAAAAAACAATGTACAAGTGTCAAGTAAGGCCTTTCTTTTATATATAGTAATAAAATTACATTAGAAAATGTAACTAAGAATTGAAGGATTGGTAATGTGAATTTACCATATTGAATTGTATGATTAAAAGACTAAATTGACATTATGTTTAAAATATTAGAATAAATAGTAACATATATATGCCAAATTTATTTAAATCTTGTATAAACTAAATTGAATAGACTTAAAAATACAAAGTATTTAACTTTACAACATACCATAAAACTGAAAAGGCTGGTCGTAATTGTAGAACATGAATCGCTAGACGCAATATTCTTCACTCCATCTCTATTTCAGCAATTAACACCCAAAATTTTATGTAGTGTAGCAACATGTGCAATAATTTGATTTAGTTTAGGCAAATATTATGTATTTGTTGATTAAATTATTTAATATAAAAACAATTTAATAATAGAAACATATTTTGAAAAGGAAGTAGTAAAACTAGTGATATATTATTGATAAATACACATAATTGAAAATTTTGAGTCAAATTCCTTTTAGTATTTATGCCTTTTTTTTTTTAGAAATGCTTATTTATTACATATGTATTATAATAGTTAGGATGAGTAAAACTCTGGTAGAAAAATAAAACATCTTCAAAATAAACGAATTTTTTCTTTGTTTTACTAAAATAAATCATAGGAGTGATTTAAATATACTAATTAAATTATTTATTGTTAATTCAAGATACTAAAACATATGTAAAAATAATATTTTTACCAAAAGTAGCATTAATATTTTATTCATGATTATGTTATCGCATATATATTGGAATAAATTTTAGGCTTAAGGTGTAAAAACTTTTAAACTTTTTCAAAAAAGCAATTAGGCCCCTACTTTTTTTTGCACTCAATTGTGAACTTGAACTTTCAAAATGCATAAAAAAATGCCCTCAAACTTAAAAAAAAAAAAATTAAACCCCTACTTTTTTTTTCACTCAATTGGGTATTTGAACTACCAAAATGCATAAAAAAAAACCCTCAAACTTTTTCAAAAAAAAAAAGCAATTAAGCCCTTATTTTTTCTTTTTGCACTCAATTGGGTACTTAAACTGTCAAACTGCATCAAAAAGGTTAGGGGTGGATCTAAGGAGCTAACAGGAGTCTTGACCCTCCTAAAATAGAAAATTTTTCAATAAAGCCCTTTATAATTTATAAAATTTTAAATTAGTAATCGTAAAATTGCACTCTGCCCCCCCAAATAATAAAATTTTCATTTAATCCTCTAAAAATTATAAAGATATAGGCTATTAAAATGGTGAAATTGCATTTTTACTGTCATAAAAATATATAATTTAATTCCACCCCCAAAAAGTTTTTTTGACTTCGCCCCTGCTTTCCCAAGTCATATTTCTAGATCTGCCACTGAAAAAGACCCTTTAACCAATATAGAAAAACTATAAAATACTTCTTTTGGTACGTTTATTTTTATATTTTTCTACTAATTTAATATTTTTTACATTTTTCATAATTTTCTTACGACTTTATAAAATTTTATAATTTTTTTCTATATTTCTATATATTTGATAATTTTTTATGATTTTTATAAAATTTTACAATTCTTTATAAATTTTTACGATTTTTATATTTTTTCTAATTTTATTTTTAAATATTTATATATTTTATTAAAATTTAATAATTTTTATAATATTTATTTATTTTTATATTTTTTGCCACATGTCACGTTGTGGTTGTGACACATGATGACTTTAACTGAAAAAAATTAGGGGCGATTAATTTTAATGGTTAAAAGGCCTTTTCAAGTGGTGGATCTAGAAATACGACTTAGGGAGACAAGGGAGAAGTCAAAATTTTGGGGGGCGGAATTAAATTATATATTTTTATGATACTAAAAATGCAGTTTCGTCATTTTAATAGCCTCTAGAGAATTAAATCAAATTTTTATAATTTTTGGGGGGCAAGGTGCAATTTTACCATTATTAATTTAAAATTATATAAATTATAAAGGGTTTAAATGGAAAATTTTCAATGTATTTTGACAGTTCAAGTACCCAATTGAGTGCAAAAAAAAGTAGGGGGTTAATTGCTATTTTTGAAAAGTTTGAAGGCCTTTTTTATACATTTTGAAAGTTCAAATACCCAATTGAGTGAAAAAATCAATAGCTTAATTATTTTTGTGTAAAAGTTTGAGGACTTTTTACACCTTTAATTTTAGTACTTTTATTTTCCATTTGATAATTGAATTATTTTTGGGAATTAATTGGTTGCATAAAATTGTAAATAAGATCATAATTTAAAAATAGAAGCATTTTTATAAAGAGGCGTAAAACAGGATATTATATTGATTAATATTTTTTTTGCAAAAAAATACAATGCATTAAAAAAAGAAATATGGACACAATATCCTAAGCCTAAGTTTGCCATCCGGCTTTACACAAAGAGAATTAAAATGAAAAAAAGAAAGATAAACACCCCCTATCCTTTTAAAAACAAAACCTAATTAGATTCCTAAAAAACCTTTCAATATTTCTTCAAAACCTCTCTCCTTCCATGCATCAGTTCCAAATCTAGAAAAATGCTGGCTTCAACAAAAACTTTGGTTGTCTTCTCTCAATAACACTAGCCCCTCTGTATTCCTAAATTTTTCGAAAACCCATAACAGACCCATTTCTAGACTCAGTTCCCACTAACAAAGCAACCTTCCTTACATAACCCTCTTCTATCTCCATTAATAAGACATTCCAGTTCCTCTGGGACCTCTTCCATCCAATACACAGGTTCCTCATACTGTCGACCTTTTGCAGCCAGCGCATGTACCAATGTATTATTCGTTCGTAAAGCATAACGAAAGATAAGTCTCCTGAACCTTGTACTTCTATTTTTATCTAATTGACTAAATTTTCGATGACTGACTTATCATTCTCTCTGTCCCTTAGCTTCCTTATTACAGTTAAAGCGTCCCCTTCTACGCATACATCCCTGAAGCCCAACTTCTCTACGAACGTTACAGCCTGAAAGCATACCCATGCCTCTGTCATAGTGGGGTCTCTTACATTGGCCATCGGGTAAACACATGAAGCCATAACTAACCCTTCGTTGTTCCTTATAATGACGCCTTGTATAGATTTATTTTGATGACCCTGATAGGATGCATCAAAGTTTTCTTTAACCATTCGTCTGTTTGTGTTGAATTCAATATCCATGCAGCAGCCAAGGTGGCCATGCAGAGAGCGACTAGCAAGCAGCAAGTTGAGACTGTTTAGTTACTTCAATGAGTTCTTTGTATTTCAGTTAGTCAAAAGCTTAGTAGGTAACTGTATTTTGATGTAATTAGGTGTTGATTAACTGATAATTCAGCAAACCAACACATACAAGCAAGTTTAACAATTTACTAGGCAGATTAGTGGTGTTACGTATGTTATTAGGTAGTAACTTGCTTGTTTTGTAATTGAAAACTCATTTATGTATTGGCATCATGCCTCTTTTGATGTTAATGAAAAATTCAGTTTGTTTTCATTCAAAAATTCTCTCTTCTTTTCTGTTTTCCACTTGCAAAATTTTTTTCTTCTTCAATTGTTTCTGCTACAAGGCTCGAGACTTGCTGACCAAGCAAGACCAAAGCAGCCTGTTGCTACACTTAAACACCAACAATTGTTATCTAGAGCTGCATTCTTAGAGGACCTGTTATACTTCAATATCAGAAACCATGGCTTCTTCAGGATTTTCACCTACAACCCCACCAGTTTTTAATGGAGAAGGCTTCCACATATGGCTGGTCAAGATGAAGACTTACCTGCAGGCCTTTGATATGTGGGAAGTTGTCAACACAGATGCTGAGCCAGCACCACTGAGGGCCAACCCCACAGTAGCTCAGATCAGACAACATGCTGATGAGAGGACCAAAAGGCATAAAGCCATGTCCTGCATTCAGAACTGTGTGTTAGATGTCATCTTCACCAGAATTATGGCCTGTGAGACTCCAAAACAGGCCTGAGATAAGCTTAAGGAGGAGTTTCAAGGCACAGAAAGGACAAGGCAACAACAGCTGCTCAACTTGAAAAGGGATTTTGAGAATCTGAAGATGAGGGAAGAAGAAACAGTGAAGCAGTATGCTGATAGAATCATGGCAATGGTTAACAGTATAAGGCTCCTAGGTGAGCACTTTGATGAGGCAAGAATTGTGGAGAAAGTCCTCTCCACTTTACCTGAGAGATATGAGGCAAAGATATCCTCTCTAGAGGACTCAAGAGATCTTGCCAGTATCTCTTTGACTGAGCTGATTAATACCTTCTATGCTCAGGAACAAAGGAGAGCTAGCAGGGCTGAAGACCATCAGGAATGTGCTTTTCAAGCCAGAGTCAGAGAAGCCTCGAGCACCAATACTCATAGAGGCAAAAAGCCCTGGAAAAATAGGCTTAAGCCTGATGCTGCAAGAAGCAGTGACCAGTCCTGCAGATATTGCAAGAGGCCAGGTCATCCAGAAGACAAATGCTGGTTCAGACCAGATGTTGTATACTAGTATTGCAAAAAGAAACGCCATATTGAAAAGGTTTGTAAAAACAAAACCAAACCAAGGCAGAGCCAATTTCAACAACCAAAGGTTGAAGCTTGAGTGGCTGAAGACAGTAGTGACCAAGAAGAGCAGGTCTTTGCTGTGTTTTATTCAGCTGCTGAGAGGAAAAGCTCAAAAGGCTGGCTATTGGACAGTGGTTGCACTAACCATATGTCACCAGATGCATCCTTGTTTAAAACCTTGGACAGAAGCTGCAAAACCAAGGTCAAGGTTGGAAATGGTCAGTTCATAAAGGCTGAAGGAAGAGGAGAGGTGCTGATATGCACTCCCACAGGCAACAAAGTCATCTCGAATGTCCTATTTGTGCCTGAGATTGACAGAAACCTTCTCAGCATAGCTCAACTGCTCGAGAAAGGCTATTCAGTTGTGTTCAAAGACAAGTAGTGCCAGATTACTGATCCAAGTGGATCAAGCCTCATGACAGTCACTATGACTGACAAATGCTTTGAAGTTCATTGGCCAAATGACTCAAAGTCAACATACACAGCCTTTACAGATGATTCCAAGCTCTGGCATCAAAGGCTTGGACATGCCAACTTCAGGTCGATGGCTCGAATGGTTAGTGAAGGTTTGGCTAAAAACTTCACCAACTCAGTGGAGAATGATGAAGTATGTGAAGCCTGCCAGCTAGGAAAACAGGCAAGATTGCCATTTCCTACAAACACAGCATGGAGAGCCACTGAAAAGTTGCAGCTAGTGCACACTGATGTGTGTGGCCCAATGAGGACTGAATCACTTAGCAAAAACATGTATTTCATCCTTTTAATTGATGACTTTACAAGATATTGCTGGATTTTCTTCATGAAACACAAGTCTGAGGTAGCTCAAGTGTTTGTGAAGTTTAAAGCTGCTGTTGAAACAAAAACAGGCTCCAAGCTGAAATCGATAAGATCAAACAATGGGACTGAGTACACTTCAGCTCAGTTCCAAGCCATTTGCAATGATACTGGCATCACACACCAGCTAACAAATGTGTACACACCTCAGTAGAATGGGGTATCTGAAAGGAAGAACAGAAGCCTGATGGATATGGCCAAATGCCTGCTGTTTAAGAAGAAACTGCCCAAAACCATGTGCGCTGAGGCAATAAACACTGTTGTTTACCTTCAGAATAGGCTTCCTACCAAAGCTCTTACTTCCAAGACATCCTTCGAGGCTTGGTTTGGATTCAAGCCTTCCTTGGCACATCTGAAAGTGTTTGGTTGTCTATGCTATGCACAAGTACCAGCAGTAAAGAGGGACAAGCTTTCAAAGAGAGCTCAGCCTGGCATCCTAGTAGGCTATAGCTCAGTTAAGAAGGGTTACAGAGTACTAGATCCCTTGACAAGAAAATTCCAAGTAAGCAGAGATGTTATCTTTGATGAGAAGGCATGTTGGAACTTGTAGAAAAATGAGCCAGAAGTTGTTTCAGAAGAACTGGTGCCTAACCAAGCTGAACTTGAGTAGCTTAGTCTTGAAATGGACATTGATGATGTGCCTGTGAGAGGCACAAGGTCCCTAGATGAAATCTATGAAAGTGCACAGATTGCTATAGCAGAACCTAACAGTTTTGAAGAAGCTGAGGCAGATGAGGGCTGGAGGCAGGCCATGGTTAATGAAATCAACATGATTCAGAAGAACCAAACATGGCAGTTGGTTGAAAAACCAGCTAACAGAAAGACCATTGGTGTAAAATGGGTCTACCGAGTAAAGCATAATGCAGATGGAAGCTTAAACAAGCTGAAAGCCAGACTAGTTGTAAAGGGCTTCAGTCAACGATATGGTCTAGACTACATAGAAACATTTGCTCCAGTAGCCAGACTTGATACAATCAGATTGCTAGTTGCTCTAGCTGCTCAAAACCAGTAGACAATTCATCAAATGGATGTGAAGTCTGCATTTCTCAATGGATTCCTAGAAGATGAGATATACATCGAGCAGCCTCCAGGTTTTACAATGCCTGGTAAAGAACATATGGTGTACAGGCTAAGAAAGGCTTTGTATGGCCTAAAACAGGCTCCTAGAGCCTGGTATGCTCAAATTGATTCATATCTAATCAGTTTGGGATTTGAAAGAAGTGCTAGTGAGCCAACACTCTATGTTAAGAAGAATCGAGCTGAAACACAGCTCATTGTGTCACCCTATGTTGATGATCTTCTATTAACTGGAGGAGACAAAATCAAGTTAGCTGACTTCAAAACAAAAATGAAGGAGATGTTTGAAATGTCAGACCTAGGATTGATGACATATTTCCTAGGAATGGAGGTAAATCAAGCAGAAGAATGAATCTTCTTGGGACAAAAATCATTTGCTCTAAAGGTTCTATCCAAATTTTCAATGGAGAATTGTAAGCCAACCAGCACACCTATGGTTGTTGGCATGAAACTATCGAGCCAAGAAGATCATGAACCTGTGTGTGAAACTGATTACAAAAGCCTTGTTGGTTGCTTGCTATATTTGACAGCAACAAGACCTGATATTTTGTTTACTGTGAGCATGCTGTCAAGGTTCATGCATTGTTGTAACCAACAGCATTACAAAGTAGGAAAAAGGGTGTTAAGGTCATCAAAGGTACCTTGAACCATGGAATACATTTCAGAAGGGCTGAAGAGTTGAAATTTATTGGCTACACTGACAGTGATTGGGCTGGTTCAAAAGATGATATGAAGAGCACTTCTGGTTATGCTTTTACACTTAGTTCAGCTATGATATGTTGGAGTTCAAGAAAACAAACAATGGTGGCTCAATCGACAGCATAAGCAGAGTATGTAGCAGCTTCTAATGGTGTTAATCAAGCTGTGGCTAAGAAAAAATCTAAATGATTTGAATCTACAGCAGAATGGAGCAACTGAGATTCACTGTGATAACAAATTAGCTGTTGCTATTGCTAAAAATCTTATCTTCCATGGTAGGACAAAACACTTCAACATCAAGTTGCATGTGATAAGAGAAATGGAACAAGCTCGAGAGATCGAGTTGATTCACTGCAGTTCTGAAAATCAGATTACTGATATTTTTACAAAATCTCTTAGTGCATCAAGATTTCCGAGCCTAAGAAACCAATTAGGAGTCTGCAGCATAGAAACTAAGGAGGAGTGTTGAATTCAGCATCCATACAACAGCCAAGGTGGCCATGCAGAGAACGACTAGCAAGCAGCAAGTTGGGACTGTTTAGTTACTTCAATGAGTTCTTTGTATTTCAGTTAGTCAAAAGCTTAGTAGGTAACTACATTTTGATGTAATTAGGTATTATTTGACTGATAATTCAGCAAACCAACACATACAAGCAAGTTTAACAATTTACTAGGCAGATTAGTGGTGTTAGGTATGTTATTAGGTAGTAACTTGCTTGTTTTGTAATTGAAAACTTATATATGTATTGGCATCATGCCTCTTTTGATGTTAATAAAAAATTTAGTTTGTTTTCATTCAAGAATTCTCTATTCTTTTCTGTTTTCCACTTGCAAAATTTCTTTCTTCTTCAATTGTTTCTGCTGCAAGGCTCGAGACTTGCTGACCAAGCAAGACCAAGGCAGCCTGTTGCTGCCCTTAAACACCAACAGTTTGCTGGCCACCACCTCTCGTTTCGCGTTTCTTGTACAACTCTAGGTAATGCTTCTAAATGTTTTAACTCCATTTTATACGCATTAATAACTCCTGCTACCTCTTGTATATTTCTCTAATTCCTTCGTGGTAAACTTTATTTCTATTATACCATATTGCCCAAAAACATATTGCTAGCATTAAACACTCATGTGAATTTTTATTATCAAATTCTGTTACTAACCACCACTGCTTCCATCCTTGCTCCTGATCTGTGGACGAATGAGTTATTCCTAACTTTTGCAGGACCTGTTTTGTAAACATGCAATCTTTGAACAGATGGGGCACAGTCTCTTCTGCCTTGTAGCAAGCTGGGTAAATCGCATTCTCAATGAGGCCTCTTGTTTTTAGATTACCCAATGTAGGCATGAATTCTTTTGTAATCTTCCATAGGTTAATTCTGATTTTGCTGAGAATTTTAAGATTCCATAATTTTGTAAAGTAATTGCTTGTATCTTCGGTTTGAGTTGTACTATTGTTCCCTAGCTTGTTTGTACCATTTGTAAGAAGTCATTTATACCCACTTCTACCTGTATAGACCCAATGTTATCACCCTTCCAGATTTCTTCGTCTGTCTGCCTGCTATTGATTAGTGGGATTGATAAAATCCTTCCTATTTCCTCTTCACTAAAAAGCGTTCTGATAACATCATTTTTCCAGGTAGCCGTTTCCCAATTACTTAAATCAACAACAATTGTATAGTTAATGTTAATATTTTGACACTTTATTCTGCCCTCTCTAGGTCCGATAACCATGTGTCATTCCAGATATTCACTAATGCCCCGTTCCCTATTTCCAACCTGTTCCCTTTTCCAGTAAGCTACGCGCACCCTAGATATTGCGCCAAGTAAAAGAAGGGTAAGACCCTAGATTTGCACTCATAAACTCCTTTTGAGGATAATATCTTACCTTCATAACTTATGCAAACAGACAATTAGGATGATTGGCTAGTTTCCATCCATGTTTTGCTAACAGGGCTATGTTAAAATTCCTAAACCCAATCCCCCCTCGTGCTTTTGGCATGCACATAGCACTCCAATTACACCAGTGAATACCTTTATTTAATTTTAAATTTCTCTACCAGAATCTGCACATCAGATTTTCCAGTTCATGACATAACGAAACAAGAAACTTAAAACACTGTATTGCATAAATCGGTATGGCTTGTAAAACAGATTTAATGAAAACTTCTTTTCCCTAAATTGATAAATTACTTACACTCTAATTTTTCATGTTCTTAATAAATTTTTCCTTAATATCAACAAAATCATTCTTTTTCATCTACCCACCATAGTTGGTAGCCCAAGATACCTTTTTAGGTTGTTTAAGGTTTGTACACCCAGCACGTTTCCTACCTGGTATCGTAATTATTCCTCTATGTTGTTACTAAAATATATAAGTGATTTATCGAAATTAACGAGCTGACTTGAAGCCTCCTCATACTTCTTTACCACTAATTTGATTGCATAAGCTCCCTCTAACGACGCCTCTCCAAATAAAATACTATTATCAATAAATTACCTCTTCCTATTCTTGCTCCACCAATTCTTCCCTCCCCTTTTGCAATGTTTATTAAGGTAGAGAAGCCTTCCTCATAGATAATAAAAAGATATGGGCTTAGAGGGTCTCCTTGTCTGAGCCCCCAAAATGGCTTAAAATCCACTCCTTGAATTCCATTCAGACTTACCAAATAGGAGACACCCTTTACAGACATCAAAATTAAAGATATCCATTCATTGCAAAAACCTAATCTTTTCATCATTATTTTCATAAAGCTCCATTCCACCCTATCATAAGCCTTACTCATATCCAGCTTTAGAGCAAAAGAACCGACTCCACTTTCTTTCTTCTTTTTAAAAGAATGTAAAACTTCTTATGCCACTAATATGTTGTCAGTTATCTGTCTACCGGGAACAAAAGCTCATTATGTTTCCTCAATGAAAAAAATTAAAAACTCTCCTAAACCTATTAACCATAATTTTTAAGATGAATTTATATAGAACATTACAAAGGTTAAGCACTATGCTTGTTTTATTAATTTCTTCCATATCCCTTTGTTCATTCAAAACTCCAAGGAAAAATTTGGTAATCTCATTTCCCATAATGTGCCAAAACTTTTGAGAAAAAAACAAAGTTAGGTATCCATCCTTTCCTGATGCTTTGAGTGGGGCCATTGATTTTAGGGCTTCCACTACTTTTTCCTTGAATCTTGTTGTTAACTCTTTGTTTAAACAGTCTAATATGCATGGTTGTACCTCAGCAAATAATTTATCATTGGTTTGGATAAGTTTTGATGTAAACAATTATTTGAAATGGTTAAATGCCAACTCAACTAATCTTTCATCACCATTTATCCATGTCACATTCCCATCTTCTAAACCTTTTATTGTATTGCTTCTTTTATGGTATGAGGCAAAACTGTGGAAAAACGTTTTATTGCAATCTCCCATTTGAAGCCAATTCACTCTTGCCCTTTGCTCTCAATACAATTCTTCCTTGTCCGCTTTCATATTTAAATCTAACTTTACCTCGGTAATCTCTGCCAAATTTTCTTCATCTAGTTCTTTTTCATTTAGCTCGCTTAGCTTTAAATTCAAATCCTCCCTTCTTTTGGTTCGAGGCCCTCTTTTAATTTTTGCCTATTCTTTAAATGATTTCCCAAAATCGACAAGTTTATTTAAAAGCTCTTCCCCGCTTGCATCCCATCTTTTCTTAACCCGATCTTCAAAATCCTCTTCCAAAATCCAATTCGCATCAAACCTAAAATGAATGTCACCTTGTAATAACCTCTCATTTCTTCCTTGCCAAGTATTCACTAAAACTGGGCAATGATCCGAAAAGCTATGGCTAAGATTGGCTACCGAATATCTTGGGAAAAGCTCTCACTATGCAAAATTTGTAACTCCCCTATCTAGCCTTTACCTAATGTTATTTTTCGGTAGCCTCCCCCTTTCCCATGTAAACCATTACCATGAACACCCCAGATCATTTAGATCACAATCTTCTAATGTGTCCCTAAAGGCAACCATCTACCTATCTTTATCGCATAGGACCCCTCTTTTTTCTCAAAGGAACAAATCTCTTCATTAAAATCATCCATAACCAACCATGGTATTCGATTACTCTATTTTAACTTTTCAAGTAAATTCCATGTCTCTTTTCTCAGTTGTTCAACATGAGAACCATAAAAACTTGTAAATCTCCACACACCTCTTCACTCTCTTCAGTAACCTCAACGTTAATATGCGATTTTGAGAAACTCTTAAGAGTGACATTCAAATTTTCCTTCCATCCTAAAGATAGACCTCCTCTCGAACCTTCAGCACCTACATTAATCTTGTTCACATATCCACACTTCCTTCTTATTCTTTCCATTCTTCTCATGCTTACCTTTGTTTTAATAAGAAACAAAAGCTGAGGCTGAGCTTGTCTCAACTTATGTTTGAGACTTCTAACTGTTTATGGTTGCCCCAGGCCACGAACATTCCAACTTAAGGTTTTCATTGTGACCGATCGGCCTACTCTAAAGCGATCGTCAATATATCATTGTCTAACTCTGCATCCATTAGGACATTATCCTTTATGTAATCCGTTAGTTGTACCATTTGTCTCTTCTTTCCTTCCACTATTCCCATCGGTCTTTCTTCCAGCTCCTAATTCACCTCATTTGAACTAATGTACTCTAGCCCTATTTCTTGCCTTCGACTTCGTTCTTCATTAGTTCCCCCTTCAATTTTGATCACTCTATTAGGAATAATCATTATCCTTTTTTTTTCTAACTTGGCCCGAAACCCTTGTATTGTTATATCTTAAGTCCCTTTTCTCATTCCTATCTTCCACATCCATATATGTCCTCTTCTTTTGGATCTTCCTTCAGCCATCTACTCATTATTGTAGTCGCCCTTCTTGACAGAGCTCTTAGTAAACTATGCCTCCCAAACTCTACCTCCTACAATCCTAAGGTTAATTTTATTGGGCAAAAGCTTTCTCCATGTCCTAGTGGTTCACATAGAAAGCAGAACAAATGTAGCTTTTCATATTGGAAAATCGCATATGAAGAATTACTCTTTCCATGAATTATACGCTTCTTCCTTTTTAGTGGGAGCCAAACATCCAATCTTACGCTAATACGCATAAATCTTTTTATTCCCCTTATTATTGCTATAGCGTCATAATCAATGAATTCCCCAATAAAATTTCCCAACTATTGTGCTATTCCTCTTGACATGAACCCTGTTGGCAAGTTATGGATTTACACCCAAAACTTTGTATGAAAGAGAGGGACGTTTACCTGGTCCTCTCCTTTCATTAATTGGTGGAGGATAACCAGATGCCTATTAAAAAGCCAAGGCGTCCCATTCAAAACCCTATTCAAGTCTATCATATTATAGAACCAAAATAACACTCATTTGTTTTCAACTTCTGTAATTGTAACCCCTTCTAATGGATGCCATAACTCAGCAAGGGTATTTCGCATTGAGAAAAAGTGTACAACGCTATCAGTTAAGATTCTTCCCGCAAGAAAAAAATCATACTCATCAACGCTTTCAACATCCTCTTCTAGCCCTCAAACTAGATCTTCCTCCTCATCCTCAATATTGAGCCTTGCTAAATCTTCTTACATTGATTACGCTATACGAATTCCTTTCTGACGCAGTATACTTTTAATCATTAAAGAATTTTTAACCCCAAAACAATTTCTGTTTATGCTTCTTGTCGCCGACTTTGAAAGAAAAAGAAACAAAAGAATAAAGAGAGAAAAATCTAAGACACGCTTAAACGGACAAACTTATATTGATTAATATTCTTAGTTGAAAAGATTGAGTTAAAAATTTTTTTGGGTGTGTATAATACGTTATTGTATATTTGTTTTAAAAATAATTTGGAAATGATTCTTGTGGTAATTAGAATAATTTATAATATTTTATGTATGATTTTAGTATCAATTAATAATAGAAAATATTTATTGAAAAGTAAAACATATTTTTAATTGGTGAATAATTTACTAAAAAATATAATCTTAATAAAAATATTTTGGTGAGAGGAAAGTTAATTTCGTTAAAAAATTTTGTTAACTAAATGGGATAACTTAATGTAAAATTAGCTTTACACATGTCATTAACTTAAATAGTTTACGTGTCAATAAAATAAAATGTTCATATCAGCTTTGAATTTTAGACCTTGTAATATATATATATATATATATATAACTAATTTGTATACATGTGCAATGCATGGGTTGATGGTGTGTACCAATTAAAATATTATTTTATAAAATAATGAAAAATAGTTATAAGTTTGTAAAACAAATAATTATCATTTTAAAAGGAAAATTATTTGGTAGACTATCAACGAGAGTTTTAAACTTCACAAGTAGAGTTAGGGGTTAACAAGTGTCCTATAAAGTATAGTAAAATATTAAAAATATAGACACGTATCAATTTTTGAAGGTTGTTTGTGGAATAAAAATTGCATTGTCAATGTATCAATACTAAGACTTTTAAAATAATAATGTATTACAAATATTTTAAAAAATAATTTTTAATATAAAATTAATATTTTATAAAATAGTAACAAAAATTTATAAATTGATACAAAAGAAAAATTATCAATTTCAGTGACATTGTATTAATGATTTTATTGAATAATAATTAAAATTAATGAACTGAATATAATGATTTTAAAATTTGATTGAAATTTGTGCTAAAGGTATTTTTTATAGATCATTTTCGTTTTATTTTGAATAATAATTTAGATTTTAGGCCACTAATTCTTTTTTAGATAGCCATTAATGTTAAATTTATAATATTTTGAATATATATGTTAATATTTTTATAAATTACTGAAAAAATCAAATATTGCAAAATTTTTAAAAGGAAAATTCACAATAAAAAGACTTAATTTTCTTTATGTTTTACAATTTGATTCCTTTAACTATTTTGGTGTAAGTATTCACCTCACAAATCACCCTAATAATACTAATATAACACTACTGTTTTCCAACTATACGATTAGAAATTTTTGCTTTTGAAGGAGGCAAGGTAAAAAGAAACTAAGACATAATATTCAAGATTTGGTAAAATTGTGGTAGTAAAGCTTATTATTAAATATGGTATTAAACCATACTTTAGTAAATATATGATTAAATATAACTGATTGGGGAATGAATAATTAAGTACATAATAAATTTGTTACATGATTATATTGGTGTTAATTGTATTTATAAATTATAATTATCGATTCAATTGTGTCTAAAATGTCAATAAATTGAATTCAATAAACTTCTAGAAAAAGTTTAGAACTTTTTGTGAAATTGTTTGCAATTTGATGAAACATATTATTTATGATTTTTTTTTGTAACAAGATATAAATAGCATTAATTGCTAGTTAACAAGATTAGAGTTAGATAACCAAAAACATCTGTCAAGTCGTATCTGATCATCAACCGATGGATGAGCCACATGAAAAATTCTCGCACCAATAGGAAAATCTTTCGTCAGATCAGCTAAAGTATCAACAGTAGAGTTCACCTCTATAGGTACTTGCTTTATGAGCACTTTCTACTTGCGATTGCAAAGTTCTTGAATACGCAAAATCAAATCTCCATTTGAATGTCCTATTTAATCTCCATGAATACCTTTGATAGATAAAAAATAATTTGTCTCAATAATAGCGTTTACCCATTTATCCTTCTAAGCTAATTGGAGGCCATCATAAATAGCCCAAAACTCAGCTTGTATCACACTACATCGGCCAACATTTCTTCCTAGTCTCCACATCCATCTACCATGCTCATCACAGGCCACTGCAACTGACCAAGCAAGACCTGAATTTAGATTACGAGCACTATTTGTATTTATTTTAAAGAACCTAGTAGGCAATGGAACCCGTCTTTGGTCCCTGAATTGCTTCACATTACTCCCCCCTAAATTGAGATGCCCCTACTTAATGGCTCTTGCTCACCACCACGAAGACTAGATCATAGTAGATATGTTGAATGGAACACCTTGGGATACACACAAATTTCTCTGTTTCCAAATCCTTCAAAAATTAATCCTAAATAGAGAAGGCCAGTCTGAATCCTGGAAAACAACATCAAACATATAGACACTTATTCCTCCAAAGAAGAAGAGAAAAATCGGATCGAACTCCTCGAGGGAATTAACTACTTCCACACTTTTTTTGCTTTACAATAATCTTGTAACACAAGAAGACAAGATTATTCAACATTCCTACAAAGCTTGCATGGAGGATCTTCTGATAAGCCTCTCATACATCGTTCCGCATTAGTAAAAATGTGTCCCTTAAACAATAACCAAATAAAATGACGAACACGTTGTGGAACATTCAAAGACCAAACAAGCTTCCTTTTCACCTCTGACAGATTTAATGAGTTTTTTTTATAAGCACACCATAAGCTGCTTTAATACTGAATTTACCATTGGAAACCCAACTCGATATAACTCCATTAGTTCCTACTAAAGTATTTGGAGTAAGAATACCTCCAATATAAGATAAAATATCTTCATTCAAAAAACACCGCATATACTCTCTATTCCAGTTTCCATCTGTATTCACAACCTCTCGAAGTGTAATAGACTCATCAATCAAGGAATGAGCCAAACAATGGTTAATAAGAGGGGCCCACATCTACTATCCAATTATTAGTCCAAAATTTGATGAGATTCCCATCACTAACTGACCAAAGAAGACTTTGATGCAGGAGGGGCTAGACCTTCGCAAAAGATCTCCAAATGAAAGAATATTTTCTTCGGGAAATATCCTCAGGGCATTCTTTCAATATTTTATACTTAGATTGGAGTACCTTACCCACAAAGCTTGCTCACTAGTTAGGAGGTTAAATCCCAACTTAAGCATAAATGACTCATTATGTTCTTTACGGCATCGAATACCTAATCCCCTATTAGGCAGAGGTTAACATCAATCCCTCTACCTTGCCAAAGACGATTTCCGATTAGCTTCAAAATTTCCCAATATAAATCTCGGGGAAATCTTCTCAATTTTTACACAAATGCTAGATGAGATTTTCACAGCTTGCATAAAATAATTGGGAATTGATAACAAAATTGACTGAGCTAAAGTTACTCGTCCCACCACAGAAAGCGTTTTGGCATTCCAATTATCTAGCTTTCGTCTGACCTTGTCTACAATGAATCTGAAGGTATTCATCATTATTCATCGGTTAAAAAAAGGCAATTCCAAATATATCCCCAAATTGTCAGTCTGCTGAAAACCAAGAACACTATAAATAACATTAGCATAGTTGGAACCAATATTGCTGGAAAAGAATACATTAGTTTTAAGGCCATTGACTTAATGGCCCGAGGTAGCTCCAAAAGTGTTAAGGACATCCTTTATAATCCTTGCTTGATCAACATCCACTTCTGCAAATAAGAAAAGATCTTTAGCAAAAAATAGGTGAAATAATGAAGAACCATTCTTACCCGTACAATTGGTTTCCAAATTTTATCTTCCACTCTTTTATGAATAAATTGACCCAACTTCTCCATACATAACACAAAGATATAAGGAGAAATCAGGCATCCTTATCTAATACCCCTCCTCGAACAGAAATTAACCGAAGGCTTCCTATTCTACAAAATCTGCATGGATATCATTGTAATACAATCCATTATGATCCTAGACATCTTCGAAGGAAAACCAACATCCGATAAAGTATCTTCAATAAAATCCCACCGTATTCTATCATAGGCTTTCTCCAAATCCACTTTAATGGCCATCTATCTTTTCTTCCCTTTTTTTGTACACATCAAGTAACCTCCTGGGCAATAGTAATATTATCTATAATCTGCCTCCCAGCCACAAAACTAACTTGATTCTAGGCCATAATCGAAGGGAAATTTGCTTAAATTGATTCACAATAACTCTAGTAACAATCTTGTAAATAACATTACAAATGCTAATTGGTCGAAACTGAGCCAGATATTCAGGAGCCTTAGATTTGGGAAAAAGCACCAGAAAAGTCTTGTTGATGCTACTAATGATAAGCCGCTCAGAGAAAACTCCATACACCCAATTACACATATCTGCACCAACCGTTTCCTATCAAATTTGATAGAATAAAGCATGAATACCATATAGACCTAGAGCCTTTAAGGAACCTATACTAAATAATGCACTTCTAATTTCCTCATTAGACACATCCACCCCTAGAACATCTAAATATGTAGAATCAAAAGTCGAAAAACAACCGTATAAAGGGAATCTGCCTAGAGTTTGATTATCCAAAGAGTACAGAGAAGAGAAGTACCTGACCGCTTCCTTTTGAAGGGCTTCACTGTCATAACACCATTGACCCCCAACCTTTAAAGCAAAAATCCTTTCAGAATTTTGCCTAACAAGTGCTCTATTATGGAAGAATTTCGTATTTCGGTCACCAAAATAGATCCAATCCACTCTCGATTTTTGTTTCTAAAATAATTCTTCCTTATCAATGAACTTTCCGCACTCAACATGCAACTTACATTCAAGATCCATAAGAAATCTAGAACACTTTTGGTCTAAAGTAGCTTGGATCTTATCGATGCGAAGAGCAAGCAAGCTCTTTCTTCTAACAATATGACCAAAAACCTCTAAGTTCCAATTTTTTAGTTTCATAGTGATAGTCCTAATATTACTAACTAAATCCACCCCATTACTCTAATTTTCATGAACAAATTGTGAAAACGATGGATGACTAACCCAAGGGTCTTGGAAACGAGAAGGCCTATCAACTCAAACTTTTTTGATGGAATTTAATGATAATAATATAAGTTTATGATATGATTTTAAATGAGGGAAGTGGAGCACAGTTGCCTTTGGGAAAGCCTGACACCAAATACTATTTCCAATGACCTTGTCAAGCCTCTCAAAGATCCCCCCTCTTCTACAAGTAAATTGGGGTCCCTTAAAGACAATATCCCTTAACTCATTATTCTGCACAAAATTATAAAATAATTTGCACTCGGAATAAATAGGGAGACCCCTTCTCTTTTCCTCTGGAAATATAACAAAATTGAAATCGCCAAGCAAAACCCAGGGTTTAACTACAGACTTAGCAAGAATATTAAGTTTATCCCATAAAATCTTGCACCTCTACTTATCAGGAAACCCATAAACAAAAGTCACCAGTATATCCGAGGAACCCTTTACCATTTTCAAACGACAGTGGACAAATTGTGGGTCATTCATGAGAATATTAATCTAAACATTATTGTTCCAACAAACCCATACACCCCCAGCAAAGCTTCGAGCTTCAATCCGATGTGATCGATCCATCCCAATTTTCGCAATAATACCATCAGCCTTTGTCCCGTTGATTCTAGTCATAAGAAAAGCAACAACATCAACTTTAAACTCAACAAAATATTTTTTTACAATCCTCACAAATTTAGGATCCGCGCAGCCTTGACAATCCCAAGCAAATAAATTTGGTAACATCCCAATTTAAAGAAGAGAATAAAACTAGACTTACTTCAACCCTCCAGATTGGCGCCATTATTTACTTGGTGATATACTCCCATGATTACAACCCGAATTAGCCTTCGAAACTTCATTCCCAATTTTGTTCGCAACCATGTTCATGGCTTCAACTACTGGTACGCGACTCGGGGCCTTAATCTTAAATCTGCTCCCTTTTCCTTTAAGAATATTAATTGTTTTCTTATCCCTTTTTTGCTTACCCAATTTCGAGAAGAAACAGCTATTATGGGGTTCTTCTAACTCCTATAATTTATTTCAAGAATTCACAATATCTCTAGAACTATTAGGATTTCAGTTTTCAACAAAGTTGACTACCGAATGGGATTATGAGTTTAGAGTAGTAATTCTAATCTTCTCTACCATGATAGGAAATTTCCCATTCGTTGACAGAACATGGACCTCACCTAGGTTTTCTTCCACTGACAGCTTTGAAATTTCCCCACCATCACGCCCCTGAACTTTGGACACTGAAGGACCAGCGTTTGGGCCTACTCCACTAGTGGATCCATTTGGTGAGTCGAATGACAAAATGGTTGGCCTAGGGATTGTTATAGATTCCTTCAAATTCTGATGGGTCATAATGCAAACACCCACTTTTTTTCGTTCAACCTAGATCCATTAACCTGTCCAACATCCAAACCTGAATTGGAAATAACAACACCCATGTCAAAGGCCTTTTTTTCGTTAAAAAGTCTTCTCTTAGGGGGTTGTTATAAATGGCAACCCCTTTGCGTTTTAAATTAGTTGAATTAATGGGATTAGGGTCCCGAATTAACTCTCTATTATTTTCCTATAAATCTTGCAAAAATATTAAAACTTGGATCTCGACAAATCTGCCTATTTCTTTGCTTCACGATCGTCGCTTTGTTTCGGTTTATTCCTCTTACTCTGGCGATCAACTAACATCTATGGCTCGTATTTTTCATTTTCAACACCATTATTAACATAATTTAATTTTCCACGATCTACAAATAAAGTTAATTTCTTACCTTTTTTACCTTCCTGTGTCGAGACAAAACTACATAAAGCTTTCATATGTCCATAACAAGCACATGAAAAACACACATTAGGTGGGAATTCATTCTACCCTTTGAATATACCCATCCACTTTGATTTTAGAAATCAATGGTTTCTTAAGATCAATGAGGATGGCCATGCGGACAAAACGACCTCTTTGTGCATTACTAGTATGATCATCCAATTTAATGACATTTCCAACCATTTCCCCACTCTTCGTTAAAACACTCTATTGATACATGAATCCCAAAATACCAAGGAGATGTATCTAGACGACCACATTTGATGGGTATGGTTGAGAAGTATAGAAAAATTACGACCATGGTTGAATCGTTAGGTATTGCTCAAACACAATCCATGGTCTTTCCAAAAGGGCCCGTATATAATCCATTACCTTTTGAAATTTCACTAGAAAATAATCATTCTCTAAGTCCATAATACTAACAGGTGTTGATGGCTTCCGAAGGTGGTAGATTCTATTAGATAAAGTATGAATCCTAATTTTCCATCCCAAAAGCTTAACCACCATCGTTCGAGCCATACTCTTATACAAAGCCTAATGAACCCAATCAGATAACCTAATCCGTAACACCCTTAACTCGTCTCCGTCGTCGGATTAGGGTTACAAAAAATTACCGATCAATCAAAAGAAATTTATCATTATAACATTAAATAAATTAATCTCATTCAAAACATATCAAACATAAGCATTTGGTCCCTAAATCGAGCCTTCGAGGCCCTAAAAATAACTTAGAAGCAATTCGAGACTAATTTGAAACAAAATAGAAGTTTTAAGAAAAAAGATGCAAAAATGTGAAAATAGGGGTTACACGGCCGTGTGACGTAGCCTAGGCCGTCTAACATTCGAACAAAGGGACACACGGCTGTGTCCCAATCCGTGTCCTTACCCGTGTAACTCACTGAGTAGGGTCACACGACCATGTGCCAGCCCGTGTAACTCTCTGAGTTGCCACACACGACCATATGCTAGGTCGTGTAACTCACTGACTTAAAACACTAAGAAATTTCAAATGACACACGACTGTGTGACAGCCCGTGTTGTCAGGCCGTATGTGTCACATGGCTGTGTGACAGCTCGTGTCCCAGGCCGTGTGATCCATAAATTGACCATAAAAACATGTCATTTCAAGGCCAAACCAAATCCATCCAACCATATCATTTGAGCACACATTCAAGGGATTTAAATATCATTCAAACACACCTAAACATGCCATTTTAAACATCCCAATTCATCTAACCAATATGCCATTCAAAAGTACTACAATTGTATCAAAACATCATTTACCAAAACAAGTCAATATTGTCGTATTCCAAGCATAAAACCTAGTTTAATTATCTACCACATGATACCACAAATGACCATTTACAAGCCATCACAAACATACCAAAAGAGCCTTATATACAACCACATATACATGACCAAAATGACATAACTTGGTAAGGTATTGAAGTTCACCAAATCAAACATAACTTCAAAAGCTTAAACATACTAAAACATCCATTACAAATTCAAGAAATACTATTACAAAGATCTTATACATGTTATTATTAACCTTGACCAAAATACTTAAAAACTACCGAAATGATTGTTGGATAGTGTGATAGGTCTCTGACGAGCTTCCAACCGATCGAGCCTCCGATAATCTATAAAACAAAGGAAAATAATTATGAAAGCAACGAGTGCTTAGTAAGCTCGTATAAACTTAAACATAATTTACCATTTCATTAACACAATTCATAGGTTAAGCATAAAATCATTACCAATGTCATAAACTTAGTATAAGCCTATAGTGTAACACCCCTAACCCATATCTGTCACTGGAATAGGGTTACGGAGCATTGCTATAAGTACGTAACTTAAAACCAATCATTTCCAAACATTTCATAAATCATAACATAATCCATTCAAACACATGCATATCGTCCCTTATTCGAGCCCTCGAGGCCTTAAAAACACATGCATAATCCAAGCCACACGCCCGTGTGCCAGGCCATGTAACTCTTAAAATAGCCTTACACGCCCGTGTACCAGGCCGTGTAACTGCCTGACTTGCAACCTTTTAAAACCTACAAAAGACACACAATCATGTCGCATGACCGTGTGTCACACACGGCTGAGACACATGCCCGTGTCTGAGGCCATGTGGACAAGAAATAGGCCAAATTCAAGCTATTTCTTTCACCCAATTCAAGCACATACCTACAAGCCATTTGCACATAAAATCAAGACCCTAAATCATGTCCAATACATGCATAAAATGACCAAATCTCTATACCAAATATCCATACAACCAATATGCCAAAAGATTCCTTAATCACAATTTATCAAACTTATCTAAACATGTGCATATTTATCCATAATCCAACCATACACAACTACTTATTTCCATACCAAACTTACCATATTTGACCACATTTATGCCAACACAAATAGTTCATAATTACCTCAAAGTGTAACCCAACTTGGCCACATTATAAACATACTAACACATACCAAATTTGGTCATTCAGAACATGCATCAACCTAGTAATATTAATATTCAGCCATCAAGGCATCAAAATACCATAAGTACCACAAATTCAAAGCAACATTAAATGTCATAACCATCAACTAAATATTAGACACAAGTCTACCTATACATGTCATCATAACCATAACTAAAACGTCAAAATCTAAAAATATAATCTCTAGATAGTGTGATAGGTCTCCGACAAGCTTCCAAATCGATCAAGCTTTCGATAATCTATAAAACATAGGAAAGAAAAATAACATAAGCATATAATGCTTAGTAAGTTCGTAAATCATGAACATAGTTTACCATTTCAATGCATAATCTTATAAAATAAACATGAATCAATCCAACATAGGTTGACACAAGCCTAAGCATCATCAACAACACAAGTTAGTGATTAAACACATAACTACATAACTTAACAAAATCATCACATTGTAAGATAGGTTTCATGAACATAACACATTTGAATTCATACTTTCCATAAACATGGTTAAACATACTTTGGTCATCAACAATTCATACATTTCCATAAATTCATATTATAATCAATTAGAACCCTTATCGATCCTTCCCTTTACATGCCCGTTGAACCACTTAGAATAATATTGGATATGCAGGAAGCTCACACAAAGTGTGCTAACATATGGTTGAAACCATTCCTTTTCTTTTTCCTTTTCCTTTACATCAATGCTTACTCGAGCCATAAATGAGTCTGCTCATACAAGCTGACGGTCGAAATGTAGCTACACGATGCTACTCATACAAGCTGATGAGTATTTGCAACAAATGTCGAAACTCAGCTATTGGTAGGACATTCAAAACCAGCACCTGAAACATGGTAACCCTAATGACATGTCATTTGTATCCTATATATTCATAAGGTTCAAACGGGGCTTGATAGTCGTCGAAATATCGTTGAATTTCTGTCGTAACATGATATGATGAACAACATAATAGCATTTAATTTTAATAACATTAGAACGCTATTTAAACACATGAACTTACCTCGAATACAAAGACGACGAAATAGGACCACTAATCCGAGACTTTATCTTTCCCTCAATCTAGATCCGTACGAGGCTTAACTTGATCTAAATTAGCAAATTTAATCCATTTAATATTCATTCTATTCAATTCAGTCCAAAATTCATACTTTTGCAAAATTATGCTTTTGCCCCTATTATTTTAATTTCTTTACGATTTTGTCCTTAAGCTTATAAATTGAAATTCATGCAATTTCATTGATATACCATGCTAGCTGATTTACCTAGGGACTCATATCAACCCAAACAAAACATCAATTCACAATTTTATCAAGATATTTTACTACTTTTACATAATAGTCCCTAAATGATAGTTTTATCAAAAATCGCTTTACAAAAGTTGTTTATTTAACAAAAAAGATTCATTTTCTTCCATTAAACTTCAAAAATCACACAAACACATTCATGGAAAAAACCCTAACCCTTTAACAATTTTGCAAATTAGTCTTTAGGCTAGCTAGATTAAGTTACAACGATCCCGAAAATATAAAAATCATTAAAAATTGAACCAAAATTCACTCACGTGCAAGGATGAAATAGCCGAACCTTCAAGCACCCTTCAATGGTGTTTTTCTTTCTTATTTTCGGTGAGAGAGATGAGTTAAAGATGACAACTTTTGTTATTCTTTATTTTACTTTAGATTATTTATTAAATTACATTTTTAACCTTTATTATTAACCTTAAAATCACATATTTAATGTCCACATAAGTCCACTAGCAATCAAAATGGTCTAATTACCACATAAGTCCTCTTACATTACAATTATATAGCCATTTGGTACCTTTAACTAATGGAACTATACCTTTACATCTTTTACGATTGCGTTCTTTTTTACCAAATTAAGCATGCAAACGATAATATTTCTTAACAAAATTTTTATACGACACTACTAACATACCATAGACATTAAAATAATAATAAAATAAATATTTTCACATCGAATTTATGGTCCTGAAACCAGTGTTTCAATCTCACTGAAAAAGGGTTGTTACATATACAACATCATCAAACTCATAAGTTAGTATACTTGTCCATGATACAAATGAATTCAATCATAAGATAAGTAGATTTCCATATATAAATACATTATTTAACTCATCAATCTTTTCATAAGATTACGATTCATTCCATTTGCATATTTACCATTCCATTTCCTTTTCTTACCAGTTGAACCATCTAGAATTGCATCAGATACTCGGGAATACTCACACACATAGTGTGCATTTCCATATAACCGTAACATTTCCTTTTCAACAATGCTCAAATGAGCTATGGAATGGGCCTGCTCACACGAGCAGTGGGTCAGAATGTTAGCTAAACGATACTGCTCACACGAGCTATGGAGAATCCGCAACAAATGCAAGACCTCAGCCATCAGTAGGACATTCAAGACTAGCATCCGAAACATAAAATCCCAAATGACATGTCATTTGCATCTTAAAAATTCTTAAGTTTCAAACGAGACTCGTTATCCGTCAATTATTCATACATCGACACATTTACAATTTCAAGTCCATTTATATTAACATAACATAGCAATTAGTCAATTTAACTAACATTAATATGATCATAGTTCATACGAACTTACCTCGATAACTAATGTTGTAGAAGTAGAATCCGAAACTAATCCGAAGCTTTAGCTTTTCCTCGATTTAAGTCCGGTTGTTGTTTATCTTAATCTAAATAGATAATTTCATTCAATTAAGTACTTCTAGCATTCAATTTAATCCACAATTCATGTTTATGAAAAATTACAAAATTACCCCTAACATTTTAACTTTTCACAGTTTAGTCTTTAAGCTCATAATTTGAAATTTAACAATTTTAACCTAAATCCATATTAACCATAGATACAAGAGACCTTGGAATAACCCATAATTATCAATAGTTCACAATAAAACCCATGGATTTACGCTTTCAACGATTTAGTCCTTATTTACAATTTCATAAAAAAATCACATAATAAAACATGTTTATTTAACAACCAAAGTTAATAATCTATCAAACAACATAAAAAATTCAAAAAATCGATCACAAGTCCCTCCACCTTTAACAGTTTTGCAAATTAACCTCCGGGCTAACTAAATTTTAAGCTAAAACAAACTTGAAAATATAAAAATCATTAAAAACGAGATCGAAATCACATACCATACAAGCACCTAAGCTAGTCGAACCTTCAAGCCCTAAAAATGGCTATTTCCTTCTTCAATTTTTGGTGGAGAGACTGAGTGAGGAAGATGAAACAAATTATGTTTTATTTAGTTTAAGTTTATTTATTAATTTACCATTTTAACCTTAGTTATTAACTTAAAAATTAACAAAATCTTACCCATAAATGTCCACTAACATTAAGAATGGTATATTTACTATCTAGATCCTTTAAATTTCCTTTTCATATCCATTTAGCTTTTTTAAACTAATAGATTTCAACTTCTACACCTTTTACGATTTAGTTCTTTTTACTAATTAACCATTTAAACATCAAAATTTCTTAACGAAACTTTAATACGACCTTAATATAATCCCATATACATTGAATAAATATTAAAATAATAATTCACTCGTCAGAATTGTGGTCCCGAAACTATTGTTTCCAATACTATTGGAAATAGGCTGTTCCATAATCAATGGTAATCCATCCTTCGTTCCAATGGTAACATCACCCTCCAGAAGCTATAAATCATAATCCATTTTTCCTTGCAAAACACTGCCCAATGATTTTGTACATCCAACTAACATGTCTTTAAAAGACATTCAATCAGTAGTCTGTCTATCAATCCCTTTGGGACTTTCAAAATCCTCCATTACCATAATCTGATCCGCATCATAAGATTGGTTAGTTCTCATACGAACCTTCTTATTAGCCTTATCCTCCACCAAAGACGACGGAGAACAACTTGGAGAAAGCCTTATCTTCGTTATCACTCAACCTTCTCTTACCTGTTTTTAAACAAAAACAAAATCTTCAATTTGAACATAAAAGGAATAGATGTCAATTGTAATTTAGTTATGATTATTTTTTTAATTGTATCAATGTTATTTTCTTCATATTTTTAAATGCAAAAATAGAAATAAATTAGTGCCATGTAATATTTTTAAAAAGTCAAACCAAATCACTTTTTTTACTGAATTTTTATTGCTTTTACCACAATTATTATTATAATTTGAAATTCAAACTTATCTAATTTGTTTTAGTACCGATGCGAAAACGCCGGATCTAGACACAAGAGAAACACAAATTAGAAATAAAAATGAGAATAAATAAAATTAGTTAAATAATAATAATAATAAAATGATAGATTTGCCCTATGGAACCCTTGGTTAACTTGCAACCAAAAACGCCAATGATTGAGCGGCTCCTTACGAAACCCCTAGAAGAAGAACCTCTAGAAACACCGATGAACGGGAAAGAAATTTGAATATTTGTAACTCCGAAATACCCTCGAAAGTAACAAACTCCAAACTAAATAGCAAGAGAAGAATCACTCTACTCTCAAAAATTTGCCTCACACAAATTTGGAAGAAAACAAATACTCTCTTTTTTATATCCTCCAATGTGTAGAAAACAAGTCTATTTATAGGCAAATTACAAGAGTAATTGAATCCTAATAAAAACTCTTTAAAGAGTAATTGAATCCTAATAAAACTCTTTAAAATTATCTAAGAAAATAAATAAATAATAACCTAACCAATAAAATTACTTAACTCATAAATGATGTGTCCCAACCAATGAGAATTAAGTAAATAATAATAATAAGATACATAAAAGATTAATCCACCAATTTATGGGCTTTCACTATTCCAAGATTGGTCCAGTGAATTGCATTCCCGTATTTGTCAATGTCACGAACATGATGAATTAAATTTGTAGCAACAAAGTCTTGGACAAAATCATTCATCTTTGATTTTAATTGTCGTGTCTTACTTCAAGTGATTGGACCACTAGGAAAAATAATCCATTGAGTGTCACCTCCTTGGCTCGTATCATTCTCCCCCTCTTCAAGAAGATTCGTCCTCAAATCTGAACCTACATCAAATTCAAAAGGAGAAAGATCAGAAACATTGAAAGCAGCACTAACACTATACTCACCAGGAAGATCAATGCGATAAGCATTGTCATTTATTTTCTCGAGTACTTGGAATGGTCCATCTCCTCGTGCATCAAGTTTATTCTTTCTCTTAGAAGAAAATCGGTTTTTCCTCATATGCACCTATACCCAATCTCCAGGTTCAAACAAGATTTGCTTTCGCCCTTTATTAGCTCGATGTACATTGGACTCATTCTTTTTCTCAATGGCTTTACGAGCCTTCTCATGGATCTCTTTCACTAAATCAGCTTTCCTTTCACCATCTAAATTAGCAATGTCATTCAAAGGTAAAGGAAGCAAATCTAAAATAGTAAGTGGATTAAAGCCATATACAATCTCAAAAGGAGTAAAACCTGTGGAAGAATGAACAAAACGATTATAAGCAAACTCAACATAGGGTATCCATTCTTCCCAAGATTTAACATTCTTACCTATTATGGCTCTAAGCAAAGATCCCAAAACTCGATTTACCACCTCGGTTTGACCATCAGTTTGAGGGTGGCATGTAATAGAGTAAAGTAGTTTAGTACCTAACTTACCCCATAACACCTTCCAAAAGTGACTAAGAAATTTTGCATCTCTATCGGAAATGATAGTCCTTGGGATTCCATGTAATCTCACAACTTTACGGAAAAATAGATCGGCAACATGGGTTGCATCATCAGTCTTATGGCATGGAATGAAATGAGCCATTTTAAAAAATCGATCCACAACCACAAAGATGCTATCTCGTCCATGCTTTGTCCTTGGTAAACCTATTACAAAATCCATTGAAATGTCAGTCCAATGTGAACTAGGAACAGGAAGAGGAATATATAGACCATGAGGCATCACAGTAGATTTAGCTTGTTTACAAGTAATACAAGTAGAGCAAATTTTCTCAACAAGTTTTCGCATGTTAGGCCAATAAAAATGCTCATGTAAAACATCATAAGTCTTAGTGACTCCAAAATGACCCATAAGACTACCACTATGAGCCTCTCGAACCAACAATTCTCGCATTGAACACTTTGGTAAGCATAGTCTATTATTTCGAAAAAGATAACCATCATGCTTATAAAATTTGTGAAATGCACCATGTTTACATGCGTCATAAATGCATGCAAAATCAGAATCAGTGGCATATAAATCTTTGAGATACTCAAAACCTAATAACTTAGTATGCAAAGTACTAAGTAAAGTGTACCTCCTTGATAGAGCATCAGCCACAATATTGTCTTTACCTTTCTTATACCTTATAACATAAGGAAAAGATTCAATAAATTCAACCCACCTCGCATATCGCTTGTTCAACTTACCTTGTCCCTTTAAGTGCTTAAGTGATTCATGATCTGTGTGAATCACAAAATCGTTTGGTAAAAGGTAATGTTTCCAAACTTCTAATGCCCTTACCAAGGCATACAACTCTTTATCATAGGTCGAATAGTTCAAATGTGTTCCACCAAGTTTCTCACTAAAGTAGGCTAGTGGTTTACTATCTTGCATGAGGACGGCACCTATACCTACACCAGAAGCATCACATTCAATCTCAAAGGCCTTTTCAAAATTAGGTAAAACAAGAATTGGAGCATTACACAATTTATCTTTAAGTTCATTAAATGCTAATTCTTGCTTATCTGTCCAATGAAAATATACATCCTTTTTAATAAGTGCAGTCAAAGGCGAAGCAATTGTGGAAAAGTTACGAACAAACCTGCGGTAGAAACCGGCTAACCTAAGGAAAGACCTTACCTCAAAAATAGTTTTAGGGATAGGCCATTCTTTAATTGCCTTTACCTTCTCCTCATCCACATGGATTCCTGTAGAACTTATCACAAAACCCCAAAAAACAAGCTTATCCATACAAAAGGTGTATTTTTCAAGATTAGCAAAGAGTCGTTCATGCCTTAACACATCCAATACTAATTTAACATGCCCAACATGATTATTCAAAGTTTTGCTATAAATCAGTATGTCATCAAAATACACAACGACAAATTTTCCTAAAAAAGGTCTAAGTATGTGGTTCATTAATCTCATGAATGTGCTAGGAGCATTAGTTAAGCCAAATGGCATGACTAACCACTCATACAGGCCATACTTAGTCTTAAAAGCAGTTTTCCATTCATCACCTTGTTTCATTCTTATTTGATGGTAACCATTTTTTAAGTCAATTTTAGAGAAAATGCATGCACCATTAAGCTCATCCAACATATCATCTAATCGAGGAATTGGATATCGATACTTTACCATAATCTTGTTGACAACACGACAATTAACACACATTCTCTAAGAACCATCTTTTTTTGGGACGAGAAGTACAGGGACCGCAGAAGGGCTTAGACTCTCACGAATCAACCCTTTCTCTAAGAGATCTTCAACTTGCCTTTGCAACTCCTTAGTTTTTTCAGGATTGCTTCGATAGACTGGTCTATTCAGAATACTCGAACCAAACACAAAGTCAATTTGATGTTCAATCCCTCGTAAAAGAGGTAATCCCTTAGGCATTTC
Organism: Gossypium raimondii; assembly: GCF_025698545.1. Classification (NCBI taxonomy): domain Eukaryota; kingdom Viridiplantae; phylum Streptophyta; class Magnoliopsida; order Malvales; family Malvaceae; genus Gossypium; species Gossypium raimondii. The sequence continues at coordinate 38,511,779 of NC_068575.1, read as the reverse complement.
AGAAGGAAATACATCCTCAAAATCCTGCAAAAGATCAACAAAACAACTAGGAAAATGTGTATTAGGGTTAGTCAAAACAAAGTTTTCTCTAAACCTAATAATTACAAATATTTGTTTTGTACAAAGAGCAAATTTGATATCTCGAAACCTAGTGAATAAACTCACTCTCTCATCTCGTGACTTGTGTGTGCAATCACTTACCAATGTTGGGCCTTTAAGTTGGCTTTTAACACTAAGGGCCTTTTTACTCTCAGCCTTTTTTAATGATTTTACCTCACTTCCCTTACCCATCTCACTAGCAAGTTTGAGTTGATCATTGTAGACTTTTTGAGGAGAAAGTGGAGCCAAAGTAAACTTCTTTCCGAGGAACACAAAGGTATATTGGTTAAGGAAACCATCATGATTTACTCGTCGATCAAACTGCCATGGCCGTCCAAGTAATATGTGCCCAGCTTGCATTAGAACAACATCACACAAAACTTTATCAGAGTATCTACCAATGGAAAATGAAACTAAGCATTGTTTAGATACTTTTACCTCCCCACTATCATTCAGCCATTGCAAGCGGTATGGCCTTGGATGCTTCACACAAGGTAGGCCAAGTTTCTCAACAAGGGAAGAACTCACCACATTGGTGCAACTTCCACTATCGATGATCAATGAACTAGGTTGTCCGCCAATCAAACATCTTGTGTGGAAAATGTTATCTCTTTGTTCGCGCCCTTCCTCTTTAAACTGGACATTTAAAGCCCTTCGAGCAACAAGTGTTTTCTCACCATACTCCAAGTATTCTTCATACTCATCATGAGTCAGCATCTTCCAAAGGAGGCATCTTATCTTCGTTATCAGACTCAAAATTAACCTCGCCATCTTCTCGAATCACCGGTGACTTTTTATTAGGGCATTCTCGAGCATAGTGACCCCTTCCTTGGCATTTGAAACAAGTAATACCTTTTGGCTGCTTAATGGCACTAGGAGAAGTAAAAGAAGAAGATGGAGCTCGATTAGTAGAAGTAGAACCTTTAAATGAATTAGGCATACCTCTATCTTTGGAGTAAGTTCTAGGCTCATTTGGCTTGAACCGTGCATCTCTCCCATTCCATAATCTATCATCTTGTTTTTGCCAATTTCCTCTCCAAGTAGGATTAGAAACTGAACTAGCACCCCTCGTTGTCCCTTTCTTTCGTAATTACTTTTCAATGGTGAGTGCGGTTTGAAGCATCTCTTCAACATCCATGTAGTGTTGTAACTCAACTCGATTTGCAATCTCAGGCTTTAGGCCGGCAAGGAATCTAGCCATAGTCACCTCAGCCTCTTCAACAAGATTGGCTCTAATCTGAATAGTCTCCATCTCTTTGTAGTAGTCATCCACAGATCTATCTCCTTGAACAAGATGTTGGAGTCTTTGATGGAGTTCTCGATAATAGTATGGTGGAACAAACCGTTTTCGCAAGATGCGTTTCATTTCAACCCAAGTAGTAACAGGTTGCTCTCTATAAAGAATCCTGCTTTTACATAATTGATTCCACCATGTTAGTGCATAATCAATGAACTTAGCGACAACGTATGTTACCTTTTTTCTCATCAGAGTAGTTGTAACAAGCAAAGATTGCTTCCATCTTTTCCTCCCAATCAAGGTAAGCATCATGATCATTCTTCCTTGAGAAAGAAGGAAATTTTGGTTTGGGGGTGTCATTGTTTCATTCCAACCTTTCTCTAGGTACATACTCGGACTCAAAGTCATCATCAAAAACATGGTCCTCCCTTCGTTTAAAAGTTCGATCGCGCGAATTTGATCGGCTTATAAAGGCTTCATTCAACTTCTTGTAATTATCGGCAATGTATCTCTCTTGAGTTGTAAGTTTTGCATCAAGATACTCCCTTTGCTCTTGTAACATCTGGTTCATGTGATGTTCGAATTGAGTTTGCAACTTTTTCATCTCTTTTTGTAACAACTCGACCAAAGGATCGTTCTCTCTTTTTTGCTCATCCTCTTCATTTTTACTAGTTTGGGATCTAGTGAGCGGCATGGTATCTGTGAAAGATCAAACAAATAGGAATAAGAAAGAAAAAATAATAATAACCTCACTTGTTAGCTCTCAAAAGAATAACTCTCTGAATGATTCAAAACTTGTAAATATGTTTGGAGAGGGTTACTAATCAAGATCAAATAACGGAGGTGCAAACTTCAAAGAAACAATGAAGACCCTAATTGCTCTAAGAGGCCAATAAACTTGACGAGGCAATTTGTAATGGAGGCTACACGGATGAAGGAATGTGCGTGCCTTTAATATCTGCTAACACAAGAAGAAATAAATGGTTAGAAAGTGTAAGAGAAACAAAAAAAAAACGTAGACCTGCAACGATCCCTAACTCTAGAGTCAAAGAAAAGCTTTAATAAGAAGAAAACTTAAGAAAACTCTACCCAAATTAAAAAAAAATTGGAAATGTTTGGTGTTTTAAGATTTTCAAAAATTGAAGCTTTAATTATATTTGAGTCAAGAAAAGAAGAAGGAAAAAAAATTCAATTTTGGGAAAAATAAAAATAAAAATAATAACAATAATAGGAAAAGAAGAAACCTACGTATGAAAGGTAGGCAACTTTTTTTTTGCGCTTTTTGCTTCTTTTTTTTCTGTTTTTTTTAAAGAATAAGAGGAGAATAAACACAAACTTCAAAAAAAAGAGAATCGACGAGACCGATGAAAAGTGTTTTTGGTATTTGACTCGTTTCAGATTTGATTTTAGCTTAAAAAATAACACCGAATGGCCTGAAACAGATACCAACTGATGCGGAAACCCCGGATCTAGACACAAGAGAAACACAAATTAGAAATAAAAACGAGAATAAATAAAATTAGTTAAATAATAATAATAATAATAATAATAATAATAATAATAATAATAATAATAATAAAAAGGATAGATTTGCCCTATGGAACCCTTGGTTAACTTGCAACCAAAAATGCCAATGATTGAGCAGCTCCCTACGAAACCCCTAGAAGAAGAACCTCTAGAAACACCGATGAACAGGAAAGAAATTTGAATATTTGTAACTCCGAAATACCCTCGAAAGTAACAAACTCTAAACTAAATAGCAAGAGAAGAATCACTCTACTCTCAAAAATTTGCCTCACACAAATTTGGAAGAAAACAAATACTCTCTTTTTTATATCCTCCAATGTGTAGAAAACAAGCCTATTTATAGGCAAATTACAAGAGTAATTGAATTCTAATAAAAACTCTTTAAAGAGTAATTGAATCCTAATAAAACTCTTTAAAATTATCTAAGAAAATAAATAAATAATAACCTAACCAATAAAATTACTTAACTCATAAATGATGTGTCCCAACCAATGAGAATTAAGTAAATAATAATAATAATAAGATACATAAAAGATTAATCCACCAATTTATGGGCTTTCACTATTCCAAGATTGGTCCAGTGAATTGCATTCCCGTATTTGTCAATGTCACGAACATGATGAATTAAATTTGTAGCAACAAAGTCTTGGACAAAAGCATTCATCTTTGATTTTAATTGTCGTGCCTTGCTTTGAGTGATTGGACCACTAGGAAAAACAACCCATTGAGTGTCACCTCCTTGACTCGTATCAGTACCTTGTTTTATAGTATATATCATTAAAAGATATATATTAAATTATTAATTAAGAATAAAAATTAGGATAAATGATTGATTATTAAAATTATAAATTCATGGGTAAGGAAGTATTCTTGAACTCAACGAATTAATGTAAAATTAATAATAATAGTCATGTATAGATACTATAGGTTTTAGATTTCAAGCATCAAAATTTGATAAATCCTAGTACTAAATTTTGTGAGAAAAATAGATTTAAGAAATGTAAATCTAGATTAGAGGTGACCATGGGTCGGGCCGGGCGGGGTTCGGGCCGAGATTGGATAAATTTTTAAGCCTATATTTAGGGTTGGGCCTGGGCCTAGGCCTAAAAAACGGGCCTAAAATTTTGTCCAAACCCGGCCGGAAAGAAAATTGTTAGCCCGACCCGGCCCGGCCCGACCCATATTAAATTTTTTTAGCTTATTTCATTAAATAAAAAATTTTAAAACAAATATTAAAACAAATAAAAAAAATGAGACTAAAACAATTCCTAAAACAATACACAAATTAAAAATATAATAAAAAGTGGTTATATTAAAATTGAAACAAATTAGAACTAAAATAATAGCCAAATTAATAATAAAATAAAAATATATTTGATTAAAAATAAAAATATATATTTAATATATAATTCGGGCCGGGCCGGGCTGAAAAAGTTTTACCCGAAGCCCGACCTGTTTTCTAAACGAGCCTCATTTTTTACCAAACTCATATTTCGGGCCTATATTTTTACCCGAACTTTCCTATTTTTTGGGCGGACCATCGGGCCAGGCGGGTAGCCCAACCCATGATGACATATTTTCCCTTTAGGCTCAAATACAAGTTCTTTGTTGTGGGTTTACTAAAAACCTAAACCGTCCATGGTTTTTGTCGCTGTTTTCCAATATCTAGGTACTGCCATTGGTATTACGTTTGCACACTTCCATTTGCACTTTTTGCACCAAAACCTAGTATTAATTTCATTGATATTTACACACTGCCTGCTCAAATTTCATTATCAATTTTTAATTTATATAAATAATAAAGAGGGAAAAAGAAATTACAGTTTTCGTGTTGGGTTTGGCATTTTAGAGAGAGTCGTTGGCTGAGATCCGAGTTTTGCGAGAAAATTAAAAGGAAGGGAAGTACTAGTAGTTGAGGCGAAGCTGAAGCTAATACAAAACAGCGGCAATTTCTGATTTCAGCCCTCCGACACTTCATCCAGATTCTACTCAATTTCTCCGTTTGATTGAGGATTGGGCCAATCAAAACATCCTATAGGTATCTAAATCTTCTTTATTTACATTTTTGGATCTGCGCCATTGCTATTGCAATGTCCCTTTTATCCAGATTGCGATGTATCACTGTGGATGTTACTGGGACTCTCATAGCTTATAAAGGGGAGCTTGGTGATTACTACTGCATGGCAGCCAAATCTGTTGGGTTGCCATGCCCCGACTATAAACGCGTGCATCAAGGTTTCAAGCTTGCGTATACAGAGATGGTGAACAAGTATCCGTGTTTTGGGTTTGCAGCAAAAATGCCTAACATTGTTTGGTGGAAAACTTGTGTTAGAGATTCATTTGTCAGAGCAGGATACGAGTACGATGAGGAGACATTTGAGAAGATATTTAGACGCATATATGCTTCCTTTGGCTCATCCGCACCCTATACGGTATTTTCGGACTCACAACCCTTCCTGAGATGGGCTCGTGAAAAGGGTATTAAAGTGGGGATTATAAGCAATGCTGAATATCGGTACCAAGATGTGATTCTTCCAGCCTTGGGTTTGAACCAGGGAACAGAGTGGGACTTTGGTGTGTTCTCTGGTCTTGAAGGTGTAGAGAAACCAGACCCCCGGATCTACGAGATTGCTCTTCAAAGGGCTGGAAATATTGCTCCAGAAGAGACTCTGCACATTGGTGACAGCATGCGCAAAGATTATGTACCAGCAAGGAGTGTGGGGATGAATGCCTTGTTATTGGATAGGTTCAGAACTCCTGATGCTGAGGAGTGGAGAAAATCCGGTGCTATTGTTCTTCCTGACCTGGTGGCGGTCAAGGAACTGCTTTGTTCAGAGAAGTCAGCTTCAGCTTGTTAAGGAAATGCTGTTTGCCATCTGTGCATTGTTTTGTTTTAACCATTTAATAAATATGTGATTATAGATAGTACTTGCCGGTTACCTTACCAGCTGGTATTTTTCACATCTTCTGTTTTCAGACCATATGAGCGTCTAGAATTTGCTGCATTACTATTATAATTATTAATATTTTGGATATTGTTAGTTTTGTGCCCATGGTCACTGGTCTGAAGCTAAGAATCCATAACTCAGCTAACTATTAATTAACCATCTGCAATCTCATGTCATCTTGATGCTTCTGAAAAACCAAAACTCTTGCTATTCAAGCAATCATCTCCTAAAGCCGGTTTTACATGACCTTTGTCATAGATTCATGGATATGTTAGTTGGACTTGGCTCAAGGTTATATTCAGCCGCCATCGTTTCCTGGTACAGTTTAATCTCAGTAAGACTTTCTGAATTTGACATGTCATTGTTGTATATGATGATTGATATTGAAGACCTTTTGATTTTGCAGAGAACTTTTGGGATTCAATAAGTTCCTGTGAGTGACTGGAAGGAAACAAAAACCATTAATGAAACTTGAAACTTGATGCTCGAATCATGTGAGTCCGGTGAATAATCAACTTTGAAACTCTGTAAGTACTGAGGTTAGAATTTAACTTTAGCTTGAGAGGTTTTATGAAAACCCTGCCTGGATCAACAAGTTAGAAGACTAGGTTTAAATGGAAGCAAATCATATGTAAACATCCATTTACTGCTTGGATATTTATATTACAAGCACTTCATACATGACCAACATCATCCATCAACAAGCAGAAGAGGAACCTGATTGATTTTGTTTTCACATTGAACCTCGATTATTTGCTGGTGTTCATATAGAAACCTGCATGTCTTGGTCATTCAGATTCATAGCAGCTTTTAAATGCCCTTATATTAGTCAAGCATACAATTTAAGGAAACGAAATCTTCCTGGCTAAAAACAAACCTAAGAACAAGAAGATTATTATTCTGACATTCAAAAGATTACCAGCAGCTGAGTGATGTTATTTGGAGGAACACACTTCTCTGGAACTGCAGCAATCATATTTGTTAGCTTGAATTAATGGAGATTATTTGGCACCAGCAAACTTCTCCTGGGAGAACACTTCACTAGCAGATTTCTCTGAGCCACTGTTAGCTACTATGGACTGTTCATTTTCCTCTCCTGGGAAGCTAGTAGTTGGTAAATGGAGAAGAACAGGTAACCCAAATTGCAATGAAGCATTTGTTGTGGTTTCATCAGGCTCTTCTCTGGTTATTCCTGTATGTAGAGTCAATGCATATTTCAAGTCCCACATAACATCGCTCATAGTAGGCCTCTCACTACCCTTTGCCTCCAAGCACTTCTGAACTGCTTCACCAAATTTTCTCAATGAATTTGAGTTTATTTTATCCACCAGGAAAGGATCAATAATCTTTTCAAGTTGCCGTTTCTTTAGGCAGTGCAAGCCCCAATCTGCTAGGTTCACCTCTTCCTTCTGAGGAGAGTTGATAATAGCTGGTCTAGCACAAAGAACTTCTAGAAGTACCACTCCAAAAGAGTACACGTCGGACTTTTCTGTCAACTCTAAAGACATGAAATAGTCTGGATCGATGTAGCCAATGCTACCTTTTACACCTGTATTATCCAGTGCATGATCAGGACTTCTTGATTTCGAAATACCAAAATCAGATACTTTAGCTGTGTAATTTTCATCAAGCAAGATGTTTGTTGACTTGACATCTCGGTGAATAATTTTCACAGGGGAACCTGTGTGCAGGTGATGGAGGGCTGCTGCTGAGTCAATGCAGATTTCAAGTCTTTTCTCCCATGACAATCCATTTTGTTTAGAACAGCCATCTTTGTCGTAAAGATTATCTTTAAGATTCCCCTTTTCCATGAATTCATAAACTAATATCATCTCAGACTTTTCATCACAGTATCCAATCAAGGAAACAAGGTTACGATGGCGAGCTTGAGAAAGTACCATTATCTCAGTCTGGAATTCTGCAAGACCTTGCTTGTGTCCTGGTTCCCTCCGTTTAACAGCAACTTTCTCGCCACGAAGTGTTCCTTCGTATACTTTACCGAATCCACCCTCACCAACGAAACATTTCAAGTCAAAATCTTGTGTTGCTTGCTGTATTTCAGCAAAGGGTATCCTTAGTTCAAGGCACAGACTAAGACCTGCAGTTCTACCAGTTGACATGTCATTTCCACTGCCGTATCCAAGAAGAGCTAAAGAAGATGGCAAACGCGGAGTTGTATCCCGATCTTCTTTCATGCAAACTAGACGAACCATCACCACCGCCATTATAATGAATGCAAATGTCAGACCAAGTGAAACTGCTATAACGACCAGAATCTTCTTTCTGGGCTTGGGCGGCACGAAAGATGAATACGAGTTTTCCATTAGCTGCATAATCTCAAGGCCATTCAAAAAAGCAGTTTCACTTGTACCATTTATATGAGGACCGACTGTTATGTCGATATTTCCAGTTTTGCCAGAAGCAACAACAAAATCAGCATAAAATGGAGCTGTCAGCTGATTAACTGCCTCATTTGGACTTATCCACTCACAAAATTTTTCATTGATACAGAGATTGAGCCCAGGATAACTAAGAGAGGGATTAATGAAATCACAGAAATGTGCCCGAACAAAGTACCTGGCATTCTCACCGACTTTAAAACGCCAAGTAATATTTGAAAATTTTGGATTCAACTCTTTGGCAGTCCCATAGACATCCTCTGGGGCGATATACTTAGTTGAACCATTAGCTCCACGTTCAAATTCTAGTTGGTCATAGCTGATTTGCTTGTTTTCAGCAGAGCCTGGAAGGAGCAAAAACTGGTCATCTGCTATCCAATGCCTCATAAGTGTATCAGTCTTCTCTGTGACGTTGGGACCTCCAACATTGATCCTATAAATTTTCTGCAAGAGTTTAGAAAGCAAACCGCTGTAATTGCCTTTAATCCCTGAGGAATTGATGCGTACGGCATTATCAGGGATGAAGCCAGTGGGTGCAAGAAAGACTTCAATGGCGTTTACAAAAGCCAAACATGATATTCCCGAAGGTACGAAGTAGATCACAAACTCACCAGCTCCAATTCTAAGCAAGAATTCCTTAACTACTGGTGGTTCATTACTATTTTTCATCTTAAACTTTGACAACAGTAAGAACCATGGAGCTGAGGCATCAGCATCAGCAGACTCAGCTTTAGCAGTGACGTTAAACACAGCATCCGTCAAGATGATAGATGATGATGAAAAAGCAAAGAAATGAAGTCGTACCAGGTACGTGCCGCTTCGGCTTATTCTAAGCTTATAAGGCCAAGGGTGTCTGAATATTCTTGCTGTTTGATATAACAAATGTGTATAAGCTGAAGATTTAGTGTCTCGGACAGGTTTGCTTCCTTTGCATGAGAAGGGACCCAAATTTCGGTCTTGGGTGAAGTTCCTGATTCCAAAGGTCACTCTGGACTTTGATCCACAGTTAATGAAGTATTCATATGGAAGGGTGTAGGTATCATCAACAGCTGCAGGCTCAGCTGGTGAGAGAAGAAAGAGTGAACAAAACAAGAGTAGTGGAAGAAGTGAGAACATAACCATTAAAGAGTTGAGCATTTTTCACAAGAGATCTGGGTTGTTGAAACTTTCACAGTGAAGGGAAGTGTATAAGAGAATGCTGGTTGGACGAATTAAAGTTAAGTGATAAACGTGCATTGCCACCGTTTAGAAAAGAGATTTCTAGTTGACGTTGAATTGCTTTTTGTTAGAGAGAAATTATTTAATGCCCTGGAAAAGCTTGGAATCAAGGATAAGATCGGTTTGGCCCCAGAACCTTTCATTTCTTAACTTTATTCCTTGATGCAATAGACCCCATTAGTATTTGTAGTTTAATCCCTGATATTTTAGTTGGTTTGAAAATAAGGGATTAGCAAAAACCAGTTTCCTAGAAATTGCTTGCTTTTACATTCAAAAACATCACTTGAATATCACCCACTAGAGTTGATAATTTTGGACAGAATTGCACTACACATACACAACATGAAAATAAGGCTGTATTAATACAAATGTGCGTGAACTCAATGAAAGTCTTAGAAACAATATACATTCAACATCAACATAGTGATAGAACAGACAAATTACTAGGCAAAGGACTATCTGCCATCATCAATCTTCAGCTGGGAGAAGACTCCACTAGATGTTGTGGCAGAACCATCATCCTTTTCCATAGGCACATAATCTTTCTCCATTGGGAAGCTGTTTGATGGTAAATGCTGAAAAGTTGGTGATGATGAGTCCAGAGAAGGATCTATGGCGCTGTCCTCGTGGGGCTCTCGGCACACTGCAGTTTGCTGTAGCTGCAATGTGTATTTCAAGTCCCAGTAGACATCATGCATTGTAGGCCTGTTGGCTCCAGTGGGCTTCAGACATTTCTCAACTATTTCACTGAATTTCCTCAGTGAATTAATATTAATCTGGCCTGCCACTGAAGGATCAATAATCTTTTCAAGTTCCCCTTTTTTTAACCAAGACAATCCCCACTCAGCTAAATTTATTTCTTCCATCCTTTGGGAGGTAAGGATAGCTGGTCTAGCACAATGCACTTCCAGGAGTACCACACCAAATGAATAAACATCAGATTTTTCCGTGAACTGAAGGCATTTAAAATACTCAGGATCGAGATAACCGAAGCTGCCTTTTACGCCTATGCTGCGCTCAGCTGGATCAAGCAGACCTGATTTGGAAAGGCCAAAATCCGCAACCTTTGCTACATATCCTTCATCAAGCAATATGTTTGTGGACTTAACATCACGATGAATGATTCCTCCATCTGAACTGGTGTGGAGGTAATGAAGACCCTCAGCTGCTCCGATACAAATTTCAAGCCTTTGATTCAATGTCAATGAAGATAATATAGATGATTTCTCCAGATTCTGATGCAACTTGTAAAGATGGTCTCTGAGATTCCCCTTCTCCATGAACTCATACACCAGTATCATCTCAGGCCCTTCATTGCAATATCCAATCAGGGCAACAAGATGGCGATGTCGAATCCTGGATAGAACCATAACCTCAGTTTGGAATTCTGGAAGGCCCTGACCATGTTTTGACTCGCTTCTTTTCATTCCCACTTTGAGATCATTCCGTAGAGTTCCTCTATAAACCTTACCGAAGCCTCCTTTCCCAATCAGCAATTTGGCCTCGAAGTTTTTTGTTGCCTCTACTATTTCAGCAAAAGACATATTTAACTGAGGGGGATTGACAGATCTTGTGCCTGTTCCAAGATAAGAGCTCATTCTTAGAAAACGAAGGGTACGGACACCATACGAAGTCTTGCACAACAAGGAGAACACCAACAAGCCACAGATAACAAGAAACCCAACGACTGAACCGGTTATGATAAATATTGCACGCTTCCCTTTTGGTTGCCTTATTTCTAGTTCCAAGCCTGGTTCTTTGATAAACTCCATGATCTCGAGTCCACTCAGGTAAGCATATATATCTGTCGCTAACTCCTCCCCAAGGACAACACTAATACCAATAAAGTCAGAATCACCCGAGTCAACCACAAAATCATAGTAGAATGGAATTGCTGTAAAACCAGAATCCTCATTAGGACTAATTTCTTGTTTGTACTTGCTGTATATAAAGAGACCGAAATACACTGTGTTAACCCCCGGAGCAATAATGTCACAGAAATGAGCCCGAACAAGATGACGGGCATTCTTACTGACTTTGAAATGCCAAGTAATGTTAGTAGAATTTGATGCTTGTCCATCATTTAAGATTACTTTTCTGCAAGACATATAAACAGCCTTTGGAACTAAGTTTTCAGATGCTAGAGTAAAGTTTTCGTTAGGTATTTCTTCATCAACATAGTTTACCTTACCATTCTGCAGATAGGTACACCTTTTTGATGAATTTCCAATAAATATATAGTCATCATCAGCTAACCATACTGATGCCGCAGCACTTTGGTCACTAATTGATTGACCCCCAACATTAACCCTCATAACTGTTCTAAGTACCTGAAAGGTCAAGCCTTTGAAAGGACCCTTATTTCCTGTTGAAGTAACATGAATTCGGTTGTCCTTAAGATTTGGAACACGAAAAACTTCTATAGCATTCACAAAAGCAAAAGATGTTCTAAATGCAGGGATGAAGTAGATTCTAAAGCTGGCTGAATTGATAGGCACCAAGAAATCCTTGATCAAAGGGAAAGAAGTAATGTTTCTGAAACTGAGATTGGATACCAGAGACTTATTGGAAGCAGAAACATTGAATAAAGCATCAGCTAGATTAGCCTTGTTGGACAAGAATGGAAAAAAATGAAGGCGTACCGCATGCAGGCCTTTGTCAGTGATGTCGAACTCATACGAAAATGGGCATCTGTAAAACCTTGTTGCTTTGTAGAGAGACAACTCTGTTGTGGACTGGTTAGTGTCTTGGACATATTTGCTGATTTCAACAGAGAAGGAATTGGGATTCTTGTCACCAACAAACTTCCTGTTGCCGCATTGTGGCAAACTAGAACCCGACCCACAGTTGATGAAGAATTTATCTGGAAAATTATAAGGATGGGACAGAATTGGAACAGGATAAAACTGGAGTGTTAGAAACAAAGGTAAGAGTAAGTAAAGGAAGAGCAACTTTTCCATTGAAACTGGTTTGTTCCCTGTATACTGGAAGCTATAAGTATATGTCTAAGCATCAGGAATCAATTGCAATGAATAACAATAATGACCAAGGGAGGGGCAGATGGAAAGGGAAGACTTTGGTTGACCTTATTTATGGAGGAGGATTCATGAATTTTTTTCTTGTTTTTGGTTCTTGTAGTATTTAAGTACATAAAAAATCCTAAAACTAGTGGAAAAGTAGCACTAGCATGATTAATTGGACATCAAGTTGTAGTTTGTATGCATGTATATGTTAGCCTAAAGGACTAAGCCTAGGAGCCAGTGGTCTTGGACAACCAACACAAGACCCATATACGTTGACATGGCTAAGAGAAACACACTTTTGACTATGGCTAAGAGGATCCGAGGACACGTGTTCATATCATATTTAGTTGGAGTTTATTGCCTTGCACACTAAGATTCATGCTGGATGCTTTATACTCAATCTACTCGGCACATCGAAATCCAGGTAAGGTTCTACCTTAAGATGACATCGCTCATGCTTTTAACAAAGATCACCTTGCACAATCAAGTTCAACATGTTTCTTCCACTAATTCGCCTAAAACATTAAAAAAATTACTCCTCTACTATAACTATCCACGTACATAGGGTTTTTTTACTGAAATAGGTTAAAAAAAAATTTAGTACTGAAATAGGTCGTCAGAAAAATTATTTACGAAAATAGTACATTTTTTGTATTGGCGTCTATCTCAGAGGCGCCAATGAATTAAAAAATATTAAATTTTTTTAATAAAATATAATTAATTTTTTTCTCGGGTCAGTAAATGACCCGGTATAATACAAAGTAGTGGTGCCTATCTCAGAGGCGCCAATGGTGGTGCCTATCTGAGAGGCGCCATTAGTGGTGCCATGTTGAGAGGCGCCAATGGTCTTATTTTTCTCTATATATACCCCCAAAACACAGACATAATTTTTAGCAGAGGAACAAAAATAAGGAAGGGAGAAGAAAAAAAGAAAGGAAAAGAAAAAGAAGGATAAGGTATTTTAGTTTATTTCTTTTTAAATAGAATGTAGAGTCTTGTTAGTAATTTTATTATTTGAAAGTTATTTTGTTAGGTTATTAATTTTGTTAGCTTCTGAATGAAAAATTTTGCATTAAAAATTTTATGTAATTTTTTACATTTCAAAATGTTTAAAGAAATTTAAATTTTTTTTTAACAGATCTAGTATTAAAGATGGAGAATTAGATTTTCCATCTATGTTTCACACACCCCAACATACGGATGAGGAGAACGTTGATCACCGTAATCGCCCGCAACGTGAGCGTCGAGCTCCACAAAAATATACCCCTAGAACCACACCATCAAACCATCAATCTTAGGGGGTTTTGTAATATAAACAACCTCATATTTATGTAATGAATTTTGTTGGCATTTTATTTATCAGATGGAGATAATTTTTTTGCGTTTGCAATTTAACTAGTCAACTGTGTATTTATATAATGACTTTTTGCCTTTTATGTAAAAAAAATTTTATGGTTTTTTTTATTTTGCAATTTCAAATTGCTCCATAACTGCAACAAATAGTAGACAAATTTGTGATTCAAACCATCAATTTATGTAATGAAGTACATATCAATTTCTACCCGATTGAGATGATTGTCCAACATGGTAGTTTCAGAGCGGGCATTTACTCCGATTATGACCGGCTAATCTGCATATGCCACACAGCTTCCCGTCAAATTTCTCTCTAATGTCCATTTCGTTATGGATTCTAGATGATTGCGGATGACCTTTCGGGTTCCTACGCAACCTTTTGTCTGAGACAAGCTCGAAGGTCGTCGGAGGTACCTCCCAAGTAGATAAGTCAGGAAGCACGGGGAACTTGTGTTCCCATACACGCAACGTGCGTTTGATGGTGTACACTTCATCGATAAATTATTCTACATTGAGCCAAACTTTAGCACAAGCTGCCACGACATGTGCACATGGATAATGAAGTGTTTGAAACCTCCTGCATTCGCACCGTCTGTTTCGGAGATCAACTCCGTAGGACCTAAGTGGTATACCGGGTCGACGACCGATGGTCTCTGTAACTCGAAACGTTTCATTATGTCGTGAATGTACTTCTACTGTCATTGACCTCGCCATCCGACAGTTTGCAACCATTGCATCCCTAACATCTTCGACAAAGATGTGTCCCGCCTCCATCTGGTTCACTTGTTGCTGACCCATTCTTGGCATCAAGGTAGCAAACCTGTAGAACGTAGCCGAGAAGATAGATGAAATTGGAAGATGCCGTGTTTTTAATAACACAGTGTTGATCCCCTCCACCAAGTTTGTGGTCATTTGACCATAACAAAAGCCCTTGTCAAAACTTCGAGCCCATTGCCACAGCTTCATGATACCCAACCACTGCCGGAAAGATGTGTTGGTTTGACCCTCTATGTCACTCTCAAGTCGGGCCATTCTTTGGCGAAAAATGTGTGGCTCTAGCTCGTACGCTGCATATGTATTAAGAAAATTTAAGTTACAGTATTGTTCTGAAACATTTTACCTTATATTGAAAAGATAAGGTAATTCTTTACCCATTCTCACAACTTGTCTCTTCCAGTCTGCATTCCTATAATCTCGCTGGAAGTTAGCCGCAATGTGCCAGATGCAGTAAACAGATCTCCATGGTACACTGGAAGGCCTAATGGCTGCAATTAATTCATTCATTCTATCGGAGATGATGCAAATATTATCGTTGCTATTAACATACCTCCGCAGGTTGGTAAGGAAGAACTCTCACGATTCCATGTTCTCCTTATCGACGATGGAAAATGCTATCAGGAGCATGTTCCTGTTTCCGTCTTGAGCAACTGCAAGAAGTAGGATCTGTATGTATTTTCCATATAGCCAGGTTTCATCTACTTGCACAAACGATTTGCAGTGGGGAAATGTGCGCACACATTGATCAAACGTCCAGAACATCTGATGGAAACTTTTTTTTCTCGATTGTAGTTGGTCATCCGGCCCGTAATAAGACCGTGTCTGCAACTCAATTACAGTCCCCGACATGTGTTCCCTTATAGCTGCTATCCATCCCTATAACTCATTGTACGATGTATTGAAATCTCCGTACAATTGCTCCATTGCCATCTGTTTAGCTATCCATGCCTTCCGGTATGATACTCGATACTGGAATCATGCTTGTATTTCGGTAATCAGTACCAAAACTTTAATGGCCGGCATGCCATCCTCATTCACGCCTTCGTCGTCAATATCATTCGGGACCTCGTCCACGACGGGATCACTCTCACTATCAACTTCGTAATCAACAGGATCATTACTATAGTATACATCATCACCAACCACATCAGTCTCGGCTGCAGCATTAAGATCAATATCGATCCCGTGTATAGTTGATTGACTATCAACATCTGATACCGGAACCACCATACATGGTGCTTGAACTCTATCTTCTTCACCTAATGGAGTGGGATCTTCAGTTGCCTCCACACCGGCTAACTCAGCAAATAACTGAATCGGTGCATTTTGGTTACTCCGAGTCCCACAATAAAAAGCGACCATTGTCTCCACGTCTTCATCATCTACAAGTTCCATTTCGATAAATTTTATTAGATCTGTCGAAACTAGAAACTTGTAGAAAAAAATTGATATCCTTCTCCCACAACGTCTATAATTTTTTTCACTAATTTTTTTCCTTCATATCATCAAACGAGATATTTCTATTAAATCTCATTGCTACTTGTTTGCGACATTCAAATATACATCCCACGGTTGTTTTCAAAATTACTCCATCGAAATAAACGCATACAAAAATTGATTCTCCATCTTCAATACTAGATCTATTAAAAAAATTTAAATTTCTTAAAACATTTTGAAATGTAAAAAATTACATAAAATTTTAATGTAAATTTTTGATTCGAAGCTAACAAAATTAATAACCTAACAAAATAACTTTCAAACAATAAAATTACTAACAAGACTCTACATTCTATTTAAAAGAAATAAACCAAAATACCTTATCCTTTCTTTTTTTCTTCTCCCTTCCTTCTTATTTCCGTTCCTCTGCTAAAAATTATGTCTGTGTTTCGGGGGTATATATAGGGAAAAATAGGGTTTTTTACTAAAATAGGCTAAAAAAAATTTTGTACTGAAATAGGTCGTCAGAAAGATTATTTACGAAAATGGTATACTTTTTGCATTGGTGCCTATCTCAGAGGCGCCAATGAATTAAAAACTATTTTTTAATGGCGCCTATTAGATAGGCGCCAATGAATATTTTATATTAAATTTTTTTATAAAATATAATTAATTTTTTTCCCGGGTTAGTATATGACTCGGTATAATACAAAGTAGTGACGTCTATCTCAGAGGCGCCAATGAAGGTGCCTATCTGAGAGGTACCAATAGTGGTGCCATGTTGAGAGGCGCTAATGGCCTGATTTTTCCCTATATATACCCCCGAACACAGGCATAATTTTTACCAGAGAAACGGAAGAAATAAGAAGGAAGGCGGAAGAAAAAAAGAAAGGAAAAGAAGAAGAATGATAAGGTATTTTGGTTTATTTATTTTTAAATAGAATGTAGAGTCTTGTTAGTAATTTTATTATTTGAAAGTTATTTTGTTAGGTTATTAATTTTGTTAGCTTCTGAATGAAAAATTTTGCTTTAAAAATTTTATGTAATTTTTTTACGTTTCAAAACTATTTTAAGAAATTTGAAATTCTTTTTAACAGATCTAGTATTGAAGATGGAGAACCAGTTTTTTGTATGCGTTTATTTCGATGGAGAAATTTTGACAACAACCGTGGGATGCATATTTGAATGTCGCAAACAAGTAGCAATGAGATTTAATAGAAATATCTCGTTTGATGATATGAAGGAAAAAATTAGTGAAAAAATTTATAGACGTTATGGGAGAAGGATATCAAAAGTTTTCTACAAGATTCCAGTTTTGACATATCCAATAAAATTTACCGAAATGGAACTTGTAGACGATGAAGACGTGGAGACAATGGTCGTTCTTTATTCTAGGACTCAGAGTAAAAAAAATGCACCGATTCAGTTATTTGCTGAGTTAGCCGGTGTGGAGGCAACTGAAGATCCCACTCCATTAGGTGAAGAAGATGGAGTTCAAACGCCATGTATGGTGGTTCCGGTATCGTATGTTGATAGTCAATCAACTATACATGGGATCGATATTTATATTAATGCTGCAGCCAAGACTGATATGGTTGGTGATGATGTATACTATAGTAGTGATCTTGTTGATTACGAAGTGGATAGTGAGAGTGATCTCGACATGGACGAGGTCCCGGATGATATTGACGATGAAGGCGTGAATGAAGATGGAAACATTAACGCGTCTTCAGTCGGAAACCAGATTCGTCGTATTGTGATACACAATAATCCTGGGGCACACATGTCTCAGATAAACCCCGATGCGGCACGGGCAGCCGAGTTTGCGGAGTACCCTGAAATACTACCTGCTAACCAAATGGGTGTATATTCTGATCCAGAGGAGTTGTGCGTGGGCTAAAGATTTGAAAGCAAGGAAGAATACATATTTGCCATTAAGCGGTATAGCATGAATATATCAGTAGATTATAAAGTCATCGTGTCTAAACCAACATTATATATTGGAGAGTGTTGGAGGTCGGCAGAAGGCTGCAATTGGCGGATACGAGCTGTATTTATCCAGAAGTCGCAGATGTAGGAGATACGAAAATTGGTTGGGCCTCATACATGTACTTCAACACATATGACAGAAGATCATCGAAAACTTGACTCCAAAAATATCTGTACGTGCATCATGCCAATAGTGAAAAACATGCCGACCATTAAAGTTTCGGTACTGATTGCCAAAATACAAGCACGATTCCAGTATCGAGTATCATACCGGAAGGTATGGATAGCTAAACAGATGGCAATAGAGCAATTGTATGGAGTTTTCGATGCATCGTACAATGAGTTACAGGGATGGATAGCCGCTATGAGGGAACACGTGCCAGGGACTGTAATTGAGTTGCAGACACGATCTTATTATGGGCCGGATGACCAACTACAATCGAGAAAAAGAATTTTCCATCAGATGTTCTAGACGTTTGATCAAGGTGTGCGCGCATTTCCCTACTGCAAACAGTTTGTGCAAGTAGATGGAACCTGGCTATATGAAAAATACACACAGATCCTACTTCTTGCAGTTGCTCAAGACGGCAACAGGAACATGCTCTCGATAGCATTTGCCATTGTCGATAAGGAGAACATGGAATCGTGGGAACTCTTCCTTACCAACCTGCGAGGTATGTTATTAGCAACGATAATATTTACATCATCTCCGATAGAGGGAAAGGATTAATTGCAGCTATTAGGCGTTCCAGTGTACCATGAAGATTTGTTTACTGCATTCGGCACATTGCGGCTAACTTCCAGTGAAATTATAAGAATGCAGACTGGAAGAGACAAGTTGTGAGAATGGGTAAAGAATTACCTTATCTTTTCAATATAAGTTTTAATGTTTTAGAGCAATACTGTAACTTAAATTTTCTTAATACATATACAGCGCATGAGCTAGAGCCACACATTTTTCACCAAAGAATGGCCCGACTTGAGAGTGACATGGAGGGTCAAACCAACACATCTTTTCGGCAGTGGTTAGGTACCATAGAACCGTGGCAATGGGCTCAAAGTTTTGACGAGGGCTTTCGTTATGGTCAAATGACCACAAACTTGGTGGAAGGGATCAACGCTGTGTTATTAAAACCACGGCATCTTCCAATTTCATCTGTCTTCTCGACTACATTCTACAGGTTGGCTACCTTGATGTCAAGAATGGGTCAGCAACAAGTGAACCAGATAGAGGCAGGACACGTCTTTGTCGAAGATATTAGGGATGCAATGGTTGTAAACCGTCGGATGGCGAGGTCGATGACAGTAGAAGTATATTCACGACATAATGAAACGTTTCGAGTTACAGAGACCATTGGTCGTCGACCCGGTATACCACCTAGGTCCTACGGAGTTGATCTCCGAAACAGACGGTGCGATTGCAGGAGGTTTCAAACACTTCATTATCCATGTGCACATGTCGTGGTAGCTTGTGCTAAAGTTGGGCTCAATATAGAACAATTTATCGATGAAGTGTACACCATCGAACGCACGTTGCCTGTATGGGAAAACGAGTTTCCCGTGCTTCCTGACCTATCTACTTAGGAGGTACCTCCGACAACCTTCGAGCTTGTCCCAGACAAAAGGTTGCGTAGGAACCCGAAAGGTCGTCCGCAATTATCCAGAATCCATAACGAAATGGACATTAGGGAGAAATCCGACGGGACGCTGTGTGGCGTATGCAGATTAGCCGGTCATAATCGGAGTAAATGCCCGCTCAGAAACTACCATGTTGGACAATTGTCTCAATCGGGTAGAAATTGATATGTACTTCATTACATAAATTGATGGTTTGAATCATAAATTTGTCTACAATTTGTTACAGTTATGGAGTAATTTGAAATTGCAAAATGAAAAAAAAACATAAAAATTTTATTTACATAAAAGGAAAAAAGTCATTATATAAATACACAGTTGACTATTTAAATTGAAAACGCAAAAAAATTATCTCCATCTGATAAATAAAATGCCAACAAAATTCATTACATAAATATGAGGTTGTTTATTACAAAAACCCCTAAAATTGATGGTTTGATGGTGTGGTTCTAGGGGTATATTTTTGTGGAGCTCGACGCTCACATTGCGGGCGATTACGGCCATCAACATTCTCCTCAACCGTATGTTGGGGTGTGTGAAACATAGATGAAAAATCATGTCTCAAATGCCATCGATGAACTTGAGCTGGGAGGAGAGGAGTACGACGGCGGATACGTGCCGGAAGGAGCGGAGTATTGAGGTGGATGCGAGCTCGCGAAATAGTCATCACCCCCAATTCTAGATGATAAGAACTATCCCTAGAATGTAGTTCTGTCTTTGGTGCATGATACGGATCTGGAAGGGGTTGTGTAATTCGTGTCTTATGCGGAGGGACTACCATCGACCGCCTACCAAGCAGAAATGGTTTCCCTATCTCATAGTACCACTGTATGTATTCTAACGAGGGCTGCAAATCTAGAGCACAATCCATCTGAGGTACCCTCCCGAACCAGTTGTTTCACATCGTAATATATTCTTCGTGCACTTCTCCCTAATTATATCCATACCTCCCCCTCTTTCTCATCCCATGGATCTCCCTCAATTGTACTGGCAGTGTCGGGATATACTATATGCAACCGAATTGCCGGAGTACTCGATTGCCATGATACCACTCCACTACGTCAAAATTTATAATGGGTGCGCTAATGCACCATAGGTTTGAGTGGACGTGGGCAAATGAGGGGATAACTGCCATAATTTTTAGAACAGAATATGACATCCAAATGAACTGCACAGTTAATAACATTGTTATATTAACGCGGGTCGAGTGAGATAAAATAATAAAATCAAGTTTATATTGGAAAAACTTACCCCCTCTCCAGCATGATTCTCAATCATTAAACGGTATATCAGAACCGTGTATGACCTCCCGATACCCAGATTAGTACTCAATCTACGAAAATAAATTGTTAGAATAATATAATATAAAAAAGTCAACTAATTATTATAATGAGTAAAAATTCATCACCTATTAACGAGTGGAAATATATATGATTGATGACTAATGGATGCCAAGAATGACATCCGGTAAAGTGCCCACGACTGCAGCAGTATGAGGCACCCACCCATGTCAACCGCAGAAGGATCTGTTGTCCGACAAAGTTCGCGATACAGAATGGCTAAAACTGCGAACCCCCAACTGTATGAACGAATGTTATGCAAATTGGATAATAGGGGTAAGTACATCAAGTGGACCTTACTGCCATTTGCATCCGGCATGAGTACACCCTCTATAAGGTGCATAATGTAAGCTCAAACGGCCTGCATCACCTCCCATTCATTAGCAGTACTTGGCAAATGCTTAAAATTGGTCTTTAGCCATAAAAATCTCAAACTGGTAAATTTCCCTCACTTGGCGAGCGTCCAAGTAATTCATAGCAAAAGGTAGCCGGCCTAGAGATTGAACTTACGCCCATGACCGCATTCCCGTCTATGGGAAGCCCGAGCTGTACTGCAACATCCTCTAGAGTGACGGTACACTCTTCGCATGGCAAATGAAATGTGTGGGTCTCCGGACGCTATCGCTCGACTAAAGTGGAAATCAAGTCGTATCGCAGATCAAAAGTTCGGATCGATGCCGCTGATCCGAACCCGGCTAACTCTAAGTATGGGATTAGGCGTTCATCTGGCTGAAACCCTACACTATTAACATGGCCACTCAATATGCGGTACGGACCCTGACATTATTAAATTAGCAAAATAGTTAATACAATATAATTTAATTCAGCAAATAACATGAGTATCAAATAAAAATTTTATTACCATCTCATTAATAGTACTATATATGTGATTACTATTATTAATCAAAGAACCCATTTCCGCAAATCAGAATTAAAAAAATGAATTCATTTAATTTGTTTCAAAAAATAATAAATAATGTTAAATAAATACAAAATCAAATAAAATTACATTGTATAAAAGTTACATTATATAAAAATTAAATGAGTTAACAACAACTATATGATTAAAAAGTTAGTTATAATTAAACTTTTAATAAATTGATTTTAATTTTTTTATAAACTTATATGTTAAACTCACCAAATACTAAACTAAACACAACAATTTATAACTTAATCCTAAATTACTAATAAATTAAATTTTAAATAATTACAAACACAAAATTTATAACATAATCCTAAATTACTAACAAATTAATTATAAAATAATTACAATATTCATACAAAAATTACGATATTACAATAGTCATACAAAATTACAATATTCATACAAAAAATTACAATATTCATAAAAAATACAATATTCATACAAAAATTACAATATTACAATATTCATACAAAATACTAATCCAAAACTATAAATACAAAATTAATTATAAAATCATTACAATATTCATACAAAATTACAATATTCATACAAAAATTAGAATATTCATACAAAATACTAATCCAAACTATAAACACTAAACATAAATAATTTATAATTAATAATTAATAACAAAAATTCACAATATCTTAATTAAACTCTTTAAATTATAAAAAATTATTTACTAAAATAATACATTACCTTTTTCTTTCTTTCTTTTTCTTATTCTCTTCTTCTCCTTTCTCTTTTTTTTTTTTTCTCTCTACCGTCCATTGCATGCTTGGGGACCATTTCCTTATAGGCTAAAAATTATGGTGTTGAAGGGACAACACCATGCTGCTCTTGCAGCGGTGCAACGGTGGGCAGAAGGTCACCCATTGGCGCCTCCCTATGAGGCATTTTTAATGGCGCCTCTCTATGAGGCACAATTAGTGGCGCCTACCTGACAGGGGCCACCCGACCCGACCCGTTGACCGTATTTTGACCCGTATTTTTATTTAAATTTTTTTAAAAAAATAAAAAAAATATTTTATTCAAAAAAATTAATAGTTTTTAATTCATTGGCGCCTCTGAGATAGGCACTAGACCTGTCCATGGGCCGGGCCGGAAAAATTTTCGGCCCAACTCTTAGGCCGGGCCTGCCCGCCCAAATATGGGCTGAATTTTGCCCAGTGCCCGCCCGAAAAAAAGAGGCTTGAGCCTGCCCGGCCCGGCCCGATTTTTAATAAACACAAAAAATATTTTAAAATAAAAATAAAAATAAAAATTTTTAAAGTATTTTAAAATTAAAAATTAAAAATAAAAATAAAATATATATTTATTATATTCGGTAGGCTAGCCTGGGCCAAAAAGTTGAGCCGAGCCTGGCCCATTTTTAAACGGCCTCATTTTTTTGCCAAGCCCATATTTCGGCCTAAATTTTACCCTAACCTCCCATATTTTGGGCGGGCCGTCGGGCCGGGCCGGGCCGCCCGGCCCATGGACAGGTCTAATAGGCACCAATGAAAAAAGTATACCATTTTCGTAAATAATCTTTCTGACAACCTATTTCAGTACAAAATTTTTTTTTGGCCTATTAAAAAACCCTAAAATAAGACCATTGACACCTCTCAACATGGCACCACTAATGGCGCCTGTCAGATAGGCACCACCATTGGCGCCTCTGAGATAGGCGCCACTACTTTGTAATATACCGGGTCATTTATTGACTCGGGAAAAAATTAATTATATTTTATTAAAAAAATTTAATATAAAATATACATTGGCGCCTCTGAGATAGGTGCCAATAAAAAAAATGTACCATTTTCGTAAATAATCTTTCTGACGACTTATTTTAGTACTAAATTTTTTTTAATAAAAAACCCACGTACATACAAACTTTTAATCCTTTTTAAAATTATTTTTATCCATTTTGTCTTTACTAATTTAAGTATCAAAACACTCTCCAAACCAAACACCTTTTAATTCATTTTCATTTTTCACTGGATTTAGACTATCTCAATAGTATCAACCTTCTCAAGGCATCAGCAATATCAACTTAAAAACAACGTACTGAGCAGAATGGCTCACTGATCCAGTACCTTGCAGTTGGAATTTGGAAATAGTTTGGGTTGGTAATGTAAATTATTGTAAATCGGATAAATAAATAATTTTATAATTCGGTAGAAGCAATTAACTGCTACAACAATTGAATTAATTAAAAACACAGTGCGCAAAATTCAACATGTTTTTATAAATTCTACGTTACTCCGTTTTAAAGGTAGAGACTATGAAATGAAACAACTCTTTTTGGTATGTTATACTAATATCTTATATCCATAGCATAGGATAATTAAAAATTTCATAAAAAGCAGCTTCCGACATTTATAGTCTAAACATTAAAACTAGATGAAAAACATTATACGCCATATAATTTTGCAATATATAAAACTCTTCTAAGCTGCCCTATAAAGATCCTTGTGGAGGATGGCGCGTGCCTTGCACATCGCTTCCAATGGCTCAACTTTGGGCATGGTGACTCCTTTACCTTCGGTCATATCAATTTCTTCCACACCTACCCTTTTCCATTCGAAGCATTGGATCAATGACCCCAAAGTTAAGTTGACCATACGGTGAGCCATGCTTGCCCCAGGACATGCCCTCCTTCCCATACCGAAAGGCAAGTACTTGTGCCCATGATCTTTACTTTCACTCTCAAACCTTTCCGGCTTGAAACTCGACGGATCATCCCACAACTCAGGGTCTCTTTGTATCGCCCATGCATTGATTAACACAATGGTGTTGCTAGGCACATTATACCCACCTATGGTACAGTCATCGGATGTTTTATGAGGCACTAGAAGTGGGGCGGCCGGGTATAGTCTAAGGGTCTCCGACATCATGTTTTGAAGGTAAGGTAGCTTAGCAATATCCGATTCATCAATCAACCTTTCTTCACCAACTTGAGCATCGATTTCCGCCTTCGCTTTCTTCAACACCTCTGGGTTATTCAGTAAGTTCGACATGGCCCACTCTAACGTCACCGCCGATGTGTCAGTTCCGGCGAAAAGCAATACCTACAAAGCAAGGAGATGGTATCAATCATCATGTATATTTCCTTTGTGCCTTTTAAATAAACTGAGTATAACTTGACTTACAACTATAAGCCCTTTGATAGTCTGATCGGTGTAGTTCTCAGGCTCCGATTCTTGTAAAGAAAGGAGATGATCGATCATCATATTTCCTCCATTTGCATTTCGACGTTCATCGATTAGCCCTTGCAAGAAACCATCCATCCTCTTAAAGAGCTCCAACAGTTTCTTCTCATAATTACCAGCCCAATTCAGTATTGGCAGATAATCTGCCGGATTCCCTGCGCCAGAATATTCAACCACCTCTGCTATGAGCTCCCTAAACTCCTTTGCCTCACCGTCATCACTAACATCTTCACCAAAATATATCTTTCCGGCCATCATTCGCATGAGATTATTAAGTATCAAGTCAGTAAACATTGATTTAAGCTCTACCTTGGCAAAAGCTTCTCGCGAGTTATGAGATAGTTTCAACAACAATCTTCGCACTTCATCTTTTCTGATACCGTGGAACTTGTTGAGACGATTCGGTGAGAAGATTTCGATTGTACAAATACGACGGAGGTTACGCCAATAATCACCATATGGCGCGCTTACGACGGTGGTGTGGTTATAACCCAGGTGTTTGCTCAACAGCAAGTTGGGGCGATTGGCTAACACGATATCGTTCTTGGTTAAGCATTCCTGGATCACTGAGAGTGATGAAACGACCACGGCAAGGCGTGAACCCAAGCGAAGAGAAAAGACTGGACCGAGCTTTTTCGAAAGCTGGAGGAAGGGACGGTGAAGAGGTGGGTTTATTAGCAAGTGAAGGTGGCCAATGATGGGAAGGGAAAGCGGACTGGGCGGCAAGTTTTCATGGCGATGTTTTGATTGAAACAAGAAGTTGAAAGCCAGGAAAAGAAAAAGAAGAGCAAGAGATGCGTAAAAAAGGGTGGATTCTTCCATGTTTAATTTGGTTAAATTTCTAGTTCTAGTTGGGTCTGCTTAAATACAGTAATGTAATTAAAAAGATATTGACTATTGACTTACTATCTTCTCTGTCCTTAATTATCTGCATTCCGGTCAACATAATGTGTTTACTTTTTAGCGAAATTAGGTTTGATCATTCGGGACGAGGATGAAATTTCTACCAAAAACAAAGAAAAATAATTAAAATAATATTTCAAAGGTTTTCTATTTCTTTTTGAAACTTATTCTTTAATTTTGAGTTAATAATAATTTTGGCCACTAATATTTGTATCTTTTGTCAAAATGGTCTTAATTGTATTTTTAATCTTTTTGGCCATCAATCTTTGTTCTTTTCTACAATCTGATTTTTCTAACTGATTTAATGAAAGTACCTTTAAAAAGTTAACGAGGATGATGTGTAATTTCATATGTGAAATATTTTAATGAAATGTAATTTATTACTTAGATAATCCAATAAGATAATTACACGTGAAAATAATAAAATAAATAAATGATACATTAAATTAAAAAATTCTTAATTTAAAAAATAAACATAATTATCTAAAAAATTAACTCAAGAAAAAATTCCCAATAAACAAACGTATGAAAGATTAAAACCTTTTGTTCAAAAAAGAAAGATTAAAACCTTTTGAAAGAAAAAAGAAAGATTGAAACCTTGAATTTATTCATTAAATTTGTTAGAAAAATAGATTGAAAAAAAAGGTTGATGGCCAAAAAAGCTCAAAAATACAATTAGGGTCATATTAACAAAACATGCAAATACTAGTGGCCAAATTTATTATTAAGTCTAAAAATTTTTATTCTTCCATTTAATTTTTCTGTTAAAGTTAACAATATTAAAGGTAAATTAATTTTTTAATCCTCAATATTTATAATTTTTGTCAATTTGATCCTTACCTTTTAAAAACAAAACAAAAATTAAAATTAACTTTTTTCATATTTTAAATGAAAACATAAAATTGAAAATATATAGTTTTTAAATTTAAAAATTATAATTTAAAAAATAAAAAGATTACTAAAAAAACTCTTTGAAATAAAAAAATAAAATGATTTTAAATATATATATATATATAATAAATTCAATATTATCTAAACTGAATCGAACCGTCTAGTTGGATTAGGAATGGGGTGGGGTATTAGTCCAGTGAGGGAAAAAATCGGTTGACCTACTAATGGGCTAATTGATCCAAACTAACAAATCAATTGAACCAACAATTAAATCGATTTTGAACTCGTTTGACCAATTGGCTCTTAAAATAACCGGTCCAGCTAGTTCAAAGCAAATAAATTATTAAAAATAAAAAATAGAAAATTTATTAAAAATAGTTTAATTGCGAGTTCAACTAAATTTTTTTAGCTCAAGTCAATCAGTCCATATTGATCCACGAGTCTACCATTTTAAAAAATTTTAAACTATTTTAAACTTCAACATTTATAGTTTTTATTTTCAATTTGGTCATATCGTTTAAAAGTTCATACATTTTTTAAAAGAAATTATTTTTTCTTATTTAGAAAAACATAAAATTTAAAATTAATTTTTAAAATTTAAAATAAAACTCTTTAAAATTATAAAAAATAAAAAGATTTTTAAAATCTAAAAAATTTCAAAATTCAATGTTATCTAAATCTAACTAGACTATTTGGATCAAGAACCAGTTGGGGTATTAGTCCGATAAGAGGTAAAAAATCGATTGACCCACGAACCGGTATAAAATGGTTGAACCGGACTATAAAACTAGTTGAACTACAGTTGAACTAATTTTTATATTTTTAATATTTTTTAATTTTAAATTTTTAATAACTTATTTGCTTTGAACAGGCCAAACCTATTAGTCTAGAAACTAACTGATTAAATATAGTTTAAAATCAGTTCAATCGGCCTGTATTGGTTCAGAATTGAACTAATTTTTTACATCTTGTGATGAGGGAGAGGAAATTGAAGAATAGGAGGAAAGAAACTAAAGGTGAATAAGAAAGTATGATTATAGGAACTTCCAGGAGGAGATTGTTCATAGTTTCCACAGCTGAAATCAATCTTCAACTAATCCATCACTTCGATTTCACGTTTAATAATGTTAATTGTCTATACCAAAATTACCACTTCCAAAACATCTCATTCGTTAAATGTAAATAATCAAATATGAAGGGGTGGCCACCCTATCTTTAATTTGATTTCAAGGTATTACCGGTTCAAGTTGAAAGTTGATCCTCCCCAGTCTATTTTCTATATTTCTAATTTATATCACATAAAATTTAAATAAATAATATTACAATATAAATATTAACATACTTAATATAAAATTTGATTAAATTAAAATATATAAAACTATTAAATGTTAAATTAAAAATAATATAAATTTATTTAAAAAATTTAGAAAAAGTAATATTAGTCATACCAAAAAGGATTTCAGTTAGCCACTTACAAATACGAACGAGTTGGTGCAAAATTTTAGGCTAACATTTCAAGCTGGGGTTGGGGAAGTATAAAGTAATGTTAGTATCATGTTTAAGCCTAACCCGAACCCGACTAGACTCAACCCATGAACACCACTAATTTAGAATAAAGTAGATTTTTTTCATACAATGCCTAAACTATTTATAATTTTTAATTATTTAAAGTGGAAGATATTTTATGTTTAATGTTGTTCGAAGTCACATTAAAACAACAATAATATCAACTAAACTAAAATCCAGTTAACAATAAAATAAAGGTTTTAAAGAAAAAAAAACAATATTGTATTTCTTTTGGGCAATTATTTAGTATATAGGCGTAAATTTTTTATTCCATAAACAGAGTTGAGATTTTGTCACAGTATTATTTATTTATTTTTAATTTTTAAATACAAATTAAATACACATGAAAAAAATCTCAACACACTTGTGGAGTTAAATAATTATATGCTTTATACATATATTTAAATAGATAGAGCATAAATAAAAGAATTAATCAAAATAATAGTTTGGTTAATCAGTGAAGAAAATTATAAATTATATTTTATTTTTTCAATTATATATTTTCAAAATCAAAATATTCTTGTAATTATCACATAAATAATTTTAAATTTAACTATTTTAAATATTTTTGAAAATATACGAACTATTTAATTAAAAGTATTGTTTTATTTAATTAATTCATAAAATTAACAATAAATTTGAATAAGCATTTGCAATTTTCCAAAATTATATGTGTTTAATCATTTTCTTATTTTATATTTATAAATTAATAAAATGAAATTTAGGGCTTTAATATATAATTTAAAAATAGAAATCGATTTATTAATAAAAAATACCATTTAATTGTATAAAGTTTAAACGCATGGTTGATAATTGAGTTGATATTAAAATACTTTAATTAAGAAATAAAATGTGATGAAAAGGGCATATAAATCATTTTATATCTAAAATAAATTACTTTATCAAAAATGTTTATACATTGGGTTGGGTTTAATCTGTCGAAACCATTTTTTGAAAAGAACGGGAGTCAACTTTAAAAACGAAAATGGAG
Organism: Gossypium raimondii; assembly: GCF_025698545.1. Taxonomy (NCBI): domain Eukaryota; kingdom Viridiplantae; phylum Streptophyta; class Magnoliopsida; order Malvales; family Malvaceae; genus Gossypium; species Gossypium raimondii. Next base: position 38,482,327 of record NC_068575.1, on the reverse strand, counting down.
TCGCCACCAATCTCTTTTTTTTTTGAGGTGTGATCGGGTCACCTTGAGACATTTGATTTACTAAAATAACGATTTTGGTCTACGAAGTTTGAGAAAATAGGTTTGGGAGTCGGTTACGCACGAGAAAGGGTCAACACCCTCGTAACGCCCAAAATTGGTATTGGGTTGATTGTTTAATGTCTTAAGGTCGAATGTCAAAAGATTAAAAAGCAATTTCCCTCTTAAAATCTTTATTGAAATTTATTATTTTGAAAACTAAAAAAATTTGGTCATCTTGCTTCAATGAAGAAATCGCAACCCCGTAAGTTAGGGTACGGTTCTTTGAAGTTCCGATGACAATATACGAATTTGCTTTTATTAAAAACCTCGTCTTGAGATAACAAAATGTCGGATCCAGTGAGTTAGGATATAACATTTCAAATTCTCGAGATAAGCTTGGTTTTAAATTTTTATCAAAATTTTGTGTATTTGAAAACTAAAAATGTTTAGTCGTTTTAGTTTGACGAGAAAATTGAAACCCAGTAAGTTAGGGCACGTTTCCTCGAATTTCCAAAGACGACATGCAGCTTGCTTTCAATTTTATTTAAAAACATATGCTTTTGGACATAAAAAGGTCATTTCGAGTTAGCAAGAAAACCAAGACCCCGTAAGTTAGGATACGATTTTCCGAAACCTCGAAACACATTATAAAGCCGACTCAAAATGTATTTAACTGATTGGTTTGACATAAAGAAAAACAATTAATAATGATTTCATACATTGAAATTTAATTCACGATACGATAACGAGAAATAAGAGCGTAATTGCATGCATGGTATAATAATACATATCAAGAATATAAAATAATATGTAAATAAGAAAGAGCAAATTAAGGTATACATATATATATATCAACAGCCTCACATCATATATTATGCTAACATTCAAAGGTTAATGAATTAAAAGTCAATCAAAGCACTAAACAAATTAACACACATAAATTTATACAAGTTTTTACATAAAAAATATTCACAAAAGGAAATTTAAAATCATCAATACAAACAATACATTATATGCATAGAATTTCAAAATAAATAATATATATGAATTTGAAATAGATTTAAAATGAAAAATAAAAAAATACTATGTGAAGAAATAATATCTAATTGAATTTTAAAATAAGTATATTATAAGAAGAGAATTAAGATAAGTACATACAAGATAATATACATATATCCATTGATCTCACTAAATAATACATGAAAACTTTATATAGATAATAATGTGTGCATATAGCAATATATAAAAAGTTTAAGTAAACAAAGCATATAATAAAATGGGGTCTTGAAGTACAAATTATATATAAAATAGGTTTTATTAAAAACATAAACATATTTAAAAGGAAACTTATAGGTACTAAATATAATAATATGAAATCAAGATAAAAAAATATAAACTACGTATGAATATATAAAATAATATTATACAAAAATGTTATCATATAAATCTTTTAAAGCATAAAAAAATACAAGTGAATTTATAAAATAAAATCATTAAAAATATTATATTGGATTTTAAAAAATAAAATAGTACATTATAAAATTAAATAATAACATATGATAATAAAAAAACTAGAATAATAGTACATAATAGAATAAAATTACATATAAAAAATTAGATAAATTGCCATAAAAATAATGCTAACAATAACAACAACAACAACAACAACAACAACAACAACAACAATAATAATAATAATAATAATAATAATAAGATTAATTTTAAAAAAACCAAATTACAAAAAGGATTAAATAACAAATAAAACCAAATCAATAGGAAATAAATGAAATTAAAATAAAATGGAGGATTAAACTGCAACACACAAATTACATGGGGGCCAGATTGGAAATATTCCACCTCCCAAAACGCTGCGCAGCGACATGGATTAAAATGCCATAAAGGTAAAATATCTGGGCCAAATTAAAAGAGGAACAACAGGCCTAATTAAAATGCATCGCAAAAAAGGAGGCCTAACTGCGCAAATTTCCCATTTAGGGCAAGAACGCGCAGACCCTGCTTGCGGATCAGGTCGACGCGCGAATCTTGCCCTTATCCAAACGGCGTCGTTTCGGTATATTATTTAAACCAATTTCTTTAACAAAAAGAGATATTTGCAACCAAAAAAATAAAATAAAAAAAATCAATCTAAAACTTTCTCTGCTAGGTTTTTTTCCTTAACCCAGCCCCAGCCGCCACTGCCTTGTCTCCGCCAAAGCTCCGCCACGGATGGCAGTCTGAGGAGATTGGACCTTTGGTAAGTACCTCCTTCTTTCCCTTTTTATTATTCTAAAAAAAATGAAATGAAAAGGAACGAAAAAAACTCGAAGAAAATAAAGAACGCTAAAATCACCTTTCGATTTTTTTTATTTCTCTTTTTGGAAAAATATCGATTTCTTCTTTTTTCTTCTATAAAATCCTCCATTTTTTTCCTTATATTACAGAAAACATTTCCTTTTCAGTCTAAAAAATTGTGAGATTCCTCTAAACACCTGTCTTGCTCAAAAGGAGATTTTGAGTCTGAAGCAGCGTCACTCATATCATTGATATCCGGGGACCTATGGTAGATGCCAAAGAATATATAAAGAATGTATAAATTTATGAATAATTATTTGTACAATATGATTATGAATGACTAAAAGAATGATGTGGAAGAAAATCCAAAAGAATGAAAGAATAATTACTCGAAAAGAATGAAAGAATATTGGCTCAAAAAAATGAATGAGAAAATGTATTTTATTAGAATAATGTCGTTCAAACATGAGCATATTTCACAAAGGAATTTCTATTTTTAGGCTAAAAACAATAAGGATCTTCTGAACATTACTCTGAATAAGCTCTAAAAACTATAGGGATCTCTTCCGCAGTCCAATTGTTTAGCTCGCTCCCAAGTTTGTAAGGGCGAATCTCTAACAAGGTCTCTCCTTCAGTTGTATCTATGGCATTGATGTGAACATTTCCCAGCATTTCTTCAATACTTTTCTCTTTGGGTATTCTTCGCTTGGGATGAATGAACCCCCTGATACAAAGGTCTTGGATATGTGGGGAAAAGTCATAGGCTTTCACTTAACTTCATCTCCACTCAGGCGTGCCCTTCTTCTCTCTTGCCTTTTTTTTCCATTTTCTTTCTCTTTTGTTTTATGTCTGGTCTATAGCCTAAGCCAAAACGATCAAACTTGTCTTTCAGCATTGGTGCCCCAACTCCTCTTTGAAGATGTCTTCCCAATCCTTTTCTCGGTACAACTCTTTTTCTCACCATCAATTGAAGACCTATTTTTGTAATCTTGGATATTTTTGGCATTAGGATTCTGCTCCCCTCAGTAATAAATGTTGCATTCACGAACTCTAAGAATCGGAAAGAACATTCCACTGCCTCATATTTGGTCACCACGTATGGTGCATCACTAGTTATTGACGCGATAATACCCTCTTCGGCATTTATTGTCACCAACTGTCTTTCTGACACTAACTTCAACTTCTGATGTAGTGATGAAGGTACAACCCCTGCCGAGTGTATCCAAGGTCTCCCCAACAAACAATTATAGTAAGGCTTGATATCCATTATAAGGAAGTCCACCTCATAAGTAGTCGGGCCAATCAGCAATGGTATCTCAATTCTTCTCATAACCTTCCTTTCTGTTCCATCAAATGCCCTTACTATATTCTGGCGCTTCTTCATATGTAAGCTATCTACAGGTAGTCTATTAAGAGTGGATAAGGGCAATACATTCAATGCGGATCCATTATCGATAAAAACTCCCGGCAACGTGTACCCTTTGCACTGAGTAGTAATGTGCAGAGCTTTAGTGGACCCCATACCCCCAGACAATATTTCCTATTTATTGAAGAAGATAAAATTATCGGCATTTATATTGTTGACCAATCGATCCAATTTTTTGACAGAAATATCATTAGCCACATATGTTTCGTTCAACACTTTCATCAACGCACTTCGATGTACTTCTGAACTCAAGAGAAAAGCTAATACAGATATGCGAGCTAGTTGTTTATGCAACTATTCCACGACACTATACTCGCCGTGTTTCAAAAATTTCAAGAATTCTTTGGCTTCTTTTTCTTTTATTGACTCATTAGTCAATAACTTAGATTCAACTACCTTCTCCTTCTTTTGCTCTGCCATCAAAATTTTTCCTTTTGCTAGTTCTGCTCGGGCATGTATCAAATCGTAGCGCTTCCCACTACGCATATAAGAACCTGCCTCTTGGTTTCCTTTTGCAATACTAACTGAAGCTTCCTTTCTCGGGACTGTTACATTGCACTCATAATTCCAGGGGACCTTTTTGCTATCCTTATATGAGAAATTTGATGGTTTCTGAATTACGATCTTTGGTGTCACCTGTGCCCCTACCTCGTTAATATTAGGGCGCGAGATGATAATCACAGGATGATTTACTTTCAGAATTCTCATCATTGACTCCGACGCGCATATGCTTCCTTTTTCCTCTACTTCTTCATAAAACTCTATTTCTTTATTATCCATCATGCTCTGGACCAGAACTCTGAATTCTTCACATCTTTGGATTTCGTGCCCCACCTCATGATGGAACTCACAATAATTTTTGGTCTCACCACCTTCCTCTAAATCCAAAATGATTAACCCTCTTCTTGCCATCTCTTCCCAAACCCATTTCAAAGGGGTTTTCACTTCAGCAATATTTGCCTTGACCTTTTTGTTATCCTTATATGAGAAATTTACTGGTTTTAATTACGATCTTTGGTGTCACCTGTGCCCCTACCTCGTTAATATTAGGGCACGATATGATAATCACAGGATGATTTACTTTCAGAATTCTCATCATTGACTCCGACGCGCATATGCTTCTTTTTTCCTCTGCTTCTTCATAAAACTCTATTTCTTTATTATCCATCATGCTCCGGACCAGAACTCTGAATTCTTCACATCTTTGCATTTCGTGCCCCACCTCATGATGGAACTCACTATAATTTTTGGTCTCACCACCTTCCTCTAAATCCAAAATGATTAACCCTCTTCTTGCCATCTCTTCCCAAACCCATTTCAAAGGGGTTTTCACTTCAGCAATATTTGCCTTGACTCTTTTCCCTATATTTTCACTCATCATGTTTACCCCATTATCAGTATGATTGGGTAACAGATTTTCTATACCAGATGTATCATCTACCTTGACAACGACCATATTAATGAGCCTTTCAACAAGCTTTTTAAAAGCAGTACAATTTTCTATATAATGCCCCGTAATTCCTGTATGGTAGTCACATTGTGCATTCGCGTCATACCATTTGGGATACGGAGGTTGTAAAGGGCTCAAGTAAAAAGGGGAAACAACGTGTGCATTAAATAAACTCTGATACAACTCCTTATAAGACATTGGAATTGGTGTGAACTGGGGCTTCTCAGCACTTTGCCTCACACCAGATTCTTGTTTTAATGAACCCTGTTGATTAGCAACCACCTTTCTTGGTTGATTCACCGTAATTGATTTGTTGTATGTATTCACGTTGTTTACCTCATTTTCTTTTTTCTTTGAGGCTTGCCTTCTGTTATTTTCTCCAACATCAATCTTTCCGCTCCTTATGGCACTTTCAATCATTTTACCATTCATGACTATGTCAGAAAAGCTTTTTGTGGCACTTCCTAACATATGTGTGATGAATGGGGCTTTTAGTGTATTTATAAAGAGCATTGTCATTTCTCTTTCTAGGAACGGTGGCTGGACCTGGACAGCAACCTCCCTCCACCTCTGTGCGTACTGCCTAAAACCTTCATTGGACTTCTTTTCCATGTTTTGCAAGGTAATTCTATCAGGAATCATTTCTGCTACATGACTGTACTGCTTCATAAAAGCTTGTGCCAAATCCCTCTAAGAACTAATTCTAGTACGGCTCAATTGATTATACCATTTAGATGCTGCACTGAATATACATATATACATTGATCTAACTAAATAATACGTGAAAACTTTATATAGATAATAACGTGTGCATATAGCAATATATAAAAAGTTTAAGTAAACAAAGCATATAACAAAATGGGGTCTTGAAGTACAAATTATATATAAAATAGGTTTTATTAAAAACATAAACATATTTAAAAGAAAACTTATAGTTACTAAATATAATAATATGAAATCAAGATAAAAAATATAAACTACGTATGTATATATAAAATAATATTATACAAAAATGTTATCATATAAATCTTTTAAAGCATAAAAAAATACAAGTGAATTTATAAAATAAAAATCATTAAAATATTATATTGGATTTTAAAAAAATAAAATAGTACATTATAAAATTAAATAATAATATATGATAATAATAAAAAAAGAATAATAGTACATAATAGAATAAAATTACATATAAAAAATTAGATAAATTGCCATAACAATAATGCTAACGATAATAATAATAACAATAATAATAAGATTAATTTAAAAAACTAAATTATAAAAAGGATTAAATAACAAATAAAACCAAATCAACAGGAAATAAATGAGATTAAAATAAAATGAAGGATTAAACTGCAACACGCGAATTACATGGGGGCCAGATTGAAAATATTTCGCCTCCCAAAACGCTGCGCAGCGGCATGGATTAAAATGCCTTAAAGGTAAAATATCTGGGCCAAATTAAAAGAGGAACAACAGACCTAATTAAAACGCATCGCAAAAAAGGAGGCTAACTGCGCAAATTTCCCATTTAGGGCAAGAACGCGCGGACCCTGCTTGCGGATTGGGTCGACGTGCGGATCTTGCCCTTATCCAAATGGCGCCGTTTCGTTATATTATTTAAACCAATTTCTTTAACAAAAAGAGATATTTGCAACCAAAAAAAAATTAATCTAAAACTTTCTCTGCTAGGTTTTTCCTTAACTCACTTCAATCGCCAAGCAGTGTCTCTCTAAAGCTCACCATGGGATGGCGGTCTAAGGAGATCGAACCCTCGGTAAGTACCTCCTTTCTTTCTCTTTTTATTATTCTAAAAAAATGAAATGAAAAGGAATGAAAAAAACTCGAAGAAAATAAAGAACACTAAAATCACCTTTCGATTTTTTTGATTTCTCTTTTTGGAAAAATATCGATTTCTTCTTTTTTCTTCTGTAAAATCCTCTATTTTTTCCCTATATTACAGAAAACATTTCCTTTTTATAATTTTTGCTATCTTTCTGTTATTTTAGTGCCTTCCCTTGCGGTTTGTGGTTCGTTGCAGGTACATACTGGAAGGAGAACGTACGTGGCATATGCAGAGGGTGATAACCACTAGCACACACGTGCGGAATGGCCTGATTTATCTACGGTACTGCTGAGGTAGGGAGGCTAGGGTTTTTCTATTTTCTGAAATTTTTTTTTCGGGCCACATTGTAATTGGGCTGGGGTTTTGGGTTAATGATTTGGGTTTGTAGGTTTTATTTGGGCTGGGCACTTTTATTTATTTTTTGGGCCCGGGCTAAAATTGGGTATTACATAATCTATGTATAATATTAACATAATTCATGATTACTCAAACCTGGTTTACGATCCTAGAGAAACTTTGAATCCCACATCGATTGTTTACTAGAGTTGCTCTCAGCATATAGCAAATGATTGCTGATGTTTATCTATATAAGTACATGGGTAAGAGGTCATGTCGATTGGGAGACATGGAGGAAGTGACACGTGTCCACTATTCAAATCCAAATGCAAGTGTAAAGAGGTCCATTATGATTCAATCTTTGGATATGAAGGAAGACCTAACAAGGAGTATTATAAGTCATACTACTATTAATAGAAAAGTAGACAAACAAAGATCAGGAAGAGACCCCCTTTCCATGACATCTTCCCCTTTGTCATAAGACCATACGAGAGATCCTCCCTACAACCACTGTATGAACCGTCATAAACTTTTTACCCTCATCATTGTATCAACAATTTGGTGTGTCGAATGTAGATTAACATGGTTGATCTCTATGAGAATATCCACAATCACCAAGCTCAAAACCAAGAAAATGCCCTAGGAAAAGATTGTCCTTTAACCAGCAACCAACCCTAGTCCCTTGGATATTTATGATTAGCAAAACATTCGCTCCAAGGATGTTGGTAAATTTTTTTATGCAAAAAGATTTTATCCCATAATGTAACTTTAAATTTTTTTAATAAAATTGGATCTTTAGTTATGATATTTGTAGTAATAAATCTCACTAAATTTAACACATGTGTTTCTGAGTTAAGGAGTCTTGATGAATTCTGGATCTAACATCCAATTCCTTTTAGCATTCCACCGACAGATCTTCGTTATTCTCGAACCCTTGGATGCTAAGAGAGTGGGCTCTTAATCGAATACAAGATGTAAACTGAAACTTTCTAGTGAAGAAAGTTGACTTTCTTCATGGGGAAACCAAAATCGAAAAATTTTTTATTGCAAATTTGAAATAATTGTCAAGGAAATTGCAATTATAGCCTTCCAAATTTGAATCTAAACTACTAATGAAAAATAGAATTTATTTGAACCTAAATAAAATTTTCTAAAATTAGAAAGAGTATCCTCTTATGTTTTGTTGTATATTTTTAGCTGCCTTATAGTCCCCATATATAGGGAAAAAAACCAAAAGTTCTTATAGAATAGGAAGAGGAAAAAGTAATATTTTAATAGAAAACCTAGAGTTCTACTAGGACCCAATGTGGTGGGCAGCACACACACTAGGATTCTCCTTGTGTGCTGCCCCACTCTATACAAATATGAGTTCATTACTCCTTTAATGTATTGAGTATAGTTATATATGCTATCTAGTTTTAAATTAAAACAAGCTCATATAATTATCCAACCCAATAACTTATTTTCTATTGGCATAATGTCAAATTTAGTCCTTAACATTTACATTTTTTGTCAATTTGGCCTTTATTCTTTTTTTTAAGCTAAATTTGACCCTTAACCTTTTAAAAAGAGTCAATTTTGACATCAACCTTTTGAAAACTAGTCAACATAATTTTTTATAACGAGAATGTCAACTAAAATGTTAATTTTTAAAATACGGCAACCTACATGACAATCCACATGCACTCCATGCTAATTTTTTTGAATTTTTATGAACTTTTTATATTTTTTAAATTTTAATTTAATTTAATTTAATTTAATTTTATAATTTTTGAATTATTTGTTGACGTGACATATATCACAAATGGTGTTATGTTAACATGATGTGCATATGGATTGCAATGCGAGTTTCCATACTAACAACGTTACAAATTAATATTTTAGTCAATATTTCCGTTAAAAAAATGATTTGACTCTTTTTCGAAAGGTTAAAGGCCAAATTTAGCTAAAAAAAAGAATAAAAGCCAATTTGACAAAAAATGTAAACGTTGAGGGCTAAATTTATCATTATGCCTTTTCTATTCCCAAAATATTAAATAATTAATTAAATTAAATTATTTTTTCAACCCAATTATAATTTCATCAAAGTCATGATAATTTTATCATATTAGAATATATGAGTAAATAAATTTAATTGTCCTACTCAAGAAAGTGCGATGATTAAATAATTTATTTTTCACTTTGGAATCAATTATTTTATTACATTTAATTAAATAATCTAAAGAAATTAAATTAAATTTTATGTTTTATATTGTTCCTTCCGAGAAAATGTATTTACCGTGAATAGTAATTCATACAATTTAATTCTCATTCATTGTTTTCATCCATTCATTATTTTGGTTTTAATTTGAACCCATACGCATTTGTGTTGAGCTAGCGGAGGTATCAAATGGACATATATATATATTTAAGAATTAAATAATTTGTAATTAATTTTGACTTTACACCTATTAATTACAAATCATTTGATTATGGAGTCAATCCACTAACAGTATCATGATTGATCTCCCTATTATACACAATTACGGAATCAATTTAGAATTATGCTTTTAGTGGATTTAACACGAGCTATGAATATATCAAAGCATATGAGTTAGGTACACATAATGACTCACTTATTCAGGATTAAGGTAAGTCACACTATGCACGTTACAAGTGAATAAAATCATTAACGAATTCTGTAAATTTTACTTGGGTTCTGTTCGATGTATTGTTAGTCCAAACAATTACAACTATATTTATATTTTTTGGGAGTCAACCGCTTTGATACCCAAGACAGTATATCTCCCCAACTGGACTTAATAGACAACACAATAGTTCCGTGAATCAATTTCTCATTTTGATTCCTTAGACTATGAACCATTTAGGTTACCTACTAATATAAATTGTCTTTTTGCATCATGATAAATCCCTATGATGTATCTTAATATTAGTTAAACTTTAGGTAATTAATGAGCTACTATTCACTTATTCATTTTGCTTTTCATACAAAAACCATTAAGGATAATCATAATTTTATTTAACTGATTTGTTCAGAAAATTCCAAGCATAATGAAAAATTCATTGCACTAAGGGCACAAAATCCTAACAGGATCATACTACATTCCCTAATCAAATACCTTTTTTCACCTCATTCTCTTAGAATTCGATCAAACCATGTCAACCCTAAAATCTAACTCATAACACTTTTTTGGAACTTTAGGAGCAAATGAAAATTATGCAAGAATTATCCAAACAAATATTTAGCTTATTCAAGAATTAAGAGCAAATCAAGGTCCCCCTCAATGCCAAAAACCTTAAGGTAAAGAAAAATTCACCTCCTTTCACCTTGACTAAAATAAGGAGAATACTGAAGGTAACCCTTAAATTTTACATTCTCCTTACAAAGTCAAATGAAACCCATAAAAAAACTACAAGCATTAAAAAGAGGAAAGGTTAACGATGTTGAATGTTCATTTTGCTCTAATAGTCCTTTTGCCCTACAAATTACTGAAAAGTATATGTGTAACACCCTATACCCGACTCGATCGTCAGGTCTAAGTTATAAGGTGTCACATTTTTTGCTGGAGCAACTACAATTAAAATACAAAAGAAGTTATACCATTAAATGATGAATTCTACCCAATACAGGCATACAATACAATATGCATATGTATCAAGGTCTTAAACGAGCTTACGAAAGCTCTAATGCTAAATCGGGATTGATTTGGGACTAAAATATAATGTTTCAAAAGTAGGTTGACCTCGCAATGTAAGGGGGATTTCTCGTTGTGACGTGACAAACTGTAGGCTTCATTGCAATGAACATCCTCGATGTTGCACCATGGCATGATGACTAGATCTCGTTGCAGCAACATACATTTGATGTCGCGACATTATATATTGTTTCTGCAGTTCCTAATTGAACATTACTTGTAAATTTTTCAGGCAAATATAATACACACTCACACCTAAAGATCAACCAATATATGCAACTTTCTAGCATCAATTCAAACACTTCAATACCTTATTCACATTATGCCAATTCTTTATCACCTATAGGCTAACCATTTAGTGTAATCCATTCAAATCCTATACATTCATACCTATTTCACCAAGAACATTAACATTTATAGCATTTCATACCATTTCAAACCATATTTAAATCCATTTACAAGCTATATTCAATTAACTAACTTCATACATCAACCTTTTAAACCAAAATTGCATATAAACATAGTTTTGTACCAAATTTGACTCAACCTAGGTACATGCCATATAACTAACAAAAGGAAATACACAAACATTGTTGAGTTTGGGATCTTTGAATGGATTCTAATGTCGATGCTTGATATCTCAATTTAGACCTAACCTGTGCAATGAAAACAAACCGTACGCTGAGCGATAAAGCTGAATGATATTTTTATAATTTAATCAATATAACATAAAATATAATCAATAGCATAAATATTATGATTGCTAAGGTAAATTAATACTAGTTTACCATATAGCAAATCTCATCCAATACATCAACATATATACATATACCACAATTATACCAAATACTTTGAATGAATCACTTATACATTATTAGAATTAATCAAGTCAAATGGTTATATTACAACAATATTTCAACGCCAATAAAATCCATACAACTATTCAATTTGCAACATTTGATTAATCCACATTTTATTGCCAACAAAACCTAATCATTTGATACCTTACCATCTCAGCCCTCAGGCTCGTTAACTAGTTTGCATGGTCTTTCACATACTATTAATAATCAAATATTGAATATAAGTACCTGTAATTCAACTTCGTTACATTTAATCAATTTCAATTTATCATTCAACCGGTTCACAATTTATATCCCCTATTAACTATTAGATTTGGTGCCTTAAGTGTAGTATTTTCATCAATATACACTTGTAATTTTTTTCAAACAAATTGGTTAATAAAAAAAATCCATTGATTACATTAATATAATTTGTATAATTGTCATCACATGGTTTTTGCACGCAAAGCAAAATGGAAGAAAATGTTTAACTAATACTAAACGGTATTACGTGGTCGGATCATAGTACAGAAATGAAGCTTGTACTAGTAGACGAACCTAACCGTGTCTTTAGTTTAATCAGAAATGAACAAACCAATTGAAAGACTAATATGTCGTCTATCAAGTTCAATTGGAGAGATACCTTGTCTTGGGCATTAGAGCAGATGACTCCCAAAAGATAGAGACATAGATGTAACTGACTGGACTAACAGTACATCATACATGACTCAAGCAGAATAGATCTTGAAATCATTTATGGATTTATGGACATGTGTGGTGTAACACCCTTAGCTCGTCTCTGTTGTTAGATTAAGGTTACAGAGTATTACCATAAATTTCAAAACATTTAAATTCAAACTGGAACAATTATACAAATTATGTCATAACAATCAATAACTCATATAAATGAAGGTAAAAATACAATTACGGGGCTTAAATAGAGCTTATGAGGCCCTAAAAATAGTTTAGGAACATTTTGGGATCAATTCGAAACAAATTAAAAAATTTTGGAAAAACTTAAAACTTTTGAAAATAGGGGTCACACGGTCGTGTGACATAGCCCAAACCGTGTGGACATTCGAAATAAGGACACACGGTCGTGTCTCAGCCCATGTGTTCATTCCTGTGAGTATTCAAAATAAGGTCACACGGTCATGTCGCAAGCCGTGTGAAACCTATACCTAAAATAATAAAGACACACGGCCATGTGAGGTGACCGTGTGTGGCACACGGCTGCATGACTGCTGTGTGCTACAAAGTTTTCCCCTAAAACAAGCCATTTTTAACCCAACTGCTTAAGTACCAAGACATACCAAAAACACATGTTTACAAGCCTTCAAAACACAATCAAATAGACTCAAAACATCCCAAAACAATCAACTTATGTGCCTAACCTTATGCCTTTATTGACACCACAATTCAAACATCAAAACAACCCAAAAACAATGCTAGGTTCTCAAGTCACACACATATATCAACCAATTATACTTGACCACCTAAATCATCTTACAATCAAGACAAACCTTATGATTTCTCTATTTATGGATTTGCATTCATTTATACCATTTCACCATATGACATCATTCACTACACTATAGAACAATATGACCAAAATATGTACTTATGAGCCTTTACAAGCTAAACCTTAAAAGCATGTATATACAAGCACCAAAAATCCATCTATGGCAATATTTTTCAAGTATAACAAGTGTAACACCATGAATAATTTAACTTTGCTTCTGTGAGTCATGTCAAAAATGAGTATCTACTTTAGTGGCAAAGTGTTCTGGATGTGAGTTTGGGGTCTTGGGTTCAAGTCTCACTTTTAGAAAATATGTTATTTTTTATCTTACCGTTGTCCCTCTTAGGTGGGTTTATGTTATATATTTGGTAAGCTCATATCAAAATAAGCCTGTTGGTTTGAGTGGTCAGGTCTTAGCTTGCCTTGAGGTCTCATGTTCGAATCCTTGTGCTGGCGTGGATGTTAATTTTTGCTCCTGTGAGTGTTTCAGTGGTAGAGGTTCGATGGAAGTGGAAGTCTGTGGTAGTGGATGAGAGTAGTGGGTCAGTTTTGGGGGATTTGTTTGTTAGTGGGATAATAGGGAGTTGGGATAATCTTTTTGATTTTTTTCTTTTTATTTTATTTTTCCTCTCTCTTAAAAATCAATTTGTTCTTTTCACGTTCTTTTTCTTTGGGTTTTCCTTCTTTTTTTTGTTTTCTTTCTTTGTTTACTTTCCTGTTCAAGCATTTCACGTTTGGTTTGTGGAAATCTTTGTCATGCAGGTTCGATTGCTATTGTTTTGGTAGGTATGTGACTTTATTTAAGTTTTGGTTATGGAAATTGAGGAATAGGTTGGGGGTTTCGTTTGTGTTGTAATGTGTTTAAAGGGTTTTCTTTTAACCATTTTCCCTTTTGTTTATTGTTTGATAATCGATTAGGGGAGGATTGCGAGTTAGTGGGTGTTTTCTCTAGAGGAGTGATTGTTGTGGATCGCTGCCTTCGAGGGTAAGTGAGCCCACTAAATTCTGTGTGGTTACGGTTGTTCGGGTTTTTCAACATGTTAAGAACATTGATGATGTTGAATCAGTAATTTGAGATTTTATTTGTTTTAATTTATTAAAGTATTGAAGATTATAGGTACTAGTATCATCACCATCGGAAGTACTTCGAAATCAAACTAGGTGTGTAACGAAAACACGAGAAAACGAGGTTTGACGAAAGTTGAGAAAGTGGCCTATTGACGCCACACGGCCGTGTGACGGGTGAGTGTGTGGCCTTGTGGGTTACACAGGCTAGGCCGATTTGGGCGTGTAGGCTACACGGGCATACCACACGAGCATATGGGCTGTGGGCTTGTCTGTGTGGGCCCAAAATTCTAAAATTTTCCCTAGGGTCGCACACGTCATTCCGATCGACCGTGGGCCTTCTGTAGGGTCAGTAAAGGAAAAACAAACCCTAATGCATGAGATCTACTATTCCGATAGACTAATTTAAGTTTAGGAAAAACTGACACATATGTTTGATTGTTTTGTATAAGCATGTATTATATTTTTATATTTGTATATCTGTATATCTACACATCTGTATATTGGTATATCTTTATTTTGTATCTATATATGGGGTGGGATCTGTTTATTGGAGGAAGTATTCTGTAAGGCGATATTTCACCGTTTTTCTGGCAGCACAGCTGCAAATTATTTTGATAAGTGTTGTACAGACACTATATGGTGTGTAGGGCCAGGTGGGTGTTTTATACCCCACGTGGTGTCTTGGGATGGACGGAGATGATGTATAGAGGATGGGGGTAAGACTTTGCATATCTGTATGACTCTGTTGATCTGATTCTGTTAAGGATTAATGTCTGTATTTGTATCTATTCTGTATACGAAAAATCTGAGTATATATGCATGTATGTTCCTTTGAGTTGCACACTGAGTTTATGAAAACTCACATTTATTTGTCTATTCTATTAAGAGAATCCTCAAACATAGGCAGGTCGGTGTGACGGAGGCCCAGCGGTGACCACTAGTCTAGAAACTATCTTTTAAACATTGGTTTATTTTAATTACTGGTTGTTCTTGAGAGTTTTGTAATTTTGGGACTCTCTGGACTGTTTGTTTTAATTTTGGTTTTGGATGTGTTTTTGACTTTTATATTGCGAGGTTTGACAGAAGCACGGTTTTACGCCAGCAAATGTTTTTCTAAAATCACAAACTCGGTTTTCAACTTTAACAATATCAAACTTTCGCTGCAAAATAAGTTTTTTAAAAGGGAAAATTAACAATGTTTTCCTTAACGAAAATAATAATAAGATTGATTTCGAAACCTTTCTTCGTAATACTCCTAGGTTCGGGCATAATGTCTAGGTCGGGTTTTGGGTGTTACAATAAGCACCATAAGTAACTTGTATTCAAAATATTTATACAACCCTTATTACATGACAAGTTCCATACTATATTTGAATTTCATACCAAACCATGAATTAGCACATGAATTAGCACATTATTAACTAAAACATATATTTATCACACAAGTATAGAAAATACCACTTGTAGTAAGTACTTAAAACATATACGAGATACTCTTATTACATGCCACATAACCTGAAATTAATCGTTTTCAAAATCTACCAAAAAGAATTTGGATAGTGTGATATTTGCGTTGATCCAATTGCTCGATTCCGCAAAATGTTATCTACAAGGAAATAGGAAAATAACACAAGTAAGCTTTAATAAGCTTAGTAAGTTCACAGGTTAAAATGATAAAACTTACCGAATAAACATAAATGACCATTTAATAACAATGTCAATAGACATTAGTCCTGCCAACAACAATCAGTCAATGGTGAGTTATACAAATATACAAGTTACATAATCCGTTTAATCATACGAATTCAATCAATATCAATTTACGATATACTATAAAAAATCAAGCAAATATTTATACAATTCAATACGCAATTCATTTAGCCATTTTAAATATGTTCGATGAACGATATAACAAACTTGGATATGCGATTATCCACCGAAACACACCAAAATGCTCTAACGAGCCTAACCAACCAAGAACATGTCTTGACACCAAGTGCTTAGCTCGTAGCATAACATCCCTCCAGAAACACACCTCGGCAGCAAGTGCCAAGCTCGAAGGCTTTACATTTGCCCCCAATAACACACCCGAAACACTGTAAATATAATACGATAGTCTGCAACAAATGTTAGACTCTGATATATTTAGTGAATAAGAATAAATCGGGAATCCTCATCTCATCTCAAGTCAGACCCGCACAGCGCATAATATAACCTATTGGCATTCCAACTATATCCTATCCTATGTTCATCCGGGCTCGATACATAGAACCATATAACAATTTTCAATTCAATCCATTTCTCACCAATTCAATCACAATATTTCAAATATGTCCAATGTCATCAAATTGCATAATTAAAAATAATAACATACTAAAAACACTTAAAACAATACCATATGAACTTACCTACTCGAAAACGGTTGCAAAAACAAGGTCGGTGACTAATCCGTTAATTTAGCTTTCCCACGATTATCCTCCGTACGAATCAAACCTTGATTTATAATAATTAAATTCAATCTTATCAAATTCAAAAACACACCCCAACTCAAATTTGTGCATATGACCCTTAAATTATCATTATTTAACATTTTCCCTAAACTTTTACATTTCTCTCAATTTAGTGCCTAAACCCGAATTTACAAAATTAACCTTATTTGAACATAACATATACCAGCTAAATATTTAAGGCCCTTATAAAGCCCTCTATAGACCATAAGTTGACAATATTACCTTGAGATTTCAACATTTAAACAATTTAGTCCTTTAATATGAAATTCAACAAAAAAATACTTTACAAAATAATCCTATTAAACAACCAAGCTTAGTAATCTATCACAAATTTTCACAAATAAGTCAAACTCATCCATGGAAAGTTTTAAAATATTTAAAAAATTTAAAAATGGATGTACAAGTTAGCTGGACCTAATTGCAATGATGTCAAAAACATAAAAATTACTAAAAACGGGCTAAAATAACATACCCATGCAAGGAAATAGAAGAACAGAAGCTCCAAGGTGTTAAAAATCATTTTTGGTTTGCAAATGAAGAAGAAAGAAGATGATTGAAACTTTTATTTTGTTTTTACTATTTTAACATTAATTTTAATAATATTTTAACTAAAAAATCAATTAACAGCACGTGGCCGGCTACTAATTTTTAAGAATGGTTTAATTACCATTTAAAACCATGCAATGATGTTTTCCATACCATTTAACTCAAATAATTAATAATAGTTGACTTTTTCACTTTTTACAATTTAGGCTTTTTTCTTTAATTAACTAGACAATCATTAAAATTACTGGACCAAATTTCAATACACCTATATAATAACTCCGTAATATTATTAAAAATCATTTGTAGACTCGGTGTACAGAAACAAGGTCCTAATACCTCATCTTCCAAAACCATTTGACTTTAGGGACAAACCACTTGCTTAACTATTTATTCTATTAGCAAAAATTATTAAATTAAAAATTCAATGTAATACTATACTTGACTTGTAAATATTAAATAATTAATGTTTATAAAATCTCATGTCGGTTTTGTGGTCCTGAAACCAATGTTTCTGACACCATTGGAAAACGGGCTGTTACAACTCTCCCCCCTTAGGAAATTTCGTCCTCGAAATTTTTACTTGAGAATACGTTCGAGTATTGTGTCTTCATAAATTCCTTGATTTCCTAATTAGTTTCCTCAGTACCATGTTGATTTTAGAGGACTTTTCTAACGATGCCTGCTTGTTTCAAAGTTCTTTTTTTTTCTCATGAGCTAATATCATTATTGGCTCTTCGGAATATGACAGTTAACGTTCTGATGCAACTTTCAATAGTATCGATAACACGAACTCTATCTTCATTTTCTCTAATCAAGTTTGCCCCAACTATCTTGTTTTCACTCAATTCTAACCAGTATAGTGGGGTTTTACATTCTGTTCGTATAAAGTTTTAAATGATACCATTTTTTATTGTGGATTGATAATTATTATTATAAGCAAATTCTACCAACGATAATTATTTTTTTTCCAGCTTCCTTCAAACTCGAGAACATAACATAGTTGCATGTCTTCTAGAACCAGTATTGCCTGTTCTAGCTATTTGTCTATCTGTAGATGAAAGGTTGTACTGAAGCCATGTTTAGTACCTAAAGCCTCGTGAAGTTTTCCCCAAACCTAGAGGTGAATCTCGGGTCTCGATAAAAATAATAGATAATGACACTCTGTGTAATCTGACAATATCAGACACATATAACTCAACTAGCTTTTCAAACAGGTACTCTGTTCTGACTGAAATAAAGTGAGTCGGTTCTGCTAGTCTATCAACAACAACCCAGATTAAGTCTTTCTTTCTCTGTGACACATGTAATTGAAATACAACATCCATCGTGACTTATTCCTATTTTCATTTAGGAAGCATAACAGGCTGTAATAACCAGACAAAACTTGATGCTCGGCTTTCACCTACTGACAAACTATACATTTGCCAGAATTTCTGAAAATTTCATGTTTCATACTTGATCACCAGTACATCTATTTCAAATCACAATATTTTATTACTACCCAGATGAATGGAGTACGTACTATTGTGAGCCTTTGATAATACATTTTGTTGAAATTCCAAGTCAACTAGAATACACAATCTACTACGGAAATGTAACATACCAATAATACCAATTCTGAATTCTGTAAATTGATCACTCTATATATGTTCTCATTTAGCTATCAGCTTTTAGGTCATCATCTTGCAACTCCTGAATTCTTTGTAGAAATAACGATCTAGCTTTTATTTCAGCTAATACAGAACCATTACTATAAACAACATATTCCTTCCCGGATTCAGGCTGGATTAGTACAGGAACTTTTGTCAATAAAGCTTTCTGCTGGTCAAAACTCTCAGAGACATTTTTCTGAGCTTTCTAGTTAACTATAGAGGAGATCTTACTCGGATCTACACAAATCCCTCTGTCGAAATTACATGACCAAGAAAACCAACCTCGCTGAGCCAAAACTCACATTTACTAACTTTCAGATAAATTATTTCTCGTGCAAAGTCTGTAATACAAATTTTAAATGCTGAGCATTCTCGGATTCTATTTTAGAATAGATCAACATATCATCAATAAACACAACTGGAACTATATATATCCAGGTGAGGCTGAAAAACCCGATTCATCGAATTCATAAGTTAACAAGGCCATTAGTTAGTCCAAACAACTTTACCAAAATTCATAATGGTTATATCAAATTTGAAAAATAGTTTTCAGCACATCACAATCTTTAACTAGAAACTAATAATAACCAGATCTGTATTTAGATTTGAAAACACCGTTACACCTTTTAATTGATCAAACAGGCTATCTATACAAGGTAAAAGATATTTATTCTTTATCTTGACTTTATTTAATTGTTTGTAGTCAATACACAATCTCATTGACCGTTTTTTTTCACAAATAACACAAATGCACCCTAGAAAGATACACTCTATCGAATAAATCCTCATCTGGTAACCCTTGCAACCGCGCTTTAAGTTCTTTCAACTCAATTGATGTCATTCAATATAGTGCAATAAATATTGGAGTAGTCCTAGGCATTAAGGTAATCTCAAATTCAATTTTTACGTTTAGACAAAAATTCCAGTAATTCTTTAGGAAACACATCAAGAAACTCACTAACAATCGATACATGATTAATCTTTAATACCAATTCTTGAGTATCAAGTGGATATATATACTAGAAATGTTTTACAAACTTTTCGAATCGATTTCTATGCAGAGATAAAACAAATCTGGTAGTACTATCTGAATTATTGGACTCAACTATAATCATTTCACCAGTCTGACATTTCAGATTATTCCGTTTCAGTTTACAATTCACTACATCATCGTATAACGTTAGCAATCCATTCCTAGAATAATATCAAATCCATGAAATGGTAATAACATCAGATTAGTAGAAAAATCACAATCATGGTTTCTCAGTAGACAATTTTGACATACTAAGTTAACTATTACACTCTGACCCAATAGATTATGACTCGAACATCAAACTCAATTGACTCAAGATGTAGGTCCTTATCCGTTACTAATGCAGTGCAAATATATGAATAAGTTGACCTAGTTTTAATCAGTGCATATACAGTAAGTAATATCAAAGGAAGAGAATATACCATAAACAACATCAAGTGCAGTAGCTTCAAATCCAACAACTCTGTCTTTGGTCCCACTACGATTAACACTCCGTTCATCAGTGTTTAACACTCCACTCATCAGTGTCTCCCACTTTTCTCGGACAATTTCTCATGAGGTGATCCATTGATTCACATCTGAACATGTACCTAACTTGTCATGCATTTACCAGCATACAATTTTTTTACAATGTACCCATACAAGTCTAGGGACATTACAAACACTATAAACACTATCCATAGGCACAATTTCTCGATTATATTTGTTGAGTTGTACAAATCCCTATCCAGATATCATTTGATGACATATGTCTTTCTGAACTCAGATACGAAGAAATCCCAGTTAATCTTGTCTTTCTGTACAACTGTTGTTAATTCTGACCACTAGTTATAAACCTTATCTTGTATCAAAGACATGACACATCTGAAATAATCATCAAGGAAACAAGCCATATCATTAAAAATTCTCTAGATATTTTCAAGCCAGTACCCCATCCTTGTTGAATCATCGTCTGTTTTACCTCTGAATTCTTCATTACTATATTTTCTAATTTATCAATAAAAAAATGTCGAACTATTTTACTCGGTTGAGGAATCGGGGTGCCACAGGATGTAAGATAGGGGGTAGAGGTTGTTGAGCCACTAATTGGCTCACATAATTTCCGTGAACCACTGACTTTCTAAGTTCAAAAGACATTTAACTTCACCATTAGACATTTACGGAACTAGTAGACTATGACTTACTTCCTGTTCGGAAGTTAGGACATTACTATTTTCTTATCAATATCAGCACGATCAGATTCTATCAACATCTTTTAAATCTATAAGAAAAACAGGGGTTAGATTGGATCAAATAACATCACCCTATCGCAGGTTTATGTGGCATGTAATTTCTATACTCCAAACACACTATGTTCAGTCTGAGAATTGACTAAAACGTAGCTTTGATACCATTAAATGTAACACCCCTAGCCCGTTTCCGTCGTTGGATTAAGATTACGGAGTATTACCATAAATTTCAGAACATTTAAATTCAAACCATAACAATGATAAAATTTATCTCATATCAATCAATAACTCATATAAATCAGGGTAAAAATACAGTTATGGGCCTTAAATTGAGCTTACGAGACCCTAAAAATAGTTTGAGGACATTCTGGGATCAATTCGAAAAAAATTAAAAAAATTTGGAAAGACATCAAAATTTTGAAAATAGGGGTCACACGACTGTGTGAAATAGCCCAGCTCGTGTGAACATTCGAAATATGGACGTATGGCCGTGTCTCAACCCGTGTGTCCGCCCATGTGAGTATTCGAAATAGATTCACATAACCGTGTGAAACCTGCACCTAAAATAATAAAGACACACGACCATATAGGGTGACCGTGTGTGACACACAACCGTATGACATCTCGTGTGCTACAAAGTTTACCCCTAAAACAAGCCATTTTCAACCCAATTGCTTAAGTACTAGGACATACCAAAAACACATGTTTACAAGCCTTCAAAACACAATCAAATAGACTCAAAACATATAAAAAAACAATCAACTTATGTGCCTAACCAATGTGCCTTCATTGACACCACAATTCAAACATCAAAAAAACCCAAAACCAATGCTAGGTTCTCAAGTCATACACATATATCAACCAATTATACTTGACCACTTAAATCATCTTACAATCAAGACAAACTTTACCATTTCTCTATTTGTGCATTTGCATTCATTTATACCATTTCACCATAGGCATCATTCACTGTACTATAGAACAATATGACCAAAATATGTACTTATGAGCCTTTACAAGCTAAACCTTAAAAGCATATATATACAAGCACAAAAAATCCATCCAAGGCAACATCTTTCAAGTATAACAAGCACCACAAGTAACTTGTATTCAAAATATTTGCCCAACACCTATTACATGACAAGTTCTATACTATATTTGAATTTCATACCAAACCATGAATTAACACATTATTAACTAAAGCTTATATTTATCACACAAGTATAAAAAATACCACTTGTAGTAAGTACTTAAAACATACGAGATACTCCTATTACATGCCACATGTCCCACAATTAATCGTTTTCAAAATCTACCAAAAAGAATTTGGATAGTGTGATATTTGTGTTGATCCAATCACCCGATTCTGCAAAATGTTATCTACAAGTAAATAGGAAAGTAACACAATTAAGATTTCATAAGCTTAGTATGTTCACAGATTAAAACGATAGAGCTTACTGAATAAACATAAATAACCATTTAATAACAATGTCAATAAACATTAGTCCTGCCAACCATAATCAGTCAATGGTGAGTTATACAAATATACAAGTTACGTAACCCATTTAATCATACGAATTCAATCAATATCAATTTATGATATACTATTGAAAATCAATATCAATGTTCCTTCGGGCTCGATACACATAGCCATATAATAGTTTCCAATTCAATCCATTTCTCGCCAATTCAATCACAATGTTTCAAATAAGACCAATGTCATCAAATTTCATAATTGAAAATAATAACATACTAAAAATACTCAAAACAATATCATATGAACTTACCTAAACAAAAACTGTTACAAAAATAAGGTCGACGACTAATCCGTTAATTTAGCTTTTTCAAGATTATCCTCCGTACTAATCAAACCTTGATCTATAATAGTTAAATTCAATATTATGAAATTAAAACACACATCCCAACTCAATTTTATGCATATGACCCTTAAATTTTCATTATTTATGCATTTTCCTAAACTTTTACATTTCTCTCAATTTAGTCCCTAAACCTGAATTTAAAAAATTAACCTTATTTGAACATAACCCATACCAGTCAAATATTTAAGGCCTTTATACAGCCTTCCATGCATCATAAGTTCACAATATTACCTTAAGATTTTAACATTTAAACAATTTAGTCCTTTAATATGAAAATCAACAAAAATTACTTTACAAAATTATCCTATTAAATAACCAAGCCTAGTAATCTATCACAAATTTTCACAAATAACTCAAACTCATCCATGACACATTTTAAAATATTTAACAATTTCAAAAACGGATGTACAGGTTAGTTGGACCTAATTGCAACGATGTCAAAAACATAAAAATTACTAAAAAGGGGCAAAAATAACATACCCATGCAAGGAAATAGAAGAACCAAAGCTCCAAGGTGTTAAAAATTGTGTTCAGTTTGCCAAATGAAGAAGAAAGAAGATGATTGAAACTTTTCTTTTGTTTTTACCATTTTAACATTAATTTTAATAATATTTTAACTAAAAAAAATCAATTAACAACACATGGTCGGCCACTAAATTTTAAGAATGGTTTAATTACCATTTAAAACCATGCAATGATGTTTTCCATACCATTTAACTCAAATAACTAACAATAGTTGACTTTTCTACTTTTTATAATTTAGTTCTTTTTCGAAATATCAAAATTATTGGACCCAATTTCAGTACACCAATATAATAAATCTGTATTATTTACAGGCTCAGTTTATAGAAATGATGTCCTGATAACTCATTTTCCAAAACCACTTGACTTTAGGGACAAACCACTTGCTTAACTATTTTTTCTATTTGCAAAAACTATTAAATTAAAAATTCAATGTAATACTCTCAGGTCGGTTTTGTGGCTCCAAAATCACTATTTCTGACACCACTTGAAAATGAGCTATTACATGTGGCATACCTAAATCCTGAGTGGATGGCGAACTATGTATGCATGACTCTTACACTTTGATGTAAGTAAAAGCCTAAGTCCAAATTGATAAGGAACCGAAAGCTGGTGCATTGGTTGTACGACTTTTATAGTATGTAGCTCCATTCACAACAGTGGAATTCATAGCCTAAAACATGGGTAAACGTGGCCACGGGTCATCCATCTTTGTGATGGATGACTTGATTACGATTTGATAGTGATTGACTTTTTATGAAGGAAGATGTAATGGTTATCATGAGATAAAATAGGATGAAATTGGGAGAAAAAATATTATCCCAAAGAGATCAATAATATCCTATAAGGGTAACACACTTATGACAAGGTCATTGGATGAGCACTGAGTAGTTGCTTTTGTAATGGTATGTCGTTGAGGAGAGCTCAATCACGATACTATAGTGAAATGATTTCATGACTTAATGAGTTCATAATTAATGAGCGAAAAGCTGAAACTTAATTATAAATCATATGTGCCTCAACTACATATGTCCAATCGGTCCTTCCGCTAGCTCGTTGAAACCAGAAATGAATTACGTGTTTGAATAGAAATGAATGGAATGAATAGAAAAAGAGAAATGAGAAACATTCAGGAATGATTATGGTTTTCTCCTAAATGGAGAAATGGAATCATTTGAAAATGAATGTAGGTTTCTGCAAATAGAAATGGAAACTTGCAACCATAAATAGGATTACTTAAAAACTAATGGAAGAATGAATTTATGTTTTTGGACTATTTTGAAGCCCAAAAATGTAAATAAACCATTCAGTCATAGTGAACATGTTGAGTTGTGAAATATTGAACATATTTTCTTAAAATTTTACCAAGGGTAAAATTGTCAAAATTTTACTAGGGTTAAAGTAGGGACGAGAAAATTATTTTAAATATAAATATTAAAGTTTATTTTGGGAAATAGAAAAATTGAATCGGGTTGGATCACATTACAGAGTATTGGGTCAAAAAGAGCCCAAGAAATACTTGTAATTGAACCTAATGTGAGAGAGGCCCAAAACCTTTCATATAACATGAAAGGGGTGGCAACCCTAGCAGAAATATAAGGGTGGGACATTTTCCCCTCTCCTACTCTAAGTTGGATGTTGTTTTTCTATTTAAAGTAAACATATACAACTCTAAAAGGGTTCTACCATCTCTTCCTATAAATAGATGGCACCAATAAAGTTATTTACACAATTTTTAAAGATATTGTTATTTTGCCAAAAAATAGAGGGAGTTTATTCTCAACTTTTAAATATAATTTTCTAGAATAACAATTTTACTAGTTTCTATTAAGAAGAGAGAATTTTCGTTTTCACCCCAAAAAGAAAACTTTTTCTAGTTCTGTGTTTTGGTTCAATTTGTTCGAGCCCAGACTCAAAGTAGTTCGTGGTACGAGAATAGCAGATAAGATCGTTTGGTTGAAAGCTAGAAAACATCAAGGATATGCTTATTCAAAAACACATGTATGATTTCAGTTTAACGTTTATTGTTATAAATATCACAAACTGAGTCGGTTTTCAAAATTTTTATTTTTCATTGTGCAAGAAAATCGTTTTCAAACTGGATTTTTCCAAAATTAACATGACTCGGACTCGAATGGATACATGGATCTGTCCAACACATTAATTTGACACTAGTGCCTCATCGGAACATCCGAAATAAATAAATTGCACCCAGCGCTCATCGGTTTAACCGAAGTAATAATTGTGCCTGACACTCCTCAAACCGTCCAATGGAAAATGTTCTCAATGTTCATCAACATATGGTCGAAGTAACCCGTACTCAATCTATCCTATGGTATGCGAACTATATCCGGCTCTACTTGAACAATTAATAGGGTAACCAATTATTCAATTTATCGTATATCTCAAATTACACTTCATCATTTTAAAATTCATCAACCAGTTTATCATTTCATTACATAACATAACATGATTCAACCTAATTCAAAGCCAATTTTATATTTTCATCAAGTTACACTATTTTTAACTCTATTCAGTTTAGTCCTCTATTTCGATAATAAATTTCAATCATAACAATTCAATTCAAATAATCATATTTTTTATTTTTAACTCACCTCAATATCATATTATGCAAAACAATATAAATTTACAACAATTATAATGATTCGAATCATAGAAAATTTGAGTTACTCGTCGGTGGCTCTCGCCTTTCCTTTCCCTCTTGATGGATCCATTTCAACGTTAGCTACGAATTATCATAAAACATATTACACTATCATTATCCAACAAGTTTACAATCAATTATCAATTTACACATATTTTAAAAATTAAACATAACTTTCAGCCTAGAGCTTCAAATTAAAATTTGATTTCACTTATATTCATTAGGGACCCTCTACTTTCTATTTCTATCGAAATTTCATAATAGTTTCGTATTTTATTCAATTTGATTCCTAACGTGTAAACTCACTATTAAGCTTTACAATTCAATCCTTTTCTTAAACTAAGCTTAATCTCTATCAATTTAACACTCGAACCACTCAATTCTCAATAATGGAAACTTTCAAAACTTTAACAGTTTTACAAATTGGTACATGGGCTAGCTAAATCAAGCTCCCACGATAAAAAAATTATAAAAAGATCAAATAAAAATGGCTAAAGACTTACTTGAAATTGAATACAAAAAGCTTAAAAATGGCATCAAGCTTCTTTCTTTCACCTATGGCCTGTTGGGGAAGATGGTGATTATCTCTCCATCCACCTAATTTTATTTTTATGCATAGATTATAGCTTAATTACTTTTAATTAATCATAAAATATTTTTAATTAACATTTATTAATTTATTTAATCCACCAACATCATTGCCATACACTAATAGCATGAAAAAATGGTTTAATAACCATTCTAGACCTTAGTTAATTGTAATTTAAGTCCCTAAGTCATTTCATAATTAAAAATCTACAGCGATTAAACTTTTACGATCTACTCCTTGAGCCACAATTAATCACTAATTCAACTAAATTACTTATCCAAAATTAGCTTCGTAAATATTCCTATTTAATATTTACAAACTCAATTTTCAAAAAAGGGTCCCAAAATTGCATTTTTCGAAACCACTGGAAATCGAGTTGTTACAATTTTCCCCCTTAAGAAATTTCATACTCGAAATTTACCTAGAAAGAGGTGGGGATACTGGGATCTCATTATTTCTTACGATTTGCAAATCGCTTCTTCTACACTATGACTGCGCCACAGAACTTTCACCAGTGGTACGTGCTTATTCCTTAGCTCTTTCATTTCATTAGCTAAGATTTCTATTGGCTCTTCTTCAAAAGTCAAATTAGGTTGAATTTTAATTGTTTCCATCGAAATAACATGAGATAGGTCAAATCGATATCACTGAATCATGGATACATGGAATACGTTGTGAATCTTTTGCAATTCTAATGATAGGGCTAGGCAATATACAACTAGTCCAACTCTTTCGATGATTTCAGACGGCTCGATAAACTTAAGACTTAATTTTCCCTTGCGACCAAATCGTAAGATCTTTTTCCACGGAGATACTTTCAAGAATACTTTATTCCCCACAACATATTCGATATCTCTCCATTTCAAATTCGCATACGACTTTTGCCTATCGGACATTATCGTCAATCTATCCCTGATCAACTTAACTCTATCTTTCACTAGAAACTAGGTCGTTGCGATATGACTTCAAATTTCTAACCCCTAAAGAGAAATAAAATGGCAGAAAGGACCCTTATGGCCACTTGTTATAGTACAATAACTATATAGAAATTATGGGCGCCATAGATGCATTTAAATCTAAAGTCTTCTTTATGGCTCTTATTGATCATGCAAGATATTGGTATAAATATTTACTAGCAAGATCCATCCATACTTTTGAGCAACTTGTCACCAATTTATGTGCCACGTTTTAACTAACAGATCAATCCTTGAAAGCCTCACAAATTTTCCCTATATTAAGCAAAACAAAGGCAAGTCCATTAGAAGTTATTCATTATTTCAATACGAAAGGGATGGAGATTAAACCCTTATTTGATGATTAGGAGATTCAAGTTTTTATAGTAGATGTAGAACATGATCATTTAAAATATGATTTAACAAGTGAGAGGCATGATCAGCTCCATAACTCATATGTGAAAGCTAACATACATGTATAGACAAACGAAATGGTGTGATCTAGTTCAAGCATATCTTACCCTTATTATGATTTGACCCAAAGCATGTTTGGTTGTCCTAGGCGAGGACACCTTTCTAATAGTAACCAATCAAGATGAAATCCTATCTTGAGGGTCCTCTTGAAGGAAACACTTATCCTAAACCCCCTCCCCTATCAAATTCTAAGAGAGGGAGGACTAGCTGCCAACAATTCTTTAGGAAGCAAATCTCCTTTAACTACTTTCAAATCTTACAAATTAAGCCAAGTCAGTAGATACAAAACTCTTAACCAACCACCTCTTATGAGATCCAATCAAATCTCAATGAGAATCATCTAGTTATTCTCAATTTCATGATGGCAGTCATATAACTGAATATTACATCTATTTAAAGGATACTGTAAAAGCAAGCCATTAGGCGAGATAGATAAAATAGTATTTGGTGCAAACATGTTGCTCATTTGGGCGCGATGATGTGGTATCTTCTACTAGGGACAAACAAGACAAAGCTCAGGGTATTAAGTGTATTAAGTTATTCGAATAATATGATAGCACTAGTAAATTAGTACTTTGTTAATATTATCATGGAAAACCTTCTTATAGGCCTAAAATTTGGTGTTACACTTTGGGATTTTTTTAATTAAATGAGATAAGATTAGAGCCTTTGTCCATGGTGATGAACAAACTTGTATTAAGGAGTACTTAAGAATGTCTAAAATTGTTTTTTTTTAAAGTTGTATGAACTACTTAAAAAAATAGGTCGGAACATAAAAAAAATTGTTAATTGATCAACAAGTAGCAATTTTCAACAACTCATGTGTCAAGGCTAATATGTTATACACTACACCAAAACAGGCTTTTAGCGGCGCTTTTTTAGGGCTATAGCGGCATTTTTTAGCGCCGCAAATACTTTTAGCGGCGCTTTTTATAATAAACGCCGCTATAGACCATGGTCTTTAGCGGCGCCTATCCATCAAAGGCCGCTATAGACCATGGTCTTTAGCGGCGCTTATCTATCAAATGCCGCTATAGACCATGGTCTTTAGCGGCGCTTATCTATCAAACGCCGCTATAGACCATGGTATTTAGCGGCGCTTATCCATAAAATGCCGCTATAGACCATGGTCTTTAACGGCGCTTATCCATAAAACGCCGCTATAGACCATGGTCTTTAGCGGCGCTTTTGCATCAAACGCCGCTATAGACCACGGTCTTTAGAGGTGTTTTTGTATCAAAGGCCACTATAGACCATAGTCTTTAGCGGGGCTTACCCATCAAACGCCGCTACAGCCCATGGTCTTTAGCGGCGCTTACCCATCAAACGCCGCTATAGACCTTGGTCTTTAGCGGCGCTTAACAAACAAACGCCGCTATAGCTCATGGTTTTTAGCGGTGCTTTTAGAAAAACGCCACTAATTTTGGCAGATTTGAAAATTTTTTTATTTTGTTTTTAGCCCTCCTGTAAAAACAAATCAGAAGAAACCAAATCTAACCAACCGAAAGTAATAAATTTATATAATATTTAAAATAAATGTCAATAAATAAAATAAAATTCGTATTATTCTGACAAAAATTGTAAAAGTTAAAATGATAATACCAAAGTCAAAATTGAAGTATATTTACACGATAGTCTAAGACGATGCATGGCTATTCATCACTGAAACATCTTCATCATATTCTGAAGCTGCTGCTGGAGTTCATCAAACTTTTTAAGCTGTTCTACTTCCCTCGCTGCAGCCTCTACTTCCCTCATTGTAGCCTCTGCTTCTCTCGCTGCCACATTTGCTTTAAGTTGCTGCTGGAGTTGTTCATACTTTCATTGAACCTCAGCTTCTCTCGCTGCTGCCTCTGCTTCTCTCGCTGCCGCATCTGCTTTAAGTTGTAGCTGGAGTTCTTCATATCTTTTTTGAACCTCAGCTTCTCTCGATGTTGCCTCCGCTTTAAGTTGTGTAATTTGCTCACTCGTTGTCGCTTGCATCTGAGCTATCTGGTCTCTTAACCTCTAAACTTCAGCTTGAGCCTGACTCCCCGAATGCATGTATTGTTGCGAGCTGGATCCAAAATATTGGGATGGGTTAACAAAAGATCCTTGAAATCGAACCCAACCATACCTTTCAGGACCCAAAACTTCAGTGATAATCCAGTTATCAATGTCGTCAATATGAACAGAACTATCACTGGAAGCAATCACTTCGTACTCCGCCTTTTTATCCTTCAGTTTTTCCTAAAAAATAAATCACATAGTTAAGAACGCAATATATATTAAAAAAACAAATGCAACATAACTTAACAATATTTGCATTACAAGAAATGAAATAAACCATTAGAAAATAAATAGTATAAATAATTAAAACAAGTCAAATTGTATTAAGCAAGCGTACCATAATTTCTGCAGACTTGAGAGTCATAGGGTTTCCATCTTTCTTCCTATGTAATGTCAAAAGTTGAAGGCATCCAACTTTTGACCCGACAACACTTCCTACAATACAAGAGTAAAAATATTATTTGATAGAAAGTAATAAATATCTGTCAGTATTAAAAAATTCAAAATACCTCGGCCTGAGCTACACACGCAAAACTTCTCGACCCAGCTGTATGCGTGAATTTTTGTTTTTGCCTACTACTTGTTCCAACTCGTTCACGATCCTACGTTATGAAATTATTAGTACGTTAATTAGTAAATACTATAAACCAAAATAATTACAAAATTTTTGTAGTAACACATACCTCTCCTTTCTTCGAAGTCCAAAATCTAACGACCTCTTCCCACTGGTACCTCAGCATTCCCGACGGGACATTTTGTAATTTCTCGCCGAGTGTTGTTTTTGTCTTAAAATAGTCTTTCTTTAAAGTGCTCTTATGGTCTCTCCATCCTTTTCCCAATGCCTTCTTTACATAAGCATCGGAGACCTCTAGAGCAAATCTCGCCTACAAAAAACACAACTTAAGAAAGTAAATGTAAACGAAACTTAAACCCAAGTATTATAAATGATATACACGTTTTGTTACCTTAATGTTGTCGAGAGCTTGGTTCTTGTTACTCTCGGGCACTTTTTGCCATGACTCGAAGTTAATTGGCAACATATTTGCATTCCGTGCTAGAATGCCCATGTATCCTGCTAAAAGGCGAGCTTCTGATCCAACAGGCTGACTAAAGCTATTACTGGATACTTGGACACGCTCGACTGGATCTAGATCGTATAAATCCCTCAGTAGCGTACGTCCGCGAACTCTCCGCGTCCCACCAGTTTCAGCTGGAAAATAAAAGTATTGTAATATAAGAAATTAATAAAATAAAATAAATAATAAGTCAACACACATGTAAGTTAAATGTTAAATTACTTTGAGCTTCTATAGGTTCCTCAGGTGTAACCAGAACATTCAAAGATCCAATAGCAGTCTGTTGTTCAGTGCTGTTTGTTTCCACCAAGTTTGGAGTACCTTGAACAATGCGGTGCGCTCGCACGGGTCTTCTAGGCATTTTATCTGCAATACAAATAAATTAATTGAAAACTTAATATACAATTAAAATAATAATATGTTTAAAATAGTTGAAATATATAATAAGACCAATATTATGATTTGGTATTACATATAATTAAATAATCGTAAAAGCTTACTATATTATAATCCATAAATATCTTCGTCCGTATCCTGGCGGACCCATTGACTGTGTGTACTAGTACTAGGGATGTTTTCGTTTAAGTTTTGTTCTAGAAATGGCAAAGTTTGTGTTCTGTCGTCAATGCCATCTCTACTTCCACTGCCCATGTCAAACAAGTCCCTAGGGATGTTACGGAGTACAACGTACCAACCCTCATCAATTGGATCTTTTGAGTAAAAAACTTGTTTGACTTGAGAAAAAAATACGTACGGCTCATCAATCAATTGTTGTCCTGTATGAATCAATCGAGTGAAGTTCACCATTGTGAAACCAAATTGATCTTGCTTAATTCCATGACCAGTATTAACATCGGCCCAATCACCTCGAAATAAGACAACTTTCCATTTTTCGTAGTAATCCAACTCAATTATATCAGTAAGAAGTTTGAAATATTCTACATTTCCCTTGACAGGATTGTTGTCCCTAGCACTAGCATAACTAGTAATTGAGGAGTTAACAACTATTCCACAATTTTGCGTTCTCCTCAATCTCTCGCGATATTTTGTATGAAATCTGAATCTGTTTATGAGGAACGCACTATATCTTTTAACCACCCGATTTGGACCTTGGGAAAGTCATTTAACTTCGTCGGTCACGTTCTTCCCACTCCAAACCTATTGTATGAAAAGTAAACTAAGTTGATAAAAATTTTATGAGAAAAGATTATAATTATATGTCGTTGAAAGCTACAATTACATACCATTTGGGTTAACCATTCATGGAAAGATTCTGTGAACAACTTATTGATATCTCGAAGTTGTGTTCTTCGGGAGCGCGAACGAGATCTCAGTATTTGTTTGTACTCACTATGTAAAAAATATGTTCCGCTTGTTAGAAGATAAACAATTTAAAGGTGATGAATATTTATCAAATTTCTAGAACTTACTTGCGTAAAGGTTCCATTGATTCGTTGTGAAACAGAACATACCGATGTGCTTGTACCCACGAAAAATCATCTAATTCTGCAATTTCCACTTTGCCGATTGGTTCTCCAAAACTTTGGAACAAATAAGTATCAGCCAAGTTATGATCTGTGAGTCCAGCATTTCTATTTGGTCTGCTCAACCTTGTTTCGACATCATCCAAATAACGCGAACAGAAGGTCATACATTCCTCTGCTAAGTAGGCTTCAGCAATCGATCCTTCTGGATAACGCTTGTTGCGGCAGTAAGACTTTAATTTGGATCGGAACCTAAACACGATATGAAACATTATGAAAAGTTGTACTTAAAGGCATATAGGGTTTAGGGAAGGAGAGTTTTTAAAATAAATTAACACCTTTCTATGGGATACATCCATCGGTAGAAAACGGGTCCGCCAAGAATTACTTCTCCCGGGAGATGGATTATCAAGTGAACCATAATAGTGAAGAAGGAAGGCGGGAAGATTTTCTCCATGTTGCATAAAGTCAATGCGGCTCTATCCTGTACCTTCTGAAGTTCTTCAACATCCAAAACTTTGCCACAAATGGCTTTCATTATATTGGATAGTTCAATTATACAAGACGTCACCCTTTTCGACATACAACATCATAGAGCAACTGGCAGTAAATCTTGCATTAAGATGTGATAGTCATGTGATTTTAGCGAATACAGTCTTCGATCTTTAACACTAACACATCGAGATATATTTGATGCATACGCATCTGGAACCTTTATATCCTTCAGCACCGTACAGAACACTTCTTTCTCTGTCCTCGACATCGAAAAAATTGAAGGCGGCAACCGATATTTCCCATTAGGAAGTGGATTCGGATGAAGATTAGGTCGAATTCCCATTTGGACTAAATCAAGTCGACTCTGAAGATTGTCTTTTGATTTTCCATCTACATTCAAAATTGTACCCACAGTGTTCTCGTAGACATTTTTCTGAATGTGCATAACATCAAGATTGTGTCGTAAAAGCTGATGCTCCCAATAAGGCAACTCAAAAAATATACTTCTTTTTTTCCACAAGTCCGCCTCATTGGGATCATCCTCTTCATCGGAGTCATCATCAGCTTCATCATTTGATCTTCTATTTATTTGCGTGTTTGCCGGGTGGTTCATCTTTCCATAACTGAAATTTATATCTTTCAACATGAACAAGATATCAGATCCACTTGTCTACGAAGGAGCTTCTCTGAACTTTTCGGTACCGTCAAATACTGAACTCTGAAATCTAAATCTATGATTTTTTGGTAACCACCGACGATGCCCCATGTAAGAGAACTTTTTCCCATTGTATAACCATTGCGAACATGTTTGTGCAGCACAACAAGGACACGCATAACGACCCTTTGTACTCCAACCGGATAAATTGGCATAAGCGGGGAAGTCATTAATGGTCCACATCAAAGCTGCACGTAATTTAAAGTTCTCCTTTCTCAGCACATCGTATGCCTCGACACCAGCCCATAATTGTTTTAACTCTTCAATAAGTGGCTGTAAATAAACGTCGATATCATTTCCGGGCCCTTTCTCTCCAGGCATAATCATAGATAAGATAAGGGAAGATTGCTTCATGCAAATCCACGGAGGCAGATTATGAGAACAGGCACTCTTGGCCAGTCTTGTCTGCAGATGCTCATGATCTTGTAAGGATTAAATCCATCAGATGCTAGGCCAAGCCTCACACTCCTAGGATCGCTTGCAAAGGTTGGAAATTTATTGTCGAATGATTTCCAAGCTAAAGAATCTACCGGATGCCTTAATAATCCATCATCGGTTCGTCCATCATGGTGCCACGTCATTGACTCCGCTGTCTTCGACGACATGAAAAACCCTTGAAGCCTTGGTATCAGCGGAAAATACCGCAAAATCTTGACCGGCTTCGTTCTTGGTTGTGCATCATTTTCATTGTTGTTCCCATCTTCTGTGTTTCTATTTATCCAACGGGATTCGCCGCATACATGACAGCACTGTTGGTTTCTTCGATCGCCCCAATACCACATGCAGTCATTCGGGCAACTATGGATTTAGTTGTACCCAAGACCTAAGTCTTTTATCATTTTCTTCATATCTTTGCATGACTGAGGGATTTTTGCAAACGGAAACATTTCTCTCAAAAACTCTAGCAGCATTGTCAAAGAGTTTCCGGTCCACCCTCCCAAACATTTTAACTGGAAAAGACGAACGCAGAAAGCCAATTTGGAGAATTTTGACCCCTCATATAGTTCTTCGTTCATGTCATTAAGTAGCATGTAGAACTTCGCCGCTTCTCCATTCGGCTCTTCAGGAGGTACAGTTGTTCCCGGTTCGGTAAAAGTATTTGCACCAACATTACAATCAGCAGATGGCACAAAGTCGGCTGGGAACGACTGCAAACCATGACTGTGCATATTAAATGCATCCCGCAACATACCTTCCATGTCATCCCCTCCAACGGACTGATGGTAAGATCTACCAGGATAAGAAACATCCATTGTTGACGATGAAGTACTAGGTGGGCATTCTCCATGGAAAAACCATTTTTTATAACCCCGAACAAACCCATCAACAATTAAATTCTTGTATACAACTTCACGATAATGCTAGTTTATGTTGACACACTTGTTACAGGGGCAAAGAATCATGTTCTCTTGGCTTGCATATTGAAATGCAAAATTCAGAAAAGTCTGTACTCCATTTCGATATTCGTTGCTTACCCTTGATAAATTCATCCAAGACCGGTCCATTTCTTAATTCTTGGAAGTCTGATTTTCAGCAGATATTACAAGGGTAAGTTTTTCACTTATAAGTATTATTTCACTATGTAAGTTAAGATATGATATATATTTATGTATTATGTCGTATTATGTAAGTTATATAACCCGTTAACGATACCTTAAAATGGTATATGTTAATATTAGGCATGCTCTACACAACTAGACTAAACAACACTCAATAAAATAAATACAAGATATTTATTTTCCTTGGTAGTTATTATGGAGAACATGGGTTTTATTTTGTTTTTCTTAACAATATTTAAGAAAATCATTATTTTTAGATTTGTATCTAATTAGACCTCAATTTAAATAAAAAAACAAAAATATTAGATATAAACTAAATATTAGAAATTAATTTGATACGATATGCAAAGATAGAGACATATAAGTTAATACTTTTTAACCTTTATAAACATATTACCTAAGTAAATAGATAAAATAATAACATATTTTAAGCTTAAATTTAATGTTTGAAATTGTTGATGAGTTAAATTAAAAATATAATTGTAATTTACTCGAAATAATCTTTAAATTTATTTGGTGTTTAAAATTAAGAATTTAGTCCCTACGAGCGAGATCATTTATTTATTATTTTCTTAAACTTGCTTTCCCATTTTATTAAATTAATTTTTATAATTCAATTAATTATATCTATTATAAATTGTTTCCATATTGCGATTAAAAACTAGCATAATTAATAAAATAATTAGGCGTTAACACGTGACATTTAACGGTAAAATAAATAGAAATATAATACAAAAAATTAGTTTACTCTTTATAGAAATTAATTTATTTATTCTTTTAATAAGTATAAAATATAATTCGACTCTTAGTATAAAATATAATTCGACCATGATTGTTATATATATAAGCATCAAATAACATAACCAATAATATTCCAGATATTTTCCTCTTTTGTTCCAAAACTGGAAATGACAATAAGGAATGAGCAGACGATAATGATGTCATAACAATTAAAATAATGACATAACAATTCATATTAATGTATCAATAATAATGTCCATTGCATTTATCTTTCTTCACCGGAATCTTTTTCGAAATTTTAATTTTCAAACCCTACCTTACATTATAGCAAAATGCTAGAAATAATGTCCATTACATTTATCTTTCTTCACGGAATCTTTTTCTAGCATCGGTATAGGTTAGCGACTAAATAAGAATCTTCTTATTATTTTGATTAAAAGTAATAAACTAATTAGGACATACTAATATGACAAAATGCATAATAAATTTTTGCTAAATATTTTTATGTTTAATTTGGTTGGGATTTTATTGATTATAAAATGTTACCAAAATATTTAATCTACGTGACTAAAATTGTTTCAAACTCTCAAATTTTAATATATACACACACTAAAATTGAGTATTGACAACTTAATATTTCAAGAAATTTGTTTGCGCTTTGGGTATTACTCAATTGATTTTTATCTATAATCAAAGCCTTCTATGAAAAGCATAAGAGTTCAAGGTTTTCTTAATATCTTGATCATTCAAATTTTACAGATGAAATTGGGTAGAAAAGAACATTTACTATAAATAGATTTTTTCTCGAATAAATGGATTTAATCTCAAGCATAAGATAAAGAGGGTGTGAAAAGTGAACTAATTTTTAAGGTCGAGTTTGGAGTTAATTTAAACAGTTAATATTATTTTCTTGCCCTTTAATAACAAACAATTTGATGAAAAATTACAAACGGGACAAGAAACCAACGAACTAACATAAATTTTTTATATAAACAAGCGACTGCTATTCACTCATAAAGATAAATGACGTGAGGAAAATGAAATTGTAGCATTATGCCATGCCATGATGCAGCATTTAATCACACAACACAATAAACATCACTTAAGTTTCTTAGCAATATGATGGTAAAAATATATTAGCACAGAACACACGTCAATGCTTTTCAACTTAATCTTGTATTAGCACAGAAGGAATCATCAAGAAATTGTACCTAATTCACATACCTACTAAACGATGCAAAAAACAGAAAAGGAAGCAATGAAATGGAATTGAATGAAACCCTAAACACAAACCCTATAAAATCAGTTCCTAACCAATGAAACCATTCAGAAAATAAATAAACATTCGAAGCATTACATTACCTTCAAAATGATGAACAAAAATTGAAGAGGAAGACCGAAAACCCTATAAACAGAGTATATTTTTTTTAATGTCAGTTTCTCAGCACAATAACAGGGAAGGAAAAATAAAATTAACAGATTGGGGAAAACCTAATGTATACGGAGGCAGAATGGGGAAAGCAAACCTTGAACACTTATTCCCCCGACCACCAATTCCGACAATGCTCCTCGACATTCTCCGTCAACTGTCTGTGTCTACGGAATGTACGAACCCGATTTTTATTAGTTTTGCAAGAAATTGAAACACCCAAACAAGGGAATTTGAAAGAGATACAGAATTGATTTTCAGAAATGGGAGAAAGCAAAAACAGTAAATGGAGTTAGGGATTTCAGAACTTAGGGATTTTAGAAGAGGAAAAATGAAATTGGCACTGGGAGAGGGGGTATACCCCGAAATCTGATCTCTCACTAAACGACGCCGTTTCAATTAAATATATTTGTGGCGTTTTTCAAAGAAACGCCACTAATAATTCAGTTGTTATAATATATTTTTTTCTTTTTATTTATAATTATTATTTTTAATAAGTTTCTTACTTAATACTTTTTTTAATTGATAAAAATTATTAAAAAAATTTTAATTTTATACAGTATGATTAATTTAAACATTAACAACATTAAAATTTATAAATATTAATCCCAATACCCTAAAATACAAAACTTTCATTTGCGACGTTTTTACAAAAAAACGCCCCTAATACCAATAAGCAGTATAAAAACGAAGACGTTTCGGTTACACGTTTTGTGGCGTTTTTGCAATAAACGCCACAAATCTTGTTCTATAGCGGCGTTTTCTGTATAAGCGCCGCTAATTTTTCAAT
This sequence comes from Gossypium raimondii, assembly GCF_025698545.1. Taxonomy (NCBI): domain Eukaryota; kingdom Viridiplantae; phylum Streptophyta; class Magnoliopsida; order Malvales; family Malvaceae; genus Gossypium; species Gossypium raimondii. The sequence continues at coordinate 38,443,426 of NC_068575.1, read as the reverse complement.
TTATTTTATTTGTCTTTATTTATAAGTTTAATGATTTTTAATAGATTTTTTTTTGATAATTGTTATGACATTATTTTAAATTGATACATTAATATGCATTTATAAAATTATTTCAATTTTATGCAGTATATATAATATATAACATATATGCATAGATATATATCGTGGCATATATTATATATATAACCCTGTCACTTATAATCCTATATACTAGTGACATAAAAAGAAGTAAAAAGCAGAAAGAATTTTAATTTTTTTTTTGCTTTTGTACCCTAAAACCCGAAGCTATTAATCCCTTATAACCCGTAAACATTAAAATTAAAGGCTAAACCCTAGCTAACTCGTATTCTTCATGCAAATTCGAACGCAAAAACCAAGCATTGTAACATTCAAATCAATAAGGGTGAACCATAAGCCATAAACATCAAGCCGTAAAACAGTAAATTTGATTATTACATCTTATAAGCCGTAAACCTCGCATTAAAACTAACATGTAAACTCAAACACTAAACCCCATTCCTCAAGCCATAAACCTAAACCCAAAACCCTAAACATAAAATTATAATACTAAATTAATAAACATTATGTATCGAACCCTAAAACCCCAAACCGTATGCAACAAAACTTAAATATTAATCCCAATACCCTAAAATACATAACTTTCATTTGCGGCGTTTTTACAAAAAACGCCGCTAATACCAATAAACTGTATAAAAACAAAGTCGTTTCGGTTACAAATCTTGTTCTATAGCGGCGTTTTAGATATAAGCCGCTAATTTTTCAATTTATTTTATTTGTCTTTATTTATAAGTCTAATGATTTTAGTAGATTTTTATTTTGATAATTGTTATGACATTATTTTAAATTGATACATTAATATGAATTTATAAAATTATTTCAATTTTATGCAGTATGTATAGTATATAACATATATGCATAGATATATATCGTGGCATATTATATACACATATATATATATATATATAACCCTGTCTCTTATAATCCTATATACTAGTGACATAATAAGAAGTAAAAAGCAGAAAGAATTTTTTTTTTTTTTTTTGCTTTGTACCCTAAAACCCGAAGCTATTAATCCCTATAACCCGTAAACATTAAAATTAAAGGCTAAACCCTAGCTAACTCATATTCTTCATGCAAATCCGAACACAAAAACCAAGCATTGTAACATTCAAATCAATAAGGGTAAACCATAAACCATAAACATCAAGCCGTAAAACAATAAATTTGATCATTAATATATCTTATAAGCCGTAAACCTCGCATTAAAACTAACATGTAAACTCAAACCCTAAACCCCATTCCTCAAGCCGTAAACCTAAACCCAAAACCCAAAACATAAAATTGTAATCCTAAATTAATAAACATTATGTATTAAACCCTAAAACCCCAAACTGAATACAACAAAACTTAAATATTAATCCCAAAACCCTTAAATACATAACTTTCATTTGCGGCGTTTTTTACAAAAAACGCCGCTAATACCAATAAACAGTATAAAAACGAAGTCGTTTCGGTTAAACATTTTGCGGCGTTTTTGCAATAAACGCCACAAATCTTGTTCTATAGCGGCGTTTTCTGTATAAGTGCCGCTAATTTTTTAATTTATTTTATTTGTCTTTATTTATACGTTTAATGATTTTTAGTAGATTTTTTATTTTGATAATTCTTATGACATTATTTTAAATTGATACATTAATATGAATTTATAAAATTATTTCAATTTTATGCAGTATGTATAATTTAAATATAACCAACATTATAATTTATAACTTACTGAAATTATTCAAATTAATATAATGTATAACAATTTTAATTTAGATCCCAATATATGCTCTATTTTAAGCTAACAAACAAATGTACGTACGTAACTAACACAATATTAATATATATATATGTTTCATAATATATAACTTATAATATAATAATATAATTCAAACATTAATTGAGAATATATAAAAGAATGAAATAATATTTTAGATTTTTTAATTAGCGGCGTTTTTACACAAACGCCGCTATAGACCGAAGAATTACCGGCGCTGTTACACAAACGCCGCTATAGACCGGAACATTAGCGGCGATTCTCCATAAACGCTTCTTTAGAGCGGAGCATCAGCGGCGGTTTATAAAAAACGCCGCTATAGATCGGATTATTTGCGGCGCATAAAAAAAACGCCGCTAAAGATAAGACCATTAGCGGCGCAGACACAAAAACGCGACTAAAATACCGGTACTTTACCGACGCTTAACGCCAAACGCCGCTGAAGAACGGAGTATTAGCGGCGCTTGGGCAAAACCGCCGCTAATGTTCCCAAATATATGAAAACGGCGTCGTTCTATGTTACTCTATTGCGGCGCTTTTTGTAAAACGCCGCTAATGCTTGGTTTTAGCGGCTTTTTTATGTAACGCCGCTAATGCTCGATATTTTGCGGCGTTTTTCATAAAATGCCGCTAATGCTTGATTGTTAGTGGCGTTTTTTGTCCAAACGCCGCTAAAAGCGCCGCTATATCCCTATTTTGGTGTAGTGATATCAACAAATAACGCTTATGTTTTAACCCAAGCCAACTACAAGATACAAAAAAGGATAACATATATCACCATTTTCAATAACCAAATATTTTGATATGAGAACATATATCTTTTTATCAATCACATGTTATTTGATACATTTCTTCTCACATCAAAGGCACCAAAATGCCCTAAATTTTATAATCTAAAACTATAGTTCTTCAATATATAAAACTCTTCTACGTTGCTCAATAAAGATCCTTGTCGAGGATGGCGCTTGCCTTGCACATCGCTTTTAATGCTCAACTTTAGGCATGGTGATTCCTTTACCTTCAGTCATGTCAATTTCTTCGTCTCCTAGCCTTTTCCATTCGAAGCATTGGATCAATGCCCCCAAAGCTAAGTTGACCATACAATGAGCCATGCTTGCCCAGGACATGCCCTCCTACCCATACCAAAAGGCAAGTACTTGTGTCCATGGTATTTACCTTCATTCTCAAACCTTTTCGGCTTGAAACTCGTTGGATCATCCCACAACTCAGGGTCTCTTTGTATAGCCCATGCATTTATTAACACAATGGTGTTGCCAGGCACATCCTACCCACCTATGGTACAGTTACCGGATGTTCTATGAGGCACTAGAAGTGGGGCGGCCGGGTATAGTCAAAGGGTCTCCAACATGATGTTTCGAAGGTAAGGTAGTTTAGCAATATCCGATTCATCAATAAACCTTTCTTCACCAACTTGAGCATCGATTTCCTCCTTGGCTTTCTTTAACACCTCTGGGTTATTCAGTAAATTCGACATGGCCCACTCTACTGCCACCGCCGATGTGTCAGACCCAACGAGAAGCAATACCTGCAAAGAAAGAAGATGATATCAATCATCATATTCCCTTGATGCAAGCCTTTTAAGTAAATAGAGTAAACTTGATTTACATGTATAAGCCCTTTGATAATTTGATCAGTGTAGCTCTCTGGTTCCGATTCTTGTAAAGTAAGTAGATGATCAATCATCATATTTTCTCCATTTGCATTTCGACGTTCATCGATTAACCCTTACAAGAAATCATCCATCTTCTTAAAGAGCTCCATTAGTTTATTCTCATAATTACCAGCCCAATTCAGTATTGGCAGATAATCTGCCAGATTCCCTGCGCCACCATTTTCAGCCACCTCTACTATGAACTCCCTAAAATCCTTTGCCTCACTGTCATCAGTCACATCTTCACCATAATATCTCTTTCCGGCCATCATTCTCATGAGGTTATTAAATGTCAAGTCTGCAAACATTGATTTAAACTCTACCTTGGCAAAAACTTCATGCGAGTTACGAGATAGTTTCAACAATAATCTTCGCATTTCATCTTTCCTGATGCCATAGAACTTGTTGATACGGTTCGGTGAGAAGATTTCGATAGTGCAAATACGACAGAGGTTACGCCAATAATCCCCATATAGCACGGTTATAAGTGTGGTGTGATTATAACACAGGTGTTTGCTCAATAGCAAGTTGGGGCGGTTGGCTAACACAATATCATTCTTGGTGAAGCATTCCTCGACCAGTGAGAGTGATAAAATGACCACTGCAAGACGTGAACCTAACTGAAGGGAAAAGACTAGACCGAGCTTTTTTAAAAGCTCGAGGAAGGGACGATGCAGAGATGGGTTTATTAGCAATTGAAAGTGGCCAATGATCGGAAGAGAAAGTGGACTGGGTGAAAAGTTTTCCTGGCGAGGTTTTGATTGAAACAAGAACTTGAAACCCAGAAAAAGGAATACAAGGGCAAGAGATGAGTAAAAAATGGTGGCTTCTTCCATGTTTTGGTTCATTTCCTACTTCTGTTTCGAAAATGTAGTGGCAAACATAGTTGGGCCTACGTAAGTAGCTTAATGTAATGCATGATGATCCACTCACAGTCTGTAACTTTCTATGCAGCTGACGGACAAATATCAGCCATACATCTCAATAAAAGAAATTGACATACCTGAATTGGCCGTAAATGATTGATTATAAAGTTTTAGAATTATCTTTTTCTTTTTATTTTCTTCCTAGTTTTCTCGCTTCCTACATGTTTAGAATTATATATAATTTGTATTACATTTTAAGTGTTTGTATGATGAGCACGCATTTTATTGATTTAATAAAAAGTTATTAAATAAAATTTAATTTCGAAAGGCTTTAAAGTAAAATTACTGAAAATTTTGTTATTTCGCATCAGTCGAGTCATCTAAATAAAAAGAGTATTGATTGACTTGGTATGTTTTCTGTCATTATCATTAGGCTTCCAAGTCATGATAATGTTTGGCCTAACAAGTTTGTTTGATTATAGAAGCATATTTTCAATATATGTAAAAAAGAAATAAAAAATTAACATAATTCCCATTTGTTGAGTGAAATTTCCACGGCTTTGTCTTTCTAATTCTAGTAAACGTGGGACTTTTGGCTTCTTTCTAGTGTATTTGTGATCATTACGTTACCTTGATGTGGTAAAATAGACGGGGAAGAATGTCCCTGCAGCCTGCAAGGTTACAATATTTTTCTGAAGGTTGACTAATCTAGATTACGTGAAAGACAGAATGGGTTTAACGTATTTAAATTATGCTTTGGATCGTAAAAGGAAGCTTTGAGAGAGTAGAAATTTTATCATGTCTGGATTCAATTTGATAAAGGAAAGAAAACTAGGATTTTTTTAAAAAATGGAAGACTTGTCACTTTCAATAAGTTTAGCAAACAAGCAGGTGGATCCTTTACCCATTGTTAAGGAATGAAAGCAGTTGTGGTAGTTAGCTGGTATTCTGGTAGTAGTTAGTTAGCTGTTAATACTTAGTGTTATAAATACAGTGAGCTTGTATTTCAGATGTATGTTAAGAATATACAACTATTATTCAGTTGCTCAATGTTCTTCTCTTAGTTCTCTTTATGGGATCTGAGCCATAAGTTGTTTTCTTTAATGGCGACAGATGCAGTTTCAGGAAATGATAATGGTAACCATCCCTCCATTCATATTTCCTCTTCTGATCCTGATCCTGGGTGTGGTTTTTTGAGGAAAATTCAGCAGTTTCCCAAACATGATACAGTAAAACTAGGTGAGCGTAATTTTATGTTGTTGAAACAACAAGTCTTGTTGATTCTTAAAGGGTACGGACTACAAGATTTCGTTCTTGGCACTGTTAGTGTTCCTCCACAGACTCTTGTTGATAGTGATGGCAATCTTGTGGCTAATCCTGACTTCTTGGATCACAAACAGCAAGACAAGCTGTTGGCGTCTTGGCTGTTGAATTAGTCTGGAGTGCTATTATTCGAAGGTTTGCTACTAAATCTACTATGTCAATCTCTACTCTACGACATACTATGTATTCTCAAAAGAAAGGGCATCTCACCATTAAAGAATATTTGTCCAAGATAAAAAGTTTGTGTGACACATTGGTTGCTGCTGGTCATCCCGTGTTTGCAGTGAAACAGAATAACATTATTCTTGCTGGATTGCCCATAAAGTATGAGTCAATTCGTGTTGTCGCTTCAGCAATGCCTGTTTCGCTTGATCTTCTTGCTGAATGTTGATTGACTGGGAGGCTCGACAGCAAGACTCAGTTTTGAGCATGCCTTTGCATGTTATTATGGCTCAGCAAAGTGCAACTAATGCCAAAAATACAGAGTAGTTTGAAAGTGGTTCTCGACCACTTTATAGAGGTCGTGGCTCTCGGTTGTTTTGAGGCAGAGGTCGAGGAAGGCGCTTTGCTCACAATAAGCCTCCGTGTCATTTGTGTGGTCGCATTGGTCACACAGTTCAGAAATGCTACTACAGGTTTGATGAGTCTTTTAATGGTGTGTCCAACCAAACTATGCAAGCTCATTGTCATCAATTTCAGGATGTTTCAAACTCATTTTGTAGAGGTCCTCATTGTTGTTCTCAGAAGCCCTCTGTGCATCATTCTGGCTTGCAAGTTAATACTGCTTCTACAAATAATCATTTTTCCACAGGATCTCTGAATACAAAGGTCTAGTATCCCGACTCTGGAGCTTCTAATCATGTCACCAGTGATCTGGAAAATTTGCATGAGGCTACCCAATACACAGGTAACAACAGGCTCTTCAAGGGCAATGGTATGTCTGTGTCAGTAGCTCACATTGGGTCTTCTTCTTTTTTTATAAGTTTTAACAAAGTTTTTCATCTGAAACTTATATTGCGTGTCCCAAAAATCTGCAAGAACTTATTATCTATTGCTCAGTTTGCTAATGATAATCAAGTTTTCTTTGAATTTCATCCATTCCATTTCTTTGTGAAGGATATTAAGACAGGAAAAATACTGCTGGTGGGCCGCATTCATAATGGCTTGTATCAGTTTGATTTGTTAGACACTCTAAGCTGCATTAATGCATCAGTTTCATCTGCTACTGTTCACACCACCTCCCTGGAGCTACCTGGATCTAATGTTTCATTTTTTGACCTGTGGCACAAATGCCTTGGTCATCCTTGTAATAAGACTGTTATGTCAGTTCTTCAAAAATGTAATCTTGCTTCAAAAGTTTCAAGGATGAATTAAATTTGTTCAGCATGTCAGCTTGGCAAGTTTCATAAGTTACCATTCTCTCCTTCTACAACTATGTATACAACTCCTTTTGACCTTCTTGTCTCTGACTTATGGGGTCCTGCTCCTATGGCATCTGAAGGATATTTTTATTACATTTCTTTTGTGGATGCACACTCGAGGTACGCCTGGATTTATCTTATCAACCGAAAGTCTGAGGCTTTAGACAAATTTCTTCAATTGAAAAAATTGGTGGAGGTTCAATTTGGTTGTAAAATTAAAGCTCTTCAAACAAATTGGGGAGGAGAGTTTCGTTCTTTTCCAAAGGTTCTTTCTCGACTAGGGATTCAGCACAGGTTGTCTTGTCCTCATACATCTGAACAAAATGGTTTGGTTGAGAGGAAGCATAAGCACTTGGTTGACACTGGATTGACCTTGCTAGCTCAAGCTAACATGCCTATGCACTTTTGGGCTCATGCCTTCATTAGTGCTGCATATATTGTAAATAGACTTCCAACTTCAGTTCTAGCTGGTAAGTCACCCTTTGAAGTATTGCATAAGACTGTGCCAAGCTACAAGCATCTAAGTGTCTTTGGATGTAGGTGTTATCCTTCTCTTAGACCATTTAATACTCATAAACTTCAATTTCGGTCCAGACCTTGTGTATTTCTTGGTTACAGTCCTGTTCACAAGGGATATAAGTGTCTTGATGACAACATCAGAGTGTTTATTTCTAGGCATGTGGTGTTCGATGAGGGGTGCTTTCCTTTTGCCAGTTTTACTAGCTCTATTGGTGATTTTTTACATACACAGTCTGGTTTATAGCATCAACGGTCTTTAGTTCCAGTTATGGTGCCTTTTAAGGGTCACTCTAAAGGTTCTCCTGGTGTCCCTATTTTCTCAAATCAGCAGGTTCCAGGTTGCATGTCAAGGTCTGCTCCTTCTCATCCTGCTCCACTCCCCTTAAAGTCCACTAGTTTTCGAGTGCAGCCTCATACTCATACTTCACCAGGGTCTATATCTTTCAGTAGTAATTCTGATTCTGCCTCATTTTCTCTTCCTGATCCTATCATTCCTCTAGTTTTGGTTGCTCAGAATCCTCCTGTCAGCTCCCATGTCAATGCTCATCCTAAAACAACCAGATCCAAGAATGGTATTTTTAAGCCCAATGTGTTCTCTGTTGAGCTCAGTGAGACAGAGCCTGCTACAATTGATGAGGCCTTTGTGAGCAAGGAATGGTTGCTCGCAGCTCAGCAAGAGTATGAGGCTCTCCTGAAGAATGACACCTGGGATTTGGTTCCCTTACCAGCAAACTGACGAGCTATGGGGTGTAAACGGGCTTTCAAGCTCAAAAGGTGTTCAGATGGTACCGTTGCTCGCTACAAAGGTCGTCTGGTGGTTAAAGGCTATCTTCAAGAATCTGGGGTTAATTTTCAGGGCATATTCAGTCCTGTAGTTAAGCCAACAACTATTAGAGTTGTCTTGGCATTGGCGGTTTAGTTTGGCTGGCAACTCAGGTAGGTGGACATCAACAATGCCTTCCTTAATGGTGACCTGTCAGAGGAAATTTATATGCTTCAACCACCTGGAATTGAACAGAACCATGGTAACAAACCAATGGTGTGCAAGCTAAAGAAGGCTTTGTATGGCCTCAAACAGGCTCCTAAGGCCTGGTTCTCTAAACTTCGTGATTTCCTGCTGTCTTCATAGTTTTCTTTGGCCAAGTCCGATGGCTCATTTTTTATTAAGAAGACTGATGATGTGATTTTATATGTCTTGGTCTATGTCGATGACATAATTATTACTGGAAACCATCAGGCTAGTATTGATCAGTTTGTTACAAACTTGGATACTCAGTTTTCTTTGAAGGATTTGGGACCTCTCAGCTACTTTCTTGGAATTGAGGCGTCTTCCACCTCTACTGACTTGTTTCTCAATCAGCACAAGTATGTGCTCGATCTTCTCCGAAAGGCTAAAATGGATCAGGCTAATAGCTCTCCTACACCCATGCTCACCTCTTCCATCTTGTCTCAGCACACTAGATGTGAGATTGAAAATGCATCTAAATATCGCAGCATTATAGGAGCACTGCAGTATGTGGTCATCACCAGACCAGATATCACTTTTGCTGTCAACAAAGTTTGTCAGTTCATGCATCGACCTCTTTATGCACATTTTAAAGCAGGCAAACGCATCCTTTGATTCCTGTAAGGTACTTTAGACTACGGTATTCAGTTTACTCCTGCTGCCACTTTGGATGTTGTTGGCTATTCAGATGCGAATTGGAGCACTGATGTTGATGATCGAAGGTCAACCTCAGGGTTTTGTGTCTTCATTAGCGGTAATCCTATAGTGTGGGGATCGAAGAAGCAACAGGTGGTCTCTAGGTCTACTGCAGAAGCTGAGTATAGAGGGCTAGCTCATGCAGTGACTGAGGTGGTCTGGCTTGAGTCTTTATTATCTGAACTCCATGTTTCACCTTCAAGGAAGACCACTGTGTGGTGTGATAACTCTGGAGCTATTGCGGTTTTTGCCAATCCAGTGATGCATTCGAATTTTAAACATGTTGAATTGGACTTATATTTTGTTAGAGAAAAGGTTACTGGTGGAAAGCTGAGTGTGGGACGTTTCCAACACAGGAGCAAGTTGCAAATGTGTTTACAAAGCCTTTGATAGTGCCTTTGTTTACGAAGTTTAGATCGTGTCTTAAGGTGACTATGAAAGCTGATCACTCAGTAGGAGTCAAGACGATGGGAGCAAGTTAAGGAATGAAAGCAGTTGTGGTAGTTAGCTGGTATTCTGGTTGTAGTTAGTTAGCTGTTAATACTTAGTGTTATAAATACAGTGAGCTTGTATTTCAGATGTATGTTAATAATATACAACTATTATTCAATTTCTCAATGTTCTTCTCTTAGTTCTCTTTACCCATACAGCAAGGCAAGTCCAAACACGAGTAGTCTTGGTAATCTAGTCAGCCACTACACTAAGCGCTCGAGGAATACAGGAAAATTAAATAGAAAAGTTTTGGACAGAATTGATAATATCCAGCTCAATTGCTCCAGATTCCCAAACATCTCTTTTACGACATAGCAAGGTCTTGATACATGGAAGAACTTTGATTAAGAAAATAAATGACACACTATTATATCATATTTCCAAAATTAAAATCTTTATATTTTCTCAAATTTTCTCTTATTTTCTCAGGTAAAATGGATATTGTTTTTCTTGATAACTAAAATATTGTTTTTTAACAATGAACGCATGGCAACCCACAAAATAATTTATGTAAACTTTATATTTTTAATAATTTTTAACTAAAATATTTATTTGTCTTATATGTCACGTCAATAAATAATTTAAAAGTTATAAAAAAATTGTAAAATTAAAAAACATGAAGTACAAGTGATTGTCATGTAACCTTTTATTTTAAAATGTAACATTTTGGATTTTAGTTGACATTTTCATTAAAATCATCAAATTTACTCTTTCTAAAATGTTAATGGTCAAATTTAATATTTTTTAAGATTGAGGTTAAATTTACTAAAAAGAAAATATAAGGATTAAATTTATCATTATATTAATGGAATAAATGTTTTTTTATCCATCACATCAATAAATTTAAAATTAGTTATTTTAAAGAATGTAAAAATATAATGTACTTTTTCTTAAAATATTGTTTCTATAATTAATCCACAATATTAACATTAAATTTGAATAAGCATTTGTAATTTTCTATAATTACGTGTGTTTAATTGTATGACTGATATTAATTGGATATTCAACTTTTCATCTTCCTTAACCTTTCACCTTTCATATTTTTGTAACTCCTTTCTCATTTATGTATTAGAAAATGAGGAGTCTCATCTCCTTATATATATAACAGTATATTACTTGTAATGATGATAGAAAAGAAGATAAATGCAATAAAAATCCTTCTTATTCTCGTATATTATTCTTGTGTTGTTTGCATTATTATTTTATAACACGTTATCAGCATGATTTTATTCAAGAGTACTAGGTCCTTAGTTTATGTCAAAATTTTGTTGGGCTCCAAGTATTAAAATTTAGTTATTTGATTAAAAATTCGTGAGTGGTTACTCGAGATTTGCTTGGGGATGATTACTTTCTCTTCACTGCAAAAAAATGATCATAGTCTCTACTTTTCATCCACAATTACCTAAGTCTAATCTTCTTTTTTTTAAAAAAAAATTGATTCGATTTCTATTAAGAAGCTCAATTTATATAATTCTTTATTTGCATATCTATGAATTTATAAATTCCTTCTTAAGTTTATTTGTTGTGCTTTTTATGTGGATATATACATTCATTTTTTTATAGAATTTATTGGTTTAGATTTAATTTTGATTAAATTATATGATTGTTCTTATCTGTTCCTATCTATTGTAAATGTATATTACATGCAATGATTAGTTTGGACTTCTAATAAATTCATGCTTTAGAACTGTATAATAATATCAACCATGAACTTTTGTAAGAAAACAGGTAAAAATTCTTTAAAATTATGGATTAGTTTTGAAAGAAAATTATGATAATGAAAAAATTTCTCATTAGATTTGCTTCATTCCCTAAGGTGAATGTAGCATTGCAAAATCAATATTAAAATGATGTTATAATTGTAGTTGTGAGCATGGTCTTTGATGGGCTAGTATGGGTATAATAATCACTATAACTATAGTGATTATAATAATTTAATGAAAATATTTATGTGATACTGAAAGATCATTTGACACATGCATATTGGTTGAATATTTTGCCAAGGATTGATTAAAAGAAAAGGGAACAATGTATAGACACATTTGATTTATCACAATGATATTGAAGTAAATTTGCAAACAGTGATGACTTTATTGGTTTTGTTAACACATTATATTGTTTATCCATTCCTAGAAATGAATGGAACTTATTGTTGTGATTGACAAATAGATAAGTGGAAGATGGATAGTCCAAAATGTTGCTAAATGTTTATTCACGAAACAAAATGATTAATGGTTTATACTAATTAATCATTCTTTGGAGTGAATAATATCTTATGATCTTATATGCAAAGAATATGAGATAAGGTTACATTATTTTCTGAATTATTTGTCATACATTCCTTGAAGTGAATGTTTGCAATAAATATAATAAATTCTATGATCACTTTTGATCATTGAACTCAATTTGGATATTTGAAAATTTCGGCATATTCATTTGAAGTGAATATTGCATATACTTTATAAAATTATATTTCTTTGGTTGAAATAATGACATTGACATTTTAGAAGTAAATGTCATAATAAAACTTACATGTGGATACTAGATAAAATGAATGACCATAAAATTATCGATTATCACAGTTTATATTGACATTATAATTCTACTAGTTGTGAAAAAGATTAATGCTAAAAAAAAGATGATACTAATAAATATTATGATAAATATGAATGCATTGTGTACTATAAAAATAGAACGCCGGTAATGACAATATATCGCAAAGAAAAGATAAATAAAAATAAAGAACACAGATTTTTACGTGGAAACCCTTTTGGGAAAAAACCACGGGCAGAGGAGAAGAAAATTCACTATGTCGAATTCGAATAATTATAAGAGGAGTTTCGACTAAATCTATTTATAGGTTGAAAAATACTAATTCTAATCAAAGTCAAATATATTATGTTAATAAATGCTAAATATATTATACTCATAAATACTAAATCTTCTAGAAAGAATATATATTTTGTTTAACTTGACTTGCAAGCAATCTCTTAGAATTTGGGTCACACAACTCTAATAATCTCCACCTTGACACAAATTCTCAATGAACAAGTTTTTCACCTCTTCCATAGAACCCTTTAAGGGTTTAATTTCAATAATTAACAACAACCAAGTCTAAGCAATGCTCAAACTTGGTTATAAGAAGTGACTTAGTCATCATATCTGCAGGATTTTCATGAGTACTAAGTTTGCTCACAACAATATCACCACGATCAATAATATCACGAACAAAATGATACCAAACATCAATGTGTTTTATTCTCTCATGAAACATTTGATCTTTTGTAAAGAAGATGACACTTTGACTGTCACAAAATATTGTACCGATTTGAAAGTCTTCATTGAGTTCACTAAATAGTTTATTCAACCAAATAGCTTCTTTACAAGCCTCAGTAATCTTCATGTACTTAGCTTGAGTGGTAGACAAAGTGACTATAGTTTGCAAAGTAGCTTTCCAACTGATTGCACAACCTCCGATTGTAAAGACATAACCTGTGAGAGATCTTCTTCTATCAAGGTCTCCAGCAAAATCAGCATCAACATACCTAATAACTCCATCTCTAGTTCTTCCAAACTGTAAGCAAACATTAGTAGTACCTTGTAAGTATATTAAAATTCACTAAACCGCTTTCCAATGATCTTTATCGGGATTCACCATGTATCTGCTAACTACACTAACTGCATATGATAAATCTAGACGTGAACAAACCATAACACACATGAGAGATCCCACTACACTAGAGCATGAAACATGTGACATGTACTCAATCTCATCATCTGATTATGGAGACAAAGCCGATGAAAGCCTAAAATGGGCTGCTAAAGGAGTACTAACAGGTTTAGCGCTCGGCATATTGAACCTGTAAAGAACTTTCTCAATGTACCCCTATTGACTTTGGTACAATTTACTTGTTTTTCTATCTCTGAGAATCTCCATACAAAGTATCTTCTTTGCTAGTCCCAAATATTTCATCTCAAATTCTTCACTTAGTTGGGTTTTAACCTTTCTTATCTCTCATTTATCTTTTGCTGCTATCAACATGTCATCAACATAAATGAGTAGATACATAAAAGAACCATCATTGTTTTTCTTAAAGTAAACACAACTGTCAAAACTACTTCTTTTGAAATCATGAGAAGTCATAAAGGAATCAAACCTCTTATACAACTATCTTGGCAACTGTTTCAAACCGTAAAAGGGACTTTTTCAGCAAACAAACATAGTCCTATTTTTCTAACACTGTAAAACCCTCTAGTTGTTGCATATAAATATCCTCCTCAAGTTCTCCATGCAAAAATGTAGTTTTTACATCTAACTGCTCAAGCTTCAAACCATGCAAGGCCATAATACCAAGCAAAGCTCGAATCGAACTATGCTTTACAATTGGGGAGAACACATCTGTGAAGTCCACTCTTGGAATTTGACTGTAACCCTTTACAACAAGCCTTGCTTTATATCTGGGTTCTTCAACTCTTGGAGTCCTTTCTTTCATTTTAAACACTCATTTACAATGAACAACTTTTTTACCTTTAGGAAGTTTCATAAGATCCCATGTTCTGTTTTTGTGGAGTGATTCCATCTCCTCTTGCATAGAAAACATCCACTTTTCTAAGTCTTTACAAATAACCGCCTCAGAATAATTAGATGGCTTTTGGTTTGCATCTAGATCTTCAACCACATTTAAAGCATAAGCAACTAGATCAACCTTGGCATTCTTATTTGGAGGTTCAATTTCTCTTCTAGTTCTGTTTTTAGCGATAGAGTATTGTGGTAAAGAAGCAACTTTATTCTGAATTTTTGTACTGGCTTGAGGAGTCGACTTTGTTGTAGATTATGGATTAATCTGATACTCCATCTACTTTTGATTTTCTTTATTGGAAGAGTCTTTAAGAGATAAGTTAGGTAGCATAGCAGTTTCATTAGAAACAACATCTCTGCTAATCACAACTTTTCTATTTTCAGGACACCATAACTTATACCCTATTACACCAGCTTTATAACGAAGAAAAACACATTTAATGGATCTCAGTTCCAATTTTCCATTATCAACATGAGCATACGTAGGACACCCAAAGATCTTTAAATTAGAATAGTCAGCAGAATTATCAGACCATACCTCTTGTGGGGTCTTTTTCTCAATGGCAACGGATGGAGATCAGTTGATTAAAAAACATGTAGTAGAAGCTGCTTCAGCCCAAATGACTTTGGTAAGTTGGTATTTGACAACATACATCGAACCTTCTCCATGATCATTCTGTTCATTCGTTCTACAATGCCATTTTGCTGTGGAGTATGACGAACTGTCAAGTGTTTCACAATCCCTTCTGAGTTGCACAGTTTATTAAACTCAGCAGAACAGAACTCTAAGCCATTATTTATGCGGAGGTATTTTATTTGTTTTCCTGTCTACTTTTCAATCTTAGTTTTCCAAGACTTAAATGCGTAAAACACATCACTTTTTTGCTTTAGGAAGAACACCCAAAATTTTCTAGAAAAATCATCAATAAAAATTTGCATATAATTAGCTCCACCTCTCGAAGGCACTCTGGATGGACCCCACAGATTAGAATGAATATACTCCAATGTTCCTTTCGTGTTATGGATTCCTCTGGTGAATCGAACTCTCTTTTGCTTCCCAAAAACTCAGTGCTCATAGAACTTTAGTTTGCAAATTCCATGCCCATCAAGAAGTCCTCTTTTTCTCAACTCTGCCATGTCATTCTCACTCATATGCCCTAGGCGCATATGCCAAATTTTAGTAATATCATTATCTGAAAAGGAAGAGGAAACGATAGTTGCATCACCAGTAACAGTAGAACCTTACAAAACATATAACTTGACAGTCTTTTTTGCCCTTTCATCACAACGAGAGAACATTTGGAAATATTCAAAACCTTACTTTCAGCTGTGTATCTGTACTCTTTTGAATCAAGAGTACTCAACAAAATTAAATTTCTCTTCAATTCTGGAACATATCGCACGTAAATAATTGTTCTGACAACTCTGTCAAACATCTTAACTTTAATCGTTCCAACATTGTAATTTTACATGAAGCATTATTTCCCATCAAAACAACACCTTCGGACACTGTTTCGTAAGTTGTAAACCAATCCCGACTGGGACTCATGTGGAATGTGTAGCCCAAATCAAAGATCCACTTCTCGCTCACTTTAGAATTGTTGACAGAAGTGACTACAAGTTCACCATCGTTGTAGTCTTCTACAACATCAGTTTCACTAGAATTTTCTGGTTGTTTTCCCTTTTGATTCGCAGCCTCCCTTTTGATCTTGTTCTGTAGCTTATAGCACTCAGATTAAATGTGCCCTTTCTTTTTGCAGAAGTTACAAGTTTTACCTCTGTTTGAATACTTTGATCTACCCTTGAATTTACCGCGATGATTTCGTTCCTATGTCCTTCCACTATCATCATTAGCATTCTGATCTTGTTTCTCACGAACAATAAGACCCTTTCTCTTAGAGTTGGGTTTAACCACAAGATGTTTTATCTTATCATACGAGGTCAAAGAATCATAAACCTCATCAATTTTGAGAGGCTCGCGACTATATAAAATCGTGTCTCTAAAGGTTGAATAAGACGGGGGCAACGAACAAAGTAGAATCAACCCTAGATCTTCCTTATCGTACTGAATCTCCATGGCCTCCAAGTTTGAGAAAATTTATTTAAACATTGTTAAGTGTTCATGCACAGACGCACTTTCCTCCAAACGATGAGCATAAAGACGCTGCTTCATATACAACTTGCTGGTTAGAGTTTTTGACATACATATTTGTTCCAGCCTCTTCTATAATGCAGCGACGGTCTTCTCCTTCATCACATCTTGCAAAATTTCGTTAGACAAATACAGATGTATTGTGTTAACGCCTTTCGATCCATATGCCTCTTATATTCATTCATTAATGTTGAAGGCATCTTATCTATCCCTAGCAGGGCATCCTCCAGATCCATCTGTGCAAGAACTGCTTGCATCTTTATCTGCCACAATGCAAATCTGGTGTTGCGATCCAATAGCAAAATTTCATACTTCAAATATGCTATTACCGTATCGAGATGAACAACCTGGAAGCTCTGATACCGATTTGTGAAAATAGAATGTCGGTAATGACAATATATCGCAAAAAAAGGAGAAATAAAAATAAAGAGCACACAGATTTTTATGTAGAAACCCTTTCGGGAAAAGACCACGGGCATAAGAGAAGAAAATTCATTATGTCGAATTCAAATAATTACAAGAGAAGTTTCGACTACATCTATTTATGTTAATAAATGCTAAATATATTATACTCATAAATACTAAATCTTCCAGGAAGAAGATATATTTTGTTTAACTTGACTTGCAAACAATCTCTTAGAATTTGGCTCATACAACTCTAACACGTACATGCTTGTAGCATGTCTGAAACATTAAATTTTGCAAAGTCTTATAAAGAAAAAAAGATGCTCCATAATGCATGATAATAAAATTTGAATTGAAATTATGCTATAAGAGATGGAGGTTAGAAAATTTTAATATTAAACCTCTATAGTTGTAACTTTAATATCTTATTGTGACATTATAATATTTTGTATTTTATTGTGTTATGGTATATAAAACAATTTATCTAATGCATGCTTCTTAAAGTGATTGATTAGTGACATGAACTTATTCTTTGCTATGTTTAACATAAGTTTTATTTATACTTATTCTTTATATAAAATATATTTTTATATGAATAAATAAAGTTTTTAAGATCTAAAATTTTTATCATCTATGTTGAAAAGAATTGCAAAATGAATATTTTTAAAATAAGTAACACATTTACTAATGTTATATGATAAAATAATATTTTATCACATGCTCTTGAAGAGCTAATTAATATTGCATTAGATTGTAAAAGCTCTTGAAGAGCTAATTTTGCACCTTCTTATGATGCAAAATTTTGTAAAACATAATATTATTCTTTTTCAGATCAAGAAGATATATGTTGAAGGTAATCTTTATGTGTTTTACATTAAAACAATGAATAGAAATGACATGAGATACTTGTGCTTTTATATGATAAATATTCCCCGAAGGAATATATTATGTAGCATCCCAAAAATTGAGGGTTAGTAGAATCAGGTTTGGGACATGCCCTAATTTTTGTTGATTATCAGTGCGTTTTTAGGAATAAATGAGGTATTGGTTTGTTGGATAAGTGTTAGTGAAACGTTCCTTGAAACCCAAGTTCAAATCTCTTCTCTCTCACCATTTTTATTATTTTACTAATTTTGCCTTAAACCATAGTATGTGACACGCATTGTTTTTAAAATAAATATTGCAAAATTATTTCAAAAATAATAAAATAGTCTAGTGGTTAATTGATAAATGCAAAGGCATGAAAATTAAATTGAGGTCCCAAGTTTGAATTTTTTCCCATTAAAATAACTTTTTTTTTCAAAATCTCTTATTTTTAATGTGTGTGCCATCCATACACTTGTAACCCTAGGTATAATTGTTAATTTTACACAAAATAATTAGCTATTATTCTATTTTTACTCACCCTAATTGTTCCTCCCATCTCTCCTCCTTGATCTTCAATTTTTTTCTTTCTTCCTCCATTGTTGTCGTCGCCTACACCTAGTTTTACCATCTCTTTCTTTTTCTTTTTGTCTCAAGATTTGTTAACATCTTCTCCACCATTTTTCCGTTATTTTTTCTCATTAAAATTAACCCCAAATATGAAATCTTGAACTCCAAGATCGATCCCGAACATTGCCAAGAAAGTCCCATTGTCGTTTCTTTCAACTACCTTGTGTAAGATCTTTTCTTCCTTGAATTTGTTGATTAATCTTTTCAATTAAAAACCTAAATTTCTAGATCTGGAATTTAGGGGAATTTTAAATATTTTAAAGGTATTTTTCCATATTTTTAAAGGATATTTAAATCGTTTTTAAAATAGCCCTAAATTTTGCCACTGCGGTGGTGGTGCGTGAGCCTATGAGCAAAAGAGGGGATTGTTTTGTTTCTTGGTTCTTGCCCATCTATTTTCAGCATTAATTTGAGTTCCTGAACCCTCCTAATCAGCCTTTAGTCACATGTTAATTAGGGAAAAATGTTCTTTATCAATTGGCCCTTCGGATCTCACGAATCGAGAAGCGTAAGTGCGATTACATGTAAACTAATTTGTTGTTTCGACATAGTTGTTGGGTAAAGGTTATGGATTGATTAAATGAAGGATTTTAATCAATATTTTCTACTTATTTTCCAGTATGTAAATGTTTTAGGTGCTGATCTGAATGCCCCAAATCAACCGTAAAGCCGAAAGACGTTCACGCGCACGATTTGTAACAAAATAGTTTAAGAAATCTAACTAGTTTGGATTCGTAAAGTAGTAGTAATTTTGAAGATTGGTTGGAACTCATAAGTGGGTGTTTAAGGGCTGGTTAAGATATGAATTAATTTAATTTATATTGATTTTTGACTTAGGTTCGTTTTAAGGTTTATTAAGGAAAATTAGAAGATTCACTAATGTGCTGTGAGAAAGCGAAAATTAAGATGTGGGTCCTAAACTCAAAAACTTAATTAAAAATTATAATTTTTTTGATATATTTTATGATTTAGCATGTTGATTGAATTGGCTTAATAGCCAAATAATTAATTTTGTAAGTGGCCGAACTAGGTACGTTTCGAGCACTAAAAGATTGATATGTTAGAAAAGTTGTTAGTTTGACAGTGTGACTGTGTGAATGGTATTGTGATGCATGATTATGTTATTTGGTATGACTTTAGATAACTTTGTTTCCACTAATTTTATAACATGTGACTAAAGTTTGTGATTGAAATATATTTCTAATAACACAATCATGCATTATAATACAATGTATGTGAAGTAAAGGTGCTGGAGTTAGTTAATTTTGCCTAACTTAGCCTATACATGATTGTGTTAATTTTAGTTTTAATACATCGCTCCAATTTATTAAAATGTAAAATCGCCTCTTATATCACTCAATTTATTAAACTTGATATAAATACATCGTGTATACATGCCATTATACCAAAATAAGTTTGTGATTGAAATTTATTTCTAATTAAAACCCTTATTATCAGATTAACTCAATCCATAGGTTACCATATTAGATTTGACTCTAATCTGGTAGATTTATGTCGTCCTATTTCTAAGATTGCATGCAACTCCAATCAATTACACTAAACATACTCTTAAATAGGGTTTATTCCTCCTCTGATTTAAGCACATCAAACCTGGATCAATAGTTTAGAAATATCAAACCAAGAATTAAGCACACATAATTGAGAACAAGATCTAAGTATTTATTGCGTAAAATAGAAATCAAATGACAGAATTCATCATAGGGTTCATCTCCCTAGGTATTTAGGAAATTAGTTCATGCTTGCAAATAAAGACATTCCAAAGATAGTATAACCACAAGAAACAAAGAAACTCATAATAATCTCCAAAGAAATCAAAAGGAAAACTTCAATCTTGATGGAAATCTACTTCAGAAACAGCTTTAATGGTGTTTTTTGAGTTGTTCTCTTGAGTATTCTATGACGGCTCACTCCTGTCTTCTTATTTTTGTCATATATCGGTCTTAGAATGCTTGAAAAGCCTTAAAAATCGCATTTTTTTCTGTTTAGAGTGCAAATCTTGAAATCAACACTGTCTGCCACATGATCGTGTGGCAACTCATGTGGCTCACACGACTGTGTGTCACAGCCGTGTGGAATGGTCCAGCCTGTGTGGCTCTTGTAACTTGTTTCAATTTTTCAGTTTTCACTCGTTTTTCACTCTTTTTGCACCCAAATTCTCTCCTAAGTATAAAAACATGAATTTAAAGGATTAGGAGCATAAAATTCATCATTAACATCGAATAATCATCCAAAAATGCATTAAGAATGAGACTAAAACATGTTATTTTTAGCACTTATCATTTGTATGTGCACGTGCACGTGTATATGTGCATATGTGCATGTGTGCATGTGTACCTTTTTTTCATGTTCTTTTGATTTGTTGAAAGTATTTTGAATGGATTGTGGTGATTTCAACATAGAATTTGGTAATGATGATGAGTTGTATGCTACTACTAGAGTGTCTCAACGCATTAAAATCTTCAATTACTCTATGGTGAGATTCTAAGTTTCTAGCACCTTTGAGAATTGGTTTTAGTTGTCATTATTATTTCTCATAGTTGATAAAAGTGTGACATATTGTTGTGCACCCATATGCTGCCTGGACTTGGTGTGTTAGAGAGGGTATGTCTGACATGGGTATAATAAAAGTTTTAGAACCCATTTGGTTGGATGGAATTGCCATTCCATTACGCCTCTATTCCGCGCGCTACAGTAAAGTAGGCGTTAGGTTCACCGTTTAGGTGATTCCACGGAATTGCTATTACAATCTCATTCCCTCGTCTCACCATTTAGGTATTCAGGGGTTGGGGGTCTGAATACCCATTCAAGGCAACACCGAATAGGTTTTAGACGAAAATAGCCTGCCTCTCTTCTTTCCAAAATTCACTCCAGATTTCTTCCTCCCAAAATCAAGCATCCATTCGCCCTTCATCTGCATCTCCCGATATGTTTTCTTTTTCTTTTTCTTGATTGCTTTTAGTTCTTTCGCCTCTTTCAACTTTTCTTTTCCCCTTTTTGGTTGAGACTTTTTCTGCTTAACTTTTCTTTTCCCCTTTCAGTCACGTTTTCTTATTCTTGTTTACACGAATTGAACTTATGATGTTTCTATTGGATGCAGTGAAATCTAGAAGTAGCAGCAAAGTACTAAACTCCTCATCAAGAAACTACCTTTCGAAAGGCTCGTTCGTGAAATTGCCCAAGACTTTTTAAGGTAATACCATTAAATTATTGCTTCTTCTTCATTTTTGTTTAATTATTGTAAAGAAATCAAAACTTAAGCTCAAAGTATGGTTACGGTTATGGTTATATAAGTTAAATGATAAATTTAATATTATTTTGATGTTGATGTTTGAGAAGTCTTATTGGAATCTTCAGATTGAGTTCTTCTGCTGTAAATTGATGGAAGAAATCATACTTTCTTTGATTGTTTGTTTTGTTGTTGTTGACAATTTTTGAAATTATACTTCTTTTTTCTTTCATCTCCCAATCTTTGTGCTTTCTTTATTATCAAGTACTTCTTTTTTTGTATTTGGTACAACACATCTTTAACAAGTAATCTTAAAAATTCTTGCTTTTGAGGTTAGGTTTCTTCCAATTATAAAGATATATTTGATCATGGTATTTTGATTATTGTCTAAAGTTTGTGATTTAAATCAAAATTACCCGAATTTTTCGTTTCTTGTTGCTCACATGTTGGCCAAATCACATGCTTTGTATGGTATACTGTGTACCGCAAGATCTTACACTATAGTGTTCTTTTTCTTTTGGTTATAATTACAGTATTTACAGTATTTACAGTATTTACTGTTTGAATCCATATATTTACATATAATTTCAAAGAAATCCTACTTCCTGGAAGTGAGAAGCAGAAAATTGAGTTTTATAGGTTTGATTTCATTTAACTTTTTTTTATTTGGGTGATTGGAAAAGATCATATCTTCATATATTTGAAAGCAAATATTAAAATAATTGAACTATATATATGAGTTTGTATGTGTAGTTTGATAATATTGGGATATAATTAACGCCCAAAGTGTTCATATAGTTCTTGATTTGTTTTGGGATTGAATGATCAATGAAATGCCTTAGAATTATGTTAAAATGTTGCACAAGATGTATGCATGTCACAAATATATTGTCAAAAGAGAGATCACTAGTTTCTTATTATCTTTGGCAAATTTAAGATATATTTTCATTTTTATAGGAAGGATTGGTAATTAAACCTTTTATATCATTCTTCTTCATTTTCTATATATGTATAGTGAGATTATGTACAAAACTATCCAAATATTAGATGATGTTACATCATTTAGTTCATTTAGATAGATGAAGGATTTTAGGCGTTACTTCTTTGCACAAGATCCAATTACATTAATGGTCTGTTTGATTGCCGAGTAAAATATTTTCCGTAAAATGATTTCGGAAAATGTTTTACTTTTCTCAAAATGATTTCTTGGAAAATATTTTACGGTGTTTGATTGAATCATGTAAAATATTTTCGATTGGTTGGCGATTTCTGAAATATTTTTGAAAAATTGTTTTACATATATTGATATATATTAATAAATTTTATATTTTAAATTATTTTTACATATATTGCAATGATTTATTTATAATAATACTCAATTATTAAGCCACAATATTAATCGTTATAAATTGAAAAAAAATTAATATCAAATAAATTATTTTTAATTGTGTTAAAAAACAAGTATTGAATAATTAAAAAAACAAGTTACTGGAAAATCGATAAATAGAAGTAATTTTCTACCGGAAATGAAAGAAGGAATGAAGGAGGCGATAGAGAGGAGAGCACGGAAAATGTCTTACGGAAATTGAAAGGGTAAGACATTTTCCCTAAAATGTAACCCATTTTCCCTTGTTTTGGAGTTCATTTTCCAAATGGAAAATATTTTCCGCCAATCAAACGCTGGAAAAGTTGGAAATGATTTTCTGAAAAATCAATTCCTTTAATCAAACAGACCCTAAGGTAAAAGTAGGGTTGAGAAGGACCACATTTGAGGGATTGTCACGAAATGGAAAGATGGGTTGTCAACAGTCCAATTAACACAGATATAAGAGAAAATACATTGAAAGAAACAAAAAATAAAAAAAGTTAAACATTTACAGTATTTACAGTATTTGTGATTTCAAATGGTCAAAGGATCCTCCTGGTGTTTGTATTTGTAGATCGAGAATCAGCTCTTAAACTTTAAAATGTTTTGATTAAGTCTTCAGGCTGGTCCTTCCATCAATTGATGGCCTGGTCAAGAAGTCGTGGAAGGACCAACGATCATTTTCTAAAATGATATCAAAATTTATGTAGGCAGTGAGAACATGTAATAAGGAAGTGTATGGCAATATCAGGATTAGAAAATGGAGGGTTAGGAGTCGACTTAGAGGAATTCTAGAAGCCTTTGAGATCAAGCTAAGAACTGAACTGGAAAAAATAACAGGAAGAACGACTATGGAAATAATAATTTTGTAGTGACTAGCGGGTCATCGGTGGCTGAGTAGATATTAAATTAAAGCCATATTGCTTCATAAGAAATGCATAAATAATTACAACGAAAAAAATCCACTCATAAGTACTTTGCCCTTTAATTATAAAAAAATAATTATTAAACGTCAGTCATCAATTAATCAAATCTAGAAAAACACATTTTTTTCTTTTCTTGTTGATTGATAAAGAAATAAATTTCAATTTTTGACTTGTGAAGATAGTTTTAATTTCTATTTTTGCTTTGTAAAGAATCTAAATATGTATTGTTCATTTTTCTTTGATAGTGTGTTATTACTTCCTCTTCTTCTTTGGCTTGTTCGATTGTTTCCTCTACCCACAATTGAGCGTCTTGTAAATCACTGTAATTTTTTTTGGCAATTAAATTCTTTAATTTAATTTCTTTTCATTCATCATGTGTTATAATTTTATAAAGTGTTGAGGTTTTGATTCATGATGTTGAACTTAATTTTAATTTTATAAAGTGTTCACCTTTTGATTCATGATATTAAACTTAATTTTAATTTATTTTTTTCTTAAGATAATTATGTCAGGTGCTACAGAATCAAATGTTTCTTCCCAAACATCTCGAGGAACCAAAAGGAAATGGGTTCCAGAAGAAGGTGCAGCATTGGTTTCCTGTATGGTGGACTTGCACAATGTTGGAACCTTTAATGCTAATACGGGGTTCAAAGCCAGTTATTTAAACGAGTTGGAAAAAATGTTAGAAAAAGTTTTACCCAATGCAATGTTGAAGGCTAGACCTAATATTGAATCGAGGGTTAGGGTTCTGAAAAGGGATTGGTCAATCGTGTATCACATGCTTAATGGTCAAAACAACAGCGGTTTTGATTGGGATGAGCATAGGCAGCTCGTTGTTCCTGGAGATGCGGTTTGGAACTCTTATTTAAATGTAAGAATTATTTCAAGTCTTTATTATCTTATTTTTACCAAACTTATAACTAATATGATTTCCTCATTTTTATAGAGTCATAAAGAAGCCGGTCAATTCAGACATCGTAGTTTCCCTTACTACGACCAACTTACTGCCATCTACGCAAGAGATCGAGAGACTGGGAAAGATGCTAAAACAGCCGCTGATGTTATTGAAGAAATAAATGTTCAGGATGTACCTACTACAAATATTAATGAAGAAAGAAACGATTTCTATGACTGCGAAGCGGATGTCTCTTTGGATTACATGGATGTTTTTGCTACGGAACCACAACCAGATAGAAACCAAGGGGGTTCCACATATTCAAAGAAGGAAAAAAAGAATTCTAATGCAAGTGATCATATTTCTTCTTCATTTCATGGTGCTGCCATTTTATTGGCGGAAAACATGCGGGCCATTGGCGAACAAATCAGTAGGAGTATTGCCTCCGATGTGGTAGTTCAACAAAAGTCAGAAGAATTCCAGATCATCCAAGAAAAAGCTACAAATTTATATCCAACCTTATGTGAAATAGAAGGTTTAACTGTGGATGAGCGTTATCGAGCATTGAGCAAAACTCCAGATCATCCAACTCAAATGCTCATTTTCTTTAGTTTACCTTCTGATGTGCGGTTGGAATGGGTCAGAAGATTTCTTACTGACCATTAAAAATCATAGTTCTGTTGATGATATTAACACTACTAAACTTTTTCTGTTTGTAATATTTGGGATGGTATGTCATTACAATGTTCTAACTTTTTGATGTTGTAAAACTGTATAACATATGGATTATGACATAGAATTTTATGAATTTCATGTAACCTTTTGTTAATATATGAATATTATGTTTATGCAAAATATAATTCTCAAGTTATTTATTACTTCTAATTTTTTTATTGTAGAATAATTAAATTATTTGTTTCACTAATGATATTTTAGCACATTAAATATGTAATAATAATTATTACTATTATATATTATGATTTTAGTACATTAAATTATATTTTAGCACATTAAATTATATTTAATAATAATTATTTTAGATTATATTTTATAGTATTATATATTATGATTTTAGAAAATTCATATAATAATATTTAATATTAAGAATTTTATTAAATTGTATATTTTATTAAATTATATTTAAAAATAATTATTTTAGAATATATTTTATAGTATTATATATTATTATTTTAGTAAATTCATATAAGAATATTTAATATTAAGAATTTTATTAAATTATATATTTTATTAAATTATATTTAATAATTATAATTTTAAATTATATTTTATAGTATTATATATAATGATTTTAGTAAATTCATATAAGAATATTTAATATTAAGAATTTTATTAAATTATATATTTTATTAAATTATATTTAATAATAATTATTTTAGAATATATTTTATAGTATTATATATAATGATTTTAGTAAATTCATATAAGAATATTTAATATTAAGAATTTTATTAAATTATATATTTTATTAAATTATATTTAATAATTATAATTTTAAATTATATTTTATAGTATTATATATAATGATTTTAGTAAATTCATATAAGAATATTTAATATTAAGAATTTTATTAAATTATATATTTTATTAAATTATATTTAATAATTATTATTTTAGATTAAATTTTATACTATTATATATTATGATTTTAGTAAATTCATATAATAATATTTAATATTAAGAATTTTATTAAATTATTTATTTTTAAATTATATTTAATAATAATTATGTTAAAATATGATTAAATTATTTATTATTATTTATATTAATAATCTTATTAAAATTTAATAATAATAACAATAATCATCTACCTAAAAAAAATCTGCTAAGGGTATTTTAGTCATTTTAGTTTTTTTCCTTATGCTATTACAACATCATTCCATTCAACCAAACAATTGAATTACTATTATGCCTCTATTCCATTATAGCGAACCAAACGTGCCCTTAAAATTTTTCTAAAGATTTGGAAGATCATGCCCTCATATCGGTTTTCGAATATGTGTGTGTCCAACATGGGTAATTGAGAGAAATTGAGAAGTCCATGTAATAGTTGCTCCCTTTTGTTGTAGTCATTGCCTCTAATATTGATTTGCAACAGTCACTGCCAGTATCATCACTTTCCTTTTCTTTTTTATTTGGAATTCATGTAAATTTTTAATTGTTTTTATTCAGAATTGGCAGCGGCCCTTGGATTTGCGTTCTGACGCTTTTGATGTTGCACGTTCTTCATAGATCTAAACCTACTGTGTTATTGTTGGTTGTTACGAAAGAAATTATTGATTTTATCAATTAGGTAAAACAATTTTCCCTCACGTTTGGTTTTCTTTTTTCTTTTTAAACTTGTGATTATTACCTGTTTTTGACTTGTTTTTTAGTATGACCCAAGAGCAAGTTCCTGCTAGCTCTAGAGATAATGAAGTTGTTTCCATCATCAGTGGGGATGCAAAGGTAAGTTATGTTTTTACAAGGATAAGGATAATTAAATGCTATAATTGAATGTAATTACATATAAACTCTCATTTTGGGCAGATTATATAAACTAGATTTCATTTATTTATTTTAGGGTTAATTTCATTTCTTTATAATTTATAAAATACAACGAATTTTGGTGCCATTAAATAAAAACTGGAACATTAGTCTCTATCTACAATATTTCTCATTTATGTTTAATCACATAGAAGGGAATAATCATTTTCCTAAATTTGAATTATTTTTTTCCCTTAAATGGGTCTATCTCAACCTTTTTAAGGTCGCATTTGACTGGGGTATGAGCCAACTCTTTAAAAGTCGGCATATAAATGCTTTATTCTGACCATTTTTTTTCCGTCTATTTCCTCATACGTTAACCTTTTCTAAAGGTTGGCCATGACTAGGTCTTTCCCAACCCTTCAATAAAGGTCACCTTATGTTGAATTATGTCAGCGCTTTTTCAAAAGCATCATGGCACCTATGTCAATTGCACTAAAGACAACATTTTCGGAAGTGTTGGGAGAAACGTCGGGATGACCTATGCCAATCTTTTTTGCGTCGTCCCAAGTAAAAAAAAGTGTCGTAATAGGCCTGCTTTGTTGTAGTGCATGCTTCTTCTCTCTCAATTGTTTACGTTGCCTTATATGCTATAGCAATAAGGAACTAGCTTCCAATAGCCAATGTGACTCTTTAAGTAAGAAGGCTACAATCCTGTTGAGGAAGTTTGTTGAGATGATTGAATTTGATTTTTGAGATTACAAAGCATGCCGGCAAGGTTCATGCCAGATACCTCATGCCATTCCCTTCCCTTATCTTCCACATCTTACACAAACAGAACCCCTATATTGTTCAAGCTACAGAGCAATATGAAAAGTTTGTGCCAAAGCTCAAATTTTATCATAAATGGTTAGAGGTTAACATACCATCCATAAATTAGAAGAGGAACAAGCTAGTACTGATGATGATAAACAAGTGGAGGAACAAACCTAGGAAGTGCCTACTTCCTCAGGCCGCAAGGCCATTCCCTCTAGTATTCACAAAAGGATGATAGATGATCTTACTACATACATTGAGGCTAATGATAGACACATTGCTTGATTGTGAATTGATGCCAAGATGGTGAAAAAAATTAGAGACAAACAAAAGGCACTTCATGTTGATCTTCTTACCCTTTTTGATGAGGAGTAAATTGGCAATTCTGTTGAGCAAAAAGGGGGAAGTAATAGAGTTGCTTGGTGGGGAAAAAGATGTTAGAGGGTTAAAAAAAGTCATTTTATCTTTTTTTATAATAGTCACATGAATAATTTTGACAACAATATTAATGGAGAGACTAAGGGTGGGTTTGGATGGGCGGTGTGTTTACCTGCGGTTAGTATAAAAACAGCGGTAGCGGTGAGATTAGATACTATAGCAATACTGTAGCGTGAGACAATAAGTAAGTTAAACGCACCGCACCACACCCAATCGCCTATCCAAACCCACCCTAAGATTTTTAAATAAAAAGTATACGGTCACAATGTCTCAAAATTAAAGTATAGAAACTAAAATTTAAATTTCACAATAATATAGGGACCTTTGGCATATTTAAACCTATTAATTATTGTCTTATTTTAAATTAAATAATATTTATGTGTAAAATTTATATTTATTTAATTAAAAAAATATTTTTTATTTTAATTTATCCAATTATATTCAATGATTATATAGATTTATAATTTTATTAATTAATAATATATTGTGTTATTTTAAGTAGATACTTTAACGAAATTAATTAATTTGACATAAACTATTATCACATGATAATACTAATAAATTATTAATAAAATGTCAATTTAGTAATATAATTAACAATGAAGAATATTCTTATCAGTTCAAAAGCTTTTCTAAACTTGTGTTATTATATTATATTATAGATATTCAAATAATTATAACCGAATTAATCATTATAAATCGAATCAAATTGAGAACCAAAATATATCTAAACCTATGCTAGAATATAAATCTTTACATGATTTATGTGTGACATAAACCAAAATAAGTATAGACCGAGAACCCACACATGATTTATAAAAGTGAAACTCAAATTTAAATTCTTAAATTCCTCATAACCTCAACCTTGCAAGCTACCCGTAAGTTTATTTTTAAAATTATTTTCAATTATAATTATATTTTTATTGCCTTCTCTTTTACTTTTTGTTTATTCTTTTAACAATTCATCCAAATTTTAATATTGGATTTTTTGTGTTTTCTAAGTTTATATTTTAATAATTTTTTCATTAAAATATTTTAAACTAATTAATTTTATATGAAAAATAATATAAGGAATTCATTTAAAGTTAATATATAAATCTAAATACAGCACATTCCTCGCCATTTAAATGCTGCTGCTGACAGGATGAGGATAGCGAAGATAAATTTTGCTTTCGAGAATTTAGAAGAATGAAGCCTTAAGTTTACCAATTGTGAATGTGAACTGAGCTTTTCTTTACAGATAAATATCATATATAGTTTCAAATATATTATATTACAAATAAACAAGTATCTTGGTGTTATAATTTTTGACATCTCACACTTTTTATTTTAAGTATTTATTTTGGTTTTGAATAAATTACTTTGTACCTTTACCTCTTTAAATTATATTACATAATTTACTTTTAACCTAACTTAATTACAGTTCATAAGACTCTTTTCAAATTAATCTTATTGTCATTATTTTATATAATAAAATTCTTTTGTATACTATTAGTTATAATTTTTTTTGTATGTTAGTATAAAATCTTATAATAAAACATTGGAATATCTATTTACTATAATATTTTGAATATAATATTTTAAATAAAAAATTTCAATTTATTATAATCTTTTTAATATAATATTTCCAAACTTCATAATAAAATATATGTTTTATATACTATTAGTATGGATTATCAATTTTTATGTTAAGATTAAATTTTCATTATTTTATAAAAAATAAATAAACTAAATAGATAATACAATAATTGTACAAATATATTTTTATTTTAAATTTGCTTACTGAATAGGTTAGTTTCAAAGTTAAACGGATATTCTTAAAATTAAGTAATTTTAACTAAGGATAAATATTTGTATTTAAGATAAAAATAAGTTAATAGAATAACAATATTCGTCTCTATCTTACCCTGACAGTCTCCTAAGCGTTTTGAGTCTCCTAAGTTTCTCGGCTTCTTATTTCTTCGACTCTCAATGGTCTAATTGAATCACCTCGTCTTCGGTTATCTTCAAATCTCTTTGACTCTCCTAGCTAGCTGGATTAGGAGACTTTTGTGAAGATGACCTCTATTACGTCCGTCGAATTGAATTACCTCGTCTTCCGTTACCTTCAAGAGTCGGGTACGTAGTCAGTTTTCTTTTTTTCCTTTAATTTGTTATGTTTGATTGCAGCGATTTTATTTTATTTTTTGAACACTTCGTTTTCTTACTTTTAAATATATATATATATATATTTGGTAGATTTTTTTTACTGTATTGCAGGGTTTAAATTTTAGGCAGTATTTTCTATTAAAATTTATTGGTTTTATGAAAAATAAAAGAAACGAGAGAAAAAAGATTTTTAATTTGGAGCGTGCTGATCGTAATGTTTGAGATAGTTCCTGGCATTATAATGTTCAGAAGTTGCATTATTGGTAGTTTTCCTTTTTTGTTTCTATCTTTGCGAACCCTATATGAAGGCTGAGTTTCAGAAATATTGTTAATCAATGAATTGAATGAGACTGGAATCATCCGTTAACATTGTACATGAAGTCTGTAATATTTTATTTTATGCTTATTTAATGGACACAGGTTTTACGCATTCAGCATTCACTCTAGGTTATGAGGCAGGAATTAATACATGTAGTATCGATGGGAACTTGATTCCGCCTGGGGCGCTTATTAGATTTGTTCAGAAAGGACTTCAGTACCTGGAGATGGAAGCCAACTTAAGTAATGTTAGCATGCTTATCCTTACACTAGCTTTTCTGTTCTTGGTCTCACAGGGTGCATAGCTAAGACTGGCTGTTAATCATTATCCTTTTTGGGTTTGCAGAGTGATGTTGAAACAGATGAAGATTTCTCATTCTTGCATCCTTTGGATATAATAACCAAGGATGTAAACCAATTGCAGCAACTGGTAAAGGAGAGAAGGAAGAATAGAGACAAAGATAGAGATAGGGAGGTTGAGCGGGAGTATGAAGGAGAGCGTGGACAAGTAATAGAGAAAGAGATACAAGAAAAGGAGAAGGAACATGACAAGGATAGGAAGAAGGAACTTGCTGATTCGGATATGGTTACGAATCAAGAAGAAAATGACAGCTCTCAAGCATAAAGAAAATTGCAACTTTTGTAAGTTAGTGTCATGCTTTGCTTCTTCCTAGTTCAGGCATCAGTTCATTTCTAAATTAGCCAGGAGATTTCATCAATTGGATATTTGACAATTCACATGAAATTGTTTGGTCTTTCATATTCATTTATATTTATATTGCATCGTTATATTTTGTGCTACCACATGAAACTGTAGCTTCTCAGGAGGCTTGTAAGATTCCTAGTTCTGATGTTACACTTCTGAATCTTATACACCTGGATTAGGACTAATAGCAATTACATAGCCTTGTCGCGGTTGCTACCGCTGTTTGAGTAAATGACGACGTGAAAAGAAAAGATCACTCGTGGGGTGTCTGAGGAAAAGGCTGGAACAGAAAATAACTGCCCTACCGGACCAATATTTCCACTACCTAGACACAAATACAACTTAAAATAAAAGGCGTAATTCATATTTTGGTGTTTGAAGTATATCTATTTTTTTATTTGGGTATTTATTAAAATTTTTTACTCAATTTGGTATTAAAATATTTATCTGTAATAGTTTTAACCCGTTTCTTAAAAATAATTTCCACCAATTAAAAAGTCATGTGGTTAAAATTTACCCTTTTAGTTGTTGAAAAACGTTATTATTATAATTTTTTCTTGATTTTCTTTATACCTCACCATTGCTCGGGTTATTTACATATGCTTGAAGATTTCTTTAAAAAGTGGGAAGGTTTGAAAATATATATAAACTTAAAAAATAGGTTTAAATAAATGGGCCTTTTTTGGCCTGCATTCGCCTAATTTTTTCATTGTTGTTTTGTTGTTATTTTGTTATAATTATTTGAATATTATATAACTTTTATTTTATTATTAGTTTTACTATTATTTTAGAGACATTTGTTTGTTAAGTTATAACTATTTTAGTCTTTATTTAAGTATAAAAACTTTTTTTTGTATTTTAAATTTGTTGAAAAATATTTATTTTAAATTTTTTAGTATATTTAATGTACTGTATTTCTTAAATTTATTTTTATATAAAAAATAATATAATTTATTTTAACATAATATTTTTTATTTGGATTGGGCTATACTCACACATAAAAAACGGGTTTGAAATATTACATTCCCGGCTTGAACCAGGCTGATTATGAGGTCTAATCTTCTTCAATGCTTTCATTTTGTTGTTGAAAAAAAACCTTCAAATTCGATCCAACAGCTAGTACCTCTCTCTTGCAAGTGGAGTTTGAATGCTTCAGCTCTTGATAACGAAACCCCCTGAAGAAAAGGAATAGCAGCATAAACATGATTGGCCGCTTTAAACTTACCAATGTTTATGGATTTCAAATATTCTTGTGTAAATAGACATGAATGAAAATCTTTACTTCTAAAAGATTGAAAAACTCCAAGCAAAAGTTTTAGTTTTGATAACATTTTTGGGAGATGCTTTATGGTGAGAACAAGGGATGACCAAATTGGACCTTGACTCAACTAAAACCTGTTAGTGTTGCAGTTTCAATTCAAAATCCTACCTTTGCACCTAGATAAAAGTTGCTTACAATAAATATAAACCCAAATAAAGCTACAGTTATGATGAGATAGTTGAAGTACTTACTGGTACGGATTATGTAGTTGCAGTTCCGAGATATGGGAAAAGTTTGCAGATTGATATTCAAAACCCAACTAAAATAAGCATGGTTTCTGTAAAAGATGAATCTGGAATCAATTTTAGTGATATTTCTAATCAACATATTGTATGTCTTCAATGATTATGACAGCATTTAATATGCAAAATTGCTGATAAAGTGAAAAACAGAGCATTTGATTTTTGAAGACGAAGAGAAGGGTGGGGGGGGGGGGAGAGAAATAATACATATTTTATTTTTATTATTTAATTTTAATAAATGTTTTTAAGTAAAAAATTGAAAATATAAAATTATGACGTGTCACTTTTTAATTGCTGAGATTTTTTTTCTAACCTCTGTAAAAGAAACTAAAAACTATATCCTATGGCTTGCTTTCTATTTCCTAATTCTCTTTGCAAAGCAAAAAGGATATGGCAAAAGGGGTATTCATTAGTGTGAATGGATAAAACTTTGTGATTTAAAGGAGAATGGAGGTATTGGCTTTCATTGCTTAACAAAATTCAATTTATCTTTATTAGTAAAATAGGGTTGCCGATTAATTTGTAATCTGAATTCTTTGCTTATGCATGTGTTAAAAGCTAAGTATTGTCCCAAAACAGATTTCATAAATGCAAGGTTAGGGAGTCTACCTTCCTATACTTTGAAGAGCATTTGGGCTTCCAAAGGGATACTCCAAGATGGGATGTGCTGGAGAGTTGGGAATGGGGAAAGAATTCTAGTTATTGGAGCTGCATAGGTGCCTCGTTTAGAGAATCGCAAAATTCAAACTGTTAGTAGTATTCCAGATTCAATGATGGTAACTGATTTTATTGTTAAGAAATCTAGGCTTTGGAATGAAGAACTTATCAAAAGTACCTTCAGTATTGTACAGACCCAATCTCTGCTCGGCCCACTAACAAATAACCCAGTCTATTACAGCATTAAACCCAATTACAAAACCAGCCCTAACCCGGAGCCCAAACCAAAGGCCCAATGACCAAGGCCTAATTTCACAAAAAATCACCTAGGGTTTGAAATGAAACCCTAGGCGCCAGACTAGGGTCTTTGCCCCTTGGCCTCCTAACAGCGCCGAATCTGCGACTCTTGGCCTCTGCCACCGCCACTTCATCGCCAAGACCGCCACCATTCCATCGCCACTTGCACCTGCAAAGAAGAAACAACAAGGAAGACAGAAACAGACCACAAAATCGGGGGGGATTTTTTCTTCTTTTTTCTCTTTGCTTTCGGTTATAAAAACCGATGATTGTAAAATAATAGGGTTCGGCCCCTCTTTCGTGATTTCAAGAAATTAAAAGGCAAAGAAAACAGATTCAAAAAGCTCTTTTTCGGTATAAGCTTTATTTTTTTTCTTTCTTTTCTCTTTATTTTTTTTCCTTTCGTTTGCAATCGATTTTTTTATATTTTTATTTTTGTTTTATTTTTAAACAACGTATAAACAAAAAAAAAGAAAAAAAATACCTTTTTTGAATTTTTCGGCCACCGTGTACGGTGGCCATGTGGCACTACTGGCGAGTCCTCACGGTTTCGGCATTGCCCAGAGAGTAAACACAAAAGGGAGAGGATTCTGGTTTCTTTTTTGAGAAAGAAGAGAAAAAATGAGCTTTTTCTAAAAAAACTTTAACTTTTATACTGTTAACAAAATGACGTCGTTTTGGGCTTGGGCACCAATAGTCAAAACGACGCCGTTTCGTGCTCGACCCAATCCAGCCGACCCGCCTGCCCAAGGGGATCCGCGTGTTTTTGATGGAAGGGATAATTACACGTTTAGCCCTTCCGCTCTTTGATGCTTTTAAAATTAGGTTCTTTTAATCTTTCGAATTTTGCCTGGACATGTTTTTGTGTTTTGAATTTAATCCTTACCCAAACTACGTCGTTTTCAAGGAAGGGCAATTTGCTTTGCTGGTCCCTCCATGTTTTGTGCATATTCAGAGCAGTTCCGCCCTTTTCATTTATTTGCGTTTTGAACCCCCGAATCTTGTTTTAATGTTTAATCTAATCCTTTTGCTATTTTGTTTATTTTTCTAACAAATTTCATATTATTATTATTATTGCTGCTTATATATATATACGTATATTTTTTTTATTTAATATATATACTTGTACACATACTTTTTTTTTGTAATATATATACATATAAACATACCTATTTTTATAATTTATTTATATATGCATATATATTTATAATACACGTACATATTTCTAACTTTTATATATATATATATATACGTTTTTACATTTATATATTTTATTACTTTTTTATAGTTTTATATATACTTATTTACATATTTTATTTATTTATTTATTTTCATGAATACATACACATACTTATATGTTTTTTTATGTATATATTTCCATATAATTTACATATACAAACTCATATTTTATATATTTTATAATTCATACATGTACATATTTGTATACTTTATAACTTAAAACTATCTATATATATCTATATGCATTTTATGAATACATGTATATAAAACATACTTTTATACATCTTTCATAATATATATACGCATATGTGTATGCATTTGCTTGCTTACATGTTTATTTACAATAATTTTAAAATGTATTCATATATATGTATCTTTTTTTCATTTACATTATCTTATTTATTTCTTTTGTTTATTTCTTTATTTGTATTCATATTATTTAGAATGAATGCTTTAATATTATTGTTTGCATGTTTGCCATGGTGTATTATATTAGTTTGTCTTTTATTTATTTTATAGCCTTTGTTTTTATGTTACTTATATTATCATCTTTATCATTGTTTTACATCCATTTCACTTGGGTTTGCCAAAAAAAATGAAAATTTTTAAAATATAAGTAATACTCGATATTTGGGATCTTCGAGAGAGTCGAGCCCTAATGTATTGGGTTTTGATTTTCTTCGTTGAATTTAAATAATCGAGATTACTCTTTTAAAAATGATAAAAAGCTCGTTATCAAGAATTCAATACGTTGTGTCCTAACGCATTGGATGTGACACGTTGTTTTCTCGAGACGAGGATTTTTCGAAATAAATACAATATTCAATGTTTAATATTTTGAGAAATTGTGCCCTAACGTATTGGGTTGCAATTTCTTCATTTGATTTAACCAATTGAATATTCTTTTAAACTTTATTACACGAATCTTTTCAAACTCAAGTTTTAAACGATATCGGGAATTAAAAAAGGATCGTGTCCTAACTTACTGGTCGTGATCCCTTTTTTAATCCAAGATAATTAAACATCTTTTAAATAACTAAATTTTGACATTCATTCGCGTATCGGGAATTCGAGACATTGTGTCCTAACTTACTGGATATGTTGCTTTCTTTCTCGATTAACGTGGAACGTGTCCCTTTTTTCTTAAAAATTTTCAACGTTTTAATACAAGGATCGTATTTTTAAAATTCTTCAAAGTTCTCAATTTTCGACATTAAGACATTAAGTGATCAACTAGGTACCAATTTTGGGCGATCGAGGTGCTAATCCTTCCTCGTATGCGTAACTCGACTCGAACCCATTTTTCTGAATTTCGTGGACCAAAATCATTGTTTTAATAAAATTAAATCGTTTATTAAAAACAACCACTTTTTGAGGTGATCCGATCATACCTCATCAAAAAGGATCGGTGGCGACTCCCATTTTCGTTTTCATTTTCCAAAATCCAAGTCGACCTCGTTTTTCATCCAAAAAATGGTGTCAACAGCTTGGCGACTCCGCTGGGGACTTTTTTTTCAAAATAAGTGAGTCGAGCCACGGGTTGATTATTTCTTGTCTTTTTGTCGAAAGTTGAAATTTGATTTAAATATACGATCCTCTGATTGCATTTCATTTGTTTTGAGTTATAGTTTTTATAATGTTTTGTATTTCAAATTTCTATATATCTCTGCACATTGCATTGCATGACCGTTGGTCACACCTTTTAAGTGGGAGTGAGAAGCTACTCCTTCGTGAGGTTTTCACCTCCGTGCAGGATAGTGGATCACTTTCGGGATACATCCGTACCTATGTCTTCATGAGATTTTCATCTCCGTGCAGCCATAGGGAAATGTATTCCCCTGAACCGAACTCGGTCTATATGAGCCTATAATGGGTGAAGATCGAGGAATCTGCTGGTTCGGGTACCTTATCTTTAGAGCCAAACCTCATATAGTGGACTTAGGAACTTAGCCTAGATAGAGCCACTCTAAGCCCCTAGTAGTCACCCGATTAGGTACTTTCTGTTTTCCTTGTTTATTTTTGTACTAACCCCTCTTTTTGTGCTTTGATTATGATTGCATCGCATCTGCATCTTAGGAAAGAGATATTGATTCAAGTCCGATTACTAAATTAGAAAGCTTGTCATGGAATACGGATTCCTTGATAAAATGGAAAACAATACAACTTCCCAAATATATTCTGAGAAACACAAGAAGGGCGATAGAAGAGTTCGTGATCTTTACTTCGTGGCCTAAGGGTTCGAGACGATTGTCCAAAAGCCTTCGACAAGATGATGAGCCTTATGAAGATGGGCAGATGATGGATCGCGACCAAGATCAAGAAAATGAGCTAGCAATGGCATCTATTGGCGAGATTACCTCAAACATGCGGATGAAGAAAAAGACTGATGTTGTTTCTTGGAATATGAGGGTGAGGTCGTACATGTATCCGTTTTATGTAAGGGAATTTGCTTTCTAGAAAAGTTTCCTAAATGTAATTAAATCAGAATCAACGTCTCTTTAGGCATTCATTTCATGCATTTGCATTACATTGCATTATATGCATTAGATTTTCACGAAGTGACCCTAATTAGGTAAAATTATTTCAGAAAAGTCTGGAAAACCAACATTTTTGCAGTACCCGAATAGAGACTAAAGGAATGGACCAAAGGTTGGAGAGATTAGAACGAATGCAGATACAGACGCTAGAGCAATTGGCCAAATTTCAACAAGATGTGAAGGATCAGATGCTAGAAGTCCAGAGAAATCTGATGAGCCAGTTAGCCCAGTTGTTGGATATGAGGTTGGAGAAAGGAAAAAACCCAGTGGTCCACTTTGGGAATGATAATGAAGGTCCTGCAGACTTTACTCCAACCAACATCCAAGCACAACCAAACACGTATCCACCAAGGGTAACTGTCAACATCCAGACCAATACCTCGACACCGGTGAATTTCGCAACAGGTTCAGGTTCCAATTTGAGGGGCAATCTACTAATTCTACTGTCCTTGATGATCTAGCGGGAACAAAACAGGCAAGGGTAGAGTTCTCAAAACAGTTCGAAGATCATTATAAACGGAAAGGGCAAGAATGGAACTCCCAAAACAATACTTCAAAGGTCTCGAGGAAGAGGAAAAATGATGTGAGCAATGCGGGTAGGCATAATGAGGGTTATTCAAAGCCGATTACCGTAGGTGCTGAGGTCGGTTGTTACTGGCCATCAGATATCCCCAAGACATGAATCTGGCACTAAGCAAAGCATTAAGAAGTCACAATTTACACCAATCCCAATGTCGTACCAGGAGCTGTATCAGAGTTTATTTGACGCACATGTTGTCTCCCCTTTCTACTTGAAGCCTTTACAACCCCCATATCCCAAATGGTATGACATAAATGCGCAATGTGACTATCATGCGGGAATTACGGGGTATTCTATAGAAAACTGCACTGCCTTTAAAAAGCTAGTCGAAAGGTTTATCAATATGGGCATCGTCAAATTTGAGGATTCACTCAGTACAGAAAACCCACTACTTAATCATACGGATAATGAAAGGAATGCGATGAATGAAGAGATGTTGGGAAATGTTCGCATCGGTCTTAGAATAATGAAGAAGCAACCGGAGAAGAGATCTTGTTAGATGTTCGCCCTTATAAACTTGGGAGTGTTCTAAAGAAACCCCTGTAGTATTTAAAGCTTACTCAGAGTAATATTCAAAACACACTTGTTGCTTTCAGCCTAGAGCAACAAGAAGTCTTTTGTGAAATAGGCTCGTGTCTGAACGTCATTATTTTAATGGAATGCATCTTTGCGATCTTTTGAACCAATATTCTTTCATTTCTTATGAATGATTATTTTTATTCTTTTATTCTTTCATCCAAATCATTCTTTCATTCATTCATAATCATATTGTGCAGATAATTATTCTTAAATTCATACATTCTTTGTATACTCTCTTGTACCTACAAGAGGTTCCTGGATATCAACGACATGAATGACACTGCTACAAACTTAGAATCTCCTTTTAAGCGAGACATGTGTTTAGAGGGATCTCACGACTTTGAAGATGACATAGATCGTAGCTTATCTCCAAACTTGTTGAGGATGGTAGAACAAGTGGATAAACAAATCCTACCTCTCAAGGAATCATTAGAAATTGTGAGCTTGGTGAAGACTAGAATTGACTTGACCACAGAGACAAAGCAAGACCTTGTTGAGTTACCTTTAGAGTTCAAAGATGTCTTTGTATGATCATACCAGGGTATGCCTCGATTCTTATAATAAAACCTGCACAACAGCACGATGTCAGAAATTTACAGTGCGAACAATGCAATTCTTTGCCGGGGCAATGCCTCTCTCGTTGAGTCAGCATAGCTTTGCCCATTTGAAGTCAAGTTTCCATCCCTTCAAGATGTTGGATTTTGTCCGGATTAAAGAGGAAGATCCAAAGTTTTCTATCGTAGTTGCGTCCCAAAAGGGCTTTATGAAAGAAATCTGGTACCAAAGAAGGTTTTTCACATACAAGATGAAAGTGGAAGATCTTATATGGAAGACTTTAGAATAACATTGATTCTAGTCGAAAAGCATGACTAGGACTTGCATGATCTCATGAGTTCAGACTCAAAAAAAATAAAAAAAAATCAAAAAAATCAAAAATCAAAAATAAAAAAAATCAATCAATCAAAGCCAAAAATAGGGGAAAAAGAAAGAAGAAAAAAGAAAAAGAAAAAGAAAAGGAGAGGTCAATGCGAAAACCCGCAAAGGGCGCTTTAATCAAAGGTGGATCTGAGTTGAAAACCCGAAAAAGGGCGACTCAAATTTTGAGCAAGATGGGGCATGGACATCACCATTATCGAAGAATTCTAACGGGCATTGCTTCATTTTGAGAAGCTACTTCATGAGCCAAAGTCATCGTATACCGATACAGAATTTCAGAGAAGAGGGTATTGGACAATGCATTGAGCTTAAACAATAGCACGATAGCTGAGGTCTCAAATTAGCTCAGAAGTGGACACCATGATTCGTCACTGAAGTTCCTAGAGTTGAACATCAAAAATTGAAGGAAAATGACTGAGACTTACGAGGATTGACGTGAGAAATTACCATTTGCCCTCATTGTTTGTCGAACATCGGTACTAGGGCAACACCTCTCTTTTTGGTTTACAGGATTGGGGTAGTTTTACCTATTAAAATCCCCTTATTGCTTGTTGGAGGGATGCAATCGCGATGTGATCAGTTGGCCCTAAGAAAAGGGTTATAAGCTATTCATCAGGGTCGGATGTACCATAAATAAATAATATGAGCCCATAATAAACAGGCTCGTCTCAGAGAATTTCACGAGAGGGCTGGATGTTGAAAAAGATTCTTCCTTAACAAAAGGATTCTAAAAGGAAATGAATGCCAAATCAGGAATGTCCCTATGTTGTAAAGAAGACCATTTTCAAAGGAGTACTGATCCTGAGTGAGACTGCCAATCCTATAAACTCGGATCCAGTTAAGAAACACTTCATTTAAAGAAGAAGTAAGGACCAAGGTGAAAACTTGCAAAGGGCACTTTGAGCAAAAAAAAAGGATGAAAAAATTGAAAAAATGAAAAAGTAAAAATGGAGAGGCTAAGGGGAAAACCCGCAAAGGGCACCTTAGGCCAAAGGGGATTTGAGTTGAAAACCCGAAAAGGGCGGCTCAAATATTGATCAGAATGGGGCATGAAGTGATCAGATTGGGGCATGTGGTGATCCTGCTATACCTGAAAGGGTAGGGCGACATCTTGGGGCATCGACAAAGTCCTGTAGATCTCCTAAACACATGTCAAACTCAGGAAAGTCTTCAGAAAGTTTGTACAGAGAAGTTCAAGCTGCGATATCTGGGGCACCTAACCTTCATACTATTTATATATTGAATTTGTTGTTGTTCTTGGAATACTTCATTCTTTTTCAAGATACGTGTTCCAATCAATTCCTTTTTTATTCTTGCTACCCTTGATAGTTCATTCATTTCGAACTTGCTCTCAAATCAATTCTATTTCATCCATCGTTATATTCTTTTTTGCAAGCATGTTGCATTAGAATAATGATTAATGGACTAATAATACTTTCACAATGGAAGTTTTGCATATTACTCTAGAAGTTTCTAAATAATATAGGAACCTGAAACAGGACTATTGTTTAGAAAACACCAAGTTTAAAGGGCGAAATATCTAAGAAGGATGAGTCTAAGTTAAAGGCTATCTTTTCAAATTCTGTTGTCCAAACATTGATTGAACAAAATGACAAGACGTCGTGTTGGTGACAAAGCTTCAATGAACAAACAAGCAAGGATCACCGAGTGATAAGAAAAGGTTTTCTCGGAGAAGAAAATTTTGCAATTGTGCATGAGCATTTGGTATGACACCTTGGGGATGAGGTAAAGGACCAAAGAGTTTCACATTCAATATCATTGAATTGCGATAGGAGAAGATTGAGAAAAGTCATACCTTTCTACCATTGGGTTACAGTGGGAGATTGATGGTGCAAATTTTATGTCCCAGTGGATTGAACTTTGACGTTCACAGTGGGGGGCAATCAGATTAAGTGTTTCTTTGGATATGCTAGCCGAGCAAGAAGACGGTGTAGCACGTCAGTGATAAAGCCTTAATAAGCTTTTGTGTGATGATAACCTAAGTATTAAGGAATCATTTTCATGACATTTTGCATGTCATTCATACACATCTAGTTAGAAGCATTTGATTCGTTCTGATCATGTCATCCTAATCACTAGGCACAATTAGGTTCATAAAATAGAACATACAGGTCATGTTCCCCAGAGAACAGATCAATGAAGACATCAAATCTTGCTTTCCTGTACTGACTGCGAAGCAGATCGAAGATACAAGCTTTCTCTCCATCGGTTGCGGTGGAACTGGTTGAAGATAGCAGATCTTGTCTTCCTACGTTAACAACGAAGCAGATCAAAAACAAAGCCTTGCCTCCATCGGTTGCAGTGAAGCTGATAAAATAAAGGATCTTATCTCTCTGAAGTTACAGTAGAGTAGATCGTGTCAAATCTTATCTCCCTGAGATTACAGCGGAGCAGATTGAAGATAGTAATCCTATCTCCCTGAGATTACAGTGGAGCGGATTAAAATGAAGGATCTTATCTCTCTGAAGTTACAGCAGAGTAGATCGCGTCAGGTCTTATTTCCCTGAGGTTACAGTGGAACAGACCGAAGAATTTCAGATCTTATCTCCCTGAGATTACAGCGGAGCAGATTGAAGCTAGTAATCCTATCTCCCTGAGATTACAGTGAAGCGGATTAAAATAAAAGATCTTATCTTTCTGAAGTTACAGTAGAGTAGATCGTGTCAAATCTTATCTCCTTGAGATTACAGCGGAGCAGATTGAAGTTAGTAATCCTATCTCCCTGAGATTACAGTGGAGTGGATTAAAATAAACGATCTTATCTCTCTGAAGTTACAGTAGAGAAGATCGTATCAGGTCTTATCTCCCTGAGATTACAGCGGAGCAGATTGAAGCCAGTAATTCTATCTCCCCGACGTTGCGGAGTGGGTCAAACGCCAATGCCTGTACCTCTGAAGTTGCAGTTGAAGTTACAAGTCTTATCTCCCTGACGTTGCAGTAGGACAGACTAAAACCACGAATCTCGTTCCCCTAAAGTTGCTGCAAAGAAGATTGAAGCTACAAGTCGGATCTTGTTGAAGTGCATTGGAGTGGATCGAAGCGACAAGACACAGTAGATTGGAATGAGGCTACCTGACGAAGAGAAGCGTCAAAAGAAGTCAAGACTCGGCGAGACCGGGCAAAAATTGGTCTTTCTTAGTCTTTGCTCTGTTATCGTTACACGACAACGAGCAAAGAGGGCAATCTGATGCACCCAATCTCGCCCGACCCACTAACAAA
This sequence comes from Gossypium raimondii, assembly GCF_025698545.1. Lineage (NCBI taxonomy): Eukaryota > Viridiplantae > Streptophyta > Magnoliopsida > Malvales > Malvaceae > Gossypium > Gossypium raimondii. The sequence goes on along the minus strand of NC_068575.1, from coordinate 38,399,989 downwards.
TAACCCATCTATTACAAAGATTAAACCCAATTTACAAAACCATTCTAACCCGGAGCCCAAACCAAAGGCCCAATGACCAAGGCCCAATTTCACAAAAAAATCAGCCTAGGGTTTCAGAAACAGAAACCCTAGGCGCTGCACTAGGGTCTTTGACCCTTGGCCTCCTGACACTGCTGAATTTGCTGACTCTTGGCCTCTGCCACCGCCACTGTCGCGCCGCACCTGCCACCGTCCCATCGCCACTTGCACCTGCAGAGAAGAAACAACAAGGAAGACAGAAACAGACCACAAAATCGGGGGGATTTTTTCTTCTTTTTTCTCTTTGCTTTCGGTTATAAAAACCGATGATTGTAAAATAATGGGGTTCAGCCCCTCTTTCATGATTTCAATAAATAAAAAGGCAAAGAAAACAGATTCAAAAAGCTCTTTTTCGGTATAAGCTTTATTTTTTCTTTCTTTTCTCTTTATTTTTTTTCCTTTCGTTTGCAATCGATTTTTTATATTTTTATTTTTGTTTTATTTTTAAACAACGATAAATAAAAAAAGTAAAAAATACCTTTTGAATTTTTCGCCACTGTACGGTGCGGTGGCATGCAACACTGGCCATGGCGGTCCCTCGCCGGTTTCTGGGCATTGCCCAGAGAGTAAACACAAAAGGGAGAGGATCCTGGTTTCTTTTTTGAGAAAGAAGAGAAAAAATGAGCTTTTTTTAAAAAAAACTTTAACTTTTATACTGTTAACAAAATGACGTCGTTTTGGGCTTGGGCACCAATAGCCAAAACGACGCCGTTTCGTGCTCGACCCGATCCAGCCGTCCTGCCTGCCCAAGGGGATCCGCGTGTTTTTGATGGAAGGGATAATTACACGTTTAGCCCTTCCACTCTTTGATGCTTTTAAAATTAGGTTCTTTTAATCTTTCGAATTTTGCCCGGAAATGTTTTTGTGTTTTCAATTTAATCCTTACCCAAACTACGTCGTTTTAAAGGAAGGGCAATTTGCTTTGCTGGTCCCTCCATATTTTGTGCGTATTCAGAGCAATTCCGCCCTTTTCGTTTATTTGCGTTTTGAACCCCCGAATCTTGTTTTAATGTTTAATCTAATCCTTTTGCTATTTTGTTTATTTTTCTAACAAATTTCATATTATTATTATTATTATTATTGCTTATATATATATACGTATATTTTTTTTATTTAATATATATACTTGTACACATACTTTTTACTTTTTTTTGTAATATATATACATATAAACATACCTATTTTATAATTTATTTATATATGCATATATATTTATAATACACGTACATATTTCTAACTTTTATATATATATATATATATATATATATATACGTCTTTTACATTTATATATTTTATTACTTTTTTTATAGTTTTATATATACTTATTTACATATTTTATTTATTTATTTATTTTCATGAATACATACACATACTTATATGTTTTTTTATGTATATATTTCCATATAATTTACATATACAAACTCATATTTTATATATTTTATAATTCATACATGTACATATTTGTATACTTTATAGCTTAAAACTATCTATATATATCTATATGCATTTTATGAATACATGTATATAAAACATACTTTTATACATCTTTCATAATATATATACGCATATGTGTATGCATTTGCTTGCTTACATGTTTATTTACAATAATTTTAAAATGTATTCATATATATGTATCTTTTTTTCATTTACATTATCTTATTTATTTCTTTTTGTTTATTTCTTTATTTGTATTCATATTATTTAGAATGAATGCTTTAATATTATTGTTTGCATGTTTGCCATGGTGTATTATATTAGTTTGTCTTTTTATTTATTTTATAGCCTTTGTTTTTATGTTACTTATATTATCATCTTTATCATTGTTTTACATCCATTTCACTTGGGTTTGCCAAAAAAAATGAAAAATTTTAAAATATAAGTAATACTCGGTACTTGGGATCTTTGAGAGAGTCAAGCCCTAATGTATTGGGTTTTGATTTTCTTCGTTGAATTTAAATAATCGAGATTACTCTTTTAAAAATGATAAAAAGCTCGTTATCAAGAATTCAATACGTTGTGTCCTAACGCATTGGATGTGACACGTTATTTTCTCGAGACGAGGATTTTTCGAAATAAATGCGAGGATTTTTCGAAATAAATGCAATATTCAATGTTTAATATTTTGAGAAATTGTGCCCTAACGTATTGGGTTGCAATTTCTTCATTTGATTTAACCAATTGAATATTCTTTTAAAATTTATTACACGAATCTTTTCAAACTCAAGTTTTAAACGATATCGGGAATTAAAAAAGGATCGTGTCCTAACTTACTAGTCGTGATCCCTTTTTTAATCCAAGATAATTAAACATCTTTTAAATAAGTATATTTTGGCATTCATTCGCGTATCGGGAATTCGAGACATTGTGTCCTAACTTACTGGATATGATGCTTTCTTTCTCGATTAACGTGAAACGTATCCCTTTTTTCTTGAAAATTTTCAACGTTTTAATACAAGGATCGTATTTTTAAAATTCTTCAAAGTTCTCAATTTTCGACATTAAGACATTAAGTGATCAACTAGGTACCAATTTTGGGCGTATCGAGGGTGCTAATCCTTCCTCGTGCGTAACCGACTCCCGAACCCATTTTTCTGAATTTCGTGGACCAAAATCGTTGTTTTAATAAAATTAAATCGTTTATTAAAAATAACCACTTTTTGAGGTGATCCGATCATACCTTATCAAAAAGGATCGGTGGCGACTCCCATTTTCGTTTTCATTTTCCAAAATCCAAGTCGACCCCGTTTTTTATCCAAAAAATGGTGTCAACAAGTATGACTGATGCAAAACATATTTTAAGCGTTTCGTTGGCTCGTATTCCTCAGGATGATTTTTTGGTGTGGAAAGGGGAGGCATCTGGTGAGTATTTTGTCCGTAGTGCTTACAAAAAGCCTTTACAGTTATTGTGTGATCCTACTTATTTACAGTAACAAACAAAATATATGCCTTTTTACAAGAAATTATAGTGGCTTAATCTGCCCTCTAAATTGAATATTACAATTTGGAAATGCTGTAAAAACTACATCCCTACTTTGTGTAATCTACAGTACAAAAGGCTAATAAACGAGGTTGTGTGTCCAAAGTGTGTAGCGTCAGTGGAGACTCGCGAACATGTGTTTAGGGAGTGGCATGTTACAAAGGATACATGGAGATATTTAAATATATGTTGGCCTGAGATAGAGAATGAAATGTGCTTTATGGATTAGGGGTGAGTTTGGATGGGCGGTGTGTTTACCTCCGGTGAGGTTAAAAACAGCGGTGGCGGTGAGATTAGTTACTGTAGCAGTGAGATTGGATACTGTAGCGGTGAGATTAGAAACAATGGTGGAGTGTGTGTTTGGATTCAAACGCAGCTGTAGCGGTGAGATGAGAATAAAAAATGACTATTAAGGACATCAGATTAGAATTGATATATAATAGAATTTTTTAAAATTATTTTACTTTTTAAAATTATTAAATATGTGAATTTATAAATTCATTTAATAAAATATTAAAATGTATCTTCTAATATTTTAATGAATTATATAATCAATTTAAATTATTTATTAGATAAACGCATCGCCTATCCAAAGGGAGCCTATGTAGTTAACGCCAATAATGCCTTAATCGACTTGTTTATTTTAGATGGCTTTTAATCCCTTTTCTCAAAATTTCCTAAGATGCAAGTATCAATTGCTATATTTGCTATAGTTTATATAGGTATAAATTTCAAATTTATACACGAATTTTGATCCAATGTGCAATTTAATACTTGAACTTTGAATAAATGTAATTAAATATATTTTTTATAATTTTTAATGTATTTATTTTTTTAAATATAGTTTTGAATTTTTTAAATTTAAAAATTTAATTAATTACTGGTATTACATCCACGTACATGCCACATCAACACAAGTAAATTTTTCTATCAATTTTGAGATTTTACCAAATAATGCAAGTTTAAGGGAGTAAAAATGAAAAATAGAAAATTTCTTTTAAATAATAAAGCAAACTTTCAAATCAGACATTAGCCTAAGCGCCGATTGACCCAAATTCCTTTCCACAAATTTTTGATCTGTTTCATTTGCGGCCCAAAGTAGATAAAAGACACAGCAAAACCAAAAATAACTGTTTTCTGGTACCATTTTTAATCCCAACATGAAAATTAAAAAAGAAAAAGAAAGTAAGAACATAGAATATATATGTGTATATAAATCAGTCATCGGCAACCCAACTCAACTCTTCCTTCAGCACTGATGCTTGTGTTGGTACAAAGCTTCTGAATATCAATGTAACCGATGATGGTATCTTCGAAAACTGCATCTTCAAGCTGCGCATTGTCGAATGTTGAACCAGATAACACTGTGTTCTTGAATATAGCTCCTTGCAGATTCGCTTTTCTGAAATCAACTCGATCCAAAACCGCATTCGAGAAGTCTGTACCTGTGTTCATTATATTTTGGATCATTTCCCATTTTTATGCTAAACTTATTCACCATGATTTCCAATACTCAACTTGGATGTGTGTTGAATACACACATGTACTCGGTACGTGTATGCTTAATTTTTTCTAAATGTTTTCATGTATTTTGAGGATCATACTCATATATTTGTATCTAAATATATACGAGTAATTGTGCCAAGTTTATCAAATAGATAATTTGCACAAAATTATAATTGTCTCAAAAACACTGAGTTACGATAAGATGTATGATTGCAAAAAATGCAAAACATAAAGAAGATTTACCTTTGAAGCTAGCTCCAACAGCATAAGCCTTTGACATCACAGCTTCAGACATGTCTGCACCATCAAACCTAGCATCCGACATAAGTGCAGCCGCAATAGATTTCCCCTTGAGGTTCAATTTCTCGTTAGTGTAATTGCAGAAGCGTAGATCGAGCGGCTTATCGTACACACCATTTTCCTGACCTATGGTGTTACCAACGAATGCACGCTCGCATCGGTTCGGCTCTGTTGACAACGGAGGAAGCCTCTGCATGACAATGCTTTAGTAATTAGACATTTTTAGTAGCCTTTTGACAGTGTTAATTTGAATCGTCAGATGGATATGGGAACATTTATTCTCCAATCCCAATAGTCATCCTTACCCGAGCAAGCCAGTTACTAAATGACCTAAGGTAACTTGGATAGACAGTTTGATTGAATTAGCTAGGCTAATTTACGTATGAATTCCGTTATTTCTTCTTTCAGGCTAAGATACAAACAGCTACCGTGCAACAATTTATGTGTTCCTGGCAATTCTTAACCCAGAAGGAGTGGTGAAGGTTTTCAACCTGATTGGCAGCAATTACAGGCGAGGCAGTAGCAACGGTGCATACAGCAAGAAAGCCACAAGCTACAGTCCTCAGTTCCTTAAAGGGAGACGAGCTTTCCTTGGATTTGGGAACACATTTGCTAGCTGTTTCGATGGAAGAAAACATATCAGCGGTAGTAATTAAAGAGAAAACACAAAGCTAAACATGGCTTCCCCCATTAAAGTTCCAGACAATAACTCAACAACATAAACCCCAAAACATGACTTGAACTGAAGACATCACCGACAATTGAGATTTACCCACATAATGGGAATTACTTTCAAGCTTGAATCCATATTCCAAACATTCAAAAAGAGGAAAAAAGGAAAAAAGAATTTGGAGGCAGTTTAAGAAATAAAGAAAGAAAAAAAAGTAAGGGTCATACCAGAAGAAGAACAGGTGACTCTGAGAGGTACATGGGTTGATGAAGAGGACAACCATGGCGTTTCGTTGATAATTCTGGAGAGGATAAAGAGTTATGGGAGAGTGGAGTTGAAAGGGTCACCATTTTTTAGGGTATATATTTTTTTATCTCTTTTATCTCCATTTTGAGAGCTTATCCATTGACGATGGTTCTAGTTGCAGCAGGGTATTTTTGTCTGTTAAAAATACCAACAGTTCAGTTGATTTCAATTGCAGCTAAAATCTCCAGTTGATTTTCAGCTGAGTAGTGTGGTGGAGATGCAATCTCACTGCACTGATTTGTTGAACCAAACAGATTGGTACCATTTTTCCCCCCAACTGCACCTCACTGGCTTTTACAGCCAAACCAAAGGAAGCCTAGGTTACCTGGTCCTTTGCATCCAATACCATAGGCCAGTGCAGAATCTTTGCATGCTCAATTTGGGTTTTATGGACGGAGAGAAACAAATGGACTCATGAGCGGCAAAAAAGATCTGGTTCAAAAATTGCTAATTTTGTAAAAAATTACATTGCTGAATTAGACGGGTTGGAAAAAACTTTACCCGTGAGTATGAAGGGAAATGAGATCTGGAGGCCACCGTGAACTCCGTTTGTCAAAATTAATTTTGATGTGGCTTTCAACAAAACTAATAACAATTCTTGCTCGAGGTTGTAGTAAGGGATTTTAATAGAGAAATATTGGCAGTCAGATCAATTCTAAATCAAAATATACCTCCTGCATTTGCAGCCAAGGCTCTTGCCTATGTTCGAGGACTCCAGTTGGGAGTGACGATGAGAGTTAGGGAAGTGGAGGTTGAAGGTGATGCGAGATCTGTTATTAAAAAATACAGAGTAGATGGGCAGATAAATCAGATATACAAGCTTACATTTTCGATTATCAAGATTTGAGTAATAGCTTTATACCAATTATGAAATTTTAATAACTTATTGTCATTATTAACAGAATGCTCAATGATTTATACTAATTTATCATTCCTTGAAGCATATGATATCTATATAATATTATTGGTAAGAAATATGATATATGCTTACATTATTTTCTAAATTACTTTTTTCAAATGTAACACTCATATCCCGTTTTCATTGCCAGAATAGGTTACTGAATATTACCAGTCAAGTTGGAAAAGTTAATACGATTTACATTCAATAATCAATTCAATTCCATAATTACAAGTAATATTCAATATGAAATAGATCATTCAGTTTCAAGTCTTAAATCAATCTTTCGAAGCTCTAAAAATAAGTTACGAACATTCAGGGACCAAACCGGAACAAATCAGAACTTTAAGGAAAAATTCAAAAATTTTCTAGTCAGGGGTCATACAGCCGTGTGTCCAGGCCGTGTGACAAAGTTCAGGCCGTGTGGCTCCAAACATGGCCATGTAGTTAACCTACACGCCCATGTACGACCTCACACGCTCGTGTACATGAACCGTGTAACTCTCTGATTTGGATCACACAGCCGTGTTAGAGGCTGTGTACCATCCCGTTTAACATTCGAAATACCCTCACATGACTGTGTCGCAGGCTGTGTGTCTGCCCATGTGAGAACGGAACCTATATATTTTTAAACACCTTTTGGGCACACGTCTATGTGGGTTGCCCATGTGCTTCACACGGCCGTGTGACAGCCCGTGTCCTAGGCCGTGTGAAACCAAAAATGACCAATTCCAAGCTAAATTTTCACATATTTGCTTAGGATCTTAAACACATTCAAATACACACTTTCATAGGCTAAAACCATCTTCAAACACATTCAAAACATGTCAATGGATTCAACCTATATATCAAACCAATGTGCCCTCACTGACACCACAAATCATTCCATAACATTTCATCTTCAAAGTTTCATATACAAGATATAGTTACACATCAAAACATCAATCCATTTCAAACCATAATCTTACATATTGTCAATGTTTTCTACCATCATGCTTAACATTTAAACTGAGATGAAACATGCATAATTTAATTTGTCACAACACATAACACAAATTTAAGTAAACTTGCTCAAATTAGGATTCAACATCATACATACAAAGAGGTCCTAATACATGCCATATATACCAAACTATAACAAAGTCTACCAAAGATCTTCCGGATAGTGTGATTTCTTATGTTTGTCCGATCTACTAAGCCTTCAAAAAGCAATCTTCAAAATAAGACAAATATAGGTAAGCTTGAATAAAGCTTAGCAAATTCGTTTGTATATATTGATAAACTTTTCCAATTAAACATAGTAATAAATTAAAATTAAATTTTTAAATTCCATAAAATACAACCTTTATCATAAATTAACAACCAGTACAGTAGTTCAATATATTCAATGGATAATGCTTGTTTGAGCTTTACTCAGTATATCAGTAGATTTCGCTCGATTAAGCTTTTTTAGTATATCATTGGATAACATTCCATGAGAATTATTAAGTATATCAATAGGTTTTTTTACTCAATAGAGAATTTTTTTCAATATATTCAGTAGGTATGGCTTGAGAGCACATACGTTTCAGTAGATTCAATAGGTAAGGCTCGAAAGCGCATACGTTAGTAGATTTAGTAGGTATCGCTCGTCTGAGCACCAATCAATATATCAGTGAGTAACGCTCGTTGATCTCATTCGTTATATAATATAACATTCAATAACAGTATACTAACAAAAAGTATAAGGATTATTAGAAGCATAAATAAATGCATGAACTTACAGGATTGATTTATAGTAACAACTCATAGTATCTAAATCAGTGATCAATGTCATTTCAATTCATTATTTCCATTTCCAATTACACACATCAATATAATATAATATTATACAATTAAGTTCATATAATACATTAAAAATGTACTAAAATTAAATCATACGAACTTACCGGACTAAACTGCAACAACGACAAAGTACAGGGGCTATTTGGTAATTTCCTCTTTTCTTCGATTTTCCACTCGTATGGGATCTAAAATAATAATTTCATCCAGTTAACTAATTCTAACATCAAAATTAATTCATTTTATACAATTAAGTCCATTTTGACATTTTTACAAAATTACCCCCAACATTTTACTTTCATACAATTTAGTCCCTAAACCCAAAACATGCAATTTAACCAATTTCAAATAAGATCAAGTTTAGACAAACTATGTAAGGCCTCTCTACAGCCTATAATTTCTATTATTATATAACAAGTACCTGCAATTTTATCACTTTAACGATTTAGTCCTTAAACATTAAAATTACCAAAGATTACTTTACAAAATAGTCTTATCTAGCAATGAAGCTTAATATTCGACCATAAAAGTTCAATAATAACTCAATTTCATCAATGGCATAATCCAAAACATTTGAAAATTTTACGAATTAATCCCCGAGTTAGCTAGATTAAGCTATAATACGAGCTCAAAAACATAAAGATTACTAAAAATAGGAAAAATTTACCTACTCAATCGATGAAACCTAGCTTGGCCGAAGGTTTCTCCTCTCAACAATGGTACATTCGGCTTTTGAAGGAAGAAACAAAAAGATGATAGCAAATTTTGGCTTTTGTTTTATTTTCATTTTACCTAATTTCATAAATTACTATTATAACCTTACAATTTCAATAAAATTGCATGTAATTAGCCTTGCAGACCGTCCATTATCTACTCAAATGGTATAATTTCCAATTAAGGAGGGTTTAATTGGACAATTGGTTCTTCAATTATTTTAAATTTTAACTAAACAAGCTTATTTTCAATTTAATCCTAAACTAATTTGGACTAAATGAACAAATAGCCCAAAAGTTAGTGGATTTAATCATGCTACTACTTGGACTTTTTGACCATGGTTTAATTACCAATTTGATCCTTTTACTATTTTAAATCTATAGTAATTAACTTTTATCTCTTTTACAATTTAATCCTTTTACCTCAATTAAGCAATAAATCATCAAAATTACTAGACCCAACTTCAATTCACATATAATAAAACTCTGTAAATATTTAATAAAATATTTATGACTTTATATTATGAAAACAAGGTCCTAATACCTTATTTTCAATAACCACTTGACTTTTGAACCAAATCACTTATACTAACTTTTAATTCAATTATTTAAAATCATCAAATCAAAATTTAATATAAAAATTACTATTGACTCGTATAATTTAAATACTAATTATACGAACTTACTCATCGGATTTATGGTCCGAAAACCACTGTTCCTGACACTATTGAAAAACGGGCTGTTACAGCACATCTCTTGAAGTGAATGTCTATAATAAATATAACCAATTTTATAATTACTATTTTTGGATATTTGAATATTTTTACATATTCCCTGAAGCAAATATTGCATATAATTGTTTGAAAATTATATTTATTTTGTTGACTTAGTGGCATTGTAAACTTCACATTGATTTAGACATTTCCAGTAGTAAATGTCACAATAGTACTTATACGTGGATACAAAGTAAAAGGAATGACAGTAAAAGAGTCAATTTGTCATAATTTATATTGGCATTATTAGTATAATTGAAATGCATGTTAAAGTAAACTAGAAGTTTATTGATACAAATGCATTTACTTTTTGACGTGACCAGTTAGACCATCATGGATCATATATGATGAGGAAATTAATTGAGAATTCATATGGACATTCATTAAAGAATCAAAAGATTCTTTAATTTAAAGAATTCTCATTTGTTTCTTATTCTCAATGAAAATTTATTATTAGAAACTCACTAGCTAAAGTTGAGATTTAATATCTTGCATTTCTGAAATGAATATGAGCTCATTCATCCACCATGTGGATGGTTTTGATATTATATGATTTTGGTAGATGCGTATGTGTTATCAACTTGTAACCTATCGTTGCAAGATTGCTTGTTTAAATAATTAATTTTAGATCATGTAATTAAGACAATTCATCTTGCTAATACTTGATGAGTTTATATTTCATTCTTTTATTGCTTAAGTTTGAAAAAGTTTTTAAAAGTTTGTTGTTTATGAGCATAATGATTTTGAGAAATTATTGATTGAATGCATCTAATTAATATCTAAACTATTACTTATGATAACCAAACTTCCTATTTCAACATGAGATTATGTTGATTTACGTGTTGTGCGCATCAAGCCAATAAGTTATAAATACTCCCCATTACGATTGATTTTTGGTCAATAGCTAAATATTTCTAATCTTTGAATTTTTGCATGTGCGTATATGTTCCAATTGCTCCACCGCAACAAAAATGAGTGAATACTCAAAGAAAGTTGGGAATATATATTAATTACGAGTCTCCTTGTATTATTATATGTTTTAAATGTATTGGAGGTTCAATTATGACATGATTTGTTATTACTATTTTGATTCGATAGTTTCCCCGACATTAGGGGAAGAGAAATAATAACTTATAATGAGTTAGGGGGAGAGTAATTTAAACCAAAAGTTCAATAAGGATAACTCATTACAAGTTCCAAATATGAAAATTCTCATAAAAGAAAATAATAAATCTAGATGGTCATATAGTGAAGGCGGGTGCTCCAAAAGAAACCCAAGACATAACTAATAAGTAAAACTCCAGTAGAAATTCAGGTACCTGAAACTGAAGATTGAAATAGTGAAAATAATAGATCTCGATTAGTTATGTCAATTTGAGAAAATGTCAAACCGATAATTAAAATTGTCGAAAATGATTTTGCATGCAATATTATTGTTGAAATAATGAAATAAAAGGAGGATCTTGAATAAATCTATTGAGAACTAAGGATATGGAATAAATTGGTCAAAATAGAAAGACGCAACTCAAGTACAATTAAATTTGTGGATTTTTGGACTAGTAGTCCAAATATCTAAATGTATAAATCTAGTGAGGTGCAAATGAAGTAGTTTTGTAAAAGGAATAAAATATGAAGTTTTTTACTAATTCTGGCATTGATTATGAAAAGATATAATATTATTTTGTGGTGGATGACTAACCTTTAGATATATTATTAAACTAATAGTTTATAAAAGATTTAACTTGCTTCTAGTGGTTGTTGTTACAACCTTTTATGAATCACTATATAGTAAAGTTTATATTAAAATCCTTGAAAGATTTAGAATGCCGAAGCATATTGAAATTATCGGAAATTGTTCCTTTATATGAATTGAAAAAATTGAACATATGTGGTAAATTTGACTTAGTCAATAGTGGTTGAAAGAGGATTATAAAATGATCCAAAATACCTATTTGTATTTTTATAGAGGATCATGATTAAATTTTGTTATGATTATTGTTGAAACTTCTGAAGAGATCAAAATGTATTTCCCTCAAAATTTTCCCTCACTCATGACTTTCAAAAGAATTTTGATATAAACGCTTAGCAAATACATTCAAATGGTCATTTGAAAAGCTAGTATTCAAGATTGAATACATAGAATATGATATATTATGTGATGTTTTCATGAGAGGGAGTATATATGCGCTATACTCTTTTTCCGTTAACACAAGTTTCGTCCTATTGAGTTTTCCTGGTAAGGTTTTTAATGAGGCAACATATTATGCGTATTATAGATATGTGTACTCTTTTTCCTTCACTTGGAAAATTTTTCCCACATAGTTTGTACCAGCCCGTTTTTCAATGATGTCGAAAACAGTAGTTTGAAGGCCACAAATTTGATGATTAAGTTTATAAATATTGTTATTTAACATTTACGAGTCAATTATGTTTTTTAAAAGGTTTTCAATATGGTAATTTATGCTATTTGAATGATTAATTAAGTTAAAGTGGTAAGACCTTAAGGTCATGTGGTTTTAAAAAATGAGATATCGGGACCTCGTTTCTATAAAACAAGCCGTAAATATTTTTATAATTATTTACGGAGTGTTATCAAGGTTGTATTAAAGTTTCGTTAAGAAATTTTAACGTTTCGATAGTTAATTAAGTAAACAGGACTAAATTGTAAAAGTTATAAAATTTAATGACTATTAGAAATTTATGTTAAATGATGATTAAAACATGAAGTAGGGGTTTTTAAATGGTAATTATATCATTTTTATATGGTGGGTCGGTTGATACGTAAATTATATACATTTTTTCTTATTAAATTATATGTTATTATAATAATTAAGTGAATAAAGCATAATATAATAAAATGTTCATCTTCCAAAAACCAATTCCCACCGAAATTGAAAGAGGAAAAATGTTCAAGCTTCGGTCTTGCTTTGGATGATACATCTAAGTCCGTTTTAGCCCCGTTTCTAATAATTTTTATGTTTTTAATATTGTTGCAACTAGGTCTAGTTAGCCCGTACTTTCGATTTTAAAACTGTTAAAGACTTTGAATTTTTCCATTGATGAATCTAGTGATTTTTTATGTTAAATTATGAATTTGAAATATTATTTTTTATTTAAAAACTATTTTGTTAAGTGATTTTTGATGAATTTATCGATTAGGGACTACATTGTTGAAATAGTAAAAATACAAGGATTTGATGTGAAATTATTACAAATGTGAGCTTTTTTGGGTGCGATGAATATTCGGCTGATATGAATTGGCAATAAAAATGGTTAAATTGCATGTTTTAGGCTTAGGGACTAAATTGAATAAAAGTAAAATGTTAGGGTAATTTTTAAAAATGTCAAAATGACTAAATTGCATAAAATAAATTTTTACTATCTAAATTAATAAATTGAATGAAATTATTAATTTAGATCAACGTCGAGTGTTAAATCGAGGAGAATAAAAAATTACCAAAAAGCCCCTATACTTTGTTATTTTTGCAATTAGCCAGGTAAGTTCATATGAACTAAATTCTGTATAATGTTGATTAAATTGAATGTTAGTATGTGATTCTATTGCGATTGAATCAATATACATATGTTATTATGCAATTTATCTTGTCAAGAAACAATAGAAATTTAACAATGTACGACGACTATCGAGCCTCATTTGAACCTTAGGAATATATAGAATACAAATGACATGTCATTAGGTTTACCATATTTCGGGTGCTGGTCTTGAATGTCCTACTGGTGGCTGAGTTCTGGTATGTGTTGCTAATACTCGACAGCTTGTGTGAGTAGCACCGTGTAGCTATGTTCCGACTGACAGCTTGTGTGAGCAGACCCAGGTTACTATGTTTCGGGTGCTAGTCTTAAATGTCCTACCGATGGCTGAGGTCCGACATAAGTTGCAGATACTCGACAGCTTGTGTGGGGAGCATCGTATAGCTTACATTTTGACCGGCAACTTGTGTGAGGAGGCCTATTTTACAGCTTGTGTGAGCTACGACTATATGTTTAGCACACTTCGTGTGAGCTTCCAGGTGTATCCAATGATATTCTAAACGGTTCAACGGGTATAAAAAAGGAAAGGAAATGTATGTGTTCAATATGAACTAAGACACGTATTTATATGTACATTGAAATGGTATGATACATGAACAACATGTTATGTTATGATGGATAATGAATCCAATTGAATCATGCTCAAGTATAATGATTATCCATGTCAAATTCATATGAATCATGTTTTAAATGAACTAACATGTGTTGTTGATGTGCTTAGGCTTATGCCAAGCTTGTGGTTATGATTGATGTTTATGATTATGCTTGTACTCTGCATATGAAACGGGTAAGAAAAAGGAATGAAATGGTAAGTACGTAATTGGGATGTATTATGATGTTATAAAAGGTTTAATGTGATAAATGATGTATTTATTTGTGATCAAATTGCTTATGCTATGGATGAATCTACCTATATCATGGATAAATACACTGAGTTGGGAATTAATAATGTTGTTTAGGCTTATGACAAACATTGGGGACGGAATGGAAAGTAAGTAAATAGCAAGGTATATAATCTTATAAAAAGGTTGATGATTATATATTATGTCTCATGAAATCCTATTATGTTATGAATGGTCAATATATATACGACATTAATGAACTTAGTCATTTGTGAGTTGATGATTATGGTTGATAAATCTTGAGGCATTGGTATAGGTTTATATTTAACCTATAAATTTCATTATTGAAATGTAATATTATGCTTATGGTTTATATGAGCTTTCTAAGCATTCATTGCTTATGTGGTTATCTTTCTCTTACTTTGCAGATTACCAGAAGCTCAATTAGGTTAGAAGTTAGTCGGAGATCTATCATACTATCCATCGATTTTATCAGTAGATTTTGATGTTTTGATCAAGTTTATAATGGCATGTATAGGTGGACTTATGTCTAATGTTTAGTTGATGTTTATGGCATGTAATGTTGCCTTGGATTTAAAGTATTTATGGTATTATTGATGTCTTGTTGGTTGTTGTTAATATGGTCAAATTGATGCATTTTGGAATGACCAAATTTGGTATGTGTTAATGCATCTTTAGATGGCCAAAGTGGTATGTGATAAATTGATTCTCAACATGGTCAAGATATGGTTTACTTTGGAAAGGTTTTGAACTAGATGTGCATGATGTAAATAGGGTATATAAATGTCGGTTGTTTGGTACCATTTGGAAATGGTTGGTTTGTGTCATTTAGGTGGTTATGATGCATGTGAAGATCGGTCCAAATGATAAGGTTATTTTGATATGGCATGAATCTAATATGGTATGGTTGATATGTATCAATTGTGATATGTTTTGGCATGGAAACCAATTAGTTGATAAATGGTAAATGTGCACATGTTTAGGTTGATTTGATGATTTATGTTTGAGGTGCCTTTTGGCATATTGGTTGTATGGATAAATGACCTATTGAATTGGTCTTAATATGCATGTTTTGGTATGTTTTGATGCTTTGGTTAAAAGTGCAAATGGCTTGTAAGTGCATGCTTTGAATGGGTGAAAGAAATGGTTTGAATATGGCTTATTCCTTGTCCACACGACCTAAGACACGGGCGTGTGTCTCAGCTGTGTGTGACACACGGCCATGCGACACAGCCGTGTGTCCCTTGTAGGTTTTAAAGGTTGCATTTCGAGAGCTACATGACCTAGCACACGGGCGTGTGGCTTGGCCATGTGACCCAAGTCAGAGAGTTACATGGGCACGGACATAGGCTAGAACACAGCCTTGTGTCCCTATTTCGAATGTCCACACAGAGACACAAGTGTGTGTCTTAGTCGTGTGAGTCACACGGCCTGGCCACACGGTCGTGTGACCCCTGTAGTTCAAATTTTCTGACTTTTTCATAAACTTTCTAATTGTTTCCGATTTAGTCCCGAATCATTTCTAAAGTGCTTCTAAGGAATCGAGGGCTCGAATAAGGGACGATATGCATGTATTTGAATGAATTATGATATGGTTTATCTAGTGTTTGGAAATGAATGTTTTTATGTTATAGCTTTTCGGTAATGCTCCGTAACCCTATTATGTCGACGAATACAGGTTAAGGGTGCTACTGAGTTTTTATCTTAGTAAGGTTTTAACGAGACACGTTATCTAACAATGGACATCCAAGGGGGAGTGTTATGAATATCTTATTAAGTGGATGTCCATCAAGATCAAAATAAGTTTTGATGTACTTTAAATTATAATAGTCATTAGAATTAGATCTCTACTTCATTTTTACTTCTCATGCCTATAAATAGATATTTTGGAGAAGCTTTATAAAAGATTCCGATTGATCAATAAAATACGCTCTCTCTTTGCTTTCTCATTCTCTTTGTTCTTTACTTTCTTTCCTTTTATTTTATGATAGTAACTAATAATCACAACTTTTTCTTATATTTTATGCTTACATTTTATTCAAGTAATAAATATATTTTAAAATTAGCACACTTTTTTAACTAATAACTATAAATTAAATTATAATATTTTTAAATGTGTAATGATTTTAAAAGTTTTTTTTTAACTCATGCTTATATATATTATAGATAACAACAAATTTAGTCATTAATGTTTACATATTTTGTCAATTTGGTCTTAGTTATGAAAAATTCAACAAATTTAGTCTCAACATTTACACAAATTTTGGAGGCTAAATTTGTTAAATCGAGTGATAGAATATTTAAACTTTGAGAGCTAAATTTGTTATTATATTAATCAAAATTATGTGCAAATGACAAAAACATTAACATTAAGACTAATTGTTATTAATTACTCACTTTCAAAATTGACAGGATTAAATTGCTCCAATTTTTGAGAGTGACCAATTTTCTCAATATAAAAATGAGAGGGACTGGAGAGGTCTTTTTTATCTTTATTTTTTATAGGTTAAAATATGTTGCTAGTCCCTATATTTTGACATTTTTGAGACTTAGTCCTGTACTTAAAAGTCTAACATCGAGTCCCTACTTTTTTATTTAAAAATCTTAATCTAATCATTAAAACCATAACTATTTTCTGTTAAAATTTTTAACTTAAAATTTTGATTAAGTTACCCTTACATGACATGATTGAAATAAAATAATTAATATTTTGTAAGTTCTAATAAAAGCTAACTTATATGGAAAATAATTAAATTTAAGTAATTAATATTTTTATTATTTATTAATTTATGGTTTTATACTTAAATTTTACTAATATTGTTTTTTTAATTTTTCCATTCATATTATGCAACAATGAAAAAATTGAAGACCTTCAAAAGAAAAAAGTTAGATGATTTTAAAAATCATTTTTAATGATTTTTCTTTGTAAGTGTAACTAGTTATAATTACCATGTTTAATAATAAATTGTGTAACATTGAAAAAGATTCAAGACGATTGTGTCCACAAGGTCTGCAATAACTTATTTTTATGTCTACAATGCGATATACGAGAGCCGACTGTGAACGTAATCATTACTGCACTTAAGTCGCTGGTAGGTGTATTTCTTTTTGCTTTGTTGCCGGTTTGTGCTTTGTGCATGGAGTCCAAAAAGGTTCACTTCTTGCACCAGGGTTCGTGTATTTTATTGTGATGAATGTTTCTTACGTTCAATGGCATGGGTTATGGTCCCGATATTTAAAATTTTTATAATTTAGTGTTTTGTAAATATATTATGGTTCTCTTAAAAATATAAATTGATCTCTCAAGGTTTAAGATTTTTGCAATTTTTTCTTTTGTATATATATTATAGCCCTCCTAAAAATATAAGTAGGTCCCTCTAATATTTTTATAGTATTAAAATAACATTAAAAATTATTATTGATAAAAACAAAGGAAAAATTTTCTTAAAAAATTAAATTATTCATTATAACTTTTGATTGATATTTTTGTTACATAATAATAATTTAACATTTATTTAATATTTTACTTAAAATAATAATATTTATAAGTAATATAATAATATATATAAAAGAAAAGAAAATATGAACATATTTTTATAATCTTTCTTCTTCATATTCATGCCTAGCAAGAAAAGAAGAAGAAAAATTTCTTCACTACTTTTCCTCCAAATTTTAAGTATAAGGTATGTTTTTCTTAAAATGTTTCATATATTTTGAATTTTGAAGCTTATTTACATATATGTACTAATAGTTTTATTTTATTTTATTAAGTGTATTAAAATTGTCATTAAAAGACATTGATGGAAACTTATAAAATTAAGTGAAATGTATATATATATATTTTTTTTTATGGAAAATGATTAGGAGACAATTTCTAACTTTTAAAAGCGTAAAAATGAAACAAAAATAACTAGATAATGTTATAGTAAGTTTCGGTCAAAATAAAGGGGAGGAAGAAAACCAAGGTTTTAAAGTTTGGGGCTTAACTGTGAAAAATATACTTGTTTTTGGATGATCATGAATTGGTCAAATTTGGATTTGAACTGATTGTTATGTTGAAATATTGTTTCTTTTGAATCAATTGTATATATGTTTAAACTGATTGTCATGTTGAAATACTACTTTTAAATTGATTGTTTATATGTTTAAATCGATTGTTATGTTAGAATTCTGTTTCTTTTAAATCAATTGATACGTAGCACGTCTAATTTTAGCTTGACCCTCCTAAGATTAATATTTTAGCTCTGCCACTGCTTATGTTGATGGTTTGCTCCTTTTACATATGTCCTTTCCACTTTCTTTGTACATTTTTATTTTTATTTATTTCACATACTTTTTAGTCAGAACTTTCTATTTTATGTTGCTTCAGGCATGTATTTTAAGTTAACACAATTTTAGAAGTTGTCATCATTTGAATGATAAAAATTAAGCCTTGCAGGTAGCTAAACCAATTTAGAAAGTGCTTCTTCCCATTTTATAAACAAAAGTGCAATGTGTGCACTCTCTAGTTATGTGCCGAGGATTTCAGTTGTTGGAAGTCCTTATAGTGGAGTGTCAGTAAACACTTTATGCCACAAAGTTGCTTCGTTTCATTATATCACTTGCGCTCAACTCTCGTTGCCACAATTTCTAGGGCTGTTTGTGCTTTCTAAGGTACTTTTACAACTTTCAATTTTCAATATAATATATTTGTGCGTGTGCCTGAGGGTATCATTTATATTTGTAAGAAGAACTTTGAAGAAGGTCGGAAGTGAAAAAAATTTTGTTTAGGGAATCGAAATTAAAATATAATTTTATAATAATACAAATATAATTTTATTATTTTAATAATTTATATCTTTATAAATTTTAAAGGAATTTTTAATTTAAATTTTTTTGAGTGCTAATGGACTCTTTTACTTTGGATATTTTGGATTTTTCTTGTTTTTGCTTGATTTGTTTTCTTTGGTCTATTAATGAACTCTTTAATGTGTACCTAAGTTTGTTGATATTACTTGCTACGATACTATGTTTTTCTATTATTAATGTTATCTTTCTTATTGCATTAATGATTAATCTCATAGTTTATTTTCATTGATGATTGATTGGAGTAATGGGCCACTGTTATAAAGATTGCTGTTTACCATGCTTAAGATTATCGTTGTGTTTTTTTGTAAAAAATGTCAAAGTGAGAGAATGTTAGTGCCAATTGCATGTCTCATAAGCAACTAGATAATTACACAACTTTCCATAATTATATTTGCATACTTTTGACCAAAAATCTTGGTTTAGTTCTTACATCACTATGAATATTTTAAGTAGTTGCTTAATAGATTGGATCACATTCAATATTAGTTAAGTAATGACTCTTTTGAAGATTTTATATGTGATTGTATTACTTAAATGAAGAGATTCAATTTCTATAAAAGTTCAATCCTTGAATTTTGTTTATTTTATGCCATATAGAAGTTTTATTCAAGAGGATTTTACATTCACACGAGTTAAAGAATTGCAAGTCTATAATGTCTATTTAAAGAAGGTTCGTGGGGGTGTGCAAAAGAATACCAAACCGAAAAACCGAATTGAAAAACTATTTTTTTTTGTTTGTTCAATTTTTAAATTTAATTGGTTTTCATGTTTGGTTTAATTGATTTATTCGGTTAATTTTAATTTTAACATTTTAAACCAAATAAACCATTTGAGGCCATAAGACCATAACTCATTTGCATACCCAGCTCAAATTTAAACCTTAAACTCAAATATTCATTAAAACTTAATATCCTTAAAAGCCTAAACCCATTAATATTTAAAATCCATTTTGATACTTTTTTACGATATTCTTTTAAATTTTATATTTAATGTGTGTATAAGCTAATGTAGCAATAGCATATATTAAAGTAAGGATATGATTTGTCACCTAAAAAATAATATTTTTGAGTTTATTAAAATTGTTTCATTTAATTTTAATATTTTTATAATGAATTTGAAATAAAATTAAAATTAAAAGTGATATAATATAGTAAATTGAATAAAGAGGATAATTATGTGAAAAAAGGAAATAAAATTATAAGTATCTCAATTAGATTTTTTTTACTCAAAAATATCAAAACTTGAAAAATCAAACCAAACCAAATCGCAAATTTTTGGTTTTGTTCCTAAGGTCAGTTTAGTTTATTCGGTTTAGGTGATTAATTCAATTTATTTGATATAAAAAAAAACGGAACCAAGTGAATGCACACCCCTAGCTACACCTTGGTAAGTGAGTTAAACTTACCCAACTTCTTATATTGTTAATTGGTAGTGAATTACTCATCGGGCAATGCCTAAAAAATATAAGAAGATCTTCTAAATTGCGTAATCAATTTTGATGACCATCTAAATTCTTACTCTTTCATTTGTTCATTCAATTACACCTTAACAACAACTAATAGGGAATTTCAATGTTTTTTTTTGGGGGGGGACTCATCTTACCTACTTTCAATCACATTAATTCAATGTAAAATTATTCTAAGAAAAAAAAGAAAGACTAATTGATACATGAATTGAACATGTAGAATATAGAAATGTATTGATTTGAATTTGGTTAGAGTAATATAAAACTCTTTTATAATCATTTGTTTTCTCCCTTACATGAGTTGTAAGTATTTTAAGGCTAAAATTTGAATATGAGCCTCTTTATTTTTGTTGCCAAAACTTCTATTCTTACATTTTTTTACATCTCAAATTGAAGAGGCAGAACATTAGATATTATAATAGTATGTTATCATTTATATGTTTCGAGTCATATTAGATGAAAATCTTGCATTTTCAAGATAAAATATCTACACAGACTATATTATAAGCAGATGCTTTGAATGCCATTTATTTTGAATAAAAGCTATTCTTCTAAAAATATACATTAAGTGGGAAATTTATCGAAATAATATTAAAAATTAATTTAAAGAATAGGATAGATTTTAAATTAATTACGAAAATGATACAAGAGTACAACATCCAAAATAAGAATTAATTATTAAAATAATAAAACAAATAAAAATGTTCCAATTCACGAGTTCGGGAGGAAATTTTATATGGTTTTGGGATATTTATCATTTAGATCTCACAATTTTAAACTTTATTTTAATTCCAACCTTAATTCATAAGTGTAAAATAATTTTAATTTTCATTAATTTTAATTTCTACAGTTAATCTATATTAAATGGGACATGTAAAAAACATAACTTAAAAAATATATAAGACAAATTGAGTCTTCACCATATATATATAAAGGCATTAATAATTAAAAAACCATATAACATGTAAACTAAATTAAAAATATTAAAAGCAAGGACTAAATAAAAATATTAAAACTACAATTAAGTTGAAATTAAAATAAAAGTTTAAAATTGAGAGACCTAAATATAAATATCCCCAAACCAGTCGCTACCCACGTGAAATGGAAACGTTTGTAAGATTTCGATTGTTCTATTTTTTTTTAATTATTATTTGATAATAATTAATTCGTCTTTTGGTGGTGTTGCTTTTGGGATGTGCAACATCTTTGTTTACAGTAAAAACATACTATTTTCGTATTTATTTTAGAACTGATATGCTTTTAATTTACTAAAATTATTTTTGAAAAATGATATAATTTTAAAAAAAACATAATATTTAGATATTTTACATATAACATTTTTTTGTTTGATAAATTTTTCTAGATTTATTTTTAAAATTATGTTCAATCAACTAAACACAAAATAAATGTTTTATGACCACCCAACAAAATTAACCTTAAAATATTAATTAAATATCAATAAACATTAAAAAAAACAAAAAGGGCTTTGAAATCCGATGCAATGTTGAATATGAATCCATTATTTTGAGCCAACCATTCAATGTCTCCTTAGTTTCGAGTATAAACAAGGATTGGGTAATTCTTCTTTGGGCAACCATAAATGTTAATTGATAGTAAATTAATTTTGTGTGTTTAATGTATTTATATTTTGTCAAATCTTGAATAGAATGCTTCTAAGCTTATCATTTTTGGTTTAAATTTTATTAGGATGCAATTAGAATACCGAAGTTTAAAAAATCAAGCAAATTGGGCTAAATTAGAACAAAAAAACAAGAAAATGGGCCAAATAAAAAAGTTGTAAAATTGGTAGCTCATGAAAAATTTAGATTTTGATGTTGTCAAATCCTATAAATAGAAAAAATATCTGATTTTTTGTTGGATGTTAAACATAATTTTAAGAGTTAGTCATGTTAAAATTAGCTTTTAAGAAGTGTATAAAAACCTTATAATTTTAGTTTGGAAACACAGACTTGAGACTTTAATTCAAAGCATTTTTTTTTCTTTCCTCACGTTTGTAGCTAAAGAAACAATTGGATTTTGGAATGTTTTTCCCTTGTCACACTTTTCATTGATTGATATTTTTAAGGAAAACAAATCGCTAAAGATCAGGAATGTAAACAATAGAATCCTAAAGAAACATAAGCACTTGAGAGTGCAGCTTTATGGATTCTTATCATGCCCCCGCAAGATGGACGGAGGCGGAGTTAGTCCAATCTTGGAAGTAACCGTGGTGAATTGGTGACGAGGTACCGGTTTTGTGAAAACATCGACAAGTTGATCAGACGATAAGACATGGGAAACACAAAGAAGACCATTTTGCACTTATTCTCAGATGAAATGATAGTCCAAGGCAACGTGCTTCATGCGAGAGTGAAAGACAGGATTAGCACACATATTTATCGCTCCAACATTATCACAGTAGACCACGGGTGGATTAGGAATGTGAATTCCAAGTTCAGTTAGAAAAGAACAAATCCATCATAATTTAACGGTGTAGTTACAACAGAGAGATACTTAGCTTTGGTATTGGAACTAGCAACAGTCCGTTGTTTTTTAGAATTCCAAGAAATAGGATTGTGGTCGAGATAAACAATGTAAGCACTCGTGGAAGTGAAATCATCCTTGTTGCTAGCCCAGTCAGCATCCGAGAACGCATAAAGGCTAAAAGAGGAGGTTCGATGAAGTGTGATGCCATGATCCAAGGTGCCACATAGATAGCGAAGTATACGTTTTGCCGCAGCCCAATGCTCCATTGTTGGTTTATGCATGAACTGAGATAGTCTGTTAACTGCGTATGCGATGTTTGGGAGAGTGAGGGAAAGATACTGAAGACTCCTAACAGTGGTACGATCCTCTGTAGGATCAGACAATAGAGTACCTACATGTAAGGTGAAAAGCAGAGTTGTTGCAAGAGGGGTGGAAACGGGTTTGGCATTGACCATATGAGTCTTCTGAATGAGGTCAATAATATATTTTCGCTGATTGAGAAACAGGCCATCAGCATGATATAGGACTTCAACGCCCAAAAAGTAGTGTAAGTCTCCAAGATCCTTTAAAGAGAAACGTGTAGAAAGTTACTGAACAAAGTCATGAACAGCATAATTTGTGTTGTCATTGATAATAATGTCATTAACATATACAAGAATAAAAATAATAATTCTTTGAGTGTTGAGTATGAATAGTGAAGTGTCAGCGGCAGAGTTACGAAAGCCAGAGGCGAGGAAAAATTGGTGTAATTCATGATACCAGGCACGAAGAGCTTGTTTGAGCCTATAGATGGCTTTGTGAAGCTTGCATACATGATGAGGATGATCATGATCAACGAATCCTAGAGGTTGAGCCATATACACTTCTTCAAAAAGAGTGTCTTGAAGAACTGCATTTTTTACATGCAGTTGGCGAAGTGACCATCCATAACTTACTGCAAGGCTGAGAACCAAGTGGACAGTGGTAGGTTTGATGACTGGACTGAAGGTTTCATTATAATCTACCCCAGGACGTTGATGAAATCCTTTGGCAACCAGACGCACTTTGCACCTTTCAACAGATCCATCTGGTAAATATTTGGTGCGAAAAATCTGTATACATCCGACCAGGTTTTGGGAGGGAAAAGACGGAACAAGTTTTCATGTACCATTATGAATGAGAGCATCAAATTCTGCAAACATAGCTTGTCGCCACTGGGGATCTTTTAAAGCTTAAGTGATGGTGGTGGATTTAAGAATGGAATGGTGAAGTTCAGTATTGAGGTTGAGTTTTTGGATTGGTTTTTGAATGTTGTGTTTGGAGCGAGTTATGATGCCTCGAGGAGAAGAGGGATTGGTTGGTGGATGTTGGTTCGTGGTTTATTATATAGAAATTGGTATGATGGCTTGGTCAGGTGTAGGTGTAGATGTAGGAGGGACAGTAGTGGGTTGGAACGTTGATATAGTGGGTTGTTCAGGTATAGGGGCAGATGTGGGAGGTTCAGTAATTGGTTGGGATTGGGCATGTGATGGAAATGGTGACACATCAGAAGTAACGGGTAATGCCATGGAAGACCACTCTGAGGTAGTGGATGAAGTGACACGAGGGAGACTGGAATGAGAATTAGCACAAGGAAACACAGATTCCACAAAGTGGACATAACGAGATGTGTACAAACGGTTGTTGGGTGTGTCTAGACAGAGATAAGCACTTTGAGTGGAGGAATACCCAACAAAGAGACAAGGCAGTGAACGAGGTTCAAGTTTGTGAGATGTGTAAGGTCAAAGCCAGGGATAACATAAGCAGCCAAAGCACTAAAGTTTGTTGTAATTAGAGTGTAATTAGAGACAGTACCAAAGAGTTTAAGGAATAGTGACTCATTGTTAAGGGTAGGTATGGGAAGGCGATTTATGAGGTAAACCTATTTTGACTACAAAATACCAATAGGAAAGTGGCATAGAGGCATGAGAAAGAAAAGAAATGGTAGTTTCAACAATATGACGATGTCGACGTTTGGAATAGCCATTATGTTCAGGGGTATGAGGAGGAGGAGTGAGATGTGGAATGCTATTTAGCTTTAGAATGGAGGAAAGGGCTTGATATTCTCCTCCCTTGTCAAAGTAAAGTGTTTTGATGGTGCAGTTGAAAGAATTTTCCATTAGGGCCTTGAAACGAATAAAAACATCATAGGCATCATATTTGTGTTTTAGTGGATACAACCATGTATATTTTGTAAAGTGAGCAACAAAGATAATATAATATTTGAAACTGTCAAGTGAATAAATTGGTGAAGTCCAAACATCTGTAAAAACAATTTCAAGAGTGGACAAGGTGGATAAAGTAGACATAGAAAATGGTAATTTATGGCTCTTGTTGCAATGACAGGAATTACAATGAAAATTAAAATGAGAAGAACCAGAGGCATCTAGGTTAAAGGAGGAGACCATTCTCTTGAATGTCGACATTGATGGATGACCAAGTCTGTGATGCCAACTATTGTATGTGGTCTTTATTGTGGAGAAAACAATGAGAGGGGATGATGATGAAGAACTAGGCCACTCATAGATGCCATTCTTAGTTTTGCTTTGGAGGAGAGTCAAGCCCGTTTGAAGATCCTTCACATAGAAAGAGGAGGGTAAGAACTCAACAGAGGCATTATTAGATTTGCAAAACTAAGAAATGGAAATTAAATTTCGTTTCATAGTTGGTACACAAAGAACATTAGAGAGAGTAAAAGACTTAGAGTTTTGAGAGATATGTAACCTGTATGTGTGATAGAAATACCGGAGCCATCACCAATCATGATTTCATCAGTGCCGCTATAAGGTTCGTGAAGGGCAAGATTTTGAAGATTAATTGTAATATGATGAGTGAAACCACTGTTCAGTAGCCAAGAGTCATGTACAATGGAAGATGTAACAATATGAGCTTGAGCTTGCTAAGGAGGAGCTGCATAGATGGGATAAGTATTGCTAGGTGGTGGTGGTGGAGAAGCATGGGGAAATTGGTTCGTAAGGTTGGGACACTAAGAAACATGTCCTTGAGCACGACACCACTGACACTTGCCAAGAAAAGGTTGGCGAGGTTGAGAAGTAGGTCAATTGGGTGGATTAGAAACTGATTAATAAGGCCGATTTTGAACTGACCCAGATGGATGAGAAGTTAGAGTTCGTGGGTTGGAGCGGGTATTGGCGAGGTAGGTAGAGACTGGTAATGGTAGGGAGGGTGAGATGGTGTGCAGGAATAGCTCCTTGTGAATGAGTTTTTCATAGAATTCATTAAAGGTGATTGAAGTAGCTCTATTGTTGACTGCATCAATGACAGATTGGTAGGTGTCGTCAAGGCCTTGCAAGACTTTTTCAATTAAATATTCATGATCAAGGGGCTTGCCAAGAGCAACAAGTTCATCAGCTTTGGTTTTGATGGCTTGTATATAGTCAGTGACAAATTGTAACCCTTTGGTGATATTCTTCAAGTTGTCTTTAAGCTGTTTGATATGGACACTGGAGGGACGAGCATGGGTGTTGGCGAGGATACGTCAAGCATCACGAGATGTTGTGGATTAGGTAATAAGCGGCACAAGATTAGTTGAGATCGTGCCGACAAGTGCTCCAAATAAAAGCTTGTCCTGCCTTAGCCATGTTTGATATGCAGGATTGGGAGAGGATGTATTGTTGGCGGTGATGGTGGTGGGAGGGGATGGATAAGAACCATCAATAAATTTGTAGAGATCATATCCAATGAGGATGGATTGTATCTAAGTTTTCCAAGAGAGATAATTACTTGAGGTAAGATTTATAGAGTTGTGGAAGGTGACCAAGGTGAGAGGATGTTCTGGGTCTTGAGTGTTTAGGAGGGTAACTTGAGTATTTCCAGTGGCCATGAGTAGAACTGTGATCAGAAATTGAGGGAGAGGTGAAGGAGGTTTTTGTTGAAAAAACCTAAATCTCATGTGAGAGTGGCTCTGACACCATGAAGAAACAACTAGGTTTTGGATTGTTTTTCCCTTGTCACACTTTTCATTGATTGATATGAGTTTATATACAAAAGACATGCTAAGAAATCTACTAGAAATAATAGATGTGGACTTATTCTTAAGGAAAACAAATCGCTAAAGATCAAGAATGTAAACAATAGAATCCTAAAGAAACATAAACACTTGAGAGTGCAGCTTTATAGATTCTTATCAGTAGCTTGTTAAAGCATTTTGCAATTTCCATTTTTTTTATTTTTGTACAATTGCTCTTTAAATCCCCTTTTTTCCACCTATCAACATTACATTAAAATCAATTCTCATAATCCTACAAAGTATGATTAATATCATGCTTAACTAATCCCCATTTAGTTTTAGTCCGGTCATCGTTTCAATCAAGAATTGTGAGAAATGAATCCGTACTAGAATCTTGTAATATTGTATTCATTATCTCTCCGGGATATGGGAGAGTTACATTTGTCCCCCAAAATTAATCCAATTTCAGCTCAAAGTGCATGTTGGGAGGAAGCTGTTTTGACATACAGTTGGGAAAGCAAGTTGGCTGTCTGCTGTATTCGAGTTCCCATGATCAAATTGACGTGTCCAGTTAAAAAAAGCTATTTGAATTCCATCAAGGGAGATAGTGATCGAATTTAAATGACCCACACAGTTGAGGCCATCAATTTGAGTTGGGCTTTTCTAGATCGCAAGATTGCCGAGATCTTTAATTGCGGACGCATGTTACGTGGTTAGAAATCGGTAAGGGTTGGTTTGTAGGATGTACCAGAACCAAATACATAAGGAAGAGTTGTCAGTTGAGGCTTCCTTGATCGCTACAACTAGCTTATTGTTTGGAAGGAAAAATCCACTTTCAAGGGTCCATTTGAGTTTGGAGTGTACCGAGACTAAGGCTAAGCATTCACATATTTGATTTACCTGTTTAATTTAAATTTTTTAATTTTATTTTATAATTACCATTATGTTATTAATACGTTCTATTCATTTTTATTTTTATTTTTATTTACAAACTAAAATCCCTTTTTATTTTTTTTCAGCTCTGCACGTACAAGTTGTGGGAAAAACAATTGCCTAGACTCAGGGAACTAGTCACATAAACACGAAAATTAAGAGTCTCAGTCCCTGTAGGATCGACCCTACGTCTCTATACTATTGTTTAATTCAGCTAGAGCGTAGGAAATTTATATTTAATGGTATCAACGTCCATCAATTTTGGCGCTGTTTCTAAAGACTGGAAATAATTCTAATTTTTCATTTCTTTTACTTATGACCAGATCAAAAACAAGGACCTTAGAGTTTGAACTGGAAATTGAGAATTTAGCTCGATCACTATGAAGAAAAGCTATTCAACTTGAAAAACAATCGCGAGTAAAAAAATCTAAATATGAAATATTGTCTTACACGAAAGAAGTTGGCAATGAACCAGAAGAAATGGTGAATCAAACTATTCGACCGCTCACTGCGGCGCCGAATGAGCAACAACCACTATGCATAAATTATCCTACGAGAGGAACACCATTTGAATTAAAATCAAACTTAATTCATTTATTGCCCACTTTCTGTGATTTGCAAAATGAAAAGCCACCACACTCATCTTAATGAGTTCCATACAGTTTGCCTAAGCATGAAATCTCAAGGAGTAATTGAAGATCAAATTAAACTTCGGACTTTTCCTTTTTCACTAGCCGGCTCTACTAGAGAAGGATTGTTTTATTTACCTCTAGGATCAATTAATACATGGTCCAACATGTCTCATTTGTTTCTTAACAAATTCTTTCCAACAGCTCGAGCAATCGAATTAATGAGAGATATTGTCAGAATACGACAAACTCAGGCTAAATCACTCTATCACTACTAGGAGGAATATAAGAAGTTATGTGCAAGTTTCCATAACATGACCTAACAGAACAATCACTTCTCCAATATTTCTATAAGTAGTTACTCCTTATGGAAATAAAGATGATTGATGCTACCAAGGGAAGTTGTCATCTCAAACGAAGCCAAATCCATGACAAAATGTAAGTGCTATGACCTTAAAAAGTGGAACCATTTTTGGGCCAAAACTTGGCACGAATCGTGACCACAAAAATAGACAGAAATGATAGAAACATGATCCAACAGCTACTACGAAGTCGACTTCACAGAAACCATTCATGGTACCACCCTCATTCTCTGGAAGGCTCGCCCAATGTAAAAAGGAGTGAGAAGAGAAAGAAATCCTTGAGACATTTCGGAGAGTTGAAATTAACATACCCCTGCTCGATGCAATAAAACAAGTTCTACGCTATGCGAAATTCTTAAAAGAATTATGCACTGGCAAGAAAACGCTTATGGGTAACAAAATAGTAGGTGTAGGAGAAAACGTCTCTGCGGTTTTACAAAAGAAAATTCTACCTATGTGTAAGGACCAATGTATGTTTGTTATATCTTTCAATATAGGTAATGTTAGCATTAAAAAGGTCATGTGTGATTTAGGTACATCTATTAACGTTATGCATTTATCTATTTTTAAATTACTAAACACGAGTCCTTTAAAATAAATATGGGTGATCATCCAATTAGCAGATAGGTCAGTTGTGTATCTGGAAGAGGTGTTGGAAAATGTCCTCGTCAAAGTGAATGAACTAATATTTCCTGTAGATTTTTACATTGTTGAGATGGAGGATGAAAACTCGATAAATTCTTCCGATATTCTACTCGGGAGACTATTTTTAAGCACTGCGCGAATGAAAATTGATATTCGGAGTGGAACACCCACCATGGAATTTGACGGTCAATTGGCCAAGTTCAATGTTTATAAAGACATGGGCCACCCAGTGCAATGCAAATGTCTCTAATGTCGATATAATTGAATGATAGCACGTTTATTTTGCATATTTTACGTGTTCAAATCAATTAATTCTTGAATTAATTTCTGCTAATTGGTGATTTTATGTTTAAATTCTATTAGGAATAAAATTTGGATGCCTTAAATAAAAAACAAGCAGAAAATGACTAAATTGGAGCACAAACAATAAAAGAGGTGTTGAATTGGAAATTTTGAGACATTTAAGGACTGATCAGATTTTTGATTTTGTAAAAGCCATATTTATAAAAGAAAATTCTGATTTTGATTTCATGTAATTAGTTGTTAGGTGGGTTAGCTAATTTTAGTATATGGTTTGTGTATAAATAAGGGGTATGATGGACTTGAAAAGACACACTTGACACTTGAATTCACTTGGAATTGAATAAAATTATTCTTTTCCTTCCAATTTCATGAGTCAGTAAGCATACTGTCATTCCATTTCCATTTCCTTGTTCCTTTACAAAATTGTTTAATTGCTTTCCAAGTCTCTTCCCTTTCTAACTTCCACCATTTCCTTAAAAACCATTTCCATACACCAACCAAGCATGATTAATTTCTTGTTTCACTAAAATTCTAACTTAACTTTAGGACGATATTCTTTCCAGTCAAGAATCGTGAGAAATGAATCCGCACTAAAAATCTTTCATAATGGTATTCATTATCTCTCCAGAATATTGGGATAATACAAATTCGTCCATTAAAGTTAACTCAATTTCAACACAAAGTGCGTGTTGGGTTAGAGTTGTTTTGGCGTACAATTTTGAAGACGAGTCTGCCGTGCTGTATTCAAATTTTCACGAACAAATTGGCGTATTTTGGTGGGATCATACTAGTGGAATTTTCGTCAAGGGAGATAGTGATCGGATTTAAACGTCTCGCGCGGTTGAGGCCATTGATCTGAGTTGGGTTCTTTAGAATGCAAGGCTGTCGGGGTCTTTAATTGCGAATGCGTGTATCGCAGTTAGACAATTGGTAAGGGTTGGTTTGCAAGTCGTACCAGAATCAACTATGAAAGGAAGAAGTGGCAATTAGGATGTTCTTAGCCGCTATAACTAGCTTATTGTTTGGAGGAGAAAACTCATTTTTAAGGATCGATTTAGAAACTGAAATTCACTAAGTCTAGGGCTAAGGCTTTATAATTCTGTTTACAAACTTCAAATTCATTTTCTAATTTTATTCTATTTTTTATTAGCATAATTGTTTATTTCTGCTATCTCACTTATTAAATTTCTAAGCATTTTCAAACCCCTTAATTTATTTTGTTTATTATTTTTAGTGAGTTAGTTTCGAGTCGTGGGCACAACTATTGCCACGACAGAAATCATATTCACAAGAAAACACAAAATTGGATAACAATAACCAATCGCCCTGGATTCGACCCTACTATTGTTTGTTATTTTCTAGAGTTAATTTGCCGTAAGAATTTTTATTTGGTGGTTTCGACGCCCATCATTAAACCATTAACAAACTTTCATTTTGAATATCACAAAAAGGATGAATTACAAATTGTGCTTTGTAGGAATTTAGATCCTGATGAAAAATCATTGACGATCAAAGAACCAATATGTGAAGCTGTCATTCGTATGGAGGCCCTGGAATTGGAGCTCAAACTGTTACTAAAAAAATTAAAGATTTCCATAGAGGAACAGGAAAACTCGAACGAAGAAACTCAAAGACACTTCAATCCACCGGTGATGGAGGAATCCAAAAAGTGCTTCAAGGTCAATGGGCAAAGGTTGAAACCTTTCTACGAGAACTTCCAAGTGCACGTAAAGGAAGAATTAATTCTCAAGGAGCCAAATAGATAAGATTTTCAGGTCATCGAGCTAACGACGTTAAACAAAAGAGCTTTTTGGGAGGCAACTCATATTTAGTTACTTTATTTTGAATTCGGTTTAATTTATGTTGAAAATAAATAAATAAAAGTTATTATTTAATCTATTTTAATGTTTTATTTTCTATGAGAGACAATGGGGGCTCAAATCTCAAATATCCTCACTATATTGCAAAGCGGCCACATCCACCACCCTCCGCCAAATTAAGATGGGGAGTACACTTGATCCTTCTCTTTATTATTATTTAAAAATGGCACATTGTGGGCAATGTGAACTAAGTAGGGGGATTCATAAGACATGTCATACTATTACTTGTTCTTCGTTGCATGTGTTAATTCTTATATTTAGATTGTTCTTTAATTTGTTTTGAAATTGAACCTTCAATTCCTATGCTTAGTTAATTCAAATAATTGAGTAATTCATGAATAACTGGTTATTGCTTAATTTGATTGCCAAGTGTTTTGTAGAATTGAAATTATTGTAGCTAAGTCAACATTTCATGGAAATTGTTAGCTCTTTAAACTTGCTTAATAAAAGTACTCGAGCCTCATATAAGTAATTTTATCTTCGTAAAAAGAATAAAACAAAAATGAAATAAGTAAAATATATATACACATACTCGAATAACGACTTAGTTATGAATGAAATACTTGGGTTGTCATATCATTTAGCATCATAAGATTCGAGTGATGAATCAAAACACTGTTTAATTCAATTAGAGCGTAAGAATTTTATATTTGATGGTTTTAAAACTCATCAATTATTGATTAAATCTATGCTGGAATTTTTCTTAAATATTTAGATTGAATTTTAAATGATAGAGATTTTGGTGAAATTCTCTAAATTCTCTACTTTGTAAAGCTTATTACTACACTTTTTTTCTAGCGATCTCCACTTGCTCTGCTTTAATGGAAGAAGAAGCAAATCTAGAAACAAATTTGATAGAAGATATTAAAAAAACACAAATAAGAAAAAGTAGAGAAAACCCAAAAAAATATCAAAATTGCTTTTATCTTCATGATTATAATGAACTTACCTAGTTTTTCTTTTCTATCTTGAAGAGTGGTGAGACAAACAGACTCTTAAAAAGAGAAAAGGCTTTAACTTCCCTCTTTTGATGTGGGTACTTATCTGTGGAGATGACGAGAGATCAAATAAATGCCGGAAGAGGCACTACAGGAAAACAGGTTTTTAACGCATTTCTAGCAGCGTTTGGACAAAAAACGTCGCTATAGATCGAGCATTAGTGGCGCTTTTTGAAAAACGCCGCTATAGGTCGACAATTAGCAGCGTTTTCTGAAAAACGCCGCAAAAACAATTAACCACAACACCGTCGTTTTATGTTGAGCTTTAGTGGCATTAGCGGCACTTTTTGAAAAATGCAGCAAGAAATTAAGCACAATGTGTTGAGCTTTAGTGGCATTAGCGGCGCTTTTTGAAAAACACCGCTTTAGGTCGACCATTAGCGACGCTTTTTGAAAAACGTTGTTATAGATCGAGCATTAGCAGCGCTTCTTTAAAAACGCCACTATAGATCGAGCATTAATGGCGCTTTCTAAAAAACGCCGTAAAAAATTCAGTAGGACGCCGTCGTTTTATGTTGAGCTTTAGTGGCATTAGCGACGCTTTTTGTAAAACGCCGCTATAGGTCGACCATTAGAGGCGCTTTTTGAAAAACGCCGCAAAAGACATTTTATCTGTCTATTTATTATTTAACTGGTTTATTTATATTAATTAAAATACAATTTATTTTTAATTGAATATTTAAATTCTTCAAAAAAATAATGACACGTAGAAAAAATTTGAAAGTAAAAACATAGGAAAATATTTGTTAAAAATGAAAAAAAATTAAAATACTATTATTTAAAATAATTTTAAAGTTTTTGGGTACATGACTAATTATTTTTAATTTATATATTAAATAATTTCTTATATAATCGTAAAAGAGATAGTATTAATTTTAAAATATTGAATTAATTATCATTATTGTTTAGGGTTTAAGGCTTAAGATTTAAGGTTTAGGAGTTACTATTTTAAGGTTTATGGATATGAGTTTAGGAATTATGGTTTAGGGGTTTAGGAGTTATTATTTTAAGGTTTATGGACTATGGGTTTAGGGATTATATATGGTTTATGGTTTATGGGTTTAAGGGTTAGGGGTTTAGGGTTTAATGTTTATGATTTATGATTTAAGGTTTAGGGGATAGAGGT
The DNA here is from genome assembly GCF_025698545.1 of Gossypium raimondii. Lineage (NCBI taxonomy): Eukaryota > Viridiplantae > Streptophyta > Magnoliopsida > Malvales > Malvaceae > Gossypium > Gossypium raimondii. The sequence goes on along the minus strand of NC_068575.1, from coordinate 38,365,868 downwards.
TTAGGGTTTAGATTAATTAGTGTTTTTTAATCAAGCCTTTTTCACCTTTATTTGTAGGGTTCTTAGAATGTCATATGTTCGTGCTCGTGTTAGGAACAAGTTTCAGACACGAATACTTCAAGTAAAATCAAGAGTCAAAGGAATAGAATTATCCTTTCTATTAACCAACCATGAACTTCTTTCGGATTGATTTAATCCTTCTAATTTGTTCGATTCTATCATAACATCATAAGCTCTGTCTTCTTTAATACAAAAAACTACGTATTCTTCATCAAGAAGACATATCCAGCTCAAGTTTTCATATTATTTAAAATTATTTTCATCCACAATTATAAAATTTTACAAATTAAATATATAGTGTGGAACAAAACAAATTTAATTTAAAGGAATTTAAGAAATAATTAAACCTTTCAAATATAGAAACAAAGAAGAAAACTGGATTGAATCTTTAAATATTTAGTAGTATCAAAGGCATTAGCAGCGTTTTCTTCATAAACGTCGCAAAAAGTAAGCAATAGCGGTATTTTTTAAAAATGCCGCTGTCGAAACCACTTTTTATTTTTTTTAAAAACGGGAATCGACTTTGAAAATGAAAATGGAGTCACCACCGATCTTTTATTGAGGTGTGATAGGATCACATTGAAAACAATTTAGGTCTACGAATTTTGAGAAAATAGGTTCGGGAGTCAGTTACGCACGAGGAAAGGTTAGCACCCTCATAACGCCCAAAATTGGTACCGAATCGATTGTTTAATATCTTAGTGTCGAAAATTTGAAAAGATTTTAAAATACGATCTTTTTAACTTGAATAAATTGAATTGAATAATAAGACACTCTTATTTCAAAGAAATAAAATATCACACCCAGTGAGTTAGGACGCAATATTTTTAATCTTCAAAATTAAGTTTATCATTTTAAAACCATGCATTTTGGGAATGATATTTGGTTATTTGAGTCGAATGAAAAAATCAAAACCCAGTAGTTAGGGTTCAATTTCTCGAAATTCCTAAACACTGAATATTGCCTTTATTTTTAAAAATCCTTAATTCGAGGTACCAAAATGTCATATCCAGTGAGTTGGGATCCAACATTTTGAAATCTCGAAAAACTTTTATTTAGAATCTGTACGATTTTATTTAAAAAGGGATACTTGGATATCTAAATTTAACGAAAAGAATTGAAGCCCAGTAAGTTAGGGCGCCATTCTCTCGAAAATCGTGAACACCAAGTAGTTTGAATTTTTGGAATAAAATGATTTTAATGCTTTAGTGAGACATATTCTTTAAAACAAATGTAATGTGATTAAATAATAACGTACGACGCCAAAAAGGAGAATTTGTAAATAGCATACACTAATGAATAACAAATAATCAATAGACAAATACAAACAAGCATAACAACAATAATTTCAATCATACGTTATACAAATACCAATATCATTATTCAAAATTAAATGAATTACTAATCAATTTTAAAGGATACACCAAAAATCAATAGCAAGAAGGAAAATCACAATCAATAAATTATATGTATAAAAGTTTTAAAAAACAATATATATAAGTATGAAATGTGTTCAAAATAGAGTAAAAATAAACACTATAAAATAATAATATTTAAATGAATTTTGAAGCAAATATTATACAAGAAAAAATTAAAATATATAAAATAATATACGTATATTAATTTAGAATGAGTAATTCATAGGAATGGAAACATATTGGAAACAATAATATATAATAACATACATAAAATTGAAATAAATCAAATATATTAAAATATTTAGAAGAAGAAAAGCATCTATATACATAGAAATAGGTATGAAAGTATATAATTTAAAATTAATGGTATATTACACATGATAAGTTATAATACAAATGATATTATATAATAAGAATGCATAATGAAATTAAATATCAACATATAATAATAAAACAAAATTTTAGTAATAATACATAATTTTAAAACAAGTGTATAATAATAAGTCCAAAATGATAATACAATGAATTTATAATACAAATAAAAGTACGTAAATAAAACGTTAATATACAATAATAATATAAGACTTAAAATCATGAAACATAATAAAATAATAAATAAACAAAAGTATAAAAAATATAAAAATAATAGCAATAATAATATAAAATATATACATATTAAAATAATAATAAAGATAATTTAGAAAACTAATTTAAAAATAAAATAATAGAAGGACTGGTTTGAAATCTGTTTGAAATTAAAAGAACTAATGCGGAAATTAAGCGCACAAGACCAGGCAACCAAGTCAGATCATCGAAAACGGTGCCGTTTCGGGCATATGTTTCCTCAATTGATAGAAGGATGAAATTGAAAGTAATGTAGAGTTATGTGACAAAATTTTAAAAAATGAAAAGGATTAAAACGAAGCAAAATGAGAAAACAGGAGGACCCCGCACATAAATATTCCACTTTCACAAAATGCGCGGACCCTTCCTGGGTCAGGTCTGTACGCGGGTCGACAGCCAACATGGCATTGTTTTGAGGCCACTGAGAAAGGCCTCAAACGGCGTCGTTTTTCACACTATATATAAATAAATAACCCTTAATCAGCAGCTCTCTGCCATTTTTCAAAATCACAGCAGCAGCCTTCATCTATTCTTCCATCATTCGAACCCCTTTCAGTTCCGATTTAGATGAAATGAAGAGGTATTTCGACGACACTCACGACGGTAAGTCCTTTGTTTTTTTTCTTTTCGTTTTATGCGTAAAAAAAATGAATCAAAGAAATAAAATAAAGGGAAAAAAATTGATAGCCGAAAAATCACCTTAAAGAAAAATTGATTTCCGATTTCTGTTTCCCTTTTTTTATATATTTCAGTCCTTGACAAAAAATACAAAGGCTATCTCCCTCATTTTATAGCCGTATATGCGAAATAAAAGAAGATACAAAACAAAAAAAATATTCTCTGTGCTGCTTTGTTCTCGTTTCATTTGCAGGTACAGTGTACGGAGGCTCGTGGCGTGGAGGCGTGGTACGTGGCGGTGGCGCACGTGCGAGGGAAGGCCCTGGTGGCTGTGGCGCTGGAGGCTTGTTGTTGCTACTAGGGTTTTCTGATTCTTTTTGGTGTTGGGCCATATGATAGTTGCGCTAGGGTATTAGGCTTAGTGATTTTGGGTTTTAGTTGGGTCTGGTATAATTTTGGGCCTTTAATTTTTGGTTTGTAACTGGACATTTTTGGACATTTCATCATTATTTTGGTTTTAATTATTTATATCGGGCCGGGCAATATTGGGCCATTACAGCCGCAAAAATTATTTTGTTTTAATAAAAACGACACCATTTTATTGGATTTCTTAGAGGCATTTTTTGTGAAACGCCACAATATGTCGAGCTGTAGCGGCGCTATCCTAAAAACGTCGTAAAAAATTTATTCTGTTTTTATCAAAATAGCGCCTTTTTATTTGATTTTTTAGTGGTGTTTTTGGTAAAACGCCGCAATAGGTCGAGCTTTAGCGGCGCTAGGTAAAAAACGCCGCAAAAGGTTAATTTGTTTTAATCAAAACGGAGCCATTTTATTTGAATTTTTTAGTGGCGTTTTCGTCAAAACACCGCAATAGGTCAGGCTTTAGCGGCGCTACCATAAAACGCCGCAAAATGTTATTTTGTTTTAATCAAAACGGCGCTATTTTTGTAGGTTTTTTAGTGGTATTTTCGGTTAAACGCCGCAATATGTAGGGATTTAGCGGCGCTAGTGGATAAACACCGCAAAGGTTGATTTCTTTTTGGCAAAACGTCGTCGTTTTGCTCTCTTCCATTTTACCAAACCAATAAACCCGATGAACCTTATTCATTTCCCCCTTCTTCTGAATTTTATTTCCCCCTTTTTCCCAGTCTGAAATCTTTAAATTTCACCAAAAATTTGCAGCCCAACCTTTTTTCCTTTGCTTTTTTTCCCCAACCTTTTCTCCTTATTCTTTTTTCCCACCAAAATCCCTAAGTTCAAGGAACAAATAAGCAGCCCAACTATTTTTCCCCAAATCGGCAGCCTTGATTTATTAGGAGAAACTAAAGGATAAAAAAGCGGAGTATGAAGCGATTGCTTCGAGTGATAGTTCTGTTAATCTTGACGACATTGATAACCGGATTATTACTGAAGTTTTGGGTCCTGAAAGGTATGGTCGAGTTCGATTTCAAGGATCTTTTGTTGACCCAACCCAATATTTTGGATCCAGCTCACAACAATACATGCCTTCGGGGAGTCAGGCTCAAGCTGAAGTTCAGAGGTTAAGAGACGAGATGGCATAGATGCAAGCGAGCACAGATGAGCGAATTGCTCAACTTCAAGTGGAAGCTGAAAGAAAATATGAAGAACTCCAGCTACAACTTAAAGCAGAGGCAGCAGCGAGGGAACCAGAGCAGAGCAAAAAGTACGACACACTCTAGCTACAGCTTCAGAATTTGATGAAGATGTTTCAGCAGTTGCAAAATCCGTCATCTTAGACTATTGTATGAATATTTTTAACATTTTAACTTTTAACGTTATTGTAAGAATACTTTGAATTATACTTCAGTTATCAATTTATATCATATATCTTTCGTTGAATTTGAAGTATCATTTAGATTTGTTGTTTTTTGTTGGATTCCATGCTACAGGAAGGGTTGCATATGGATGAAAATTAGATGCTACAAATCTGCCAAAGTTAGTGGCGTTTTTTGTAAAACACCGCTAAAGAACGGTACTTTTAGCGGCGTTTGTGAAAAAAGTGTCGCTAAAGATCATGTTCTTTAGCCGCAAATACTTTTAGCGGCGCTTAAAAGCTCCGCTATAGGCCTAAAAAAACGCCGCTAAAAGCCTATTTTGCTGTAGTGAGATGTCGTGCAAATTTTGGAGGAATGTAGAATGACTTACCAAAAATTTGGGTGTAAGACGTTTTAAGGAAATTGCACCTTATTTTGCATTGACCACCAACATTGAGATGTAAATTTTATTCCAAAGAATAAGCACCAAATATATAACATAGAAAAGTCTTCTACTATAGCCAATTTTGTTTCAAGAAAATTGCATGTTAAAAGAAGGAAGGTGTAAAGCAATTTACAAGATAAAATTAAAAATAATTGTTTGGGTGTGTTAAATGAGGGTTAAAAATAAAATTTTGATCAAAAGTACTTTTGATAAAAATTAAACGTGGCTGGTTAAATAAGTACTTTTAAAAGCATTTTTGATTCATAGTTAACTGTTTAGCATTGTTTATTATTTCAAAGTGTTTTCATAATCTTATTTTATCTTTCTTTTATCAAATACTAGAATTAATTTTGTTAGTATGGTAAGAGTAAAATTTTATTTAAAATGAACTTATTTATCTCTAAAGAATAAAATATTAATGGCAAAACTAACAATCAACACTTCCATGTTGAATGAATCTCCTTTCAGTTTTCAAAAGAGAAACAGGAAATGGTTATTAGGCTCTGCCAAATTTCTTTATGGTGTGGGCTAAAATGCAAACTAAAATTTTGGGCTTTGCTCCAAACTCAAAGTACATTTATCATGAATCTATCATTAACGGTATCAATAATAAAGTGGGCTCATAGTTTTGTCCACTTCGAAGTTGCTAAATCACTCCATAGTACGTAGTGGAACTCAATTGTTCAACTTGTACTTCCAAGAAGGTATTACGAAAATACTTTTACTTGTTGAAGGGATAAAAAGGAAAACCCTCTAAATTAATGATCAAATAACATTCAGTGCAGGAAATCATACTAGCTGTCAATTTTAAAACACATGATCTCAATCTTAACCTACGTTACCTGTATGAGTAGGTATCCGATAAGAATAAAATCTAAGGCAAGCCCTTTGGATTACTTAATTAGCAAAGAATCTGAAAACAGATCGACAGTTTGACTGGCAAAACAAAACTAACCAACCTAGAAAGCATCTTTCCATGGCAAGCATGTGATGTTAATTGTCTGTTATTATTACAAGTCTATAAACCTAAACCTACAACCTTCCTTCATAGATGATTTGACTTGGAATTCCTCTCAACGTTTATAATATGCGATGAATTTTCTGTGATTTAAATCAATGTCGTATAAGGAAGGAGCAGAGATTCTTCTTATCGTATAGGTTAAACATGAATAGCTTTTTTCGTTAAACTGATTTTGTGATAGGGGTGTGGCTGATTGTTGACTCATTTCAGGACAATTGGATGAGTAGAGAGAGGTATACTGTAATCTAGCATAAATTAACCCTAGCCCGGGAATGAAATGATATATTAAGTTTTAGATAATATTATATATCAAAACATTGTCTAGGAACAGATTTAAATCTTTATTGATTAATTCAATAAAATCAATCCAAGATCTTGCTTACAACTTGGTCTCCACTCTCCAACAAAACCTGAAAATGTCGATATCTGACATGCTATGACTGATCTGCTTAAATGTGTCCTTGTATACCGATATTTTATCCATGTCCTAGCTTCTTATAATTGTCATTATATCTTATGAGACGGTCTAGGTAAATACTAATTTAATTCAGAAATGTTTTGAAGAGAACAAATAATTAGTCAGAAGGAATGAAAGCGAAACCATATGAATCATATCCCATGGTTGTTTCAATGAAATAATCTCATGGAAATTAACAGAAAGCAACATTAAATTTCTTTATATTTGAAAAGTAAAATCGATTTTCATGAGCCTCTTCTACCTACACACGTTTTCTTTTGAAAAATAACAATGTTGTCTCCGAATATCTCTTTCTTTTCTTTGTTTCTTTCTTCCCTTTGCACTTTCCTGGCAAGTCATGATCATCACAGGTATTGGACCACACCGAGAAGATCAAACAAGGAAAGAGAAAGCATGCATGCATGCATACATACATACATAGATACATGGCAATCAAAATATCATGTTGTCAAAATTTCGCTCGCAAACAATATATATGAATTGAAGGACGAGCCGATAACGTTTTCCTTTTGTTGTTTTTCAGAACTATTTTGAGAAGTAATTAATGGAAGAACGGTACAGCCAAAATGCCAAATAAATGTTTGGCCTTTTTTTCTAAGTTTTTATGTTTCACATTCGAAATAATTCCATATGTAAAGATAAAACAAAATTTTATATATAAATCCAAATAAAATAATGTTATATTATTAGTCTTCGCATAGATAAGGACTCTGGCCCTTTAATAATGGAAATTTATGTTATAGTCTCGTTAATAATTATCAAATTATATTTGGACACAAAATGATAAAATCTTAATTAAGTCTTAAAAATTTTAAATTATTAATTAATATAATTAATGATGTCAAAATTTTATAATTCAATTTTGATATTTTTTCAAATATTCGAAAATAAAATTATTTTCTAATGCTAAAATAAATGAGTGGACATAGAAGTTTACAACTTCAAATTTAGTTTCCCACAATAGGTAAATTTTTGTTGTTCTTTATTGGGTTCACCATTTCTTTTTGACGATATCATTCTTGTTTTGTATTGGACGAATATAAATTATGAAGTCAACGTCTCAAATGCGAAATAATTGATTAGATTTCATTGAAGGAGTAGGAGTGAGTATTCGATCGGTTCGAGTCGAGTCGAATAAAAAGATTTTGAGTTAGTCGAGTTGACGAATCTTATTTTAGTAATTAAACTCAATTTGAATTTTTTTCGAATCGAATTGAGTCAAAAAATTTCAAATTAAGTCGAGTAGGGTTAACAAATATTACTATTTATACTTAATGTTGCATCTACATAAACCGATTATTTAACTAATAGACGAAGTACAAAATTATTTAAATACATAAACAATATAATGGTTTTATAAAAAAGAAGTAGTTTTGCTTTTTTATTTAAGAAAAGGTAAACATTTATCAAAACGACGTGGTTTTGCCTTTTGTTATTCGGATTTTCGGATAACTCGAATTGTATAATTCATATTCGAGTTAAATCGAAAATTTTGATTTTTTATTTGAGTTTATCTGAATAACTAGATTAACACGAATAACTAGAACTATTTAATTTAAAAATTAAAATTTTTATCTAATTTTTCGAATCGGATCAAATTTTACCCGAAATTATCCTTCAACCAATAATTCCAAGCTCAAAAAACACGTAATACACATACGTCGGCGTTGCTTTTGCAAATTGCAAATTTGAGAATGCAGTGAACCTGATCATGCGGAATTTCGTCGCCAACAACCTGTCAGATAGCCCTTCGAATAAATTGCTAAAACCACGTGAGACCGCCTTCGTCACCAAAAAGTCTTTCCAACTCTGGTTGGTACTTCAATTCAGAGCCTCTATTCAATGTCATTTGGTGGCTAAAGTTTCCTATTGTTGGGATAAAGTTGTTTGAGAGATTACAACCCATTTCGTCAATATATAATTTATACTCTAGGTTTGATATTAGTTACTAATCTTACAATGTTAATTAAACAATTAAAATCGAAAATTATAAATTTTATCATAAGTGTATGCATGTAAAAATTACATAGAACATATAAATGTTTTTAAAAATAACATATAATAAATGATAAAATGTATGGTTTTGAAACTAATTAATGATAATAACATATGGATACATACAATATTAAAATGAAGTTTTGATTTAGTGGTAAATTTAAAGTTTTATTAATGTATTAAGAGTGGGTTCAAATCCAGTCACATGTAAAATTTTAAAATAAATTAATCACTACAATGTTGATGGAAGGAGAATGGAGATAAAATCTAAGTATTAAATAAGAGTTTCATTATTAATCCAAATAAATAATTGTAGTTTTCTTCATAAATATATAAGAAAACTAATGGTAAGTAGCTATGAATTTATATTTGATTTATTGTAAGTGTAAGAATGTATTTATTATAGATAAATCCATAATACATCTTCCGGGTGACATTGTTAAGTATAATATAGGTTTTGATAAGCCCTTCATGAAAATGGTAAGGTTGTCGAAACTTACAAAAATAGAATCTACTTAAAAATATTAATTAATAGAAGCAACAAATAGGGTGTATCCACATAGATTGGTAATAACTTTATTTCTTCAAGTAAAAATAATACAAGTAAATTAGAAGAGTGGTGTTATGAAATTAAAAAAAAAACTAAATTAAACTAAAACCAAATTTAAATTGAAAACTTAGATTGAAAAATGCAACAAAGCTCTAGAAAATCAATGGGACAAAACTCTAGCCAAAGATAAATCTCCATTTGATTTATGAATTCAATCATCGACGCAAAGATAACTTCAATGCCATTAGTAAATTAGTTCTAATTACCGACTCAACGCCGAACAACTAATCTCTCCTTACATGTTCAGTAACCAAGAGGCAACTCGTTTGAAATTACTTCCCTAACCGATAAATACCCTCGCAACTCAACGTCTAAGATTTACCTTACTGATAGCATTGAGAACTAGATAGACCTAATTCTAACCAACAAACTCACCTCAACAGGGTTCATTTAAGCTAGATCACACATCCACACCACAAAAACGTAAACTACGACATAAATGAGTTATGTAGTTTGTCACTAATATTAGAATAAATTAAACAATTGTAGATTTCATTATCCTAATTGTCTCAACAACCATTCTAAGCTATTGAATATTGATCATCTATTCAATAAACCTTAGCAATTGTAATTAAAATAGAACATACACGAATATCAAAGAACAAAGAAGAATTAAAGAGCAAATTAAGTCTCACAAATTTATTAAATCAAACTTTGATAAAATCTGTGACTAGAAAAGGGCGAGTTTAGCAAGCAATAACATCAAAAGAACACAAAGTAAACAAAGTAGCTATTTGGTCTCTAAACAGCCAAAAGTCCTAACTCCCTCTCAAATTAGAGTATTTATAATATTTTTTTCAATCCCAATTAGATTACAAAAGCTTGATTTAAGTCATAAAACTCATAAACAACCAAAACACCTTTGGGACATGATTAAAATGAGGAGTTTCGTGCCAAGATGGGGTGACTCAATGTTGGAGCGCCGAAATTGGTGCAATGGCATGGGGCTTTTGGCGTTGGGTGATAAATGATAAAGGTAACATGTTTTCTCATTTTTAAAGCATTTTTAGATGATTATTCGATGTCAAATAGTGAATTTTATGCTCCTAATCCTTTAAATTCATGTTCTTATACTTAGGAGACCATTTGTGTAATACCCCCTACCCGTATTCGTCGCCAGAATAGGGTATGAGGCATTACCAGATTTTACCGAATTAATTTTCAATTATTACGAGTTAAATACTATTCATTTATCGAAACATGTCATGGCATCCCTTGGTTGGGCCTCCGAAGCCCAAAACATACATCAGGACCAAATCGAGATTAAATCGAAACCATAAGAAATTTTTCGCAAAATCTCGAAGTTTTTTTTTTAACTCAATATAACCCCTTTATAAATTTCTAACCTTCCCTGCAATTTTAAACCGAGACTAATCCAACACAACCAATCCATTTCAACATATTTTCAAGATAGATTTAACATATTCATAAGATAACCTCATCACATACCAAAACCAAAATTTGTTAGCCATACCAATGGTTAACCATACATTCATTTCACATTAACATTTACTTTACTAGCTTATACATGTCATTGATTTCCAAAATAAAGTTTCTTTATATACCGAGATCTTGAGGTTGATAGTGTGATACGTCTCTGACCGAATCTGACCTCCGAGCTCTTAACACTACAAAATAGGGGAAAAAGAAACAGGGTAAGCACTTTGTGCTTAGTAAGCTCATGTAACAAGAATTATACTTACCTAATATTTTCAATACAATGCAATAAACATTTATATATCCATTCAAAGCATTATTCCCTTAACATGCACAAACTCAACATTCAAGTTAGTTCAATAATTTTCATGTATCAATAATATATATACCATGATTGATGAGCTCATCAATTCCATGATTTTCATTCCCTTGTTATTTTTCCATATTTATCCCGTTGAATTTCTAGGAATTTCGATGGATTTTTTAGGGGTACACTTTAGTGTACAAATCCGAATCCGTCAATTCATATTCATGTGCGCACATTTCCATTTCAGAGAGCACACTCCCGCGAACCTCATCCTTACAGCGGGATTACCAATCCAGGCTAAATCCCCTGCAATGACAATTACTCTAATGAGCTTGGATCTGAATTACCAGTCCAGGCTAAATCCCCTGCAATGACAATTACTCTAATGAGCTTGGATCTGAATTACCAATCCAGGCTAAATTCAGACCCTAATTCGGATTACCCGTCCGGGCTAAATCCATTTTCCACATATTATTCGAGAGGGCTATATCAGGATAGGATCACCCGTCCGAGCTAGATCCTTTTTACCGTCAATTCCTTTTCAGAGATCCATCGAATTTTCCTTTCATTCAACCGGGATTTATTTTCTCTTTTCATCAAGAATATCAATACTTCATCAATTACCATACAATAAACATCCAAATCATATTCACATCAAGAAAAATATATTTCAAGCATTTAAGAATATAATTCAAGTTACACGAACTTACCTCGATACTTGTTCGTAAACAAAAAAATCTACTAATCCCGAACTTTTTCTTTTCCTCGATCTAGCTTCGTATTTGAATTTTCTTGATCTAAATAAATAAATTTAATCATTAATCTAATACATTTCATGTTCATATGTAACATTCTCTATAATTTCATTGTTATTTATAGTGCATTCAAAGCTGTCTCACTGAGTCATAGTCACTAAATTATTTATCTTGAGCTACAGAACTCCAAATTAAGATCCACTAATTTTCCCCAAAACTAGACTCACATACCTTCTTACCATAAAATTTTCAGAATTTTTAGTTTAGCCAATAAGTAAAATTTATTCTTTAAAGTTTCCCCTATTTCACTGTTCAACAGTTCCAACCCCTCTTCACTAAAAATTAATTATCTTATTGTACAGAATTGAGATTATGTTCTCGCTTGTTTATTTTAAAAATAGACTCATTAAGGATTTTAAACATATAAATTTAAGCCCCTAACTATTTTTCTCCAATTTTTTATGATTTTCCAAAGTCAAAATAGGGGAACCCGAATTCATTCTGACCTTGTCTCACAAAATCTATTATATCTCATTATTTACAATTCCATTGCTTACATCGTTTCTTTTATAAGAAACTACACTCAATAAGATTTAATTTCATATTTTATTCATTCTCTAATTCAATATCTAGAATTTTTGGTGATTTTTGAAAGTTAGACTATTGCTGCTGTCCAAAACTGTTTTAGTGCATAATGTTAATTACCATTTTTCCCCTAAGCTTTCAATAAATGATAATTTCATCCCTGCTCAATTAACCTTTCAGTTGAGCTTATTTTTCTCAATTAACACTTTATTCTATCACTTTAAACTACTTTATAACCTTTGGAAATCGTAATTTTAGCACTAGACTTTAATTCCAAACCTTTTCACAATTAGGTCCTACAAATCAATTTCTTTTGAAATTACCTAATAAAATCATCTCATAAACAAATTAAAGCTTCAATTTCATGCTATTTTATCATAAAATTACAGCACTCAACCACGGAGACTTTCAATTTTATTCATAAAATAAAAACTAATGAATTTAGTAATAGGACCTAGTTGTAAAAGTCTTAGAAACATAAAAATTACAAGAAAAAGGTAAGGATTAACTCACTTGGTGTAAAAATTATGAAAAACCAGCTTGAATAAACTATTAGGACGTTTTTGGCTGATGAGAATGCAGAAAAATAAAGAGAATTCTAGATATTCAAATTTGGTCCCATTTTTATGTTAGTAAAATTTGTTATTTTCCCATTTTACCCTTATTTCACCAATTCTCCTGATTTTTCTCAGCTTATTCCGCCCAAAATATCTTCTTTTGGGCTTATTTTCAATTTATGTCCCTCCTCATTTAACAATTGAGGTATTTAATCCTTCTAGTAACTTTTACACCTTTTCAATTTAGTCCTTTTCACTTAATTGACTACCCAAACATTAAAATTTTCTAACGAAATTTTAATACCATATTACTAACATTTCATAAATATTTATAAAATATTTTTGACTCGGTTTTACTGAGATCGAGGTCTCGATACCTTGTTTTACCCAATTTCTTCAATAATTTCTTTTCTAACTAACCACTAAATCAAGTAAAATTTTCTATCGATATTTTCATACGATTTTCCTATCATATCAATATTCATGCAAAATATTAAAATAAATTTCTCTTTAAATCGGATTTGTGGCTACAAAGCTCTTGTTCGATAACCTTGAATTTAGGTCATTACAATTTGGGAGCAAAAGGAGCAAAATTAATTTTTTTATGTTTAGAAATTTCATGAATTAATATTTTATAACGGTATTGAAAGATGTATAATTATTAAATATTAAATAAACATAATTATATTCTTTAAAAAACTTTCAAAAATAATAGTGATAAATCTAAACGAGTTTAATCAACCATTTATTATTATAGACGAATTTGGGTAAAATTTGATATTCATATTATAAGTTTGTCGAGCCTAGACACCTAAGCATGGTATTAATACAATGCATAAGGGGTAAAAATCGTGTGCCCCTCCTTCTTCACCACCCATAGTTTTTTTACACGTGTTTAAATTCATATTTATATTTTTTTTTCTTCAATATAAGGTTTCAACTGTGTTAAACTTGTCAAAACATAAGGAAATTTATCCTATAAACTTTGAAAGAAAAAAAAAAAAAAAGAGAAAGGAGGAAACTTTAAAATGATGAACCGGAAGTAAAAGAGACCAACAAGAATGGTGATAATCCTTCCCAACAGGAAATTGACATTGGAAGAAAAAATTAGCAAATGAAACTTTCACATAGTTGTATAGATTTGTTATTGGTTAAACCCTAAACAAATCTTTAGATTTGTCTCCTTCATTAAATTATTAATTTCATTAGCTATCATTGTTGCATTCAAATGATTGAATAAAACAAGAACCATGGAAGAGCCAACCAAACATGTTTTTCAGTACACTAAACAGGCACAACATAAGCAGATGAAGAATATATTGGAGAACTTTTATTCCATGGAGAATTAACAAGATCTAGGAAAACACAACATTACAAGACATAAACACAAGTACTTATTTGACAAAGATAAAGGAAAACAATTTTATTTTTAAGGTTGATTTATATTGCTCATCATGGAGATGAACAATGTGAAAGAAAAATAATTATGGTTTATAAATGTTGGAAATAGGAAAATCCAAAGATTCCGGCAACACATTAGTCATTTAAAAAATTCATGAGAGATTCAAATAAATTTACTCTTTAATTTAATGTATAATAATTAATTTAAGATAAGATATAATCTAACTTCTAATACAATGTTTTTAGAGTTCAACTAAATCCGATCTAACTCACAAGAACATCTATCTTACAATTATGAATTAATTTTATTTAGTTGTGCTCTGAACGAAGAATTATGTTTAATCTTAACCCAATTCTGTATGCTCCAAATTTTTAATCATTACTCTCCCTTCAGCTGAGACAAAATCATACTCTTGATATCTTGTAAAATAATCGAAACGATAAGGGGGGGAAATGCATGCAAGGAATGTGAATCATAAACGTATCAATCTTAGACATATTTGCAGATCAGACGTCAATAAAGAAGACAACCTGTCTGTCTGAAAACCCCTTTTTTTCTTCTTTGCAGTGGAGAGACAAGTGGCAATGATGTTGAGAGAAATTGGAACTAGACGAGAACAAAAAGTTTTCTACTTTGGAAAGATTGTAAAGATGTATATATAGCTGAAGGAAGACAACGGAACAGGGACGATTAGAACAAATGTTAGCCAATGTGCATGAATTGTTCCCAATGATCAGAAACAGGTAATGAACCAGAGGTTACAATGTTTCAAATTGTGGAGCAATAAAGATGAAAAACATGGTGAGGGTAAATGTTCTTGCGTTATCCTTTTTGGTTATTTGACTTTGAAAAGATAGCAGGGGCCATAAAAGTTAGCTGTATACCCTTCCATGTTCACTTGTTCTTGAGCCCCCCTTCCCATGACTTTGATCCGTCATTTTCATGTCCTTGCTTCTCCAGAAACTGTTTCTTTCTGCCTTATCCTCGCCTTTCATCTCTTAAATTAGTATTTGTTATATATAAAATAAAAAATACTTGTTAATTTCATCATATTTATAAATATTGATGATATAATAAGATAATTTTAATATAAATGATTCTCACATGCTTTCATCTCCATCCAAAGACATGCATGCATCAAGTAACTTTGAAGCCAAATCGTTTGGAAAAAATCGAAATCACGGCCGGTCTCTTTTGAGTTCTGACTAATTTGTTGGCTCATATTTGGTAAAGCAATTCACAAATTCTACTTTCCTTATTTTATTTCACTGGATTCAATGTATGCCGCGATCGATAGGTTTGTTTGTTTGTTTGTTTTTCGAAGGGGCTGGTATATCGTTGCAGCAATTGCTTAAGTTGACTCAAGAGTTCCAGTCTCTACGGCCAAATTATTACTCTGTTTTTCTTCAAGGGCAATTTGTTAATTTAACTATAAAAGAACAAATTAAATCAGATGAAATTCCAGGAAACCACCCCACACGTGTGTAATTAATTATACATTGTTTGATTGATTGGACTTGGTTTGGTTTCATTACAACCAAAACGTACGAAACAGTAGCAACCAAGTCCCAAATTAAAAAGAGTTGTGCCTGTGTCAACTTTCTATTTCCCCTACAATTCATATCCAATCTTACAATATACATAACTTTTATATGTTTCTATATTAAGGGTGATCTAATTATTAGTGCATTTCTATTTAAATTATCTGATCATAAAAATTTTCTAATGTTTCTAATATTTAATATTTTAGTCTTAATGAAATATGATATCATTTTTTATTGACAAGATAATAAATTTAGTCTTTATACACAATTTGTTAATGTGGGTTTAATTCTAAAAATTTCAATAAATTTAACTTTCAACATTTATACACATGTTCTAAAAATTCAAAACAAATATATTAAAATTTGGAATTTTTAAATGAAAATTACTTAAAATCATTTTTCTATAAAAAAATTTCTAAAGTTTTATTTAAAAATAAAATATATATTAAAACAAAATACATAAAATAATGCAAAAGAAAATGGCTTGGAGGAAGAACACTACAAGGAGGGATATGGTTTCTAAAAACATAGGAAAATAGCTATAGGCAAAGCAAGCTTACCTTTTACCATCGATTCTTCATAAAGAATAAGCTTTTACAAAAACATGTGGGAGTTGATTTTAGTATTTGTGTTGTTAGTGTAATTCTTTTATCATTGTATTTATAATTTTGAATTAATCAAATAAATAAAAATTTTATGTAATTAATTATTATATCTTTATATGATTGTTTTAATGGTTTTGTAAGTAAAATGAATAAGCAAAGGTATGTTTATTGATTACCTACAGTTTTAACTAATATTAAGTTGCATTATATGGAAAGGATTATGATACTATAAGACAACTTATATTAGTAGGTAATCTAAATTGTTTGTAGTCTATAGGAGTCAAAATGATCAATTGACTCATGGAAACTATTATGTTGTTTATAAGTTTAATTAGAGAGATATCTTGTCTTGGTATTAGAACAGTTGACTCCGAATAATAGGGACATATGTATGATTGATACATTAAACTAGACCCAAGTAAAATTTATCCTAAATTCGTTTATGGAGTTATTCACCTATGTCATTCATAATACCACTTACCTTAATCTGGCCTTGTGTATTTAACTCATGTATTTTGATTTATTGAAAGTTTGTGCTTTCATGGTAGTGAGTTGAAAGTTGGTATATTGGGTGCATGATTTATGTATGACATGACTTCACTTATAATAGTGGAACTCATAACTCGATTAAAGAATAAATGGAATCCTCTCATAGCATTTTATAAATTATGAAAAAGAAACGTGACCATGGATCATTCGTCAAGAATGAATGATTATAATTACTATTTGTTAGCAATGGTCTTTTTCATCATGGAAGATAAATAGTGATCATGAGATAAAATAGGATTGAATTGGGTGAACGGATTTAACCCAAAAGGATCGAGGATATCCTATGAGAGTAATACTCAAGTGACAAGGTCATTGGACAAAGGCATAAAATCTAAGTTGCTTCCGAAGTGGTATATAATGGGAAGATCAGTCATGGTACTTTTAGTGGATTAACTTCATGGATAAATAATTTGTGATTAATAGATGTAGAGTCAAAACTTAATTGCAAATTATTTGAACCCTAATTTGGAGAACCATTAATTGAGGCCACTTCCCCTATTCACTAAAGTAGATGATGAACCTTATTATGATCCACCAAGAAGTCTCGACTAGTTGCCCTAGTGCAACCACATAATAGTTCAAAACCTCACCCACAAATGAATGGATAAGGAAGTGGAACCTTACCTTCCATACATAGAGGGAAAAATAGAAACCTAACTTCCTACCAACGTGTTTGGGTCTACTCACAATGCTTAGGGAGTTGGCCTAAAGGGAATGTTGATTTCAAACTTGTAGTGGTCTAACTCTAGCCCATGGTAGCGAAGAATGTTGGAAAATGTGTCCATATTGTTGTAAGCATATAATTGTTTTCTATGTATTTGAACAATGAATAAATAAATTTCACATTTCATTGTTATATCTTTTGTATTTCTGTCTTTCATGTTTTGCATGCATAGCAAAATTGTGACAAACAAATATTAGTTTATTGATTGTCTAAGTTCAACCTAATAATAAGTGGCATTATAAGAATGTTTACATTGCGAGAAAGACAACTTACTCAGTAGATAATCTAAACAAGTCTGTAATTCCGTAAAAGAATCAAAGTGAGGATTTGATTCAAATACTGAGAAGGATTATTATGTTGTCCACAATTCCAATTGAGGAGATGACTAGTCTTTGTTATCAAAGTAGTTGACTCCACGGGTAAATACATAGATATATTCACTGGCAGAATGATACATTGGACTGGACCAAAGATGAATTAGTTCTGAATCTGTTTGTGAATTAATTCTCTTGTGACATTCATGGTGTGATTTACCAAAATCCTAAGTTAGTCATTGACCATGCGTATGTAATTCATGTGCTTTGATATAAGTAGAGGCTTATGCTCTAAAGATGATCAAGCCAATAGCCGGTATGTTGGGTAACTTGCGTATGATATGGCTTTACTAGAATAGTGGAATTCATAACTCAATGAAAGAGTTAACGATATCCTCTCATTGGTATTTTGTGGATTTAAAAAATATGAAATGTGACCTTGGGTTGCTAGTTCTCGAACGAGCAATTTATCACATTCATTTGTTGACAGTGGTCATATTAATCATTAAAAAGACACAATGGTGACAATAAGATAAAATAGAATTGTAAGAAGTGAACGGATTTAACTCAAAGAAATCAAGGATATCATATGACGGTAACACACACATGACGAGGTCATTGGAGAAAGCAATTGGATGAATTGCTTTTGTAAAGAGTATACAATAAGGAGTTTTCAATCACTATACTTCCTGTGGATTGACTCTATGATTAAGTAATTGCGAATTATCGGAACGATACTTTTGGACATAATTGCAATTACTAGAGCCTAATTGTATATGTCTAATTGGTCCCTCCTCTAGCTCAACAAAAACTCGATCGGACTGCCTTTGAATTATAAGTAAATTCTACGACTTTGAAAATAATTTAATTGAGTCGATCTATTCGATGTGGAATTAAATTGGGTGGTCTTAAGAATTGTTCAATTAGAAATTTCCATTAAAGAATTTTATTGAAAATTTAATTTAGAAAATCTAAATGATTTTTGGAAAAATTAATTTTGATGAAGTAAAATTAAATTAATCAAATTAATTAAAATTAATATGATATTTTTGGAATTAATTTTCAAGTCAAACGATTGGCCCAATGGGTAATTGAACTTGAAAATTGGACCTAAGATCGTAAATTAGATCCGAGAGCCCAAAATCGAGACCAAGACCCAAAAACTAGTCGAACTAAGTCTGGTATGTGAAACCAGGGTGACGGTCCAACCAAAGGCTAGACCAGACCAGTCGGGTCATCACTGGCTCGGACCGAATTGGCAAAAATTGAACCAGCTCGAGGTGCTGGCAACTGCTACGGTGACATTCAGGTGGCCGAAAAATGGTCGACAGCGGTGAGTCTTCGGTGGTTAAGCAACAGAAGAATTACACTCCTATTGGGATTCTATCAGAGAAATTAATTTTAGATTAACTATTCCAAAAATAATATTATTTTAATAGATTTAATATTAATTTGAATTTAATATTTATCTTAATAGTATTTTATTAATTTAATAATAAAGTGATTATCTTAATATTAAATTTAATTTAATGTTTATCTTATAGATAAATATTCTATTAATTTAATAAGATTTAATATTAGAAATAATTAAGTTTAATCATAATTGAACTCTCTAAACTCTCCTATATAAAGAGAGCATTGGGTCATTATTTTTCACACACTTGAATTCAAGAGAAAGTTGTAGAGAGAAAATTCTCTGAATAAATTATTTTAGAAATTTTCTAAAGATATTTTTCTTATTTATAACTTAGCCCAAAATTTTAGAGAAATTGTGAAATTACCTCACTGGTAATTTTTGTGAAAAATTTTATAATTCGAAGCGAGTCTACACTCGACAGGCGTGAGCTTGAGGATAGTGGAAAAGACTACTCAGTTGAAATGTTCATCCTAGACAAATTGAAAAGGTACAATTTTGATTAAGTGTTTATTACTTTAGATATCACAACCAAGTTCTTGTTTTGGAAAAAAAATTAAAACTCTAGTTTTTCCTTAAATTTATTTTTCACTGCGTTTTCCAAACCCAATTTTCCAACAAAGCAGCCACCTCATCTCTCTCTCAATGGAGGTGCCTCGGAATTGCCTCCCTCCACATTCTCCCTTTCCAACCTTAAGCCCTTCCTTACCTTTTTTGAAACGACGTCAGAGGTGCTGGTTTCTCCACCACAATTATCTTTAACCATTGAAATCAAGTACAAATAAAGAACAATCAAAATTTAAAAGGCTCAAAAGTCAATCCTTACTCTTAGAAGACCTAAATCCAAGCAAAAGATTATGGTAAGGAAAGAACGAAAATTAAGAATAGTGAAGGAAAATGACAAACAAAAAAGAAGAAGAAAAAGAAGAAAACTTATAAATTTCTACAAGTGGAAAATGCAAGAACACTTGGAAAATTCATATAAAGCAAACAGGATTCAACTATTGAAGATGGGGGCTATTTAAAAGGTTTCTTAGAAACTATGCATTTAGAAACCCAATAGCCTTAGTGATTCATGTGTGACTCTCAACACGACACGCATCCCACGAAAGGAAACAGTCTATTTTATCATTGGTGTTGTTTATCGAGGTCTTAGTGTAGCACTTTACCATTAATGCAACCATTTCAAAACTTTTGATGCAACCCCCTTCCCATGAAGCATCCTTAATATGAATAAACTACGCCACTCTTTATCTACCACCCCTTCCACAGTTTGGTTGGGTAACCCTTCGCCAAGTAAGCTATTCAAAAAGTCTCGAAATAGGCCACTTTGTAACCTACCTCTAGACCAAGATGGGCAATTGTTAAACCTCTACTTTGGCAAGGACAAATGGAAGAGCTAAGCCGACCTACCAATGACCTTCCGCTAGAAATGACCCATGAGCAACCCTTCGCTAAATACTCTCTGTAGTGACCCTTCTACACAGAACCATCCGTGATTGACGCTTCGCAAGTGTTGCCTAAATCATTTTAGAGGCAATCTACTATGGACCTTTCGTAAGGACCACTAAGGTACCATTTAAGTACAAAAACCGTATATAACCTTAGAAAGGAGAATGTCAGAGCAATACTACATAATACCATATACTGCAACGTCTAACCTGTATTGACTCTGCCATCTAGCCGACCACACGGGCAGGCCTACCCTTCATATTGTCAACTACATGGCACTACCAAACAAAGGATAATCCTCCTATAAGTACCCCAAAACAAAAATAGCAAAGGATCTTTCTTCCTTCTTCCTTAAGAAAAACCTAAACATTAACCTCCCTCTACTTATCCTATCCCTCTTATTGAATCCTCCAACTCTGGAGGCCTATCATATGTGAATCAACACTTCTATCTCCACAACTTCCTCCTTATTGAAATCTTGTATCAACATAATTGTAGAAACTTTGATATTATTTTCAAATAGTTTTTTTTTTTTTGTTCTTTCTTAAATTTTGAAGGTTAAATTAAATTTTTTTGTACTATATTAAAATATTGAAAAGACAAAAAAAAAGCCAGAGTAACAAAAGTCGTAGCTATAGAAACTCGATATAGCTTTTAATTTATGAGCAATTTGATAGTTTGATTCAAGAAAGAAAGTTTGTGATATTTGGATTTTAACAATTTCAAGTTTTAAAATGGATTTTAAAATCCAAAATTTATCTCTTATAAAAGTGAGCTTGGATTTGCTAAGATCCAAATCTATACTTTTTATTGGATATCCAAACAACAAATTTCGATTTGGAACTCCAAAATTTTTGCCCAAATCTTAGTTTCTAAATAGACATAAAGAAAATATATCATAAACCATATGTGAAACTATAGATTGAAAATTTGAAGCTCTTTCATGAATATATATATACTCGTGTGGATTCCAACCATGCTTCACATTTAAAAATTTAGGCAACACTTGGACCACAAATATATTTTTAAATTCGAAAAGTACAAAAACTTGGAGTACTAAAAATTTGAAGGTCTTTCACGAATATATATACTCCAAGTTTTTGTACTTTTCGAATTTAGAAATCTAGGTTTAATTATTAATGTTGTTAATGTTTATCTGTTAAATTTGCTAGATGTGGCCTTTAGAAACTTTAAAAAAACTCACTTGGTACTCATTTGACAAAAAATAACATAGAAATGAACCTGAATTAACAAACAATTTTGATGATGTTAATAATTTTTAAAATTCATGTTAGCATTGTTGGAAAAAATATGGTTCGAAAATTGTTTTCTTGCATAGCAAAAAATTAAAATTTTAAAAATCGACCCGGTTTGTGATATTTATACCAATAAACCCTAGACCGGATTCGTACTTGTGCTTTCGGGTAGGCAGATCCTTGTCATTTTTAGCTTTCAACCAAACGATCTTTTCTGCTATTTTCGTACCACGAGCTGCTTCGAGTGTGGGCTCGAACAAATCGAATCAAACACAGACCATAAATATTTTCTTTACTTTTAGTGGGAAAGTAAATATTTCTTAAATAGAAACCTGTAGAATTGCAATTCTAAAAAAATAGAATTTATTCTTAAAATAAATTTTTACTACTTTCTGCTAGAATAGCAATATTGAAAAATTCAGAGAAACTTATGTTTTTCTCTTTTTGTTCATGTGATTTGAAGCCTATCAATGTCATTTATTTATAGTGAGAGTTGGTAGAATCCTAATTGAAGTGGTAGAATACAAATAATATTATTTTGATAAAAAAAATCTCCCACTCCCAATTATTTAAGGAGAGAGGCGGCAACCCTAGATAGGAATACTAGGGTTTGTTGTCCCATGAAGTCCATATAAGGGGAGTTGGGCCTCTCCCGTAGTGGGGCCAATTATATGTGCTTCCTGAATTTATCCTTATCCTTGCGCTTTATAATTTATTCCAACTCAGTACATGTTTTTTCTATTTCCCAAATTAAATATTATTTACTCAATTAATTTAAATAAATTAATTTCTCAATTAAATAATTTTCTCAACCCAATTTTAATTCGTTAAAACTATGACAACTTTCTTTGTAAAAGAATATATGAGAAAATATATTTAATTTTTCTACGTTCAATTGGATTCATAATGACCAATTAATTTAAATTCATTTTCGAACTTCAATTATTTAATTAATTAAATAATAGTTCGAAAACCTTAAATTAATTCTTAGGTCATTTTCATACTTAGTGAGAAAACCACATTCATTTGCGAATGTAACCTATTTCTCTAACTTTATCATTTCTATCCATTTTTGTTTATTTGATTCATCCTATAATTCATTTATGGTTTCAACAAACTAGCAAAGGAACTGATTCGACATATGGAATTAAGGCTCAAATGATTTATAATTAAGTTCCAACTTTTTGCCTATAAATTATAAACTTATTTAGCCACGAAGTCATTCGACTAAAGTATCGTGAATGAGCTCTCCCTAACAACATAGCATTACAAAAGCAACTTGATCTATGCTCGTCCAATGACCTTGTCATAAGTGTGTTACCATCATAAGATATCTTTAATCTCTTTGGGATAATATTCGTTCTCCCAATATCATCCTATTTTATCTCATGGTAACCATTATATCTTCATTCATGAAAAGTCAATTACTATCCAATAGTAATCAAGTCATTCATCACAAAAACGAATGACCCGTGGCGACGTTTACTTTTCATCAACCATGTAATGCTAATAAGAAAATATCATTTACCCATGTCTTGAGTTATGAATTCCATTGTTGTGAATGACACTACATATTGCAGAAGTCGTACACAAAATGCACCAACTTTCGGTTCCTTATCTATTTGAACTTAGGCTTTTACTTATATCAAACTGTGCGAGTCATGCATACATAGTTCGTCATTCACTTAGGATTTAGGTATCCCACACTATGAATGTAACAACTCATTTTTAATGAAATCGGAACAGTGGTTTCGGGACCACAAATCTGAGTCAGAAACAAAATTATTTTAATAATATTGCATAATCTGCATTATGATAAGAAACACGTATGAAAATTTTGATAAGAGAATTTTACCGATTTTAAATTTAATTAGGAGGAAATGACCAAATTGCATAAAATGAAAAAGTTGAATTCAAGTAGCTATAGGTAGCAAATAGATATAGAATTCAAATTTTTCGGTCCTTATATGGCAATTAGACCATCAAGAGAAGTTAGTAGATTTTTTTGATGATTCATCCATGGAAAATTAGAAAAAGAAAAGGATTAAATTAAAAATTGAAATAAATAAAAGATGATAAATAAAATAAATATCTAATATCATCATTTTATATAGAGGTGATCATGGGTTGGGCTACCTGGCCCGGCCCGACGACCCACTCGAAAAATGGGAGGGTTCAGGGGTTTGGGCAAAAAAACGATGCCCGTTTAGAAAACTGGCCAGGCCTCGGGTAAAACTTTTTTGGCCCAGGCTCGGCCCGAATTATATATTAAATATATATATTTTATTTTTAATCAAATATATTTTTTAAATTTTAATATGTTATTTTCTTTTTAAAATATGTTATTTTGGTGTTGTAAATTTTAATATGGGTCGAGTCGGGTCGGGCTGGGCTCGAGCTTAGCAATTTTCTTTTGGGCCGGGCTTGGACAAATTTTTAGGCCCATATTTTGGGCCAGGTCGAGCCCGGGCCTAGAAAACGAGCCTAAAATCTTGTCTGGGTCTGGCCCGAACCCGGCCCGACCCATGATCACCTCTAATTTTATATCATCTTTCCCAATTAAAAAGCCATAGAAACCCTAGTTTGAGAGCTTGCAGAAAAAGAAAACTTGTTGGGCCGAATTAGGTGAGTATTCAAGTCTCATTTTTAGTAATTTTTATATTTCTGAGATCGTAATAACCTAATCTATCTATTTTGGGGATTAATTTGCAAAGTTATCAAAGTATCAAAGTTTTTCCATGGATGAATATGCTGAAATTTTGAAATTTATGGTAGAAAATAAAATGTTGTTGATAGATAAACAACTTTTGTAAAGTGAATTTTGATGAAATTGTGATTTAGGGACTAAATTGTAAAGATGTAAAATTTATGGAAAATTTTTTATTTTTTGAAAACATGAGCTCTAAATGTTATATGAAAAATTCAGTTAGGCTTGGAATAAGGATTGAATTGCATGAATTTCATTTTCTGAGCCTAGGGATGAAGTTGGAATTAATCAAAAGTATAGGGGCAAAATGATGCTTTTGCGTAAGATGTGCATTAGGTTGATTTGAATGTGAAATGTAATAAATTGATGATTAAATTTATTTACATAGATCCAGAAAGACCAAATATAGAATTGGGTCGAGGAAAACAAAAAGTATCGGATTAATAGAATCTCGAATACGAACAAGTATCGAGGTAAGTTTGTGTAACTAAATTGTGGACATTTTCATGTTTGAATTGAATATTGTATATGTGAATTATTAATTTGTTATGTATATGAAAATAATTATATATCTGACATGCCCGAGAAACGTTAAGTCCCATTTGAATAAATGAAATTTGATGGATACAAGTTTCCCGATTGGTTGTGATCTAGCATATGTTGCAGACACACCATAGCTCAAAAGAGTGTCCCGTTATGAGCCTTCTTAAGCTTCTCGTTATATAGTTCTTGTGAGCTTCTCGTTATAGCTCTTCGGAGCATCCCGTTAGGTTGTGATCCTACATTTGTTGTGGACACACCTTAGCTCTTATGAGCGTCCCGATATATGTAGTTCTTTGGAACTTCTCGTTTATTGGCTCTTTGTGAGCTTCCCGATATGGCTAGCTTGTACTTCCCGATATATGGCTATCCGGAGCTTCCCAATTGATGGCTCTTCGGAGCTACCCGTTATAGGCTAGCATGAGCTTCCCGTTATACAGCCCGGATAAGCTTCCTGTTACATGGCTCACATAAGTTTCCCGTTATATGGCTCACATGAGTTTCCCGTTATATGGCTCGAGAGTGTGCTTCCCAATTATATGCTTTATTGAGCACTCTCGAATATGATTTAACGGATTACAGTTTTGTACACTTCAAGTGTACTACCGGTGTATCCATTGAAATTTCAAATAAATTCAACGGGCAAAGTTTCAATTTAAAATAATCTTAATTTGAGATGAATTGTTTTAAATGTAAAAGTTATATGAATTTATGATGAGGAAAGCATATGTATATGAAATTGTTATATGATGAGCTCATCTTTGTTACATGAAAATTACTTGGAATTCATGACTAACATGCTTGATGAATAGTTGTATGTGTTTAGGCTATTGATTTTATTGGTTTGGATGTACTATGAGTGCTTATTTTAAATGAATATGATTGGTAAGTAAATTTTCTGTTATACGAACTTACTAAGCATTATATGCTTACTCTATTTATTTTTCTCTGTTTTATAGTGCTCGGAAGCTCATAAAGGCTAAAAATCAGTCGGAGCATCATCACACTATCATTCAGCTCGTTTTGGTACAAATAGCAAACTTATTTTGGTATAATGGCATGTATACCATGTATAGGCTAAGTTAGGCAAAATTTATGACATGTTTTGGTTGTAACTAGCCATTGGAATGGCTAGTGTTAGTATGGTTAATATATATGTATAAGGTTATACTATGTTTGATATGTAAGTGTGCATGATTAGTATTATAGGTTTAAATATGCTTAAGTAAGAATATGTTCAATTGAGTAATCTGGATATTTAAATCAATGTCATGATATATCATGCATAAGAATTTGGTTTTGGCTTGGTTTAAATGTCTTGGATTGGTTGGTGAATGTGCTTAAATGCGGTTGTAGGTGGAAGACCAATTGGGTGAGAAAACTGGCCTTGAAAATGGCCTATTTTCATCCACACGAGTAGACACACGGGCGCATGTCTCAGCCGTGTGTGACACACGGCCATGCTCACGGGCGTGTGGTTTGGCCGTGTGTCCCTTGCACCTAATTTTTGAAAATTAAATTGTCCACATGGCCTAGCATATAGGCGTGTGATTGAACGTATGACATAAGTCAGAGAGTTACACGGGTAAGGACACGGGCTGGGACATGGCCATGTGCTACATATCGAATGCCCACACGGCTTGGAACACGGGTGTGTCATTTGGCCATGTGAGCCACACAGCCTAGCCACACAGGAGTGTGTCCCTTGCGTCTAAGAGAAATTTTTAAAATTTCACGAAAAATTCTCTGAGTTCTCAATTTAGTCTCGACTTGTTTCTAACTCATGAATTAGGCCTCGAGGGTCCATTTAAAGGAAAATATGATTGAATATGTCTGATTTTGGATATGAATAGTAAATGATACAATTTAATTATATTTGATTTGTAAACTCTGATAATGTTCCGTAACCCTATTCCGGCAACGGATATGGGTTAGGGTGTTACAATGAACGTCACAAGTGAATAAACCCATAAACGGATTCTGGGTCTACTCTTCTTAGGTCCAGACCCATGTGTTATCAGTCCAGTCAGTAACATCTATGTATCTATCTTCTAGGAGTCATCCGCTCCAATGCCCAAGACAAAGTATCTCCCCAATGGGACTTGATAGACAACATATTAGTCTTTCAATTGATTTGCTCATTTCCGATTAGACTAAGGACATGTTTAGGTTTGTCTACTAATATAAATTATCTTTTCGTATTATGATCTAACCACGTAATACCGCTTAGTATCAATTAAATATATGACAACCAATGAGCAACATTTGCTTCCATTTTTCTTTGTATACAAAACTCATATGAGGGCATTATAGAAAGTATTAATGTGATTCATGAATAATTTTATTAACCAATTTGTTCGGAAAAAATAGAAGTATATATCGAAAAAATACTACACCTAGGGCACCAAGTCCAACTAACATTTTAATAAGAAATATATATATAATTAACTAATGACCTTATAAAAGTTGAAGTACCAAATTATGTTAAAAAATTAAAGCATAAAGGTTAAATCTCAAATTTGAGCATAATATAAAGACCAAAATTAAAATTTGATCTATAACTTGAAAAAAAATAGAGCGCCAAATTTGAAATTTAATCACTTTTAATGATGTAAAAAATAAAGAGACTCATATGAAGGCATTTTATATGTACTAGCTTCTAATGTCACATGTCCATGTGATTTTACATGTTTAATATTTAATTAATTTTTAAATATATTTTAAATTGCAATAATTAAATAAAATAATATACGTTACTTTAATTATGGAATATAATTAAATTATATTAACTTATCAATTGAAATATTATAATAGAAAATATTCAAACAATAATTAAATCATTTTTAATATATTCAACATACAATATATTTTTTTTGAAATAACACCCGACTGGAATATTATATATAAGAAAAATAAGAACACAACACATCCCAAAAGCAAAACAAAAGAGTAAACAGCTCCTAAAAAAGCCCAATACCAACACAAAATAACACAAATCAAAAGGCAAAAAAACAAATCTAAAACAAAACCTCCAGCCAGATATACCAAAAGACCCTTATCTCTCCAAAAATAATCTTTAATGCTTCAATGGTCCAGTTACCAGAACTACAACTTTCCTAAAAACAAATGCCTCTCCTGCTCCTTTGCTTCCAGAAACTACTCAAAGATTCCCTTAATCAGACTCTCTCAAACGTCTTTTCTTCCTGGCATCAGTGACGAAATCTAAAACCCCTCCTAACAAGTAAGTTTCATGACCAGATGTAAAACTCCCCGATGCTAGGAAATGAGCGAGATAACTAGCAGATCTGTAGACATGCCTGAATGAAATGCTATGGAAAATCTGTTTTAACTGTTGGATTTTGTAAATGATAGCACAAAATTCTAATCTATCACAATTATTAGATTCACATTTTTTGATTACTGGCTTCACATCACCTTCAAAAATTACCAACGAAAAACCCAATTGAATACCTAACAGCAAAGCCTGAAGACATGCAAGCCCTTCTACAATAAATGGAGAAGCCACCCTTTTATGCATGATAGTTTTTGACACAATAATTTCACCCCTATGATCCCTCACCACTATCCCCAAACTCGAAATGTTTAAAGACTGATTGAACGTTGCATCAAAGTTGAATTTAACATACAAGACAACCGGAGGACGCCATTCACCGATGCCCTTAACAACAATAGGTTTTCGTACACTTGCCCCCTCTAATTCTTTAAGGTATTGACATATCCATTCAGCGATACCCTTACCAGTGTTTTGATTCCAATCATGCAACCATTAATTCCTCTAAAACCATATAGCCCAAATAGAACAACAAACTAATCGTGCTTCCTCATCCGTACTACTCTGAAAAATCCAGGTAATCCAATCCCAATACTCCAATTCTGAGTGAGATAAAACCCA
Source organism: Gossypium raimondii (assembly GCF_025698545.1). Classification (NCBI taxonomy): domain Eukaryota; kingdom Viridiplantae; phylum Streptophyta; class Magnoliopsida; order Malvales; family Malvaceae; genus Gossypium; species Gossypium raimondii. The sequence goes on along the minus strand of NC_068575.1, from coordinate 38,336,763 downwards.
ATCACAATTTAATTCTTTCCAGGCCTATATTATTGTAGGACACTTTCTAAAGACATGGGTTAGATTTTCCACTGCTCCTTTACATCTAGGACATAAAGCATCCGGCACCAACCTTATCTGAAATAAGTTAGCTAGAGTAGGAATATAATACCATGTTTTTCACTGCATCAATATCTTTATTTTTTAGGGGAGATGTAGTCTCCATAATTTTTTTATAGAAACTTGTAATGCTATTTTGGAAACTGTCTGTAATAGATAGAAACCTTTCCCTATGTAAAAGTCTGTAAGCACTCCTGACAGTAAATTCCTCAGATGATTATCCTCACCAAACCAACACGTCATCATGAACTTCTTGGGCTAAAGGGATTTGGAGAATCTTTGCCGAAACTCCCTTAGAAAGGTAGCTTTAATCAACTCAACTTTCTATTCTCTATTCTGACAATCAATTAAGTCTGCAACCCAAACAAGACTATCATTACTAATAGGCTCATTTCTTTTGTGACAGACCAAACCTAGCAACCAAGCATCTTCCCAAATAGATATTCGCTCCCCTGAGCCCACTCTTCAATAGAAACCAGATTGTTAAAGCCCTTTAGTAGCCCAAACGCTCTTCTAGGTATACGAAGGTAAATTACCCAACCCTGCATTAAGAAAGTCTAAATTTAGGAAATATTTTACTTTCAAGATACGAACTAACAAAGAATCAGAATAATTAAGAATTCGACAACCCTGCTTTGCCAATAAAGCAGTATTAAAACTGACTATACTTCGAAATCCCATGCCTCCAAATTCTTTCGGATCACATAAGTTTTTCCAGCTACACCAATGGATCCTTTTTTTTCCCCGCCCCTTTTTGCCACCAAAATCTCCCCATAACACTCTCTAACTCATCACAAAAATATTTAGGAAGAAGAAAACACGCCATAGAGTCAGTAGATATAGCTTGTAAAACAGATTTAATAAACACTTCATTTCCACCATGAGATAGAAATCTAACACTCCATCCATCAATTCGCTGCTTAAAATGGTCTTTCAGATTTTGGAAAACGACTTTTTTACACCTTCTAACTATATTGGGCAATCTAATGTACCTCTCGGGATCAGTTGAGGACCTCATCCCAAGAATCTCAGCCACTGTCCTTTTATCACCATCGGGAGTATTGGTGCTATAAAAATTTATCAACTTATCAAAATTCACACATTAACCAAAAACTCTTTCATATTCCTTTAAGATACTTTTCAAAGTGTACGCACCCTTACCAGTAGCCTAGCAAAAAAAATACAATCGTCTGCAAAAGTAAATGTGATATCTATGAACCTTTTCAACTCACTTTTGCCCCACGAATCAAACCATCCTCCACCGCTAACTACATAAGGGTAGATGGACCTTCACTACAAATAAAAAAGAGAAAAAGACTCAAAGGTCACCTTATCAAACCCCCTACTAGGACGAAATCTTTCCCCCAATTTACCGTTGATTATAACTGAATATGACACTGAAGAAATGCATCGCATAATGGTTTCAATCTATCTACTATCGAATCTCATTCGAGTCATTATCTCCCTAAGAAATTGCCACTCGACTTTATCATAGACCTTACTCATATCCAGCTTTCGGGTAATGAACCCTTTTTTCCCGAATCTTTTATGACAAAAAATGTGTAAAAACTCATAGGCAAGGAGCACATTATCCGAAATCAACCTTCTTGGCACAAAAGCGCTTTGAGCACTATCAATACATAGCTCTAACACATCTTTAAACTGATTCAAAATCATCTTAGTGATTAGTTTATAAAGCACATTACACAAACTACTAAGTCTAAAGTTGGCCAAACTTTTTGGATGAGCACATTTAGGGATCAACACAAAATTAGTAGCATTCAGAGGCCCAAGATCCATACCTTCATTTAAGAATTCCAAGAAAAAAGTAGAAATGTCACCACCCACGATGGACCAACACTTTTGATAGAACAAAATTGGAAATCCATCCTCACCAGAGGCCTTTGTTGGGTCCATACCCTTTAAGGCCGAAACAACCTCATCTTCTCTGTACCTTGCTAATAATTTTTCATTCATCTCATTTTAATACACATATTTATCCCCAAAAGGATGTGAGACGAATCCCCTACACCTTCCGACGTAAAAAGATTTTGAAAATACCTCTAAGCAATTGCTTCTATTTCCTCCTCCTCACAAGTCTCCCTACCAAACTCATCTTCTAAGCACCTAATAAAATTTCTCCGATGCCAACTAGTCGCGACATTTTGGAAAAACTTAGTATTCTTGTCCCCCACTTATAGCCAATTAGCCCGAGCCCGTTGTTCCCAATACAATTCTTCCTTGTCAGCCTCTAAATTAAGCTGAATCCTAGTGTCAATCATTTGTGCAAGACCTTTATCATCAACTTTAGCTTGCATTAATTGTTCTAATTTTTCTGTCAAATTCTTTTTGAGCTCATTCCTTTTATGACGAATCTCATCGCTCATTTCATCAAACTGATCTTCAGGCAGTCAAGCTTACACAAAAATTCTCCATCCATAGACGACCATAACTGATTCACCTCATCATCAAAAGACTCTTCCATAACCTACCAAGCCTCAAACCGAAACCACTTTGCAGACAGTCTAATTACATCCTGCTTTAAACCAATAAGAAGGGGACAATGATCAGAGAAAGAGTGAGGAAGATGATGTATGGTCACATTGGGGAACTTATCCATCCATTTGGTATTAGTCACGCCTCTATCCAAAGGTTCTCTTATATTAGTATCTAGTAAATTCCCCCCGGCCAAAGTATACCAAATCCCATAATAATCAACATCCACTAATTGACAATCCTCTAAAACTACCCTAAAAGCTTTTATCCTCTATTCTTCTCTGAAGCACCTCCAACCTTCTCAAAAGCATATATGATCTCGTTGAAATCACCACAAACAAGTCAAGGTAAAGTCTGATCCTACCTTAACTAACGTAACAAATTTCATAATTCTCTTCTATTTCTACCATATGGTGAACCATAAAACCCTATCAGCCGCCACCTTTATCGCTCATCAATCTCCTCCACCTCAGCGTCAATGTGATTACCTGAGTAGGTGATAAGACTAACCGAAACATTCCCCATCTATGCCATGCATAGTCCACCTCTAGAACCTATAGTTGACACATCAATATCCTCCAAGAACCTAAAACTTCTCCTAACATTTTCTATTTGAATAACATTAATTTTAGTCTCCATGAAAAAGACTAACTAAGGATTATACATCTTCAGCACATGTCGAAGTCTTCTAACGGCCTGTGGACTCCCCAAACCACGGACGTTCCAACTTAGGAGTTTTGTTGCGCCCGGTCGGTTTGCCCCTTGGCAGTTGCCAAGAAAAGTTGAGTATTATACGAATCCCTCTCATTTCTAATTACCAAAAAATCCACCTTCTCTCCTTCATACATTTTATCCCCCTTTTCTTGTACCTATCCTTACCATCAACCTCAATACTGACTCTATAATTCGGTCCCAAAATAAAAGGAGTAACATTCTAAATTTCCCAACAGCCCAACATCGATTTGAGCATCATCGAAGGTGCTATCCACATTCCTTGCCCTCTTAGAACCAATCTTATCAAGAGTGCAAGAATCATAATCCCCTTTGCTCTCCACTCCATATTTATGTTTATTCGCTATACTACCAGTATCCTTCTTATCAAGCATTACATTCCTCACTAATCTTTTCCAACTGGGCCTTTTTGGCTTTTCTATTAATACCCAATTCAACTTTCATGCCCACAATTAGAAACCCCACTATTAAAGCCCAAATCTTCATTCAATCCAAAATTACCCCTTCCTCTAGCTTCCCCCTGAATAGGCAGAGAAAAAGATGATCCAAAATCCCTAGAATTTTATCGCAAACTAAAAGGATCCAATTCCAACAAGGACTCCTTAGACCCCAACCTTCTATTTGACATTCCACCATCTCCCGAATCTTACGCCACCACTTCTCTGCCGTCATCATTCACCTCACCGCCAATACCTATCTCCACCCCACTTGTGTAATTGACATTACTTCTTTTTTTTTTGTGAAAATTTGAACAATAAACTTTCCTTCCATACTAGATTCAATTCTACCTTTAGTGCCACAGAATATGGAAAATCTCATCCGGTCTCTCTTTCTTAACACTGGACAAAACCTCGCACTTCTTAACCCCGTGTCCCATGCATCCACACCCAAAACAAAATATAGGGAGATTTTCATATTTGAAAGGTACCCATACATTCTCTTGAGAATCCACCGCCACAAAAACTCCTCTTCTCAAGGGTTTCTACATATCAATTTGAACTCTAAGTCGACAGAAATCACCTTTAAATTCAAATCTGATAACTCCCCCAAAAGTCATGCCAAACGCATGCAAAAGATCTTTTTTATCACAATCCGGTGGACATGAACCGATTTTAAGCCATACAGGGGATGTAACAAGCCAAATCTGGGATCGTTCAATGGGAGCAGTCAATCGAACAAAAATAATAATTTGTTTACAAAAAAGCCACGGCCTCCCATCCATAATGAGTTCCAAGTCATTATCATCATCGAAAGCAATCAAGAATAAATTTTTCCCCACCACTTGAATATCAAACTTTTTTGTTGTCTTCCAAATACTTTTCATTTGCGCTCTAAAACTATCTCGATTGTAAGACCATCTTGTCCAAACAAAACATAACAGCATTGGACTATCACTTGGAACAACCAGCGAACTTTTAATCGACAATTGCAACAACTCCTCCTCTAAAAGAAAGATCTCGTCCCTCCCCATTCCCAAAAAAGTCACCACCCTTTTTTACCCCAGCCACAACAATTACTATTTCTCTAGGACACTCAGAGACAACACTCTTGACTTTTTGTGTTCCTAATTTCAAATTTTACATACAATATAATTTTACTTTATGTAATTAATGCGAACTAACATTATTCAAAACAATAAATAATTAAGAAGCTTAAAATTCTATCCAAGTAATAACTCTATTTTACATTAATAAAATTAGCATAACTTTTTTAAAAATAAAATTATCACAACTTTTTTTACATCAAAATTTATTAACTAATAATAATTATAATTATCATAACATTTTTTCTATATATTATGCTTAAAGTTCTATTAATTAATAACTCCATGATTTTAAACGTGTAATTATGAAAACATTTATTTTCACTTTATTTAATTAGATAAACTCTAATGAGCTTAGAACCCAACTCTATTGAAACCTCAAAGGCTTCTTTTGCTTTCACATTTCAATAGGATTGTGGAGAATTAACACTCACGAAATGCCTGGTTTTACGAAGAATTTTCAAAGCTTTCCGGTTCCGTACACTAATAAGCATCCAATTAGTTAAGCCATCCGTCTTGACTTCGTTCCTCCAAGGCTGTCAAACATAGTAATCGTTGAACATTCAAAGTTGTGTGTAGTAAGACTTTGAAACAAGAGTTTGGCCGAATTTGATCGGAGATACATTTCTTGTAAACCCAAAACTTTTATTCTTTATATTTCCCTTTAAAATCGAGCCGAGATAAACAAGCGATCAGAATCATATAAAAATATAATAGATTATCACAGAAAAATTTTGTGCTTTTTAGAGGTCAACATCGCTGCCTTGGGTTAGTTCGCAAGTCAATATCCATGAAATATGTTCCTATATATAAATTCAAAACAAAAAAAAAAACAAATCATAATGGAATTAAATATCAAAGAGATTAGTGTGTTCGAGAAAAATAGAAAAAGTCTTGTCTTCTAAATAATCTTTGTTAGACTTTTACGACTTACTTCTCTAATCAATGAATAAGAAAACATATTTGTCTTCCACAAATGAATTTTTTAATCCCCTATTGAATTTCTACAATTAGTTTATTACATTAATCAAACTATATAGATTGGATTAGAGTTGAACTTGAGGGATGCTGGGATTATAATTATTCACTGCTGGCTTCGAATTAATAATTCTATTGAAATGAAATCACTACTCTATTCCATGTAATGCTTAATATGATATGGGGTTTCTTTATTTTCCACAGCATGTGAAGAAACAGTTTCATATTTTGTAGGTAAGTTCACCATTGCTGCCCACAATGGCAGCTGTATGTGAAAGGGAAATAAGATGTCTTTGCAATTGTAGTGTGTGTGTTTTACCCAATGAGATTATATAGCTACATTGCTATCGTAAATATTTTTAAAATTTAGGTAATTTCAGTAACACAGTTAAAAAAAAAGAAAACCCTTAAAACAAATATATAGATTCGATTAATATATGTTGTTCGGCTAAGCAACCATTAACAAATCTAAAATTGAGGAGGCTACCTATGCGTCTATATATAGCATTCTTAGCTAATATTCTATAATACAAATATATATATATTATGTTTGTGTTTCCTTAAGATTCTTTTACGCTATGATTGTTAGGATAGGAATTAATATTTGGCTTTATGATTTATTAGTTTAATTTGAGAAACTCGTTTAAAGGCATATGAAGCAAACAATGTTTCTTATTGCCAAAGATAGTATCAATGTCAATGTTTGAATTTTCATTTGAAATTTTATAATGCAATATTCATGTGGTTTGCAAGTTGCATTTAGTCCCAGAAGATGGTGGAGAAAACAATGGCATTTGTAATGCAAATCCCATGCATTATATATAATCAAATGCAAAAATGGCCACCTACTGTCGTCATATTAATTTGTTACTAGTGAACCTCCACATCGGCACCAATAAAATTATACAAAAACACAAATTCTAACCATGCTTTTAAAAACACCGAGAATGTTAGGACATATTTTAAAAAGATAAGAAATAAGATCCTTTCAGTCACTTTCACGTGATAACTGCAACGATATGTTGTAGTTTTATTAAAGAATCCCAATTTGAAGAGATGGGTAATTAATAAAATAATGATTAGGGGTGAGATTAATCAAAAGCCCTAGTAGTAGTTGTTGATTTCCCCCTCCTAAGCAACAACAAATTGCAGCATAGGCTTGGGCCGTCTCTTTAATTTCCTTGGGAGAGCCGGCAAGGAGTCGCCATCATCGAGCAACAGAAGAAGCAGAAAAAGAGCCGCGTGTGGTCCGGCTGACGTCTAGGCTTAAACAATTTTAAAATATAAAGAAAACCCACCCTCGAGCTGACATGGCACGACACGTAGGACCCGCATGTCGGGGTTCTTACTACCAGTTTTACGTGTCATGGGGCTCACGTGTCTCCTTCCCAAGCTACACCTCGGGGACACTCTTAAATATTTCTGCAAACAACACATAATTCCATCGGCTTCCCTCCAAAAACCATCTATTCCTCTGTCTTTACAAGTTAACGACGTGGCACATACAAAATGCTTGCCTCCCCCCCTATATAAGACACCCTTACCTCCTTCCCCTTCCCTCACACCTTCCATTTGCTTTAGTAATCTTTTAACTTTTTTATAACTTTATGATATCTCCATCATCATTGATCATGGCTGTTGATTCAACTCTCTCCTCCGCAGTTGGTGCCTCCGTTAGTGAGAAAGACGCCAAAGCTCTTCAGTTCATTGAAGAGATGACAAAGAATGTTGATTCTGTTCAAGAGAGGATTTTAGGTGAGATCTTAAGTCGAAATGCCGACACTGAGTACCTCAAACGCTTCCAGCTCAATGGAGCTACGGACCGAGACACATTCAAGTCCAAAGTCCCTGTTGTCACTTACGAGGATCTTCAGCCTGAAATCCAACGTATCGCCAATGGTGACAAGTCTCCCATCTTATCTTCTCACCCCATTTCAGAGTTTCTGACCAGGTAAAAGATTTTAGGTTTTGTGTCCTCGTTTTTTCGTCGTATTGTTATTTGGTTATGAAGTTTTCTTGGGGACCTTAATTTGCAGTTCTGGGACTTCAGCTGGAGAAAGGAAGCTGATGCCAACAATTCATGAAGAGTTGAATCGTCGGCAACTCTTGTATAGTCTTCTCATGCCTGTAATGAATCTGTGAGTATATTTGTTCTACCTTTTTCTTCTTCTTTGGCTTCTTTTCTCATATGGAAAAAAGATAATCTTTGTTGAAAACAAAGTTTGATATTTTTGTCTTTTTGGTGATGATAGTTACGTGCCGGGATTGGACAAAGGGAAGGGTCTTTATTTCTTGTTTATAAAAGCTGAAACAAAGACCCCTGGAGGGCTTCTGGCACGCCCTGTTCTTACCAGCTACTACAAAAGCGACCACTTTAAGAGCAGACCATATGATCCTTTCAATGTTTACACCAGCCCCAACGAGACCATTCTTTGCCCCGACTCGATCCAGAGCATGTACGCCCAGATGCTCTGCGGCTTGATCATGAGGGAAGAGGTCCTTCGTGTTGGTGCCGTCTTCGCTTCTGGCCTGCTCAAGGCCGTTCGTTTCCTGCAAGTCAACTGGAAACAATTTGCTCATGACATCGAAACCGGAACTTTAAACCCTAAAGTCACTGATCCTTCAGTTCGTGAATGTATGAGCAAAATCTTGAAACCTAACCCAGAACTTGCTGCTTTCATTACCAAGGAATGCTCAGAGGAGAACTGGGAATGCATCATCACTAGAATTTGGCCCAACACAAAGTACCTTGATGTGATCGTAACTGGAGCTATGGCTCAATATATTCCCACCCTTGAATATTACAGTGGTGGCTTGCCGATGGCTTGCACCATGTATGCATCCTCAGAGTGTTATTTTGGTCTTAACCTCAAGCCAATGTGCAAACCATCCGAGGTTTCATATACTATCATGCCAAACATGGCCTATTTTGAGTTCTTGCCTCATGATGACTCGTCCGCTCAAGATTCATCTCGTGACTCACCCCCACGCCTCGTTGACCTCGCCGATCTAGAAGTTGGGAAAGAATATGAACTCATTGTCACTACTTATGCCGGGTTGTGCCGTTACAGAGTCGGCGATATCCTCCGAGTCACCGGTTTCCACAACGCGGCCCCGCAATTCCGTTTCATTAGGAGGAAGAACGTGTTGCTGAGCATCGATTTCGACAAAACCGACGAGTCCGAGTTGCAACAGGCCATCGAAAACGCTTCCGTCTTGCTAAAGGAATTCAACACCAGCGTTGTTGAGTACACGAGCTACGCGGACACCAAACAAATACCAGGTCACTACGTTATCTACTGGGAATTATTCGTAAAAGACGCTGCTAATGCCCCAACGGACGAAGTTTTGAGCCAGTGCTGCTTTCAAATGGAGGAATCATTGAACGTAGTGTACCGTCAGTGCCGAGTTGCAGACTCAATCGGCCCACTGGAGATAAGAGTAGTGAAGAACGGCACATTCGAGGAGTTAATGGACTATGCAATTTCAAGGGGTGCTTCCATTAATCAATACAAAGTTCCAAGATGTGTCAGCTTCACTCCAATCATGGAACTTCTCGACTCAAGGGTGGTTTCAAAGCATTTCAGTCCAGCTTTACCACACTGGACCCCAGAACGCCGTCGTTGAGCACACTTGGTATGAACGGAAAGAATAAAAGTTGAAGAAACAATCTGCCTTGCTACCAACCAAAACAGCAACAGCATCTTTTCTGCAACAGAAAAAAAAATATTCAGAGAGACAATTAACAGTGGTCTCCTTATGTTGTAAAATTTTTAATTTAGAAATGTGTCTTTTCTTCTTTCACCATGTAAATGCTTTTGGGTTTGTTGTCCATTTCATGTTTCTCTGTCACTGCCTGTCGTCCTTTGCAATCGTTTCTTAGATCTGTCTTTTCTTCCATATCATCACGATGATCAAGAAAAGACATTAAAGTTGTAAGTCATGAATATGAAACTACAATAATAATGTCAAACGTTTGTAAATCTGTTGATGTTTTCAATGTTCTAATATTTTTTTCATTGTAAGCCACTTTCTGCATGGATTTTAGCTCACATGCTACAGATTCCTATCTCAATATTCATTTACTGGATAGAATTAGTTTTGATGAGGGAGTATGTTGATGAAATCATTTGTTTGGAAGCATGTAAGAGATTTTAAATGGGTGGAAGGATATGGAGATTTGGGTTCTCTTGATTAATTTTGGCTTTTATTATAAGCATTAGATCTGTTTGTCTGCCTTATTCGGTTTGTGTGCGGTACACTACTACTATTATTTTATTACTTGTAGTAACAGCTAACGAATTTGGTTTATTGTTTTTCTCTTTCATAAAAGCATATTCCCCTTCAGTCCAAGGCTCAGAAGTTTAGAAAGCTGGTTACTGATTAATTAATTTATTCCTTTTTTTATTTTTCCAAATTTTCATGAATGAGTTAATAAGGAATCTATATAACAACTTCATTTATCTATTCAAATTCAGATTATAAGCTTATCTATGATAAAAAGAAAGAAAGTGAAAATCAAATTAACAAAATTAAAAGAGGTGCATATGGTATTGCAATTTTGTGCTTCTTTTATTTTACAAATGTAACAAGTTTAATTAATTAATGAGTTATCGATTAAGGGTCTGTTTGATTGCCAAGAAAATGTTTTCCGTAAAATGATTTGGAAAATGTTTTACTTTTCGTAAAATGATTTCTTGGAAAATATTTTCGGTGTTTGATTGAATCATGTAAAATATTTTCGAAAATATTTTTCAAAAAGTTGTTTTACATATTAATATATATTAATAATTTTTATATTTTATATTATTTTACATATATTGCAATGATTTATTTATAATAATACTCAATTATTAAGCTACAATATTAATCGTTATAAATTGAAAAAACTAATATCAAATAAATTATTTGTAATTGTGTTAAAAAACAAGTATTGAATAATTAAAAAACAAGTTCTTGGAAAATCGATGAATGAAGCGTTTTCTCGGAAATGAAGGAAGGAATGAAGGAGGCGATAGAGAGGAGAGCACGGAAAATGTCTTACGGAAATTGAAAGTGTAAGACATTTTCCCTAAAATGTAACCCATTTTCCCTTGTTTTGGAGTTCATTTTCCAAATGGAAAATGTTTTCCGCCAATCAAACGCTGGAAAAGTTGGAAATGATTTTCCGGAAAATCAATTCCGTCAATCAAACAGACCCTAAGTAAATTAATTTATCATTTAGTTACTAAATTCAAGTAATCAATTTATAAGCTTATAATGTTCTAAATTTATAGTAAAATATTTAATTTGAAAATATTATTAATAAATTTCTTCACATGAAATTTAATCACTTTATTGAAATAATGTTTTAATTAAGATCATTTTTATTTAATAAATTATAATTATTAGGTTTGCTTCTATGAAATAGCTATAATTTTACTCATATATTATTATATATAATTAATTTAATATTACTGTTATAAGTGGTTATTATTGAGAAAGTTAATGATGAGAGTTTGAATTTGGTTCAGTTTTATGCCATGCCATGTTACTATACTACGTTTTCAAATCTTTTATTATTAATCATGAAGTTTGAATTTCATGAATAGAATCATAAGTCTTGAAAAAAGCAATGAGAACCAACATACCCAAATTATTAAATCGCTATAGCAGCTACCTATATATATAGCAAAGTGAAGTCTACATTGCACCTCATTATTTTCTTCAACTACCCAACCCTATGTATGCATGCCACTCTCTTCTTACCAATATTAATCCCACATATTCGAAAGCTCATTCCATCTCACTATCTATCTAAGCTTGTGCTTTTAACTTTAAAACGGCTACAAAAACAACCTCTTAACATGCATGCACGATGTTGCCGCTTGCTTTTAACATTGTTTAGCTTTTTATTTCCAGGAAACACAGCAGTAATAGTGTATTTCAAAAAGCCTTTTAAATATTAAAACCCAAAACGGGGAAATTATAACATAGAATCCAAGTCTTTGATGCAAAATATTATTATATCAAAAGTTGTCCCACCCCAGTATCTAATCACTCCTCGGCTATTGTTTTTTTTTTGGGGGGAATCGAATAATTGAGGCGGCCACAAAAAGATGGTAATGTTCTTCACGTTCAACCGAGAAACCATAAGCTGGAGTCAGGGTTTGAACTATTGCCGCTCCTCCAATTCTCCGCCTCCGCTTCCGCTTCGCTTCCTCTTGGTGCTGCCTATATTATATATATGATCAAATTAATGTTTTGGGTACTCAAATCAGTAATTTTGCATTTTTATTGACTATATGAAATTAAGAATATTTAAGTTTTTTTTTTATATTAAAAGGGACTAGCTATCAGATTTTATTTTTAAAAAAATTAAGATATAGGGTTTTAAACAAATATGATTATAGTATATATTAACATTTTGCAGGAAATCATCACATATATATATCTCAGTCTTACCTGGGGCATGGTGTCCATATTCATGGGAGGGAAATTTGCATTGACAATCGGTGGCGCCGGACGGTACACATAGTCATCAAAATTCATGTTTGGTTGAGTGCTCACTTCATTTCCGCCCAAGTGCCCATGCCCTTGAAGATGATGAGATCTCATTGGCGATGGCAATCGCATTGGGAATGGCAGCCTTTCAACCAAGGGTTCTGCTAAATTTCTACAAACATGAAAAAGAGATGTAAAATGGTAATCTATGTATATGGGATTGGATTTTGTCTCCCTATTCAATAAAGAGTGTTCAGGAAAAGTGCCTGAATAGATAGAACCATGTGAAGAATTTGATCATGGTCTAACTTGACCCATGATCTATGACATATAAGTCATTAATGGGAGCATGCTATCACTTGAGCTACCCAAGTATGGTTTGGAGACAAAATCTCTATCAAAGACAATACTAAACTTATTGAGACCTTAAGGGCTGTTGAAGACCGATTGATTGATGAGTAAAATTGGTTGGAGCTTGAACATCATTCAGTGGTGGCCAGTTCATGAAGTTGTAGTTCAAACCTCGCTCTAAGCAAGCCTGGGCACTAGCATTTTGCGCATGAAGCGGAATCTAAATGATACAAACAGCAAAGCAAAGTACATAAGAAAATCAGTGATAACATTCACTTTCATCGAAACCCAATACATGAAATCACACACTCTAAAATTCTATATTCAATACCATTAATCATAACAATTTATAAATAGTTCTGGGTTACATTTAGCTTTTTACCTCACTGGGATCGACCAAATTGGGCACAATGTTAGCTCCAAATTCCATTCTAGTCGGTCCAACAAATTCATTTGCTTCTAAAACTCTCTGTAAAATTAGAAACGAGACACACATAATTAGGATTTCATCTGTAAAGAAAGAAATGTTAAATCAAATAGGTTGTGTGTATGTATCTTGCCTTGCGCAAACGGACAAGTTCCAAGGTCTCTTCCAAGATCATTTCATGGTACATAACCTCGGTTATTGTATCAAGAGAACTAGGATTTTTCAGAAAAAACCTACCAATCCATATAATTCAAAATTAATTTCTAACAACAGAATGAAAATTTCAAAGATAATTAAAAAATTAATTCGATGGTCCCATACTGTAGGTTCCTCTCCACTTGTTCCAGCTCAGTACCGCATACAACTATTCCATTCTGGATTTCCTGCATTATTATTGATATGATTTTACATCAAAGTCTATAAAATTATTTCTTTTTGTTCCATTTACTCGTCTACTGTTTCATTACATACCTTCAATAGATTTTCGCTGTCTTTGTCCCTTCTATAATATCGGCAAGTAAAAGAAAATTAATCAACCAGTCACCATTAAAAATTAATATAACCATTAATCTTAATTAACTACAAGGCAAACCTAATGACGCCGTAAAAGCTAGCTTCAACGTTCAACTGAGTAACAATGCGTCGGATCAACTGAAACAAAACACACACACACAAACGTAAAACTTGTCCTGAAATTTTGTAAATAATTGTTTAATTAATTAGTTACTTACCTCTTGATCAAGCACCCTTTGTATGCCAATTGAGGAGTTCACCACCAAAATGAAAAATCAAGAGTTGTTAGAAAGGCAAAAAAAGAAAATCCACACGAGTTAACCGTGGCATTTTAAATGAAAGACCTTAAAAAGATTTTAAAATTTTGTCGCGTCTGGATTACTAAAAACGTATATTTATTCTATAAAATGGCGGCGATCAAATTTGTATAAACCTAATAAGTATAAAATGTGATGTGACTATTGACGGCTATAAAATGGCGGCGATCAAATTTGTATAAACCTAATAAGTACAAAATGTGATATGACTATTGACGGCGCTGCCGCAAAAATTTCAACATCCATCTAACGGTTATTATTTTTTAAAAATCATTGTTAATATGTAATTTTGCACGATCTGATTAACATTTTTTTTAATTTCTTCATACATTGATATTTGTTTAGAATTTTTGCAATTTTTTGATGTTGAAAAAAAAAGCATAATTAAAGATAAAACAAATTATTGTAGATATTTAGATTCAATCAAACCCTCCATTAAAAAGCCATACCATCCACGTCGACGAGCAGGAAGTTCCATGTATTCAGCAAGAATTTCTTCAATCCTACACATATCCCAAAATCAAATCGGATGCAAAAATTCAATCAAAGAAATAAAACTCAACAAATCATTATAAAAAAAAAGAAAAAGAAAGAGATATATATCATAAGATTAAAAAGTCAATAAAGAAACAAGATATTATAATCATAGATCGGAAAAAGCAAAATCTAAAAATGCGCGCACACACACAAAATCACACCTTTTCTTGCCATCAAAAAGGAAGAGTTTTCCAGCTGGAGAAAATATAATAAGAGCAACCTCAATATCACAAAGAGTCGAAAGTTCATAAGCTTTCTTAACAAGACCACTTTTTCTTTTGGCAAAAGTTATATGCCTATATGTTCTGTTCTCAATCTTTTTCAGCTCCAGTTTAACCCTACCCATTGTTTTCTTTTTTTCTCTTACTGTAACTTGTTTTTTCAATTAACCAAATATGTGTTTATATACAAGGAAAAGGGGGGGGGGGTGAGGGGTTTGATTCCTCTTTTTTCCGTCTTTAATTTTGTTGAGGTCCACCGTAGACTACAAGTTAAAAGTGTAATAAATTTAACCCCCTTTTTTTTTTTTTTCCTTTTGTAGCCTTAGCTGCCATGCAAGGATGATTTGGACAACTGTGTTACTAAATAACCTTTGTTTAACCTATTTAAGCAGATTCTTTTATTAAAGAGGTATTAAAGAGACAGAGCAGCAACTTGTTTTAAAAGATTAATACACATTTACATACCATATTTGCCTATATATTAAATATTGTTTTTATTTGGAAAGTAAAAGTCATGTTTTAAATCAAGGTTAAACTTTATTTGGTATTCGAATTTTAAAATTCTAGTCTCCACTAAATGGTAATTGTTAAATTTATTAAGTTACAAAATCTAATACTATAAACATATTATCAAATGTGTAATGCCATGTCGGTTCTTCGCTATTTTTACATATGACTCACAAAAAGCCAGTTAATGGATTTAATTGTTATCGTTGAGTATCAAGACTGAAATTTCAAATTTTGAAATGTATAAAGACTCAAATTTATTCTATTTGTAAGCATGGACTAAATCTACAACTTTACACATTGTATAAAACTAATAGCATGATTTAACTGCTCGTGTTTGGGTTAAGATTGGAATTTTAAATTTTAGAAAGTATAAAAATTAAAACAGCTAATTTCAAAAGAATAATTACTAAAATTAATTAAATTAAAGTACAAAATAAATCCTTAATTTATACAAAGTACACAAATTAATAGTAGAATTTAACCTCATTTCAACCATAAACCTGTCCCAATGCATTAGTTTTTAAAGTTGTTAAAATTCTAGGCTTTTTCGGATAAAGATTTATCGGAAATACACAAAATCTTTAAAAGAAAAGAAAAAAAAAGAAATTATGTATAAGATGCAGTTCATTGAGGTAATTCACCAACAAGTATCCATACTAGTAAAATTGGTTATTCCTCAATTCGATTGGTTTTTGTCCGCATAGATTATTCAAAAGGTGAAGCTGAAAACATTGCCCAACATAGAACTCTTCGCTTGTTGGCTCGGGCATGACATACTTCCCACGGCAGCTTGTATCGTGGCGACACCTTTAGTCTAATTACCAATAACAACAGAGCAACCTCGACACTTACAGTTGAATTGTACAACTGGTTTCTTTTGTTTTCTATTTCCATTTTTTTTCCACCGAACAAAACATTGTAGGCTAAAAATAGGAATAAAATTAATGCATAAGTAGATAGGAAACTGTTTCTGTGATCCATATTATTACGTGTTTAGATCAAAATACTATAGCATTTGATATTTACATTTGGATTGCAAGTACACCAACCAATCCAGTTTTCCTATAGAACATTTAGATCGAAATATTATTGCTAAAAATTAGGCACTATTAGCTATTAGGAAATCCTAAAATTGTTGCTGGTCTAAAATTAAATTTAACTTTAGTTTATAAGCTATAGTTAATCTACACAAGTAAAGACTTTTTACTTTAAAGCCTCTTTTGACCTTGGGCGTCTTTACTTGTATGTGCTTTGGTCAAATTATAAGAAAGCACCAACATAACAAGTTCCCAAAAAGATACTTAGCCATATAAAATCTTGACAATTTGCGACATTAAAACTTAAGATTATTAACCTTCTTTTCTTTTTGGGTTAAAAATTTCGTAAAGTTCCCACAATATTAATGATCTTAGCTTAAAAAGGAGGGAGATGGAGTGTTGTAGAAGACCAATCCGACGTTGTTTCGCATCTCTTTTGGCGTCGGCAACAACAAAGATCTTAGCTTTTTATGGAGCAGTGTATATAGTGGGAGGGGGAAGAATTAGGACAATTTTGTGCAAATATAAGGGGCGCCCACAATGTGTGAATTTGGCAAAGGCAAGTTCGTATGTGTCTAAAAGTGAGCGCCTTGCTGCATAATTTCATGCTTGGAGCCTGGCTTGACTTGGTTTTGTTGCATTGAATATGGGAGATTATAGTGGAATGGAAAGCTCTCCCAGATTTGGGGTTTGTTCCAAAAAACAATGACGACTGGGGAGGTGTACTAACGAATAGGGTGGACTTGGAAGCCACTACTTGAGGAGTTTCAACTCCCTTAACGTAATTCATACGCATTAGGATCCAGTAGTTGCCTCAAACAAACCCAACTTTTTCCCCCAATTTCATATTCATTTCTTAAAAAGGTTTCGGCTGCTGTGGACTGTGGTCACCTTAATATTATATTGATGATTTTGAAGCATGTGAGATACAGGGCTGGTAATGGATAGTCCGTACTTTGATATTTATTAATATATATTTTTAATTCCAATAGTACAAATTTAGATATTCAAATTACTGTTTACAACAGATTGAATATCTATTTGAATATTAATTTTTATATATTTATTATTTAAATTTATTATTGAATTTTAGAATTCAAATTTAAATAATAATCGATTTTAATGCATATATTACAGATTTACATAATTCAATTCGGTTTTACAAAAATTACAAATATTTTACTAAAAAAATAAACAAGCGGTGCAATAAAGTGTTGATTCGAATAGATAGTACGAAGGTTATTCAGGTAATTTAGAAATTTTTTTCATCGACATCTAATTCAGCACTTATCAAACGTATTCAACTGATTTTGTTGAAGATAGATCAATAGGATTTGAATTATATTCCTAAAAAAAAAACTTAAAAGTGGACTACATCACCAAAATAGCTTTTAACAAGAATAATAGTTTACAGCTATTCTCAGTGAATCCACTGAATATTACTAGATAATTATGCTTAATTTATTTGTTTCTCTCAAAGAAAAAAACTATTCCCAGCAAGAAATGAGAGGACGACACTAACTCTTTGGTAATGTGAGTTCCAAATATTGTTGGATGACAATTTTTAAAATTATGTATGAATAATTAATTTATTAAAATAAATAATGATGAATTTATTATAAAAGTATGATTTCTCGAGTTCAAATTTCATAATTTCTATAATATGTATATTTCTAAATTTATTAAATAATAATTTGTTTGAACTTTTAACTTTATAAAAAATTATTTTAGTATTTTATTTATTTTATTTACCTTTTTTTGCATTTAAACTTACACTATTTATCAAATCAACCCCAAAATGGATGGAAGAATTAACTTCTGTTAACTTTATTAACATGACACACATGTTGATTGCCATGCGGATGCCACGTCAACAATTAATTAATTTTTTAATATTTAAAAATTTAAAAATATATAAATTATTAACATAAAGAATATACTTTTAATCTTTTAAAAATTATTTAATTACTGTCGTGACATATACATGACATTCACATGGATGCCACATTAACTTTTTCATCAATTTTAGAGTGATTTGATCAACAATGCAAATTTAAGAGCTAAAAAAGATGAAAAATTGAATGAAAGGCTAAAATGACTTTTTTTCTTTTATTAAGTTGAAGGATCAAATACATCATTATCCCATATAAAAAATATAAATATCCTCATTAAAATATTTCTTCTTTTGTGAAAGGTATAGCTTTTAATAATTTTAATACTAAATTAAAACCTAATTAATTAGTACTGCTAACATTATGAGAATATAAACAAATATGTAATCATAACAATATCGGAAATTATTAATAAAAAGTTGGTAAAAGTTGATAGCATTAACACAAGGAACATGTGAAGAAGATTTAGAAACGGTCCCCTCCCCTGTCCGGAACGCTTTTACAATTGTGAACTCAATTGTAGAATGTAGAAACCTCATCAAACAGCCCAATGTACTTCCTTGGCTGCTGCTAAGTGACATCATTAGGCCCAACAATGGAGTTATTAGCTACCTATAATTGAAAAAGAAAAGGAAGAATTCAACCCATATAATTTACCAAACCCAACTCACCTTTATCACCCCATAAAACAAAACAACTCTTTGCTTCAAATCATTTTGCAATAAAGGGAGGGTGATCCTGCATATCCTTTCTGAGTCCTATTTGGTCTTTCAATTACACCATTCATACTGGGTGATCCTGGCATGGTGTATTATGAGATAATATTTCATTCCTCTAGAAATTTCGCAAATGTTTCTGCACATTATTCACCTGAGCCATCATATCTACAGTAGTACTCGCCACCACGATTAAATATGGTGTTCTTAATCCTTTTGTTGAGTTGACTCTCAACTTTAGCTTTATAAGCTTTGAATACGTCCAAAGACTGAAATTTCTCATGAATAAGATATCTCAACTTCAGCTTTATAAGCTTTATAAGGTTTTGGTATGTTTTTCCTTAATGCAATCAACACAGACATCAAAGTCTGTGAAGTCAATGTATAACAGCCCATTTTTCAGTGGTGTCGGAAACAGTGGTCCAAGGCCACCAAATTCGATGAGTAAGTTCGTAAATATTATTAATTAAAATTTGCGAGTCAAATATGGTTTTAAAAAGATTTTTGAATTAGTAATTTATGTCTTATAATGAATTATTAGGTTCGAGTGATAAAACCCTAGGTCAAGTTGTTTTAGAAAATGAGGTATCAGAACCTCATTTCTACAAAACCGAGCCGTAAATATTTTTATAAATATTTTTATAAATATTTACGGAGTGTTAATAAGGTGGTATTAAAGTTTCGTTGAAAATTTTAATATTTCGATAGTTAATTAATTAAAAAGGACTAAATTGAAAAAGGTGCAAAACTTGCTAATTATAATAATTAAGTGAATAAATGGCTTGATTAATAAAAAAGGGAGGACTTAAGGAATAAATATGCCTAAATTAGATGGATGAGGCGGCATAACATGGAAAAATAATAAAATAATGTGATTTAATGGCAAATTGGTAATTTATTTGAAATTAAAATAAAACAAATAGGAAATTGAGATTTCTTTTTTAGCATTCTTCTTCAAACTTTCGGCCAAAATAGCCATAGGAGAGAAAACCCTAAGTGGTTGTTCAATTTTTGCTTCATATGAGTTCAATTCTTACTCGTTTCTTATAATTTTTATATTTTTGAGATTGTTACAATTAGGTCCAATTAAACCTTACCTTACCTTTAGATTTTATTAAAAATTTTGGAAGTTTCCATTGATGATTCTATATGATTTTAGTTATTAAATGATGAATTTGAGATGTTGATTGATATTTAAAAGTATTTTATTAAGGAATTTTGATTAAATTATCAATTAGGGACCTGAATTGAAAAGATGAAAAATTTATGAAACATTTATAAATTTTGTGAAATACATGGGCTGCTATTGATATGTATGAAAAATCGACTAGGCTTGAATAAGGATTAAATTGAATGAATTTTATTTTTCGAGCCTAGGGACTAAATTGTAATTAATTAAATGTATAGGGGCAAAATAGTAATTTTTCCAAAAGTGTATTTGATTGAATTGAATATGAATTGTATTAAATTGAGTTAAATTCATTCGTATAGATCCGGATAGACCTAGTACGAAATTGGATCGAGGAAAAGAAAAAGTATCGGATTAGTAGCTTACAGATCTATGTATACTTATTGAGGTAAGTTCGTATAGCTAAATTGTATATTTAAATGTTTTAAATTGAATATTGTTTTGTGTGATTTGCACAAATTTCCATGTATAATTACCGATCACATATTCAATAATTTCTGAGTTCCGTTTGAACCTTAGAAATTTGAAAGATACAAATGACATGTCATTAGGGTTCCCGATTTGGTCGTGATCCTACATGTATTGCGGACACACCACAGCTCTCTTGGGCTTCTCGAAACTTTGCTCTCATGAGCTTCCTAATTAACAACTCTCTTGAGCTTCATGATATTTGGCTTGCAAGAGCTTCTCGTTACCTAGCTCACATGAGCTTCCTGTTATATGGCTTGGAAGAGCTTCCTGTTTACATGCTCGTATGAGAACATATGTATATGAATTGATGGATTACAGATTTGTACACTTCGTGTGTACTACTCGTGTATCCAAAGATATTTTAAATGGTTCAACGGGTAAAGTTCTGATATGAAACAATATGAGTTCGAAACGAACAATTACAGGTATATACTTGAATTACATGGAAATGATATAACATGATATGTTGAAATATAAGATGGATGATACATGTATGTGAATCTTACTTAGTGCTTATGTACATCCATGTATATCGATTATGAAAAGTGTTACATGGCTAACATATTGTGGATATGTGCTTAGGCTTTTGGCCAAATTAGTTTGGTTATATTAACATGCCTACCTTAAATGAAATTAAATGGTAAGTTAATTTCCTTGTCATAGGAACTTACTAAGCATTAAATGCTCACTCTGTTTTATTTTTCATGTTTTATACTAATTCGGAAGCTCACTTTGGTTGGAAGCGGGTCGGAGCAACTTCACACTATGTAACACCCCTTAACCCTATACCGTCATCGAAACAGGGTTACGAGGCATTACCGAACATATCGGATAATGTACGATTAAAAATTCCTAAGTAAATAACATACATATTATAATTTAATGATTTAGTCCCTTTTATGGACCTTTGAGGCCTAGGATATGTATTAGAAATGAATCGGGACTTGTTCAAGTACTTCAAAAATTTAAAAAAAAACTCAATATAACCCCTTTATAATTATCTAACCTTTCCTGCAATTTCAAACCACACCCAATTTGCAACCAATGTAACAACCTATACATCTACACAATTAAACATGCCTAATTATGCTTACAACATTAATTTAACAATTTATCTACTTGATCATTCATAAACAATTTTTAATTGAACTAATAATTTCATTTATTTCCATTTTAGTTTCATGCCACATTTACCAAATGTGCCATATTATTTCATTTCATACTTATAATCCATATTAGACATCATTTTACAACCAAATTTACAAGACTTAAGTACATAATTTATATAATACCTAAGTACATGCCACTTTTACCCAAAGAAAGGTTACATCTATAACACCCCTAACCCGAATCCATCACCGAAACAAGGTTATAGAGCATTACCAAAATTTACAGATTAATTTTCAGACATTTCATTTCATCTAGCATTCATATTTGAAACCAACCAAAATCAAAATATTAATGAGCCAATGTTGGCTAAATTAACTTATACATGCCATTATAACCAGAATCAAATCATCCAAAATTACCGGTAGAGCCAATGGATAGTGTGATATATCTCCGACAAGTTTCCAACCCAATTGAGCTTTTGATAATCTGTAGGGTAAATAAAAACAAATACGTAAGCAATGAATGCTTAATAAGCTCGTGTAGTCTTTAATCATATTAGTTCATTTAAAATATGAAATCTATACATATCAAGGATAACCCAATATTGATACCACAATACTCAAGGATAACCCAATATTGATACCACAATACTCATGAAGTTATATTCATCAACTTACGAGGTGAATAAATCCACAATATCACTTAAACATATTATCCCAAGCTTAGTAGGATTTTATACCACTTTAACTCTTGATAATTTCTTTATTTTCATTTGCATTTTTTTAATTTCTACGCTTATTCCATATGCATGTCACCAAGTCATAAACATATCACTCAACCATGGTCACAAGCTAGTGCATTTAATCAAAGCCTTTCCCGAACTGATCACATGATAAGTCATTTCATAAGAAAATTACTTAATTTAAACCTTAATATTTTTCCATGAGCAGTAGCATATTTTCACTTAAATACTTACCAATTCAATGCATCATATAAATAATCATATTACCATTCAAGACAACTCCCAATATTTTACCTTTCGAAGAATAATTTACGGATATGAGTACATCGTTTTCAAAAGCCAGAAGGCTGAACCTAAGCTCATGAGAGCTAAACAGATAGTAAACATGAAAGCCCGCAACAAATGCTGAACCTCGGTTTACTTGGGTAATTTGTCGTCAATTCATCCTTTACATTTGTAATGCCATAACCCATTTATGGTCTTATCTGTCAATTCATCCTTTGGCACAGAACGATTGTACTCAATCCCGCGTTCAATCCAAACTGGGTATTAAATTCGATAATATATTTCCAATAATAATTCAATTTCATATTTTCTATTACCCTTATTATTTTCCATGTTTATCCCATTGAATTTCTCTAAAATTCGATGGATTTTCAAAGGTACACTTTTAGTGTACAAATCCAGGTCCGTCAATTCATATTCATGTGCGCACATTTCCATTTTAGAGAGCACACTCTCGCGAACCTTATCCTTACAGCGAAATTACCAGTCCAGGCTAAATCCGTTGTAATATAAACCCATAGAGTATTGTGGGGATTACCAGTCCAGGCTAAATCCCCTGCAATGACAATTACTCTAATGAGCTTGGATCTAAATTACCAGTCCAAGCTAAATTTAGACCCTAATTCGGATTACCCGTTCGGGCTAAATATATTTTCCACATATTCTTCTAGAGGGCTATATTAGGATAGGATCACCCATCCGGGCTAGATCCTTTTTACCGTCAATTCCTTTTCAGATATCCATCGAATTTTCCTTCTATTCAACCGTGATTTCTTCCCATTTTTATCAAATATATCAATGTTTCATCAATTTTCATACAATGAACATTCAAATCATATTCACATCAATAACATACATTTCAAGCATTTAAGAATATAATTCAAGTTACACGAGCTTACCGGGCTAAATTACAGAAATACAAAAATTTAGGGACATTTTGGTAATTTTCTATTTTCCTCGAATTTCCACACAATCTTGATCTAAATTAATATTTCATTCAATTTATTAATTTAAATAATAAAACAATTTATTTCATGCAATTTGGTCATTTTGCATTTTTACAAAATTACCCTTAAAATTTTACCTTTATTCAATTTAGTCCTTGAACCTAAAAATGTAAATTAGCTATTTTAAAATAAACTCATATTAGCTGAATATTCACATATATTTTACTCCTTCTCCACTCCATTCCACATCCTTGATATATACATGATACCACTATTTACTTGTTTACTCATAACAAGTTGTTCACTTGAGTCATAGTCACTAAATTAATTATATCTTAAGGTATAGAACTCCGAATTGAGATCTGAAAATTTTCTATAAAACTAGACTCAGATATCTTCTTACCATAAAATTTTCATAATTTTTGGTTTATCCAATAAGTACATTTTATTCTTTAAAGTTTCCCTATTTTACTGTTTGATAGTTCCAACCCTCTTCACTAAAAATTAATTATCTCTTTGTATAAAATTTAGATGATGTTTCTGTTTGTTTCTATTGAAAATAGACTCATTCAGGATTTTAAAATATAAATTTAAGCCTCTAATTATTTTTATTCAATTTTGATGATTTTCAAAATTCAGAACAAGGGAACCCAAATTCATTCTGACCTTGTCTCACAAAATTTATTATATCTCATGATTTACAATTTCATTGCGTACATCGTTTCTTCTATGAGAAACTAGACTCAATAATATTTAATTCCATATTTTTTTATCCTCTAATTTGAATTCCATAATTTATGGTGATTTTCAAAGTTAGCCTACTGTTGCTGTCCAAAACTATTTTAGTGCAAGATGTTTATTATCATGTTTATAACACCCTTATTTTTTTTCTCTACACTATTTCTCATCACTTTCTCTTATTTTCTCTTCACTAACATATCAAGAACATAGGACCATATATACGACAGCTTTACATCAACATCATTTCTGTAACAGCCCAAAATAGGGCCTAGTTGGAACAGTGGTTTCAAGACCACAAACCCGAAGTAGAAATATTTAATTTATGATTGCTTTAGAGTCTATGATATGTTTGGCTGATGGGTGAAAATTTTGTTAAGTAATTTTTTTATCGATAAAGTGCTCAATTTTATTATTGGGATTAAATTGTATTAATTGCAAAATATGAGTTCTAGAACATAAGTACTTATTTTAAATGGGGGTTTAAATTAGAGGTCTTTAAATGGCAAATAGACCATCATATTTTGTTATGGACAAAACTAGTCATGGAAGGGTAAAAATTGAAGGTTTAGTAAAAAAGGCATTTTTGTCATTTGGGTGTTTTAATGCATAAAAGACAAAATTGAAACCCAAAAATCTGCCCATTCTCTTCTCCATGCTGCCGAAATTTTCAAAAAGACATGGCTAGGGTTTCAAGCTTTTTCAAAGTTTAATTGTAAGTGCATTTGAGCCCCATTTTTAATGTTCTTCATATTTTTGAGATCCTAGAAGCTTAACCTTTCTATTTTTACCATTTATTTGCATGAAAAATGAAGTTTAAAATTTGACCCATGCTAGATATTTGTGCATTTTGATGTTTAATGGTAGAATAAGGGTGCACGAGGTTAGGAGAACAATTTTTGCTAAGTGATTTTCGTTGAAAATGGTTAAAACGGGTTAATTAGTAAAAGTTGTAAATGCTCCTAAAAGTGTGAAATAATAAGAATTTGAGGTTTCTTTAGAAGAGAAAAAGGTTTGGTTGACCTTGAATATTATGGAATTTGAATAAAAATCATATTACGAGCCTAGGGGCAAAATTGTAATTATGAGAAAGTTTAAGGGCAAAATTGTAAATTTTTCGCAGTATGATTTTTGTATTAAAATGAGTAATGTGAGTGATAATTAAGAAATGTGACATTTTAGATCAAAGAAATCGAGATTTGGACTAAGTACGGGGAATATCAATTAAAATGATCGATTCGCGTTGAGGTAAGTTCATATGGTTTGTCTAAGTGATCAATTATTAAATTTGAATTGAGATGATGTATTATTTTATATATATTTGTTATCTAATCATGAATTTATGCAAGTACGAGATTAGATTGAACGATCAATCGTGAGAAATGCAGGGTCAAGTACATTTGTACTACAACTCGTGATGAATTGACGGAAAAGACCATGGTTGGACCATGGCAGTGAGTGTGCCAGTGTAAGACCATGTCTCGGACATGGCATCGGCACAGACCGAGGAGTGCTAGTGTAAGACCATGTCTGGGACATGGCATCGGCACGGACAGAGGAGAGTCAGTGTAAGACCATGTCTGGGACATGGCATCAGCTCGAGATGAGTGCCAATGTAAGACCATGTCTGGGACATGGCATCGGCACCGATATGTGACCCCATGTAAGACCATATCTGGGATATGGCATTGGCATCCTACTAGGTGTACGAGATATCCTGAACATCCCTAATATTACAAGTAGTTCAACGGGAAATTCAATGAGTATGCTCAAGATAAGTACGAGTAGGATATGTGAGTATTATGACTAAGCATAGGTATGTATATGAGACTCATAAATAATGTGCTCAGATTATGATGCATTATTGATAAGGATGCAAACGAGTAAGTTTGTATGTGATTAATTCCTTGTTTTTACTTACGTTTTAACATTTTTATGAGATATGATTGAATATGGAATAATTACTTGAGGTGAATTATGAATTAGGTTGAATATGGAAGAGTTGGAAAAATGTTTAAAAAAAAAAGAGAATTTGTGGTTGAACCTTCGGAATGGATCAGATATCGTTGGAAATATAGGTGGATGCTATGTGCTGATTCCACCTGATATTAATGAAAATAAAGGTGATTGCTATGTGCTGATTTCACCGGATACCAATGGTTATATAAGTGATTGCTATGTGCTGAATTCACCCGGTACCATTGAGTATAAAGGTGGTTGCTATGTGCTAATTTCACCGAGTACTCTTGACTAAAAGGGTGGTGTTGTGTGCTGATCCACCGTGTAACTGAGATTATTTCAAAGTGTTTATCGGGAAACTAATTAAGTGAAAATATATGTTACGAACAATATGTT
Source organism: Gossypium raimondii (assembly GCF_025698545.1). Classification (NCBI taxonomy): domain Eukaryota; kingdom Viridiplantae; phylum Streptophyta; class Magnoliopsida; order Malvales; family Malvaceae; genus Gossypium; species Gossypium raimondii. Next base: position 38,310,074 of record NC_068575.1, on the reverse strand, counting down.
CGATCTTTAATCAACCTTTTGGCACAATGAAATGAAGCATTGAAATTAAGAATGAGTAAATTTAACAACAAAACAGTTTAGGACAGAAACAATTGTATGAATTTGAAAATCACCAAAAATGGTGGGAATTGAATTAGAGGTTTTATGAGATATGAAATTAAAGATGAATGAGTCTATTTTCATATAAAGGAAACAGAGTAAGCAAAAGAGTTATATATTTTAAGATATCTGAATTCTAGTGAGACAGGAATAGAATGAATTCGAAATCCCCTATTCTGAATTTGGAAAATTACTAAAAATTGTACAAAAATAATTATAGTTTGTAATTTACATTCTTAAATTTATAAATGAGTCTATTTTCAAGAGAAATAAACGGGGACATCATTTGAATCTGTGCAAAGAGATAATTAATTTTTAGTGAAGAGGGGTCAGAGTTGTCGAGTAGTGAAATAGGGTAATTTTAATGAATAAACTGTATTAATTGGCTAGACCAAAAATTTTAAAATTTCTATGGTAAGAAATTATGTGAGTCTAGTTTCAGGGAAAATTAACGGTACTTTATTCGGAGCTCTGTACCTCGAGAAATAAATAATTTAGTGACAGTGACTCAAGTAGATAGATTAATGTGAACATTAGTAATAAGGTGTAAGTAGGGGTGAGCATTCGATCGAATCGAATCGAATCGAAATTTTTCGAGTTAATCGAGTTTTCGAATCTCATTTTATCATCCTAACTTTATTTGAAGTTTTCTCGAACCGAGTCGAGTGAGATGGAATTCGAATCGAATCGAATCGAATCGAATATATTTGTTCGAGTTAAATTTTAAAAAATAATTTTGGGTCCTTGTAACCATTGTCACCCATCGTAATAAAATTTATCCACCTTAATCAAATTTTTTATTAATTTTCATCACTTCATAATTTATTTAATAATTTTTTATATATTGATTAGCTTCTTTGCTTGCTTAGTTGTTTCAATTATCTTGATTCTTGTCACTATGTATTTTAGAATTAAAAAATATATTAAAAGTAAAAATATGATTTTTAATAAAAGTTATTTTAAAAATAAAATGTGAAATTGATACCAATATAAAATTTTAACACGAATATTTTATGGCATAATTAATAATTCAATTTTAATATAAATATTCAATATGACTAAACAATTCAATAATATAAATAATATAAAATGTGAAATTTAATTTAATAATATAAATAGTAGATATAAATAAAATTATTACTATTTATGTTTAGTGATTTTTTTGGATAATTTTGATTTTTTTATTTGAGAGTAAAGGGTGAGAAGTAAAAGTTTAGGGAAAAAATAAAAAAGTTTTGGAGAATAAAAGTTTGAGGGAAAGTAAATAGGGGGAGTAAAATTTTGGAGGGAAAATATTTAAAAAATTTGGAGGGGGGAGGGTTTGGGATAGATAGGAGGTGGGATAGGAAGGGAATAAAAGTTTTAGGGGAAAAGTGGGAGGGAGTAAAAATTTTGGGGGAAAATAAAAGGTTTTGAGGGTTTTTGGGAGTAAAATTTTGAGAAAAAATAAATGGGAGAGTAAAATTTTGGTGAGAAATGGATTTTGGGTAGATTAGGGGTTGGGAGGAGGGAGTAAAAGTTTTGGGGAAAGTGGAATGAGTAAAAGTTTTGAGGAAAAGTAAAAGGTTTGGGAGTTTGGGGTAAAATGTAAAATATTATAGTTTGATATTCAATTATTCAATTATTCGAGTTATTCGAATTCGAAAACTCAACTCGATTCGAACTCGAAATTCGAAAAAAAATCGAGTTGATTCGAATAACTCGATTAACTCGAATAACTCAATTCGTTTAACTCGAAATTCGAATTTTTTTCGATTTTTTCGAGTCGAATTGAGTTTTGCTCACCCCTAAGTGTAAGCATGTGATATAATGATTATATCATCTTAAGAAATTATTGTGAGGATTTGTCCACACAATTTATTAATTTCTTATTATTTTCATATGAACTTATTAAGCATTTATGCTTACTTCCCCTCTTTTTTCCTTTTCCTTATAGTATCGCCAAGTTAGCTCGGCGATCGGTGGACGTCAGAGATTCGCTCACACTATCAATTGGAACACTTGGTATATCTAGAAACATTAATTTTTGGGTTATGGCATGTATAGTAGGCTTAGTCGTTTTGTCATATATGTCATATTTCTTATGGCCTAAAATGTTGGCCCTTATTTAATAAATGTTCTTTTTGATTAAGGCTATTTGGAGATGACCAATATTGATGGTTGTTATACGCCTATGATGTGGTTATTCAGGTAATTGCATAATTGAATGTTGTGGAGGTGGTTTACGAATGATTTCATGAATGACAATGTGTATGGGAATGTGTATGTAAACTTGGATATTTGGATGTCCAATTATAGTATGATACATGTTGACGAAATTTTATGATCCGATTTTATATGTTCAAGAAATTTTAAGTTCGGTAACGCCTCGTACCCTGTTCCGGCGTTGGATACGGGTAAGGGGTGTTACAATTTTCATGCTTTTTCAATAATATCAAACTTAAAAATATATTAAAATCTTGATGTTCTTACCTTGTCATATTGATTTCAATCTTTAACTTGATTTTCTCTCTCCTCCAGCTTCTATTTCTTGAATCTAACTTGATATTCTAACTCCCCATAGTCTCCTTGTTATCTTTCTCTCTTGATGGATATGGAAATTCCTTTGATTTCTAGATAAAAATGGTGAATTTTTGGTGAAATGACCAAATTGTAAAGAAAGCAAAACTTTCTTTCTTTCTCACTTTTTCTCACGTTGGTGCATGGGAAAAATGGTGGGTTAGATGATTCTTCATCTTCCTTTTCTTATATATATATATACTAAATAAAATAATAACAAAATAATAAAATATCATCGAAAAATCAAATTAAAATATTAATAAACTAATATTTATTTATTTATTTAATCTAAAATATCTCCAACATCATCATTATCTTCTAGATTTCTCTTTCTTCTAATTGACCATTTTGCCCTTCATGATCTTTTAAAATTTCATCCTTGTGTCATTACTTAATTTGGTAAAATTACGATTTAGTCCCTCATAATTCTTCACTTATTCAATTTTGTCCTAATCCATCCATTTTCCTTAGTTTTTAAATCATTCCACCCTTAAAATATCCTTAGCTTCTAGATCATTCCACCCTTAAAATATTTACACTATTAATCCTTTAACTTTTCATATTTACACTTTAACCCCTTAAATTTTAAGTATTTACTCCTGGGCAACAAAACTTTTCTCACTCTTGCAAATTAGTCCTTTCTTAAATTAATATGTCATAATATGCTTCCCAATGTTGCCATAACTCAAGATTTCCCTTTTTTTCACTTTATTTCCTTATTTTACTATATCGAGGATACTATATTACTATAGTAATTTTAAAGGTATTACAACATCACCAAATTGTCTCTGAAATCGAGATTGATCTAGATGCTGAACCGGGACCTTTGATTTCTACTGACCTGCGCACAAAAACAGCCGTACGCTGAGTATTTCATGCTCAGTGATATTACCATAATTCAAACTATATAACTTTAATGAATTATAAATATTAATCATATAATATTAAACATGTAAAATTTATAACTCATAAGAACTAATTTACATTCAGTTTCATATTTCATATATAATAATTCATCAACAATATCATATATTAATGACTTGAATTTGATCAATTCATGAACCTTAGGTTCATGCTTTCAAATCTCACAATTTGACTAACAATTTCTTCCTTATACTTTCAGTCGTACGATCAATCAAATTTATTCAATTCTCATATTTCGATTATTCACCCTATTAACAAACCCGGACCTTGGCAGATACACGGATTCCAACCAAACACACCAGTACGGCACGTTATGCCTAAAACGGTACTCAGTACCTGATCAATATATCAGAAGCAGTATACAACACATAAAGTGCCTGGAACGACACACGTGGTGCCTAATACGACCCATATAGTGCCTGATCGGCAAGGCTGATAATTTCCCGTACTCTTCCAATCCTATGGCGTACCAACTATATCCGACTAAGCTCGATTAGTTAATAGGGTATTCAAATCACTTTCTCAATTTCAATTTCACTTTCAATGTACAATTCAATTCGATACAATTTTCCACTTTCCAACAATATACTATCAAATATTCATACATAATCATACTTCCTCTCAATTTCATTCATTTCAATATTGATACCTACCTTAAAATTTTACTTACCATACACATAAATTTAAATATAACATTTAATAAATAGTAGTTTGAATTTTAGTAATACAAACTGTGAATTTCTCATTTTAGTCCTCGATAGCTTTCTCCTTTCCTTTCGATGTCGATGCCTCGGGTTATTTGTTAGCAATTTAAACTTCAAGCTTTAAAACTTAATTTCCCCCTTTTTCTTTTCTTTCCCTTTTCTTTCTCCCTATTCGAATGCTTCTCTGTTTCTTTTCTCCTTCATTTCTTGCTTTTATTCTTTTTTTTCTTTATTCTTTTATGTTTATTTACTTTATTATTTTAATGATAGTTTTGATAATAATTTTATAATAAATATCTATTTAATAACAAATATTTATATTACATTTGTACACACATATATTTTACACTTGTCTATTACCATCACCATCCAATTGTCCTTATTTTATTTATTTTATTAATTTAATGTTTTAATATAATAAAAATCTATTTACTTAAATAAAAGTAATTAAATAAATATATTACAATTGTACAAATATAATTATTACACATGTATATTTTTATTACCATACATTTGTCTTTATTTTAATTTACTTTATAATATAATAATATAATATCAATTAAATAATAATAATAACTTAATTAATGTGTGAAATCTAAGAAAAATCCTAAACTTTTCAATTCATTTGCCGCCAATAATATCAATTAGGACAAATGGCATAATTATATTTTCTTTTAATTTATAATTCAACTTTTTCCCTTTATTCAATTCAGTCATTTTTCCTAATTACCCTTAATTAAGCTAAATTCACTTAATTAAAATCTAATTAAGCTCACTACTAGACTCATAAATATTTCTAATAATTATTTACGAACTCATTTCATTAAGACGGAGGCTCGATATTGCACTTTTCTGATGCCCGTGAATTTTGGGTCATTACACACTATCCATCGACCTTTCGGTATATTTAGTAAATTAATTTTGGTTATAATGACATGTATAGGTTAACTTGGCCATTGATGGCATATAAAGGTTTTGTTGAGATTAGCCATTTGAATGGCTTGTGTTGGTATACTTTGATGTGTATATAAGTGGTTTTATCATGTGTGAAGTGTCAGTTTGATTATGCATATATATGCATTTGGTTATCTAGATAAATATGAATATTTGGTTGACATGTCTTTAAATTGTCATTTTGAGGTGCCTAAGGGCACATTGGTTGTATGTGGTAATATGTCATGTTTAAGACATGATTTTGGTTTGTTTTGATTGTTTTGTTGTGGCTTGTTGAGGTGTTAAAATGTTGTGTTTAGGTTGATACCAAAATGGGTGAGAAATGTGGCTTGGAAATGGTCAATTTTTGTCCACACGGGCAAAGGCACGGGCGTTTGTGACACACGGCCAGGTGACACGGTCGTGTGTCCTCTGTATTTTTAATTTACACAAAACAAAATGCTCACACGGCTTAGCACACGGGTGTGTGGCTTGGCCGTGTGACCCAAGTCAGAAAGCTTACAAGTTTGGACACGGGCTGGGACACGGCCGTGTGCCCTTATTTCAAATACCCACACGACTTGAGACACGGGTGTGTCTCTTGGCCATGTGAGCCACACGGCTTGGCCACATGGGCATGTGTCTCCTGCACCTTTGAAATTTTTTGATGTTTTCTGAAAAATTCTTTGAGTTCCCGGTTTAGTCTTGATTTATTTCCAATGTGTATTTTAAGCCTCGAGGACTTACATAAGGGACAATATACTTGATTTTGATTGGTTTCTGATATGAATGCTAGATGAAAAGAAATGTCTATTATTTAATCTGTAAATTCTGATAATGCTCCGTAACCTTGTTCCGGCGATGGATAATGGTTAAGTGTGTTACACAATAGACTCTAAAATACTATCAGACACAAAGCATTCAACTCTACCTTTTGAGATATGACCTAAGCGCTTATGCCATAATGATGCTGAATTTTCTTTATTTAATTTGTGTTTAGTACCACGTGATTCCACATGCAAGGTTTCATTATAGGATGCAACTATTTCTAGAAAATAAAGGTTGTCATAATTATTTAAATAACCAGTTCCAACAACATTCGAATTTAAAGACAAATTAAATTGATTGTTTTCAAATGAACAATAATATCCAAATTTGTCCAACGAAGAAACATAAACTAAATTCCGTCTAAACGACAATACAATAAAAGTGTCTTTTAAATCCAAATAAAAATCAGTTCCTAAGAACAACCTAAAATGCCCAATTGTTTTCACTTCTATCAATTTTTCATCGCCTACGAAGATGTGTCTTTCACCATCACTGGGCTTTCAGTAACTCAAGCAACCCTGCATAGAAACACTTATGCGAGTAGTAGCACAAGAATCTATCCACCAAGTGTTTCTAGGTATTAAAGCTAAATTAACCTCAAAAGAGACCAAATTAAGAATTATATCTTTCTTTGCACGCCATATATGATATTTGGCACATTTTTTCTTCACGTGTCCGAACTTGTTACAAAAGAAACAACTCTTTGTAGCTTGCTATTGTTTCTTTTGAGCTGGACCCTTAACAACTTCTTTATGATATTTTCTTTTTTTGCCCTTATCTTTAGGGGCATTGGCCAAATGAACACTTTCAGATTTATCACGCTTCAACCTTTCTTCCTCTTGCACACAATGAGAAATGAGCTCATTTAAAGTTCATTTCTCCTTTTGACAGTTATAACTAATTTTAAATTGATTGAACTGTGTAGGAAGTGATACCAAACCCATAAGAACAAGCAATTCCTCAGAAAGCTCGATCTTAAGTGTCTTAAGTCTTAAAGTAACATGGAACATCTCCATAATGTACTCCCTCACGTTTCCTTGACACTTGTACTTCATAAACATCAAAGAAGCCAAAAGTGATGTCATCTCAACCTTATCGTTTTTAGCAAAATGTTTCTCAAATTTGTCAATAAAACCCTTGGCCTAATTAATCTCTTCAGATTTTGTACCTCTAAAGGCTTTTGGAATGCTATGTTTCATGATCATTAGACTGGTGCGATTTGAATGATCTCACCTCTCAAAATCCCTCTTAACATCAGGGATGCTTTTTCGCGGTGAGAGGTGCAAGTTGTTCTTCCCTTAGTGCAAGGTCTATGTCCATACAACCAAGCATTATAAGTAAGTGTCTTTTCTATTCCTTAAAATTAGTCTCATTAAGCATGGATATAGAATTTATATTAGCAGATATTGTGGCAACAAAAGATGAACTAGCTGAATATAGAAAAAAAAAAAAACAAGCTCACATCAATATTCATAAGTGAACAATAAATTCAAGATAATGGCTAATCTCGTCTTAAGATACCAAACATAATATTAATATCAAGTCTTTGGACAATAATATTAATAGAAAGCGATACTCTTGTTGTAGCAATCAAATATTGACAATAAATTATGTCAAACAATTAATCAATCTTTGGACTAACTTATTGCTCACATAAAATACCTTATAATTGTCACACATTTATCACCACAGATGTTGTTGAAATTCTACCAAATATTAACTTACCATGGGTCAATTAATAAACGCATGAATCACAAAATATATAATCATCTTGATATTTTAAATAAATTAATCTACGCAAAAGAGGTCACTTTACGCGGCATTTTGTTTCAACTAATCTGCTTAAAATATTAGACATCCTTAATTAAAACTCGAGCTAAAATCTAAATTTATTTGTTTCAAAATATTTCTCTTAATTTCATCTTTTCAATTTTTTAAAAATAATAATAACATTCTCATAAAATAACAATAAACAATATTCACATGAAATTATTAAATCCAAATAATGCAAATCAATTAAAATTTGAATCTAACAAATTATCCAACAATATACAAAACACTCAAAAAAATTCTTGAATCCATTGCAAGGTAACTGAATGAACAAGAAACATTCAATTGCAATATATATTCAACTATATATATCGAATTCAATCCTATTTGATTGTATATATAAAAAATAACATTAAGTGATACAATCAATATATAAAGAATTAGAAAAAAATCAAAACATCATCGCCTGCAATATTAATGGCCGACTTGACCTTCATGCATTATTTATTTATTATTAAACTAAATGCAATATACGATTGTAAATAGAAATTGAATCGCAAGATCTGCAATTAATTAGTATATAACCAAAGTAATAATTCATTTTCAATGATTCGACATGACGAGAATCGGATGCCACTTATTAGAATTATAAAATAAATTTAAAATAAATATTAATAAACTAGGATCTGCCATGTTAGAACATCAAGAATAGATCAAAATAAAATTATATACTAAAGTGTACTTGAATCTATTGTTAGAGATTACTTAAAATATTTTGATTTTTCAAGAAAATAGTTAATTTTAATCTTTTAAAAAATAAATTTTCTCTTAATATAACTTTTGATAAGGATAAAAAGATATGTGAGATAATTATTACATTTAGACTCTTTTATGAAAAATAACATACATAACAAAATGATCGCTATTATAATAACTCATTTCTTTTCATGTAATGTATTTTATAATTAATTTTTTCATATTAAATTTTTTTTCAATAATCATAACCATATATTTGATAAAATTTCTGGCATATTAGAAATTTTACATTGGTTTTAACAATTTTATTTATTTATATTATTTTTCAAATTGTTTGATATTTTGATTATTCTGTGTTGTATATTTATAATGAATTCAAAATTGTTATATTCAAATACTCCTAAATTTGGTGTGATGTATTATATAATAAATAAAATTATAAAACATTTAAAAATTTTATTCAAAATTTTGTATCTTTTATCAATTTAATTTAAATATAATAGCATATTGCAACAAATTGCAATTAGAAACCAAACTGAAATATGATTGGACCACATATCGAATTTATTAACTCATCTTTTAAAACCACAATCCCTTGATAACTAAGGTTTGAGAGAGGGTAATATTTTTAGTTGAATTTAAATTTTTAGGAAAAAATTTAATTTGTCAATTTTTAATAAGATATAAAATAATATAGAATCACAATTTTATAACAAACAACACATTGTAGGAATTTGTGTGTAATCTGTCGATCATTGTAAAAAAAAATTTGTAACTTTTAAGCCTAACATATGACAAGAATAACAGCATGTTTGGTTGGCATGAATAGCCATTCCATTCCTTGCCTATTCCACGCGCTATAGTAATTACACCCCTATTCCACAGTTTGGTTCACCGTTTACTGATTCCTTGCCTATTCCATTCCTTGCTTATTCCTTCAGCAGCTGTAATAGGTATTCAGGGGTGGTGGCTTTGAATAGCCATTCCATTCCTTGCTATTCCCTCACCGTTTATTGATTTCACATTTTGAGACCAAAATAGCCTGCTTTCTTCTCCCCAAAATTTTGCTCCAGATTTCATATCCCCAAATCAAGCATCGATTCACCTTCATCTTCATCTCCCCAAATGTAGGTTTTCACAATTTTTTGCAGTTCTTGGGTAAGAATAGTCATTTTGTTTAGGGCTTTACTATTCTTTCGCTTCTTGCAGCGATTGACAAACAATAGCGGGAATGGGGGTAATCTTTTTCTGCCCTCATCAAGCTTCATCCTCTCCGGCGTTTCCCTTCCGTTGATTGCAGAGGTAATCTTTTTACTTCTTTTCTTCATTGATTTTTCCTTCTTACATTTGGGAACTTAAAACCGATTTCTGCCCTTAGCTTTATCTTCTCCTACGTTTCTTTTCTTCATTTTATCAGGAACGAAAAATGTTTTTTCACTCTTTGCTTAAAACCGATTTCTTGGGTTAGGGCAGGGAAGATAATTTTTTCTTTTCTTTCTACTCCTAACTCTACAGCAGCCTGACAGGTCATTACCATCACTCTTTAGCAACTCGCACTCTTTCCTTGTTTACTTTACAGGTTAGTTTTGCTTTTCCTCATATTTGCAATATTTGTTATATTATTCACCAAAATATATCCGAATATTTTGTTCTCCTAATTTTGATTCTTTTCTTATGATTTTCATTGGGCTTTTCTTTGACTGTTTCTATTGCATGTTCGATTGAACAGATGAAAAGTTTTTCAAGGTGGTTCTATTACTTGTTTATTCTATTGCATGTTTGACTGATTCTATTGTTTTCCGAATGACTTGTGATTTCGACTAGTTGAGTTATGTTTTATTTGCATTTCTTGAAATTTCCTAATGTTAACATGGAGTTCATGTTTTGGTTACTGTATTAAGTTGATGTTTTTCTTTAGAGAAGATTGATTAGTTGGGTGAAAGTCAGGATTTAATGTGTTATAATGTTCATGTTTTGGTTTCTGTATTAAGTTCATGTTTTTCTATATTAAGTTAATGTATGGCAAACATGGACAATTCACACACACAAAAAAAGAGATGAGTCAGAACAACATAGGTATAACAAATCTGGGAGTTTGTTAATCATACACATTCGTTTGGAACTACTTTGCTTTTGAAAGGGTTTCCCTTGTTTGTGAAGAAATTCAATAGGACAAAGTGTCGATTTGTTAATGAATATGAAAATTTAGTTATGAGTTGTGGTTCATTGCGCTTACTGAATCTGCTCACCTTGTTCTGTTTTTTATATCATGCATCGACTACTTATGTTAAACTTTCCCTGTTTTTATTTATTCACCATGAGCTATATTGATCAAGTTTTAAGAGTTGATTTCTGCTGATAATATGCGCAACTAGTGTTTCGACTAGCTTGTTTGTTTCATTTCTTGTTCGATTATTTGTTTAGTTGAGTAAGGTGGTTGTAATAGTTAGTGCAAATCAGTTTTGAGTGACTATTGTGAGTTGTGGGATTGTTAATTATTTATCGGGGCTGCATAGACTTACTTGGAGAAAAAGTTGTGAGCTTTAATTGATAGGGAAGAACTGTACTCTCGTTTCATTTGATGATTGAATAAAAACAAATATTGGTTGTGTTGCTTCTTTTTTCATGTTATTATTTTAAACAGTTTATTGTTTTTTCTGTTTTAACTATTATTTTTCATTTATTATTCAAGTTTTAATTTAATTGTTATGGATTGGTTTTATGTATTTGTTTTTCAATTTATTAAATAATGCATGTTTAATTTTGTAATTCATGTAAAGTTTGGATATTGACTAATTTTAATTTACCAAATTATATCATAACCTCGCTTTCATTTTTCGTTTTACTTCATTTGTGAATCGATTTTGTTTACAAGTTTAAATTTATGGACGAAATTCTAAAATATTTTTAAGAGGTGATATATTAACCCTTTTTTTATTTTTACTTAGAATAGTTATTTAATAGACCGAAATTCTAAAATTTTAATTTCCTAAACGAGATTGAGAATTTATAATTACGTGCTTTTATTTTATACAAAAATAATTTATTATCAATATATTAAATAATTATCTCTAATTAAAAATCTAATAATAGTTTTCATCAAAATTAATTATTATAAACTGCAATAATTAACTTGTTGAATTATAATTTAATTTCTTTTCATTCATCATGTGTTATAATTTTATAAAGTGTTGAGCTTTTGATTCATGATATTGAACTTAATTTTAATTTTATAAAGTGTTGACCTTTTGATTCATGATATTAAACTTAATTTTAATTTGTTTTTTTCTTAAGATAATTATGTCAGGTTTTTCAAAATCAAATGTTTCTTCCCAAAATTCTCGAGGAACAAAAATGAAATGGGTTCCAAAAGAAGATGCTGTGTTGGTTTCTTGTATGGTTGACTTGCACAATGTTGGAACATTTAATGTTGATACGGGATTCAAAGCTGGTTATTTAAACGAGTTGGGAAAAATGTTAGAAAAAGCTTTACCCAATGCAATGTTGAAGGCTAAACCTAATATTGAATCGAGGATTAAGGTACTAAAAAGGGATTGGTCAATCGTGTACGACATGCTTAATGGAAAAAACAATAGCGGTTTTGGTTGGGATGAGCATAAGCAGCTCGTTGTTGTTGAAGATGCGGTGTGGAACTCATATTTAAATGTAAGAATTATTTCAAGTCTTTATTATCTTATTTTGACCAAACTTATAACTAATATGAATTCCTCATTTTTATAGAGTCATAAAGAAGCCGGTCAATTCAGACATCGTAGTTTCCCTTGTTACGACCAACTTACTGCCATCTACGCAAAAGATTGAGCCATTGGGAAAGATGCTCAAACAGTCGCTGATATTATTGAGGAAATAAATGTTGAGGATTTAGCTACTATAAATATTCATGAAGAAAGAAACGATTTCTATGGATGCGAAGCTGATGTCTCTTTGGATGACATGGATGTTTCAGTTACAGACCCACAACCAGATAGAAACCAAGGGGGTTTCACATCTTCAAAGAAGAAAAAAAAAAGAATTCTTATGCAAGTGATCATATTTCTTCTTCATTTCATGATGCTGCCACTTTATTGGCGGAAAACATGCGGGCCATTGGCGAACAAATCAGTAGGAGTATTGCCTCCGATGTGGTAGTTCAACAAAAGTCAGAAGAATTCCAGATCATCCAAGAAAAAGCCGTAAATTTATATCCAACATTATGTGAAATAGAAGGTTTAACTGTGGATGAGCGCTATCGAGCATTGAGCAAAATTTCAGATCATCCAACGCAAATGCTCATTTTCTTTAGTTTACCTTCCTTTGTGCGGTTGGAATGGGTCAGAAGATTTCTTGCTGACCATTAAAAATCATGGTTCTGTTGATGATATTTTAGTAACTTTTTGTGTTTGTAATATTTGGGATGGTATGTCATTACAATGTTCTAACTTTTTGATGTTGTAAAATTTTATAACATATGGATTATGACATATAAACTAATGAAATCATGTAACCTTTTGTTAATATATGAATATTATGTTTATGTAAAATATAATTCTCAAGTTATTTATTACTTCTAATATTTTTTATTGTAGAATAATTAAATTATTTGTTTCACTAATGATATTTTAGCACATTAAATATGTATTGCGGTTTAAAAATAATAAAATAGATTATATATAATTTTATAGTATTATATATTATGATTTTAGTAAATTCATATAAGAATAATTATATTAAGAATTTTATTAAATTATATATTTGATTAAATTATATTTAATAATAATTATGTTTTAATAATAATTATGTTAAAATATGATTAAATTATTTATTATTTATATTAATAATCTTATTAAAATTTAATAATAACAATAATATCAACCTCAAAAAATTTCTACTGAAAGTATTCTAGTCATTTTAGTTTTTTTTTCCTTATGCTATTACAACATCATTCCATTCAACTAAACACAAGAATACTATTACTGTTCTATTTTATTCCATTCAACCAAACAATTGAATTATTATTACAATTCTATTCTATTAGACCTTTATTCCATCACTTTGAACTAAACCCGCAGAATAGAAAATGAAAACCCAAAAGTGAAAATTAGAAAAGAAAAAAAAACCAGCGAACAAGGGAGTGGAGAGTAGACTGGTAGTTTTTCCTTTCTTAAGTCAAGCTTCCTTGCAGTTGCAGAAACCAAAAACTAAAAGCAAAAGTAAAAGTAAAAGCAAAAGCAATCATCTGTGGATGCTGCCGCACTCGAACATGCCACGGGAAGACAACCAGCTTCCATTACTATCTGACCAGGATGTTGCGTACGAGTCCGGCGAAAAAGTTCACATCCTCGGAATCAATGAACCGGACGAGGAAGGGTCATCGGTTGTCCCACCTTTTTCCTGGAAAAAGCTATGGCTTTTCACTGGACCTGGTTTTTTAATGTCAATCGCGTTTCTGGATCCTGGGAATTTAGAAGGGGACCTTCAAGCCGGAGCAATAGCCGGTTACTCCTTGCTGTGGCTGTTGATGTGGGCTACGGCTATGGGGTTGCTGGTTCAACTTTTGTCGGCTCGGCTTGGTGTGGCGACGGGAAGACACTTGGCTGAGCTGTGTAGAGAAGAGTATCCGACTTGGGTTAGCATGGTTCTGTGGGTAATGGCAGAGCTGGCTCTGATTGGAGCCGATATACAAGAAGTTATTGGCAGTGCCATTGCTATTAAGATTTTGAGTAACGGTATTTTGCCTTTGTGGGCTGGCGTTGTTGTTACAGCTTCTGATTGGTCAGTTTTTTTTTTTTGTTTTATATGGGATTTTATGCTCATTGAAGTTTTTGTTTTTTTAAATCTGAATTTTCAAGGTTTGGTTTATTCCTTTAAAACTATGGTAGCTTGAATCAGTGTTTGTCTCTTAAAATATTATAGAAGCTAATACTAATCAACCATTAGTAAATTTAAGAGGAGGCTTGTTTGATGTTATAGTTGAGTCAAATCCTTTTAAAATCCCATGCCTAAGAGTGCGAAATAGCAGTATGCTAACCTGGTTCTTACTTGCTTTTCCCTTTTACAGTTTTATCTTGTTGTTTCTTGAAAATTATGGGGTTAGGAAGCTGGAAGCATTTTTTGCAGTCCTTATTGCAACTATGGCAGTCTCATTTGCTTGGATGTTTGGTGAAACAAAACCCACTGGCACTGAACTTCTTCTTGGTGAGGAAATACCCTCCATTGGCAGTAGCGGTTGCTTTTTTGGTTACCTTTCTTTTCCTTCTCTCTATTTGTTAATAAAATTTATACCATATTCTCAGGTGTTTTGATTCCGAAACTCAGCTCCAAAACCATCAAGCAGGCTGTGGGAGTCGTTGGCTGCATTATTATGCCTCACAACGTATTCTTGCACTCTGCCCTTGTGCAATCAAGAGAAATTGATTACAGCAAGAAGGGTCGGGTGCAAGAAGCTCTCAATTATTACTCAATAGAGTCCACTGTTGCACTTATAATTTCCTTTACAATCAATCTTTTCGTTATGACTGTATTTGCCAAGGCATTCTATGGTACAGAAATAGCCAGTAGTATCGGCCTCGTGAATGCAGGGCAATATCTTCAAGAAAAATACGGAGGTGGATTATTCCCAATTTTATATATATGGAGTATTGGGTTGTTAGCAGCAGGACAAAGTAGCACTATCACCGGCACTTATGCTGGCCAGTTTATCATGGGAGGTTTCCTGAACCTGAGAATGAAAAAATGGCTAAGAGCATTAATCACAAGGAGTTGTGCAATTATTCCTACAATTGTAGTTGCTCTTGTTTTCGATACTTCTGAAGCAGCACTAGATGTCTTAAATGAATGGCTTAATGTGCTTCAGTCAATTCAAATCCCTTTTGCTCTTCTCCCACTACTTTGTCTGGTATCCAAGGAGCAAATCATGGGTACCTTCAAAATTGGCCCTGCACTCAAGGTATGCTGCTAATTTCACAGTATGCATCTGTATGCTTGCTGCCATTAGTAATTTTGTCTGTATTCTTGCATCGACTGTGGCGTGAGTTAATATTATCCTATTGGTAAAGTTTGATCAGTGGCTGCTTGTCGCGATGACCTAGAGATCATGATTGGCTCTTATTTAAGAACAACTCATTATCTCGATGATCTGGAGTTCTAGATTCAGTACAATTCCACTCTTGTAAATTGTTATATTGGGCTCCTTGATGTTATACCTGGTGCCTGTACTGTTTCATTATGAAAACTATTGACTTGTGCGAGTTTATCAGTTGACTCGCTTGTTGATCAAAATTTTCATCCCTGCACCAGTCACGAGAGTGCTATTTTATGCAGTTACACTTTCCCTCTCTCTTGTGCAGATAGTTGCATGGCTTGTGGCAGCGCTGGTGATAGTGATCAATGGGTACCTTTTACTTGATTTCTTCTCCTCCGAAGTCACTGGCGTAATCTTTACCACCGTAGTCTGTGCATTTACAGGAGCTTATCTTGCATTTATTGTTTACCTTGTTTATTTGGGATTTACTTTATCTGTTCGGCGCCATAAGTTACCCGCTAAACTGGCACAAGGCATGGAGTGATAGGTCTTAGACAAACTTGTCAAGCTAAGATATCAGAAACCATAGGGACACCATCAAACACAGTCTTTCCACTGATGATTTTGTCTAGTTGAAGGCTTGAAGCATGTCTTTTTCGTGTATGCATCCGTATACGGGCTTTATGTACAGAGTTCATTTTAGTAGTTTACTTCTCGACATACTGTATCAAACAACACGGTCGTAGGTTTGGATAGTATCCTGCCGTATACAGGGATTGAAGATAGAGGCTGTAACAATGACATTCTTTTGAAACATTTGAAGGAGCTAAACTATGTATTATAGACAAATGTATTAGAAAAATTTACGAGGAAGCTGCTATCGACTGTTTGCTTGTATATTGCAACTGGTTTACGAGGATGGTTGATGTCTTCCATTGAAACTTTCTTTGTCTTATATTGTTAAATTGTTTTTTGTTTCTTTATGAATTTATTTGTGTAATTAAGAACGGTTCAACTGAAGCTTGTAGCAATGCCCTTGAACTACTAGTGACGTTTCTCAACCATGGCCAGCAGCATTGGGCAACATGTTAAACACACAAGTAATATGTGTGCCGTTATCATTAAATTAGGATAAACTACATTAGTAGTCAACTAGTCATCCAACTATTAATAAATTTTTTGGTCATCTAACTGTGAAAAGTTATAAAATGGTTACTCAACAATTTAGTAAATCTCTTTTTGGATCACCCAATTATAAAAAGGTACAAAATAGTCACCCAATTATTCATTTTAATTGGTCACCTAGCTGTCCTTTTTTTTTTATAGTTTTGGTTTTCTTTGTGACATGGAGAGTTCATTTTAAAAGAATGAGAAAATAAAAAATTATTATCTTGAGTTTTTTGTATATTTTCAAACAAATTTAGCTGATAAATTTATTTTTTTAGCTTTTAAGTGAAATAGTCACAAAGAAAAGCGAAACTGTAGAAAAGACCAAAGTACACAATATATAAATGTTGAAAGTTAGATTTTTTAGAATCAAGACCTAATTTACACAATATATAAATGTAAGGGTTAAAGTTACTATTATACCAATATTAAAAGTCGTTATAGTTAGTTTGTTGATAACCAAAAAGACAAAATTTAGTAGTTGGGTGACCATTTTGTAATTTTATAGTTGGATGACTAAAAGGATATTTACTAATAGTTAAGTAACCAAAAATGAAATTTACTGATAGTTGAGTGACTACTAGTGTAGTTTGCCCATAAAACTATTAAATACATCAAAATATGTAATTTACCAAAAAAATACAAAATAAAAACGACAACGTTTGAGACTTATTCAAACGTCAGTAGTTAATGTATTTTTAAAAAAGTAGAATGCGGAAGTTGGTTAGAGAAGAAACAGAAAAATCCAAATATTCTAAATTTCAATTCCATCCAAACGCCTTAGTTCCAATTTTTGTTTGTGTTTTATAATCATCGTCAGTTTTGGTGCGAAAGCTCATTTGTGATACACTCCGCTGACTGGCCTCTCATTTGGCATGGCATGGCCACTCGTTAACCTCACCGTCGCTTTCTTCTTCCTCATCTTTCTCCTCTCCCAATCATGCCTCTCCATATCACTGCCACTCCTCCTCCCTCCACCTCACCCCCGCGCTCGCCCCGCCATGGTCCTCCCTCTCTTTCCTTCTCCCAAGAATACCTCTACAACTTTTCCCGACTCTTCTCATCGCCTACTGAGATCCGATTCTAACTCTTCTCATCCCTACGCTCGCATGCGACTCTACGACAACCTCCTCAGCCGCGGGTACCCTATTATTTCTTTTATTAGTAGTAGTCTTATTTTCTTAAAATCATATTTTTTCCTTTCTTAAAGGAAGATTTTCGATGATTTGAAATTCCTAAAGGTATTACTCTACGGTTCTATGGATCGGGACACCTCCGCAGAGATTTGCTCTTATAGTGGATACTGGAAGCACTGTCACTTACGTTCCTTGCGCTATGTGTGAAAAATGTGGTACTCATCAGGTGATGTTAAAATTTCATTCATCTATATTAAATCGTTAGAGTATTAAAATCGTTAGAGGTTTCAAACAATCTATATTAAATTAAAAAACAATGTAATTGTAAAATGTAACATGCGTATAGATGTAATGTATAATTGTATAACAAGATAGGTGTAAATGTAGCATTAATGATTATTTTCAAATTCATGTGTTGTTACCTTTTAAATATGTGCACTGAAACTGTTTCTAAAAATATATTAAATTTCAACTAAGATTAAAATATGTTGTTAATCCTATATTTAGATAAAATTCAAAATTTGAAATTTAAAATCATTAGCCTTGTTAGTATTTTTTTGTCAAAATTTGCCAAACTGGCATGTTTGTTAAACTACCCTTCACATTTCATTTCGTTGACAAATTTAATAGAAATTATAAAATATAATGATTAGACTAGAATTTTAAATTAAAAATAGGAGGTATAATTTTAACTTTTAAAGTACATGACTAAATCTCAAATTTTGGATGAATACATGGACTAATAGCATATTTTAACCTTCAGCTAATATAAATATGCATTTCAATTGAAAAGAATTAGAATCCAAATCTTTAAAATCATATTCCCAATCTCAGGTAATTAGTGTATTCCGAGCATATTAGGGCTAGAGAGTAGAAAAACTCCTATCTCATTTCTTTAGCCATTACTCTACTTATTTAGATATTCGATTCTAGGCTCTATTTGGTCGTTGATTGCATCTTCTTTTAGAAGCAAAAACAAGGGATGGTTTTTTAAAAAAAGAAAAAAGAAGTTAAATGTAAAAAATTACAGCTTTTACATATATAATAATTTTTTACATATGTTAATATGCAAAATCGAACTATTTGTTTATAGCAATTTTTGTGGGACAGAAAAAGCACGTAGCAATGCAGCCTTAATGATTTGCAGCGAAAGTTTTAATCATGCTGGCTCAACAAAACCTTCTTAGGTGGTCAAGCTAATAGGTTTCTGATATGTTTATATCAGGACCCAAAGTTTCAACCCGAGTTGTCCAGTACTTACCAACCTGTAAAATGCAATTTGGATTGCAATTGCGACAAAGACAGGGATCAATGTATATATGAAAGACAGTATGCTGAAATGAGTGTCACCAGCGGTATCCTTGCTGAGGATGTTATTTCATTTGGGAATCTAAGTGAACTTTCGCCCCAGCGTATTGTTTTTGGTTGTGAAACTGAGGAAACTGGTGAGCTTTACAGACAACATGCTGACGGCATTATTGGATTGGGCCGCGGTGATCTCAGCATTGTTGACCAGCTTGTGGAGAAAGGTGTGATTAGCGATTCATTCTCATTATGTTATGGTGGAATGGATGTTGGTGGGGGCGCTATGGTTCTTGGTGGTATATCCGCCCCATCAGACATGATTTTCAGTTATTCGGATCCTGTACGCAGGTATGTTCTGTAAACGTTTTGATCTCAGAGGATAGAGTACCTCGTCAACTTCCTAACAAAAACATTCGATACATCCCACACATTTACTCTAGTTTCGGGATGGAAACAGTCCATATTACAACATTGACTTGAAAGAGATGCATGTTGCCGGGAAGAAGCTAGATTTGGACCCATCTGTTTTTGATCGAAAGTTTGGAACTGTTTTGGATAGTGGTACGACATTTGCATATTTTCCAGAAGCAGTGTTTGAGGCGTTCAAGGACACTGTAAGATTTTGTTCCCATAAATTAATCGTAGTTAAAATTTTTGTTAGGCCTATTAATGCAATCTCACTAGTCTGTTTTTCTCTCCTGCCTAAGTGACTTAAAATTTTCACTCTTCATCCTTGATGGCATTGATATGGGGATCATTGAAGCTTTATTCCAATAATTTTACGTATTTACATGAGATGACTACATGCTTTATAGATTAACCTATTAAACTTAAAAACTTGATTATGATTGTTCTTTTCCCTCTATCTCATATTTGCATCTTTATATTGAAGATTATGAAGGAACTTAATAGCTTAAAGCAGGTTAGCGGCGCTGTTCCAAGTTACAATGATACATGCTTTTCTGGTATTAGCAGGTATTACTTATATTATGTACCATAACAGAAAATTTGAAATATTTGTAATCTACTTGTTATATAAAATGATTAGTTATGTAATATTAACAGTTAATATTGTTTTCTGCTTCAGTGATGTCTCTCAACTCTCAAAAACTTTTCCAACAATTGAACTGGTATTTGAAAATCAGCAAAAATTGTTGCTTACACCTGAGAATTACTTGTTTCGAGTAAGCTTCTCACAATGTAATTGCTTTCCTGTTGATTGAACTTCTTTATTTCTCAAGGAAACCTTCTTAAGGTTATACTTGAAGTTGGTTTAGCAATAACTGTATTTGATTCAGTCAAGTATTTTGCCCTGTTCTCAATGTTCAATACATGACTAGGGGTTTTCCTCTTATCTTACATCTTATTCATGAAGCATTCAAAGGTACAAGGTGCATATTGCCTTGGGATCTTCCAAAATGGAATGGACCCAACTACCCTTCTGGGAGGTATGTTTAATTTCAGATAACCTGTATTCTGTGATGCTATTCATTTTAAGTTTTCATGAGACTGTTTTTGGTTGCTGGGTCTTAGTATTGGAATTTGATGGAACTGGGACCATCTTCTTGGGCAAAGCTTTAGTTAGACTGCTGTTTTGTTGTTTTCTTTCGTGTTGTAATAGGAATCATTGTGCGGAATACTCTTGTTACATATGACCGCAAGGATTCAAAGATCGGTTTCTGGAAGACTAATTGTTCTGAGCTATGGGAAAGGCTTCATGTAACCAGTGCACCATCACCATCACCATCACCATCACCATCACCATCACCATCACCATCACCATCACCGTCACCATCACCATCACCATCACCATCACCATCACCATTTCCATCTCCATCTCCATCTCCATCTCCATCATCTTCAAGTGGGAAGGAAAATTCAACCTTTGAAATGCCACCTATATCAGCTCCTGAGGAATCACCTATATATGCTCTTATAGGTACTGTAAACCATGGTTATACCAGGACCTATCACAGGGTTAGAAGTTAGAACTCTGCTCTGCAGGTCATTTGATTGAAATGCATAAATGCTAAATTTTTGTAAAGTATGCTTTCCAAGTGCTATTGTCATACTATAGTGACATTTTCTTGTTGATAAATAGGGGAAATTGAAATTGGTGAAATTTCATTGGATTTGGCATTGAACGTCAACCACTCATATCTAAAGCCTCGTCTTGTCATGCTTCTTGAGTTCATGGCTAAGGAGCTAGGCGTTAATGGTTCACAGGTTAAACAACTACCATCTTCGAAAGCAGGAGCATTTTATGGCAGTAATTTATGTATTATTAATGTGAAATTACATGTTAAATACAGAAGGAATTTTCAAACTATCTTGCTGAAAAGTTGATTTTTCTGTCTATGGTTAGGTTTCACCTTATTGGATTAAGAAAACTTTTGGATGATTTCAGGTCCATTTATTGAATTTTACATCCGAAGGAAACATATCTTTTATTAAATGGTCCATAGTCCCTTCAGGATCAGCAACCTACATTTCTAATACTACTGCAATAGTAAGTTCTCATTTTAGATCATTGCATTTCTTTTTATGTACAAGATTACAGTTTATTTGTTTGATGAGTCCTGCTTCCAGAATATAATATCTCGGCTTGCTGAACATCGTGTGATGCTTCCTGATGACTTGGGAAATTATCAGTTGGTGCAATGGGAAGTGAAGCCTCCTTCGAAACAGTATTTTTCCACCTCTCTCTCTCTCTTTCTCGTCGTACTCTTGCATGGATCTGAATTAAGAAAGGCTGGCTATAAATTATAATTTCCAGAATTCCCTCACTCTTCTCGTGTCTGTGTAGATCTTTTACATAGTTAATTGGTGATAATGGCTGGATCAGTGAATGCCGTCATTCTATAGGGTGTAGATCTTATGTTTAGTACATTGGTGCTAATGGCATAACATATAGTTGTATTGTATAAGAAACAGTTTGCATATATGAATGCAGGATATATATTTAATGACCCATTCCAACTCCATTTTGATTTGCTCCATTTACTTTTGCTGATATAAGGTCTAAATGGATTTGTTTATTTAATAATACAGAACATGGTGGCAGCGGCAGTATCTGGTGGTTCTTTTGGGTATTATGATGTTTATTATTGCAGGATTAATCGCTTCTGGAATATGGCTATGGAGTCGCAGACGACAGCCTCAGATTCCATATCAACCGGTTGATGGAGCAGCTAGAGAACATGAACTCCAACCCCTGCAGTCTTAAAAAAACCCTGAAAGAAAGAATTTTTTTTTTCAGACAGATTTGGGGTATGGATTCTGCACCCAATACAATTCATTGCTCCACAGTTTTGTTGGATGAGGAATCTTCGCTTTCTTTGCTTTCTAGAAGAAAAAAGATATTAAATTAAATAAACGCAACATCCAAAGCAAGACTTTTTAATGGGTCAAAACTGACGGATGCTAATTTCAATTTTGCCTTACGAGTGAGTTCGGACCACACCTGTTTTCAAACATTGACTTTCAATTTTTGTATTTACTGTTTATTTATTATTCTGATGTATCAACTTGGAATTAATACCAATTATAATATTTTTTTCTATTGAAACTTTTATTATGTTGTGCAGGATTTTAATTCAATTTTTCAAAGATTTTTTTACAAAACATAATTTAATTGAGAAATTATTAAAATAATATTTTACAAAATAAATTATATGATTATGAGGAGGTTTTTGTTTTATATTTTATAATTCAATAAAATTTGAATGGAAACCACAATTTATGCAACTTTTAAACATCATTTAATTTTTATATAAAATTTTAATAAATATATTTTTTACATTATTTTTTTACCTAGGTGTGCTATAAAATTAATTATTACTAAACCATTTTAATGAGATTATTTTTTTTGAAATGAAATAAGTTTCAAAGTAGTTTTTCAACTCATAAGTAATACAAAATAATTAGTTTTTAAATTAGAAATAATCAATTAAGGTTTGACATTTTAAGTTAGGGTAAATTACATTTAAGGCCACTCAATTATTAGTATGTTTATAGTTTGGTTATTCAACTTTAAAAAGTTACAAAATAGTAGTTGAACAATTCAAAAGTTTTTATTTAAGTTATTGGGCTATTAAGTTTTATTTTATTTTTTTAATATGATTAACGAACTCTAAGTGACTATTCAACAATCGGTATGATGGATTAGTTCCTATCGATGAGTAGAAGAACATACCTTAGATTCAAATCGATTTGACGGTTAGTGTCAGGGATTAGAGAAGAAAATTGTTTGGATGTTGGTTAGCATATTCGTGATATTCAAAGATGTTTTATGAAAAAACTAAACTAGATAAGAGAAGGGGAATGAGAGTTTTCGATTGGTGCACACGGTGCGAATAAAGAAAGCCTTACAACAGTAGTTTTAATAGCTGAATGAATTAAATGAAAAAATCACAACTCAGTGAATTAAATGAAAACTTTTGATGGTTCAATGATCATTTTATAACTTTTTGAAGTTGAATGACTAAAACGTAAACTTAATAATAGTTTAATGACTTTGGATGTAATTTACCCGTTAATACGGTATCTAAATTTGGGATTCATCTTTTATAAATTTAATTTTGATTTTACAATATTATATTTAAACTAGATTTATTTTTTAAAAGTATTTTTATTTTATTTTAAACAGCATTGTTAAGCATTAAAAATTTAAATCACATTTGTTTGAAGCACTTTCTCATTCGGAAAAAAATGGCAACCGGCGCTATGAATACCATAAAATCTCTGTACTGAGGAACTTCTACCGGCAACCGGCTCTTTTGGCGGTTGTCAGTAGTACCGTTCCCAAGATCCAGTCAAAATATGCGTAAGAAAATTCAGAAATGACGAGAATGTCCCACCCTTTCTATCTAAGTAATCACAGCAAACAATTAAAGAAACTTTAACTAAACCCCAGATATTTAATCCATTGAAACACGAAAAAGAGTGCCAAAAAAAAAAAAAAACTGCTAGAAGTAAAGAAAAAAAGAAAAAGAAAAAAGGCCAGAAGGCGCAGCAACATAATAGCGAAATCTGGGCTCTTTTTAAAATATATTCTGCTTCTTACAAAAATCAAAAAAAGGAAAGAAATTCCAATATTCCACAACTCTAAGCTGCATTTAGGTACCAATTCCTCTTTTTCTTTCTGCTTTCCTTTCCTTCCTTTCTTTTTTTCTTGTTAGCTTTGAAAATTTCTTTTATGTTTTCCGAATTTATTTATCTTTGAATTTTGATATATGAATCCGGGTTCCTGCTTAACAAGTTAGAGAATCAAAGCTTCGTTTTTGGGTTCCTTGTTAAGATCATAGAGACCCATAACACTGTTGAAAGATCTTGATTGAGGTCTCTCTTATTTCCTTGCAATTTCTGAATGTTTTGACTAATTACTTCTTTGGGCCTCGTTATTTTCAAACCATAAGAAAACCCATTTGATCTATTTACTTTCTGTATGACCATATTGTTTGATAGTATGATTTTTAAAGGCTATGTAGGTCTTTGGATAAATGAGATTTTAATGTCTGAGGGGGTTCTTGAGTTAACTTTAGTTATTAATTTGTTTTTGCTGTTGTAAAAGTGTAAAAGAAACAGATTAAACTTGCACTTCCATAGGTTAATATTATTTTTTCTATGATTGGGAGGCCAATATGTATGTATGCCTGAATCATTAACGTGTAAAAATGATTTTATTAAGTTGTTGTTTCACTATTCTGTTCTCTTGAACTTGCTAGTTATTTTAAAATATAAAGCCATGTAAATGACGTAAGGAACCAGTTGGAGATAGGTTTTTGAAGTAATGATTTGGGTAAATCTATTGGTATCATTATTACCGTGCTAGTTTCCATCTAGCAGCATATGTTGTTTAGCATCTGGAATTTGAGAGTGGTTGTTGGACCATTTTATGTTTATTTTGCAATTCTTGTTAAGGTCTTTATATCCTTTGATTTTCAGCATCCTAATAATACTGTAGTCTTCTTGTTTCTGTTTCAATGTTGTCTTCATTCTAATCCATAAGGTACATAAATATATTGATGTCTCTGGATTGAATTTTAATTAAACCGCAAATGATTACCGAAAATAGGAAAATACATCCAAATAGTTAACTTGAATTTCCTAGAAACTAGGGCTTTAGTAGAGAGTAACTGTACAGGCTACAGAAGCTTACAAAGTCCTGAGGTAAAGACAATTCCATTGAAGGAGCAGTCACGGAATTTCAATTAGTCCTTGGCTTTCATTCATCTTCTCTGAACTTCAGGGAACAATTTGGCTTGCTATTAGTCAGCTAACTCCCTTGTCTGTGGTGGGTGAATGGGGATCATGTTATGTTTAACATGAACTGTGGAGAGCTGGTTTTTTTTCTATTACCTTTTTAGGTTTACCTTAGTAACATTTTGATGGATACTTGGAAGATTATCAGCACAATAAACTCTAAAAGGAAACTTTGTTGTAATTTGATTGGGTTTTTGGGTGGTAAGTATTATATTTGAAGGTTTAGAGTTTCAATGTACTTATATAATTATTTGTTTTCAATCTTATTCTTTACTTTAAAATTTTGGCTCCCTATAAGGATTGCTAGTTGGCGGATTTGAGATTTCAAGAATCTGTGTGGTTCTTTTTCTAGGTTTTGGTATGGAGTTTAAGAAGGTGTTTCTTCAGTTTAACGGAATAATATGGTTTTCCAAGGATCACTGACGAGAAAGAATTTTGCTGTCAGAGTTTACAAGAACAGGTATGTACATTACAATGTCCTTTATCTGGACCTTCGTGGTTCACTTTTTTCTTCAAACTTGGTCAATGAATTTATGCAGTTTGGTTAATGAATTTATCATAGGCAGTATATGTGATTGCCTGAGTTCACTGATGATTTACTTTGGATTTAGTTGAATGCTGAGAGGGGAATCTGTTGAACCAAAATAATTAGGTTGTTAGCTTTCTCCAATTGTTCCTTGTGATTTATGTTTAAATCAACCTAATCTGATTTGTATTGGAGGCTTATTCAGCACTATGTTCTTTGACTATTTCTTTAGTTTCTCTATTCTTCCTTTCATCCTTATTCTGTTTTGCTCAATGATGACATTTTAGCTCGTCACATCTTCTTTGATTGGTTCAAAAACATTGAGCAGTTAAGCTCTTTGATGAAATGCCATTTTCTAAATACTAACAGATCTAGTGGTGATTGTTACCTTGAAAACAACTGATCCTTTTTCTGGTATTTTCTTTGTTGTGCCACACACCTGTGACGTAATTATTTGAAATTCTGGAATGACATCTAAGTAAATGGAAAAAAAAATGTTTAACTGAGGGGTAAACTTGTTGAATCTAAAATAACATGGGCTGTTGGCTAGTTATCATGAACTTTAAGAGGGCATTATTACTTTGAAGTTACTGACAGGCTGGTAACTTCAAAGCATTAAATGTTTTGCGAAAACTTATACCTAATGAAATGTTTGCCTAAATCTTGTTATCTCAATGCAATAGTATTGATTTCATTTGTTCTAAATCAGTATGTCTCATGTGGGGCTTGAAACTTGATGAATTGGTTAGGCTCAATGTTAACAAATAAAAAAGAGATTTGATTAAACTTGATGATATTATCTGTTCTATTCATGCTAACTTGCCTATGATATCAGTTTTACCCCTATGTTTCTCTTTCTTGTGGTCTCTCTGACCTTTTTTTTTTGTTATTGACACAGATCAGATGGAGATATCTTTGTTAAAAGCACTTCTTAGTAACATTTCCTCATTTTTAAATTTATCGTCTTTTGAGAAGATTAACTCAGAACCAGTTCAGAAGTACTACCAAAGAGCAGAAGAGATACTAAAGTTGTTGAAGCCAATTCTGAATGCAATTATTGATTCAGAAGTTACTTCTGATGAAGTGCTTATCAAGGCATTCGAAGGATTGGGTCTCTCTATAGAAGAACTGAGAGAGCAATGTGATAGCTGGCAACCCCTCTTGAGTAAAGTTTATTTTGTAAGTTATAAGTTCTATCCTCATTTCGCAAGTTCTCTTGGCGATTTTAGTCCACTTGTGCCAGGAAGAAGTGCTTAACATAACTTTACCATACTACTGATATGGTAAAGGTTTGATCAATTACAAGAAGTTTTCTTGTGAGGTTATTGTTTTAGATTGTTGTTGCCTTTTACACTTGATTGTTATGCAATAACTTGTCAAATGTATGTGTTCTTTTTCTTCTCACCTTTTCCTGCTTGTTAGTTTATAATGTTTTTCATAGAAGTATTTAGTGAATGTGTAGCTTTTGGAATAAGCTATAGCCGCAAGACCTGATTCCTAGATGTTCAATCATATTCAGGTGGAAAATTGCTATAGATGGGTGCTTTTTTAGAAAAACAAAATATAGAACAGAAATTTTCTTATAATCGTACTTGAATAACCATCTTCTTCTACTTAATATACAGGTTCTGCAAGTTGAGTCATTAATATCGAAGATTCGAAATCCCAGCCTGGAGATAGTCCAGTTCTTGAAGTGTTCTCATCTGCATCTGCCTGATGAATTGAGTTCAGCATCTCTGGAGGTAATATATGACCAAAAGTTTTTGAAGCTTTTACTTTAATTTGAAGCTTGTAATTTTCATATTGTGTTATTAATAAAGCATAATATCGTATTCTCTCAATGATTACCAAAGTGGATTTACTTGAGAAGTCATCTATTGGAGAGTGGTGGCATCTGACCTATACAGTTTTGAGATGTTAGAAAATAAATAGCTGTTCTTTTGATTTGATTTATGAGTTTAAAGAACGCTAAAAAAAAATTCACATTTCTGGATATCTAACAGTTGGTATGATTGATTGCAGCACTGCTTGCAGAAAATTAAGCATGTAGGATATGAACAGACATCATCTGTCATTAGGGAAGCCATCAGGGATCAAGTGGATAGTGTTGGACCAAGCTCAGAAATACTAGCGAAAATTGCAGAGAACTTAAGCTTGGGGTCAAACCAGGAGATTCTGATAGAGGCTGTGGCCCTTGAAAAGTTGAAGGAGAATGCTGAACAAGCTGAAAAAACTGCTGAAGCTGAGTTTGTTGATCAAATCATTGGTCTTGTAACTCGCATGCATGAACGGCTTGTCCTAATAAAACATTCGCAGACTTGTAGCCCGGTTCCCATACCTGCTGATTTCTGCTGCCCCCTTTCCCTAGAGCTAATGACTGATCCAGTGATTGTGGCATCAGGACAAACCTATGAGCGGGCTTTCATCAAGAAATGGATTGGTCTTGGGCTCATTGTGTGCCCCAAGACACGGCAGACTTTGGCTCATACGAATCTTATACCTAATTATACAGTGAAGGCACTAATTGCAAACTGGTGCGAGTCAAACAATGTGAAGTTGCCTGATCCCATGAAGTCCATGAGCCCCCTTCTTTTGCACGCAGAGTCTGGCTTGTCAAGGGACTCAAGTAGTGTTCCACGTTCTAGAAGCAGCCAACCAATTTCACCGGAGTCACAGTCTACAAGTCAAACTGATAAAAACCTAGTCACATCCAGTGGACTTAATCGGGAGGGAACCTCCCCGCTACATCCTCGATCTACCTCAAAGGGTTCTTTGCCAGCTATTGATGGAAATGGAGAGTATCTGGATGTTGCAAGAATATCACTAAGTAGTGCTGAAGAGGGATCCAACTTGGAACAGAGAGGTAGCGAATTAGTTGGCCAACCCCCTTTGTCACCTTCTATTAATGAATTTCATAACAATGGACAGTCATCTCTAAATCATGCAAGATCTGACTCAGCATCTAGTATACTTTCTAATTCAGATTTTCCCCAAGGACCAAGTGGAGATGCCAATGAGAGTTTGGAGGCGTCAACTCATCTCAGGGCCAATAGTGGTGTTAATGGAGAGGTGAAATCTGACTCGCAGCCTGTGGCTAGCTCAGCCATCCCACAGAGAGAAGCTGAGTTCTCTCCTCGATTTATGGATCCAAGATCTCGAAGCCAAAGAATCTGGCGCCGACAATCAGAGAGATTCATTCCAAGGATCATTTCTTCTCCTGGTATTGAGAACAAGGCTGACCTTTCTGGCACTGAAACCCAAGTTAAGAAGTTGGTAGAGGACTTGAAGAGCACTTCAGTCGATACTCAACGAGAGGCCACTGCTCAACTCAGGTTGCTTGCCAAGCACAATATGGATAATCGGATTATAATAGCAAACTGTGGGGCCATTAGCATGTTAGTTAATTTGCTTCGTTCACCAGATGCAAAGACTCAGGAAAATGCTGTTACAGCACTTCTTAACTTATCAATTAACGATAACAACAAAACAGCCATTGCTAATGCAAATGCAATAGAGCCTCTGATTCATGTCCTCGAGACAGGAACTCCTGAAGCTAAAGAAAACTCAGCTGCTACTCTTTTCAGCCTTTCAGTCATCGAGGATAACAAAGTCAAGATTGGAAGGTCTGGGGCAATCGGGCCTCTTGTTAATTTACTGGGGAATGGTACTCCTAGGGGAAAGAAAGATGCTAGTACAGCCTTGTTTAATCTGTCAATATTTCACGAAAATAAGGCCCGAATTGTGCAAGCTGGTGCTGTTAGACACCTTGTGGAGTTGATGGACCCAGCTGCTGGAATGGTTGATAAGGCTGTTGCTGTTTTAGCAAATCTTGCTACGATTCCTGAAGGGAGGACTTCAATTGGGCAGGAGCAAGGGATTCCTGTGCTGGTTGAGGTCGTTGAATTGGGTTCAGCAAGGGGAAAGGAAAATGCTGCGGCTGCTCTTTTACAGCTCTGCACAAACAGTAATAGGTTTTGCAGTCTGGTTCTCCAAGAAGGTGCTGTCCCACCGCTAGTTGCCTTGTCCCAGTCTGGTACACCCAGGGCTAGAGAGAAGGTATAATGCTTCTGCTTTTTTCTTTTTTCTTCTTAAATATCACTGCCTTTCTTCTACGTTCACAGAAAATTGTCATAAGCTTCTATTGATTGCAGGCACAGACACTTCTGAGTGTCTTCAGAAACCAACGACATGGTAATTCTGGAAGAGGCTGAGAGTAGGAAAACAAGCTTCATTGCCATCCAAGGTTTTGGGTCTATACAATATGTATACATTTGATGTTGCAAATAATGCATGTGAAGGTTTTGCTGCTTTGATTTACTGGGTCTATTGTAGAGAAAAAAAAAATATTTTATGGAGGATTTGATTGAGTCCTCTTGTCAATTACTTTGTGTTTTAAATGTGAAATTTGTAAATGTGGGGAAGAAATATCATTTCATACAAGCGAGTCTGTCTGGTCTGTTTCAGCGAGCTTTGTCTGAATGATAACCAATTAATAGTCTCTGTCCTGGTTGATGTTCCATGATTCTTTTTCAACTTCTTTTTTTGATACTACTAATATTGAGACTGATTTGTAAGCTATGCTTCTCTGCAGGGCCACCAAAAGTAGGCATTTTATTGGTGTATTTCCCATAACTTTGAGAACCCAATATAACCTCTTTTTTTACTTTTTTGCTTTCATTGGAAAACCATCTAACCAAGTCCATGAGCATTTTGTTTCAAGTGATTTTGCAGTTGATTTTAATCCATTATTTTTCTTCAAGTTCTGATCATCAGTTTCACAATGTCCATACAGTGATTTTGATGGTTTTTATTTTTTATTTGTGGGTTATCTGTTTTACTACTAAAATTGCAATTTGGAGATATAATGAACCGATTGGGTTCCATTTGGTCTTTCCTCGACCTTGTATAACACATCAATCTAATCATATCTCGATAGTTTGGTTTAGTCTTTCCTTTTGTTCTAACTTTTCCATTCAAATCACCAATAACGTCATTTAATGAATGATTCTTTCATGATGGTCAAGGTTGAGAAATATCATTCGCTTGATGTTCTTCATCATCATTTATTTCAACGGACTTGTCAACTACTGGTGCTTCAGACGTAAGGGTAAACAGTGGCTCAGTTGCAACTTGCTTAATAACTAGCACAACTAATTCATCATCTGCATCTATAATGAAATCATTGGTCTGCTCATCTTTAACAAACACGTTAACGTCCCCATAACAGTTTATGTGCTTATTGAACACCCAAAATGCCTTGCTATTGTTGGAATATCCGAGGAAGATGCTTCATCACTTTGTACATCAAAATTTCCCTGATAAGCATGATCTTTGAAAAGGTAATAAGTGCTCCGCAAAACATAAAAATAAGTCATTATAAGCTTTCTTCCACTCCGCATCTCATATGGTGCCATCCTTGTTTTAGGCTTCAAAGTATCAAAATTTCCCTGATAAGCATGATCTTTGAAAAGGTAATAAGTGCTCCCCAAAACATAAAAATAAGTCACGATAGGCTTTCTTCCTCTCCACATCTCATATGGAGCCATCCTTGTTTTAGGCCTCAAAGTACATTGTTAATCACATGAACTATGTTAACAACTTCAACCCAAAACTTATGAGACTCTTGGAATTTAGTATCATTCTGGCCATATCTTGAATGGTTTGATTTTTTCTCTCAACCACACTGTTCTAGAGAGGAGTTCTCGGTGCTAAAAAGTCATGTTGGATCCTTTTGTCGTCACAGAAATCACAAAAATTCTTTATTCTCAAATCATTTCCTTGATCGCTCTTGATCCTAATGGTTTTCCCAATAAGCTAGCTTTTCCTCATTCATCAACTTCTTGCATAACTTTCTAAAGGTCTTGAACGTTTCAAAATTTTCCCTTAGAGATCTTACTTAAGTGTACCTTGAATAATTGTGCACACACACTAAGACGTATCTTTTACCACTCAAAGTCTTAGTCTGCAACTAGGGATGTGCCTCACATTGTTGCTTGCCCTTCATGCATTCTCCACACTTTGGGAATGCCTCCCTTTAACTTTGGTAATCTCCTTACTGTATAATACTTCACTAAATGTTGTAGGTCTTTGAAATTAACATGACTTAGTCCCTTATTATAACAGCCTGATTTTTAGCGGTATCAAAAAAGGCGGTTTCGAAATTTCATTTTTATAAATCGAGTCTGTAAATATTAAATATGAATATCTACGGGGTTAATATAAAAATATATTGATGTTTGGTCCATCAATTTGTCAATTAAATAGTTAATTTAGGTATAGGGACTAAATTGTAAAAGTCCAATTGTTATAGGTTTTTAATAGACCAAAGGCTTGAGAACTTAAATGGCAAATAACCAAAGGTCTAAAATGGTAATTAAACCATTTTCCATAGGAAATTAGTGGATGGTG
The DNA here is from genome assembly GCF_025698545.1 of Gossypium raimondii. Classification (NCBI taxonomy): domain Eukaryota; kingdom Viridiplantae; phylum Streptophyta; class Magnoliopsida; order Malvales; family Malvaceae; genus Gossypium; species Gossypium raimondii. The sequence continues at coordinate 38,277,674 of NC_068575.1, read as the reverse complement.
ATGAAAGAATCCATGATGTATGTTTAATGAATTATTAAGTTAAACAAAGCATGATTAGTTTAATTAATTAATCCTTAATCTTACTATATAGGTTAAAATAGTGTAAAAAATGTCATCTTTTCATTACTCTTCTCCATTGCTGAATTTGAAAGAAGAAAAACCTTTTGAAGCTTTTTACAACCTACCACTAATAAGTAAGTGATTTCAAGTCATTTTCATGTAATTTTTATAGATTGGAGGTCATGAGAACTTGATTTAGCTAGCTTATGCACCAATTTATAAAATTGTTAAAGTTTTAAAAGTTTCCATTGTTAATTTCTTGAAGAATTAGGCTTGAAATTGATAAATTTTAAGCTTAGTTTATGAAAAAGATTAGATTGTAAAGTTTAATTGTTAGTTTTGTACATTAGGGGCCAAATTAAATAAAATGAAAAAATGTTATGAAATTTTTGTAGGGACAGGAAGTAGAGGGTCTCTAATGAATATATGTGAAATCGGATTTTAAATCGAGGCTCAAAATTAAAAGTTATGGCTATTTGAGTTCAAGGATTAAATTGAATAAAATATAAAATTTTAGGGATATCAAAAATGAGTTTATGTAGGTTCATTCTTGTCATGACATAATATGAAAATATTTAGTATTGATGGGTTGTATAAAATAATTTTATAGATCAAGAATTTGATCAAAGAGGAGGTAATTGAGAAAAAAACTAAAATTGTTTATTAGTCCTTAAAGAATAAACTTGTTTACTGTTTTGAATAGGTAAGTTCATATGGAATTTATTATTTTAGGTTGTTATGTGTTTGGTTTTATATATGTATGTTTGCTTATGGATTTGTTAGTTGCGAATTGGTATGAAAGGCTAGAATTGAATTGAATTGAAATGTGACGTTTATATGTGTAAAAGATGCCTGTGTGAAATTAGTAAAGAGTTAGGATACGATTGGTATACCAATAGGATTTTGTGCACGCTTGTATGTGATTTATTAAAAATGTTAACGAGATCCAACATTCGTTGCGGATTCTCGAGTATTATGTGACACAAGTTTAGCTCGAATAAGTAACCTAATGTGTCATGATAGTGGTTTAGCCCAGACGGGTAACCATATATATAGAAATGTACTTATCTCGGATGATCAACTGGTGTGATATAGTTACTTGTGTATCTGAGCCTGTTTACTAGGGTTTATCAGGCGAAACAGTTTAAATGAAATTGAGAATTTGAAATGTGATGAAATGAACTTGATATTCAAATTGAAAAGTCATTGAATGGATTAAATTGAAAATGACAAAATTTTTATGATCGATAATAGCACCGATGATTGATTTGAACTATGTATACTCGTTAATATCTTATGATTGTTGATCGAATATGCTTTTGAGATAAGTTACATGAAAGTGACATGAATTGACATGTTATGTACTTGTAGTATTAAATGATCTTGATTATAAATCAATGCTTACTTTGTTGGTGTTTCAATTGTCATATCTAGCCAAAGTTATGCCAAGTTAAGGTAGCTTAAAATGTTTAGGTAAAAAATAAGGTAAGCTATGTATAGTACATATATGCTTACCCTTGTTGTTTTCTTTCCCTTGTAGATTATCACCTTGTGGAACTCTTCAAGCCGGACCGCCTTGGAGCTCACACTATCACCAAATTGGTAGTTATGCAATCATTTTGAGTCTAGTGTTGTGGCACGCATATAAGGGTCATGGTGTGTGCCTTAGTACTTATAAGAGTTTACTACTAGGCAAGTATGACATAATCCATTTTGTATAATGTGATGCCTTTTTTATTTGGTAAATACATGGTATTGGCTATGTTTTATGCTAAATTAAGTGATAATATATGTTTGTATGTTTGGCATGTGGAATGATATAAAGTAAGGTAGATAAGATAACTAAGTTAAGGAATGATTGAAATTGACATATTTGAAAGTATGTAAGAATATGTATTTGAGACTTGATTGTTGTTGTTCATATTAAAGGCCTATAAGTCATTAATGCATTTAAGGTAAGGAAAAGTATGTATTAAGGTTGTATGGCATGCCTTAATGTGTTTTGAAATAGGTTTATTTGACATTTTATTGAATGTATTGAAATAAATAGATTCGTAATAGGTTGAGCTCATGTTGAATTAGTTTTTATTAGAAATGGTTAAATGATTTTGTCACACCCCAATTTATATTTGTTTGCTTTGAGAGCTTAGACAAGAACAAGTATCTGGCCTGATAGTTAAGTAGTAGTAGAATTGCTCTTGTGACCTGAGTTTGAGTCCTCTCGTACATTTTTTTTAAATTTCGACAAACCTTGTGGTTAACCCTTGATTGCCACCTATGATGGTGGAGATAATGTTGGTGTTGACCCATCACTTGCTCATCTTGTCCTCACCTTTCCCTTCCCTTCTCTTTCCTTTTCTTTTGTTTCTTTCCCTTTTCAACATTTTGTTCACATCTCTCCCATTTTTCCCTTTTGACTTTTCTTTCCTCTAATCTTTTCCTCTCTATGGTCGCCTCTTTCTCTTTTCCTTGCCTTTCTCTCTTTTTCTTCTTTTCCCTACTCTTTTTGTTTGCACCACCACCCATACAATTGTACACCATCATTTCTTCCTTTGTGCTGCCCATATCTCCACCTTGTACCACCAATTTTCTTCTTTGTCGTCGTCCCTTCTGTTGGGAAATGTGCCTATATTGTTGTAAACATGTAACTGTTTCCTATCTATTTGAACGATGAATAAATAAATAAAGTTAATTTCACATTTCACTATTATGTCTTTTGTATTTATGTCTTTTATATTTTGCATGCATAACGGAATTGTGACAAGTAAATATTAGCTCATTGATTGTTTAAAGTTCAAACTGAAGATAAGTGGTATTGTAAGAACGTTTACATTGCGAGAAAGACAACTTACTTTAGTAGATAATCTAAATAAGTCTGTAATCCCGTAAAAGAATCAAAGTGGGCATTTGATTCAAATACTGAGAAGGATCATTATGTTGTCTACAACTTTAATTAGGGAGATGGCTAGTCATGGCTATCGGAGCAGTTGAATCCATGAGTAGAGACATAGATGTATTTATTGGTAGAATGATACATTGGACTAGACCCAAGATGAATTAATTCTGAATTCGCTTGTGAGTTAATTCACTTGTGACTCTTATGGTGTGATATACCTAAATCCTGAGTTAGTCACTGACCATGCGTACGCAACTCATGTGATTTGATATAAGTAGAGACTTATGCTCTAAAGATGATCAAGCCCATAGTCGGTATGTTAGGTACATTGTGTGGATTGAGAAATATGGAACGTGGCCACGGGTTGCTTGTTCTCGAATGAGCAATTTATCATAGTCATTTGTTGACAGTGATCATATTAATCATTAAGAAGACACAATGGTGACAATGAGATAAAATAGAATTGTATTGAGTGAACAAATTTAACTCAAAGGAATCAAGGATATCATATGACGGTAACACACGCATGACGAGGTCATTGGACAAAGCAGTTGGATGAATTGCTTTCATAAAGAGTATACAATAAGGAGTTTTAAATCATGGTACTTCTTGTGCACTGACTCTATGATTAAGTAATTGTGAATTATCGGAACGATACTTCTGGACATAATTTCAATCACTAGATCGTAATTGTATATGTCGGATTGGTCCCTCCGCTAGCTCAACAAAAGCTCGATCGGACTGCATTTGAATTAGAAGAGAATTCTATGACTTTGGGAATAATTTAATTGAGTCGATATATTCGATGTGGAATTAAATTAGGTAGTCATGAGAATTGTTCAACTAGAGAATTTGATTAAAAAATTTTCTTGAAAAATTAATTTGGAAAATCTAAGTAATTTTTGGAAAAATTAATTTTGATCAAGTAAAATTAAATTAATCAAATAAATTAAAATTAATATGATATTTTTGGAAGTTAAATTTCAAGTCAAACAATTGGTCCAATGGGTAATAGGACTTGAAAATTGGACCTGAGATCGTAAATTGCGCTCGGAAGCCCAAAACCTAGACCAAGACGTAGACCTAAAAATTGGTTGAATCGGGCTTGGTATATTAAACTAGGTTGACGATCCAATCGATGGATAGACCGGATCGGTCGGGTCGTCATTGACCTGGACTAAACTGGCTAGGGTTGCCGTACCTGCATCACCAAACACGGCAGTGCCAGTGGCTGTGATGGCATCGTCCCGATGGCCGATGACGGTTGGTCGTCGGTGGTTGAGTAGTAGAAGAGTTACACTCCTACTGAGACTCTATCAGAGAATTTGATTTCAGATTAATTATTCTAAAAATAATAATATTTTAATATTTTAATATTAAATTAAATTTAATACTTATCTTAATAATATTTTATTATTTAATATTAAAGTTATTATCTTAATATTAAATTTAATTTAATGTTTATCTGTAGATTAACATTCTATTATTTTAATAAGATTTAATATTAAATTTAATCAAATATTATATTAATTTAATATTAAAGTGATTAAGTTTAATAATAGTTGTACTTTCTAAACTCTCATTATATAAAGAGAGCCTTGGGTTATTATTTACACACACTTGAATTCAAGAGAAAATTGTAGAGAGAAAATTCTATGAAGAGATTATTCTAGAAAATTTCTAGAGATATTTTTCTGATTTACAACTTTACCCAAAAGTTTATAGAAATTACAAAATTACCCCACTGGTAATTTTTGTGAAAATTTTTTTGATTCGAAGTGAGCCCACACTTGGCAGACGTGAGCTTGAGGATAGCGGAGAAGAGTACTCGATCGAAGCACTCATCCTTAATGAATCGAAAAGGTACAATTTTGATTAAGTGTTTATTACTTTAGATATCACAATCAAGATATTATTTTGGAAATTTTTTTAAAACTCTAGTGTTTCCATAAATTTATTTTCTGCTACACTTTCCAAACCCATTTTTTCCAACACCTCCTCCCTTGTCGCCCATTTTACACCTTCACCACCTGTTATTGTGGCATTGCCACCGCGTCGCTGTCGTGTCACCACTACACAGCCACCGCGCCATCATCGCATTGCCACCGCCATTCTTCTTCTTTTAGTTGTAGCCAAATCTCCCATTGTCCTTATTTTTTTATTTTTCTTTGGCCAAAACTCTATTCTCTTTTCCTCTTATAACCCATTTCAAATTTGTGTAGCGTAAGAATCCTCTAAAAGTAGATATAGTAAATAGATCTTATTTATGTCTTGGTCGAATCTAATGTTAATGTTAGTCGAATCTAACATGTGATGTTTGTTATGTGTATTTGTCGATTAAGGTGCAGATTGTTAGAGTATGCCCAAAGACTAATCATGAGATGATTGTAATCACTTACTTTTTTTCCTTGTTTATTAATATAAAACATTGCCATTATTATTTCAGTTTCTTTTTCTGTGTATAAAAATAAACTGAATTGTAATAAAGTCATAAGAAAACATGGTTATTCTTACAAAGTCCTTAGTCAAGTATTATTGTGGGCTTGGATAATAATAATGCATTGAGACTAATGTGTAGTTAATTGATGACAAGGAGTTGTCATTGGCATAGGGATGTCAAAATTAATACATGAGTATGTGTTAGATAATAATATATTGGACTGACCCGCTATGAGTATGTTGCTTGGATTATTATGTAATAGTCACAATATTGCTCATAGTGATAACTAAGTATATGATCCTCAGACTTGAGATCATTATTGTTCCAACATCGTGAATCATATATTTTGATGTAGTCAAAACATCTACCGTAATAGGTTGTACTATAAAGACTGATTTTGGATATACCACAATCCATGTAGTAGGATATGGTTGATCAAGATAGAATTTATCCTTCCTACATAATAGGAGCAATATCTTAGGCCTCTTGCTGGAGTGAGACTAGAAATGCATGGACATGCTCGAAAAAGTTTATATGAGATATCACACTTATTTGTTTATTTTTGTAACGCCACAAAATTTGAATATTTGATTTGTTAGATTTTATTATAATTAAGTATCTGCTTCAGTGGTTAGGGGCATTGATTTTGTGTTTGAGGTCATGGGTTTTAATCTCATTTCTTAGAATTTTGCTATTTTTGACCCTATCCCTAACTTTAGTTTTTGGATTTAAATTTTATTTTCGGTCTTTCCATATTAGAATGAGCCTGCTGGTTCAGTGGTATGGTATTAGCTTATCCTTGAGTTTGGTGTTCGAATCCTTGTGTAAACAGGTTGACAATATTTTTGCTATTTTTTTTGAGTTGACCATGTAGTGGTTGTGGTTTAATTGAACTTTGTTTATGGGGGAAATAAGTTAGCATATTATTGATTTGGTTATAAATTGGTTTTTGTTAAAAAATATATATTATTATTTATGTTATTTTTAATTTTAATTTTTAATTTATTTTAATTTATTTTACTTTATTTTTTTCCAAATTCCCCTAATCCCACGTCTCCCACATTTTCCTATTTTTCCCCATTCATTGTTTTACATTTCTTCCAGTAAAGGAATTTCAAAATCTATTCCTTCCTTTTGCTCTCTTTCTTTAATCTTTGTCCTCTAATCATTTGGTTTTGGATTGTTGCTTATTTGATTCTAACTTATTTCTTCTTTCGGCTTGGTTGGCTTCAATCTTGTTAGGTAAGGGTTCTTTTTTTTTCTCTATTTTCTTGTTGAGGGTGTTCGTTTGGTTTGGGGGTTTTAGAGTTGCAAAGTTGTGTTGTTAAATCTGTGTTCTATGTTAGCTAATCCGATGTGTTTTAGGAGAAGATTGAGAGCAGTTGGGTGTTCTTCCAGCGACCTAAGTTTCATGTAGTTCCTGTTCCTTTAATGGTAAGCGTATGAATGTGTTTTTTATAGTGTTGAATGAGTTTGTTGTGTTTGATTCTTGATTAATTTTGTCTCATTACTGGAATTGGTGGTGATAAATATCGTATTTAGGTTATGGGAGTCTTGTGTTCGTATTCACATCAAAATTGAACTAGGTGTGTAATGAAAAACCCAAAAATCAACAAACGACGAAAGCCAAAAATCGGTACTATCGATGACACACGGTCGTATGCCAGGTCATGTGGTAGGTCGTGTGTCGTGTGAGCCACACGGTCTGGGCCAATTGGACCGTGTGGGCCACACGAGTGTGTGTGAGATCGTGTGTCAAGCCGTGTGGCCCAAAAAATCAAAATTTTCTCTAGGGTCGTAAACATCATTTGGATTGATCATAGGCCTTCCATAGGGTCGGCATGTTATAAAATAAGCTATAAAACACGAATTCTAATCATCTAGAAGCGTAAAATTAGATAAAAATACTTACGTTTGAAATGATATAAGATAAGTAAAATATGTAATATGTTGTGCATGAACTGAAAAATGTTATGTGTGACTTGATATCCGATAAGCATGATTAGAGTTTGATATTGAGCATGTATGACATATACTTATCTGACATTTGATATTTCTGTATGTGCATTTGGGATGAGAGTTATGTATATGGAAGAAGTGTGGGTAGTATAATAACCTGTCGTATTTGGTGGCTTAACCACACATATATCTCTACACGGCGATAAATCGCCTAATGATCTGGCAACTAAGCTGCAAATATTCTGAAAAGTGTTATACCGACACTAAGTGGTGTGTAGGGTTGGATGGGTATCTAATACCCTATATGATGTGTAGGGATGGTCGGAGATTGTGTGTAGCGATTGGGGGTAGGATTGTAAATTTGCTTCTGATTCAGTTTCTATATGTGATATATGTTATGTATTTGCTCTGTTAAGAGTTATGTCTGAAATTTAATTTGTGATGCTGATTTAATAAGTTACACACTGAGTTTCAAAAACTCACATTTTGATTGTCTAGCACTTTCAAGTAACCCTCAGACTTAGGCGGATCGGTGCGACGGGAGCTTGGTTATAATATTTTGGTACATTCGATTTATTTAAATTTGGAATTAGGTATTTTGTAAATTTTGAACTGTTTGGAAACTTGCGACTATTTTGATTTTGAACTTTAATATCATTGTTCTGCTCAAAATTGATTAACCATTTTTGTTGACAAAGCTTGGTTTTCTTGCAAAACAATATATTTTTAAACAACAAAAAGTATTTTGCAAAATTTTTCGTGCTAAATATTTCTGTTGCAAACTTATACGATTTGGAAAATGTAAACAAACAATAGTTTCACAAATCAAATAAGAAAGAGATGCTTTCAAACAACCAGGTTTTTATGTAATAAAAGCTAACGATGGTGTCTTTACAAAATCATCAAATTCTGGGTTTTCAATTGATTTACAGTGACATCTCCAGATTTGGCTATAGTGTCTATGCCGAGTTTGGGGTGTTACATTTGGTGGTTTTAGAGCCAGGTTGAAAAACTCGAGTTGTGAAATTTTGGGTTCAAAATTTTGTGAAAACTATTTTCCAAACAAATGTCATTTATGCTTTAATCTAAAAAATAAATTCAAGGAAAGCCAAGTCCCTAGCGCCGATCCTATAAGTACTTTTGACTTAGTTAACCTTTTAGTTTAGAAAAAAAACTCTAAAATTATTAGAACTATTCTGCAATAGTTAGAGACTGTAACAAATTTCGTAAATTCTTTTTATAACTTTCTGAGCATAATATATCCATTAATAAACATCAGAACTGATACATAAAAATCTGTAATGTAGATAAAAATACAATGAATGCACGTGGAACTCGTAGAAGAGGTACCCGTGGGCGTAGCGGGCGTCGTAGGGGGCTTGAGCCGAGCCATTCTTTTTGGGCAGTATGCCTAATTTTGATACAAGTGAAACACCGAGTACACCTACTACTGAGATTGGGTCTATGACTTAGACGGTTGGGGATGATGCATTGTCCGAAGCCATGTTGAGGGTTTTGGAGAGGGTTGCTGGGCCCTATTTGAGATCTGGGAGTCGTCGGTCGGTAACTGAACGACTTCGATCCAACAGTGGTGAACTATTTAGTGGCATTACTAGAGTCGCCTCGATTGTGGCTGAATATTGATTGGAGGCCACCCCGAGTAGAAATTGAAGGGTGTAGTATTTTTGCTTTGCGACAAGGCATACCAATAGTGGTTGACGGTTAAGGAGGGTACTCAGCTTAACCAGATTTCTTGGGAGTCTTTTAAGAACTCCTTCTAAAGCAAGTATGTGGGGGTGAGTTATATGGAAGCTCGTAGATGCGAGTTTTTGGGCCTTACTCAGAGAGATAGGACCGTAGCCAAGTATGAGATCGAGTTTCTAAGACTGAGCAAATATGCTCGTGGGCTTGTGTCGATTGATTATGACAAGTGTATCCGTTTTGAGGAAGGGTAGAGGTATGACCTCAAGGTTCTTATAGTCCCGCTGAGGGGTGTGTTTTTGCCGTCTTGATGGACAAGGTGAAGTTTACTTAGGAAGTTAAGCACACCGAGTGCGAAAAGAGGGACCGGGAGAGAGGTAAGATTAAGAAGGATTCAGAGCCCTCTAGTTCTGTTCAGAGGCCTAAGAAATGGGCCAGATTTGATAGGCCTTTGAGGGTTGAGGCTCCTATTACTCCTATTGTGGTTCAAACATGTGGAAATTTTGGTAGACGCCATTTGGGCGAATGTTGGAGGAGGTTGGAAGCTTGTTTGCGATGCGGGTCAATGGAACACTGCATCAGGTATTGTCCACACTGCTCTGATCAGGTGCAAGCTCCAGCTCTGGGTTTGGTTCAGCCTCAGAGGGCAGTACGACAACCACCTAGTGGTTGTGGTCCGGCCAGGGGTGGTAACGATATGGGTAGAGGTCAGAGAGCACCGGGCAGAGGTACTAATTAGACTAAGGCTAGCGTAACACCCCTAACCCGTATTTGTTGCCAGAACAGGGTTATGGAGCATTACCGAAGTTTTCAAATCAAACAAACATAAATTTCAAACATTTCAAATTATATAAATAATCATATTAATACCAATCAAAATCATACATATTGTCCCTTATACGAGCCCTCAAGGCCCTAAATAAGTATTAGAAACAAGTCGAGAATAAATCGAAAACTCTAAGAAATTTTCAAAAAATAATGAAAATTTTCAATGCTGCAGGGGTCACACGGCCAAGAGACATGCCCATGTCTCAAGTTGTCTGAGAATTTGAATTAGGGATAGATGGCCGTGTCCTAGATTGTCTAGCTCACTGACTTGGGTCACACGGCCAAGCCACATTCCCGTGTGCCAGGCTGTGTACCCTTTGAAATACCCTCACACGCCTGTGTGCCAGATCGTGTGCTAGGCCATGTAACAGCCTAAATTGCAACCCTTTGAAAGCTACAGGGGACACACGGTCGTGTCGCCTGACTGTGTGTCACACATGGCTGAGATGCATGCCCGTGTGGATGAAAATAGGCCATTTTAAAAGCCATTTTTCTCACCAATCTTGGTATGTACCTACAACCAAAAATGCACATATATACAAGCCATAACAAGGCACCAAAATCATGCATAGTCAAGCTATACACATATGGTATAATCACATACAACCAATATCCCTAAAAGCTCCTCAAATGAGAACATGTAAGCATGTATAATCATGTAATCAATTTGGCCAAAAATGATCAACTAACTTCCAACAATGTTTGCATCAATACATACCATAAAATTCACTTACTAAAAAAACAAACCATTTGGTATCAAAATGCCATTCTATAACTAGTATCAAATAACCATATAATTTATATATAATAAGGTACCAATTTACCACATATTATACATATCACAAGACACATATACAATATGCATATTTAGGCTTTCATTCCATCTTCCAACATTCAAACAAAACAAGCCAAACATCAACCATATTAGTATCCATATTTACATGCCAAGACTAAATTCATTTGAACACCAAAATACGATAACTCAAGCTAAACCAAATGGTCATTTCAACAATCAAACATATAGGCCAACATTAGCCAAAATATCTATACATGCCATTATAACCAAAATCAAACATTCGAAAGTACCAAAAGAGCCGATGGATAGTGTGATATAGTTTTGACAAGCTTCCAACCTGAACGAGCTTTCGATACACAATAAGACACGAAAAATGACATAAAGTAAGCATATAAGCTTAGTAAGTTCATATAACATAAAACATAACTTACCATTTCAATATATAATAGGTAAGATAACATGGCATAATCCAACTACACTTGGCCAAAGCCTAAACATGTACACCAAACATGTTAGCCATTTGATCATATAACATAGGCTATGTAATCAAGGATGAACATAACATATAATTATATCTCATATACATGTATCATCCATTTCAATTCTCAATATGCCATGTAGCACTAATTCAATATAATTCACATATGTCCTTGTATTATTTTGTAACGAACTCTCAGCATTTTGTATCAGAGTAGTACCCATTGAATCGTTTAGAATACCGCGGGATAGCTCACATATAATGTGCTAACTCATATAACTGTAATCCGTCAAATCTTGTACATGTATGCTCACACGAGTTATGAAATTGGGCTTGCTCACACGAGCTGTAGATCAAAACGTAGCTACACGATGCTACTCACACGAGCTATGGAGTGTCCGTAACACATATCGGACTTCAGTTATCTATAGGACGTTTAGGACCAGCAATCGAATCATGTAAACCCTAATGACATGTCATTTGTACCCTACGAATTTCTAAGGTTCAAATGGGGCTCGGTAATTATCGTACGTCGTTGGATATGCAATCGTGTGTACATATGGAAATTCAAAATTTATATATAATTCAATGTAAAACATATAAACACAATTTAATCACACGAACTTACCTCGATGAGTATACGTAAATACAAAGACGATTAATCTAAGACTTTCTCTTTGCCCCGATCTAAATCTGTACAAGGTCTGTCTTGATCTAAACGGGTAAATTTAACTCAATTAATATGTAATTTATTCAATTTAACCCAAAATCATATTTTGGAAAAATTACCATTTTGCCCCTATACTTTTAATTTCTTTGCAATTTAGTCTTTAGCTCAGAAAAATGGAAATTCATATAATTCCACCACAACCCATCATAGCCGAATATCAATTAGGTCCCTAACAAGCCCTATATTTCATTTATTTCACTATGTAAAATTTTCTATTTCTCAATTTAATCCCCATTTGACATTTTCATGAAAAATCACTTAACAAAAGTTGTTTATCTAACAACAACTATCCATTTTCTTTCATAACTTATAAAAAATCATACACATTCATTAATGGAAAAACCCTAATAGTTTAACAGTTTCAAAAATTAGTCCCCGGGCTAGCTAGATTAAGCTACAACGATCCCGAAAAGATATAAATTATTAAAAACGGAACAAGAATCACTTACAATCAAGCAAGGAGAAGTTGCCAAAATTAAAGGCTCAAAAATGGCTTCCCAAATTATATCATTTGGTTGAATTTGAAGAATAAAAGATGACAGCTTTGTCCTTTGTTTTATTTAATTATAACTTTATTTACTAATTAACAAAATAACCTTCACAATTAATCAAAATTTCCGTAATGCCAAACCATGTTCATCCACTAAAACCATTTGTGTTCTAATTACCATATAAGGACTCAAAATTTAAATTTATATAGCTATTTAATACCTTTAGCTAGTAGAACTCAACTTTTGCACTTTATGCGATTTAGTCCTTTTTATCAAATTGAGCATGTAAATGGTAAAATTTCTTAATGAAACTTTTATATGGTATTACTATCATGTTGTAGGAAATAAAATAATAATAAAATAAATTATTTGACTTTGAATTTATGGTCCTGAAACCACTGTTCTAATTTTACTAAAAATGGGTTGTTACAGCTAGAGCTGCTACACTAGTTTATGTGGCTAGGCGCTGATAGGATAGAGACACTGCAGATGTTATCATTGGTACATTTTTCATTGGTTCTGTATCATATTTTTTTATTAAGATATATTGGTTCAACACACTTCTATATAGCTAGCTCTAGTTCTATAAACTTGGGTATTTCTGTTGAGAGCACTTCTGGTAAGGTTTCTGTGATCAGTCAGTTGGGTCAGTTAGTTCGAGTTGATAGGGTTTATAAGAGAGTTCCGTTGGAGATAAAATGGGTTGTATTTCTAGATAATCTAATGAAATTTCTATTCAGAGAATTTGATCTAATTTCAGGAATGGATTGGCTTGTGGAACATTGAGTCAACATGGATTGTGCTACTAAAAGGGTGATTCTAAGATCTAAAGATGGTTTGGAGGTTGTTATGATCAACGAGCATCGAGATTACTTATCCAATATGATCTCTGCTCTTATGGTTGAGAAGTTAATTAAAAAAGGGTGTGAGGCTTTTCTGGCTTTTTAGCATGATTCAACTTCTGTGGGTTCATCTGTTGGGGGTATTTAGTCCGTTAGAGAATTTTGGGATATTTTTCTTGAGGAATTGTCGGGGTTCCCTCTGGATAGAAAGGTCAAGTTAGGTATTGAGATTCTACTGGGTACACCTTCAGTGTCCATCGTTCCCTACCGCATGGCATTAAAGGAGCTTATGGAACTAAAAGCTCAACTTCAGGAACTGAAAGCTTAACTTCAGGAACTTCTCGATCGAGGGTTCATTTGACCTAGTGTGTCTCTGTGAGAAGCACTAGTTTTGTTTGTAAAGAAAAGGATGGTAAAATGAGAATATGTATAGATTACTGTCAGCTGAATAAATTGATGGTAAAGAATAAGTACCCACTTCTGAGGATCGACGACTTGTTTGATCATTTTCATGGGGCCTTTGTGTTTTCTGGGATTGATCTCCATTCTGGGTACCATCAGCTTAAAGTTAAGGAGACTGATGCTCAGAAAACTACTTTTTGGACTCATTATGGGTAGTATGAGTTCCTAGTCATGCCTTTTGATTTGAAAAATGCATCGGCTGCATTCATGGACTTTATGAACTGTGTTTTCCAGCCATAGTTGGATTAGTTCGTCATGGTCTTTGTCGATGACATTCTGGTATACTTTAAGACTAAGGATGGTCATAATGAGCATCTTAGAGTAGTTCTTCAAATACTCCGTGAGAAAAAGCTCTACGTTAAGTTGAGAAAATGTGAGTTCTAGTTAAAGGAGGTTACTTTTCTAGGGCACGTGGTGTCTGCTGAGGGGATCTGAGTCGGTCCTAAAAAAATCGAAGCTGTGTTTGAATGGAAAAAATCAAGGAATGTGTTTGAGATACGCAACTTCCTTGGGTTAGCAGGTTATTACTGAAGATTTGTGGAGGGGTTCTTGCTTACCACAACTCCTTTAACTAAGTTGCGTAAGAATGCACCATTTATCTGGATTGATGAGTAGCAATCGAGTTTTGAGAAGCTCAAATCTATTTTAACTCAGGCTTCCGTTCTGATACAGCCTAAATCTGGAAAAAAATTTGTGGTTTACAATGATGTGTCTCATGTTGGATTGGGCTGTATTTTGATTCAAGATGGTAACGCAGTGGCTTACGTATCCCAACAGCTTAAGTCACACAAAGGAAACTATCCCACACACGATCTTAAGTTAGATGCTGTTGTCTTCGCATTAAAAATCTAGAGTCATTATCTGTATGGTGAGAGGTGTATCATTTACACTAATCACAAGAGCCTTAAGTATCTCCTTATGGAGAAAGAGTTCAACCTTAGGCAGCATAGATGGATTGAGTTGTTAGGATTATGACTACCCTATTGAGTATTATCCTGGTAAGGGCAATGTGGTGGTCGATGCTCTTAGTCGTAAAGTAATATCTAATATTTTGCTCACCTAAGTCTGTTCGATGATAGGAGTCTGTTAGTCGAGTTGCAAGTTAAGCCGACTTGAATTGATCAGATTCGGTTTGAACAGTTAGAGGATGACTCTTTGGTTCTGCAATTCCACCAGGTTGAGGAAGGTAGTACTTCTGGTTTTGGGCTAAAAATGATAGGGTTTTGTGTTTCTGAGGTTGGGCTTCTGTGCCTAATGATTCTGATTTGAGACAATCTATTTTGCGGGAAGCGCATAGTAGCCATTTTGCTATGCATCCCGAAAAGAATAAGATGTATCGAGATCTCTGAGAATTATACTAGTGGCCTAGTTTGAAATGGGAGGTAATAGATTTTGTTTCTTATTTTTTAACGTGCCAGCAAGTTAAGGCTGAACATCAATTGCCTTCGGGTTTGCTTCAACTCGTTAAGATTCCCCTTTGGAAATGGAAACATGTGACTAAGGACTTTGTTAGTGGGTTGCCCTTGACACCCACTAAGAAGGATTCTATTTGGGTTATATTAGATCGTTTGACCAGGTCTTCTCATTTTATTCATGTCAGGATAAACTATTTCTTTTAGAAACTGGCTAAGTTGTATATTTCTGAGATCGTTAGACTTTTTAGGGTTTCAATCTTGATTATTTCTAATAGAGATCTTCGTTTCATTTCTCAGTTATGAAGGAAACTTCATGAGGCTCTGGGTACTCGATTGGACTTCAATACTGTGTTCCATCCTCAGATAGATAGAAAGTTTGAAAGGGTGATTCAGATACTGGAAGATATGTTATGAAGTTGTGTGATCGACTTTTGAGGTAGTTGGGAGGAGTTTCTACCATTGGCTGAGTTTTCTTATAATAACAGCTTCCAATCTAGTATTTAGATGACACCTTATGAGTCTTTGTATGGTCGTAAGTGTCGTACCCTGTTGTGTTGGACTAAGCTGGGTGAGCGTCAGGTTTTGGGTCCTGAATTGGTTTATAAGACAAAGGATAAAGTTAGATTGGTTCAGGATCGTCTTAAGGTAACTTCTAGTAGACAGAAGTCATATTTAGATCTAAAGAGGAGAGATATCGAGTATTCTTTGGGTGATCATGCCTTTCTGATATCTGTGGAAGAAATTTTTACGGTTCGTACGTAAGGGCAAGTTGAGCCCTAGGTTTATTGGACCGTATTAGATTTTGAAACGTGTGGGACCAGGCCTATTAGTTAGAGCTACCTCTAGAGTTGGACCGTATCCATGATGTGTTCCACGTCTCCATGTTGAGGCGATATTAGTATGACCCATTTCACATTGTATCTATGAAGAAGATTGAGGTGAGATCAGATTTGATATTCGATGAGGAGTCAGTTCAGGTTCTGGATCGAGACGTTAAGGTCTTGAGGAGGAAGATCATTCCTTTGGTAAAGGTTTTGTGGTAGAATCATGACACTGAGGAAGCCACTTGGGAACTTGAGGACTTGATTCGACAACAGTATCTACATTTGTTTAAACCAGGTAAATTTGTATTTGTTTGAACGAGGTAAATTTCGAGGCCAAAATTTCTTTTAGGGGGAGAGTTGTAATGCCCCAAAATTTGAATATTTGATTTGTCAGATTTTATCATAATTAAGTATCTGCTTCAGTGTTTAGGGGCTTTGATTCTGTGTTTGAGGTCATGGGTTTTAATCTCATTCCTTGGAATTGTACTATTTTTGTCCCTATCCCTAACTCTGGTCTTTTGATTTAAATTTTATTTTCGGTCATTCTATGTCAAAATGAGTTTGTTGGTTCAGTGATAAGGTGATAGCTTACCCTCGGGTTTGGTGTTCAAATCCCTGTGTGAGCGGGTTGACAATATTTTTGCTATTTTTGTTGAGTTGACTCTGTAGTGGTTACGGTTTAATTGAACTCTGCCTGTGGGGGAAATTTGATAAGTTAGCAAATTATTGAGTTGGTTTGAAATTGGTTTTTGTTAAAATATATATTATTATTTATGTTATTTTGAATTTGAATTTTATTTTATTTTATTTTCTTTTCTTTTTCAAAATTTCTCTAATCCCATGTCTCCCATTTTTTTTTTCCTATTTTCCCCATTCATTGTTTTACGTTTCTTCCAGTAAAGGAATTTCAAAATCTATTCCTTTCTTTTGCTACCTTTTTTTAATCTTTTTCCTCTAATCATTCGGTTTTGGATTGTTGCTTATTTGATTCTATTTTATTTATTCTTTCGGCTTGGTTGGCTTCAATCTTAGTACATAAGAGTTTTTTGTTTTTTTTTCTATTTTCTTGTTCAGGGAGTTCGTTTGGTTTGGGGCTTTTAGAGTTGCAAAGTTGTGTTGTTAAATATGTGTTATACATTAGCTAATTAATCTGATGTGTTTTAGGGGAAGATCGAGAGTAGTTAGGTGTTGCACTAGCAACTTAAGTTTCGTGCAGTTATTGTTTCTTTAACGGTAAGCGTACGAATGCATTTTTGGTAATGTTGAATGAGTTTGTTGTGTTCGATTCTTGATTAATTTCGTGTCTGATTACTGGAATTTATCGTGTTAAATATCATATTTAGGTTTTAGGAGTCTTGTGTTTGCATTCACATCAAAATTGAACCATGTGTGTAATGAAAAACCCAAAAATTAGCAAATGAAGAAAGTCGAAAGTCAATATCGTCGACACCACACGGTTATGTGACGGGCCGTGTGAGCCACACGGGCGTGTGTGAGACCGTGTGGGCCCAAAATTTTGAATTTTTCCTAGGGCTGTAAACATCGTTTGGATCGATCGTAGGCCTTGCATAGGCCTAGTACATTATAAAATAAGCTATAAAACATGAATTATGACCACCTGCTAGCATAAACTTAGATAAAAATACGTATGTTTGAAATGATATAAGACAAGTAAAATTTGTAATATGCTGTGTATGAACTGAAATTTTTTTATGGATGAGCTAATATCCGATAAGCATGACTAGAGTTTGATATTGAGCATGTGTCACATATACATATCTGGCATATGATATTTCTGTATGTGTATTTAGGATGAGATTTGTGTATATGGAGGAAGTGTGGGCAGTATAATAACCTGTCGTATTTGATGGCTCAGCCACACATATATATATGTAAATGGCTAAATCAGCTAATGATCTGGCAGCTAAGTTGCAAATATTCTGAAAAGTGTTATACCGACACTAAGTGGTGTGTAAGGTTGGATGGATATTTAATACCCTATATGGTGTGTAGGGATGGTCGAAGATGGTGTGTAGCGGATGAGGGTAGGACTATAAATTTGCATCTGATTCGGTTTCTGTATGTGATATATGTTATGTACTTGCTCTGTTAAGAGTTATGTTTGAAATTTAATCTATGATATTGGTATAATAAGTTATACACTGAGTTTCAAAAACTCACTCTCTGTTTGTTTGGCACTTTTAAGTAATCCTTAGGCTTGGGTGGATCAGTGCAAAGGGAGGTCGTTTATAATATTTTGGTGCATTCAATTTATTTAAATTTGGAATTAATGTATTTTGTAAATTTTGGACTGTTCGGACACTTGGGACTGTTTTGGTTTTTAACTTTAATATCGTTGTTCCTCTCAAAATTGATTAACCATTTTTATTGATAACGCTTGTTTTCTTGCAAAAAAAAATGGATTTTTAAACAACAAAAAGTGTTTTCCAAAATTCACCGTGCTAAATGTTTTCGTTGCAGACTTATACGATTTGGAAAATGTAAACAAACAATAGTTTCACAAATCAAATAAGAAAGAGATGCTTTCAAACAATCATATTTTTACGTAATAAAAGCTAGCAATGGTGTCTTTACAAAAGCAGCAAATTATGGGTTTTCAATTGATTTACGATGACATCTCCAGATTTGGTCATCACGTCTATGCCAGGTTGTGGGTGTTACAATTGTAGTCTGCACAGAAAATCAAGAAATATGAGATTGGACTTTACAAGTGTGACTATTCCATTGCTTGTGTCCAAACTAGATATTAAAGATAAAAAGATATAATAAATGAAAAGATTATTATAGAAATGTTATATCAAATCACGACTTCTTCTAACTTAGGTGGCACTGATGAATTGCTAGATGCCACTCATTGCTTGTAACGTTAGAAACGTTATAGTATTATTACCAACGTTACTAGAGCCTACAGGGTCACACCCTATAGTTGAAATGAACAAAATCCAATATATTTGGTATTGTATTTAGTTGTCACATGAATTAAATTAATTGTTGAATTAATTTAATTTGATAGTTAAACATTAAACACATTATATGTACAAACTTGTTGCACACAAATAGAGAACATAGATATAATTAATATATGAATTTGATTCCTACAAAATATTAATTGTATATATTTTACCAATTTATTAATATAAACAATTATATTATTTGGTATCACTAAAATATAAAAGACATGAAAATTAATATTCGTTTGAAAAGAATATAATTAATATATGAATTTGATGCATACAAAATATTAATTGTATATATTTTTTTGAATTTATTAATATAATTATATTAATAAATTCGCAAAATATAAAATATTTGGAAATTAATGTTCTTTTGAAAAGAAAATAATTACATTTTTTCAACTATTCATTTACATTGTCTATTAATAAAAGAATAATCATATATTCTTTTGGAAGAATATAATTCTTTTTCTAACTTTTCATTTTCCTTCTCTACTAATAAGGGAATAATCCTAGTTTTAAGGGAATAATCCTAGTTTTCTTTTTTAATTTGTGATACCAAAGAGAATAAAAGGATGATAATCCCTTAGTGTGTTAATGGTACCAACTTAATAATTTTAAAGGTCTAGCAACTATTTTTAATTCTCTCTAAAAAGTTCAAGAGAAAGTGATTTTTTGTTTTTGACGGGGTGGACTACGTTGAGGTCGGGACATTTTCGTTGTGGCTTGGAATCGACATTGAATCAGCAACATCCTTTCAATGTTTTCACTAAAGAAGGTATATTTTCAACCCGATTCATTCTTCGTGTATGGATCTGTGGTTGATAATCGTTGGAATAATTTTTCCACTACGCCATAAGGCGTACCGATGATCTAACACAGATTTGGACGTGTTAGGCCAGATTTAAGTTGTTGGAAGTGATATCATAACAGGACTGTAAACAAGAGATAGTGTAAGTTGATTTTCATCAAATTTCATATGTGGACCTAGATAAACTACTTTAGTCGAATATGATATGTGTGTTGGTGTGTGTTTTGTTGTTCAGTGATCAGATCTAGGCGAGATCTGATCAGATCTGTGGTGAAGGAGTACATTGGTTTAGATCTAGTACTGTGCGGATGTACATAATAAGTTGTGTGTTTTAACTAATTATATATGTAACACCCCCATTTTGGCGGGTTTAAAGTTTTGGCGTATAGCAGTAAAGAGTCTTTGTAGCATAGTGTAATATGCCTAAATGATTATTTTGGCGTATACTTGTGGATGTATAGTAATGGCCACAAGAGTAAGTAAGTAAGAATTTGATTTCCTGATCTTCTACCACATATTAAGGAGAAGTTTGCGTTAAGTGGTTAAGAGTATGTAACAACTGATCCGATGAAGTCCTAGTACCCTGTTATTGTTTAGTGAGATAACAACTTGGTGGAGAGATGATTTCGAGGGAGTGGTCGTCAAAGGCGTAGTACGCCATGTTATTAGTGTAACAATGCTAGTTGCATTATGAGTATAGTAATTAGGACCCCTCTAGTTAGGGTAACCAGGTATTGTCCATACTGGATTCTTATTTATATTTGCACTTACAGTTGTATACCATAAATGATGATATTTTAAAAGGGTATGACACGTGCCAAGTTTCTATGTGAACATGAGTCCTATATGTAAATAAATAATAGTTGAATAGGTTGGAGAGAATGAGACATTTTATCTCTTCTTTCCTTTGAAAATGTTGTTGTGGCTTTCTTTGGAAGCCATTTAGGGTTTACTGCCCTTGGGCTGGAACTAAAGATCAGATCTAAAGTAGAATATTACTTCGTGTTCCGGTAAGTATTTCGATTATGTAGCTGGAATCCTGAAGAGTAAGTTTTTTGATTTCTGTAACGCCCCAAACCCGGTCTAGACGTTGTCGCCGTATCTGGTGTGTCACATTGAAGTGTCTCTCAAAACTTAGGCTTGTTGACAAAACTTGTTTCTTAATTTTTGGAAACCTCTTATTAATATTTAACGGAGCACTTAACCAAATGTTTGCCTTGTTAACTAATTTTTTTGTTATATTAAGTTAATTTATAACGCGGAAGCATTTTGAAATCTCTAACGTTTAAAGCCCATGTATTTGAAAATAATAATTATTTTGAAAATCTGTTTCCATCTAACTAGCCGTATAAAATATGAAAGTAAAAGCCTAATTAAAATTTAAAACCAAATTAAATGCCTTAATACAAAAACAAAACCCAACTTATTATTAAAAATAGAATAAAAGCAGATATGAAAGCGGTGATGAGTGGCCAACTCCGAGTCTCTCGCAGCTCCGAATCGCCTATGGCTGAGGATTACCTGCACAGTTAAAGGAGAGAGAGTGTGAGTTTACAAAACCCAGTGTGTAATCCCCTTCTAGACAATCACTATGCAATATGCAAAATCGATGCAGGGCCCGAGCCTCAGATGTCGGTCAAAGTGTGGGCCTTAACCCATTACAGTAACAGTGTGTGGGTCTTAGCCCAATACAGTAATAGTGTGGGCCTTAGCCCAATATAGTAATCAGTACAATGTAGTAATGCAGCCCATCCCAATCCAGCCAACACACAACTCCGTACCGCCAACACATCATGTGGGGATAAAATTGACCCACCTAGCCAACACACCAATATCGTAGCAAAGCTGCCAGTAATAGTGACGCAACAAAGCTGCCAATAACAATAACACAGCAGAGCTGCCAATAACAGTATTTGTGGCAAAGCCACCAGTACAGTATACTTTCCCTATATTAGAATCCCAACCCCATGCGGTATGTCATGTCATAAATCATACGTGTATGCAGTATGTTATACTTAGTAACAGTCATATATATATCATAGAACAAGTCGATCATACATACATTTTAATTCCTAGGGGTATATCAGTCATTTTACCCTATGGGGTATTTCAGTCATTTTACCCTTCGAGGGTATTTCGATCATTTTACCCTTCGGGGGTATTTCGATCATTTTACCCTTCGGGGGTATTTCAATCATTTTGCCCTTCAAGGGTATTTTAGTCATTTTACCCTTCAAGGGTATTTTGGTCATTTTACCCTTCGGGGGTATTTTGGTCATTTTACCCTTTGAGGGTATTTCGGTCATTTTACCCTTCAAGGGTATTTTAGTCATTTTACCCTTCGAGGGTATTTCGATCGTTTTACCCTTCGGGGGTATTTTGATCATTTTACTCTTTGAGGGTATTTCGGCCATTTTACCTTCGAGGGTATTTCAATCATTTTACCATTCAGGGGTATTTCGGTCGTTTTAGCCTTTGAGGGTATTTCAGTTATTTTACCCTTCGAGGGTATTTCGGTCATTTTACCACGAATCGTAAGTTGGGCTGACCACACCATGCCCATGTGGTCTCAAATGCCGCATTTTATGGCTTTTCGGCTTTTCGCTGATCTACAGTTGCAGTGGGGTGATTACACCTCTGATTGCGAAGGTGCACCTAGATCCACGAACACCCAAAATCTGCATTCAAACAAATTTTCCATTAATCGCTAAACAATAGGACTAATCTCCTTCTTTTACATCTATGAACAAAACTAAACTAATACTTGCCTCGACTAACAAAAATGGCTTAGCCCACTTTTACAACCGATGAAGATTGACTTCAAACTTGTTGACAGATATTTGCAATACAACAATCTCATTAAAACAGTATTGTTTAATCATGTGGTTGAAATCCACACATGATCATATGCAGAACCATAGAACATTCGACCTTTACATAAAAGAAGACTAGCGTACCTACCTTGATCGAGGAATGAGAGAGTGATTTCGACGACTTTACAATGCTTACACTGCACCACTCCTCGAGGAAAACCTTAATACTGCAACAAGCAGCACATCAAAAGAAAGCATGAGTAGTCGGTAATCAAAGATTACAAAGGAAGGTATTTGGTTTTAAGATAAAGAAAAGAAGAGAACAGACTTACACTAGAGAGGAATGTAACCACTTACCGATAATCAGAACCCTGCAGCACAGGAACCTCAAGAAGCAGCGTTGAAAGATCAACATAGAGAATGATACTACGAATGATAATTTTCGGCTACACCACAGTAAAACAAAAAGGAGATATGTCTCGGTCAAAAAGAATAAAAGAAGGTTGAAATCACAAAGAGTAAAAGAAGGTTATTCGGTCAATGGAGAAAAAAGGAGAAGAGGAAAAAGATTCGGCACACAAAGTAAAGAAGAGGGAAAAGAGAAGGGGAAAAATCGACAACAAGAGAAGAAGAAACCAAAAAGAAAGAAGAAAAGAAAAGATGAGGGAGGAGAGTGTGTTCGGCCAAAAAGAAATTAGGTAAAAACAACCCGAGAGGTACCCCAAAACTAACAAAAAGCGGCACCTAGAAGCAAAGAAACAAAGACGCAAAACCGACTGAAACCACACTAGCAGAGGAAAAACAACTTCAACAAAGCCGATTACCTTAGTGCCACAGGCCAAATTCGGCACAAGCATACTCCATATGGCACATAACTCCTCCTCTCCTACAAACTTCTTGATTTTCTCCTAAAATCCCTCCTCTTATCCCTCCTTGATTTTCTCCATCTAATCCTCCCCAATTCCCTCCATGACCAGTTCAAACTCCCATAAGCAGTATTCTAATCCAACTCCACCACCTACCTAGCTCAAGAAACAAAATAAATACTCCATTGTGCAACCCAGGACTTGAACCTCAGACTTCACAGATAAACAACATGGCACCTTGCCACCAAACCACAGGATCTTTTTGTGTCATAAAATCCAGACTAATATTTATAAGACCAACATGCCTATGTCCAGGTTCATTTAAGAGCAAAAATTAAAAATTCTGCAAAAGCCCAGCCTTGAACCCAGGCTTCTCAAACACTCCTATACACACCCAAATCACTTAGCCATTAAAGCAAAAAAACAATTTGTCAAAACATGCAAAATAATTAAAGACTTAAATTTTGGGGCGTTACAATTTCGATTGAACAATAAGACTAAAGAAAAAAAATGGGCTTTGTATGGGGTTGTTAATGTGTGAGAAAATGGTTAAATGTTTCTATGTTCCTTGAGCAGTGATTGCAAGTCAGATGGTTGAATCTGGTGTGCCAACTACTTTAGGTGAGGGTCGAGTGAGTTTTTATACTGACCCTTGTATATATTTTGTTCACACTTAAATATATGTATAGGAAATTGATGAAACTTTGAATCTAACATCATGGATAGTATAAAAATGAAATTTATGCGGCTATTGGGATGAAGCTATGTTAGGATTGATGGTGTACTTGAGTGATTGAATTCAATGGTATGTGTGTTGGATTTGAGGCCTGGTGATTCTAAATTCATGAAGGAATGAGTATTAAGTTCAGGAATAAGTAGTCTGGTCGAATGAGAATTCTCTCTTATGGGCTCTTGTAAATCTTTCGAGTAAGTTATTTATAATCTAAGTTTTGAAAATAATAAATGAGTGCATAAATCATCGTTGATGTAACACCTCAAACCTGGCCTAGACGTTATGGCTGAATATGGCAATGTCACATGGAACTGTGTTTGAAAACCGTATCATTGTTAGAACCATTTTCCATTTAGAACTTATCATTATCTTTCATTAATTCTTAAACCGTGATTCATTTTCAAAACGCTATACTTTGCGGAAGCTTTTAAAATAGTTTGCGTGGGCGTGCTATTTTGATAAAACATTCATCCCTTTTGAAAACCCGAGTTTTACTTACTTCTAGCAGATATAAACAGAAAACAATATAAAATCCAAATTTTAGGTAAAAATACATAGAGGCCATTACTACATAAAAATACCCCAAATTAAAACTTAAAATCGTAAATAAGTATCAAATAGCAAAAAAAAAAAGAAATGAGTTGTATGGCCACCGCTGAGTCCTCCGCCGCACCGATCCGCCTATGTCTAGAGATTACCTGTACAGATTGAATGGAAGAGGTGAGTTTATGTAAACTCAGTGTGTAATCCCCATGCAAGAAACAAACAATAATAAATAATCTTAGTTTGGGCCTAAGCCCATTTCAGTATCTGTAAGCATTAGGGCCTTAGCCCATCACAGTACAGTAATAGTGACAGTTATGCAGTTATAAAATCCTACCCAACCAACCTCTATACTCCATCTCTGTCAACCCTACACTCCATGTGGGGATATAATCAACCCACCCATCCCTACACTCTAAATAGTACCGAATGCGGCACTAGATAGTTGTTGCAGCTGAGCTGCCAGTAAGTTAGGCTTGAAGCCTTTTAGTACACTTCCTCCAATCAATATCAATCCCCAACCCAATGCAATGCATCATACAGACATGTTCTGGTATCATGTATAATCAATATAGTGTATATAGCATGCTTAACATACAGACATATATATCTATCTCATATAGGCATATAATAGTCTTTTAACCATTTAATTTAATTAGGGGTCTAGTTATACTTACTGACCCTACAGTAGGTTCACAGTCGACTTGGGTGACCCGTGCAGCCTTAACAGTCAAACAGTGAAGATGAGCCCACAGGCCCATGTTACAAGCCCATGTAGGCCCACACGCTCGTGTGGCCTACACAACCCAAAATGGCCTTGGCCGTTTGTATCAAAAGGCCTGGCCCAATATTCCAACACACCCGTGTGGCTTACCCGTATAGGGCCCATGCGCCCCTGTGGCTTACAGGCCCAATTCAGCCTGACCTATGTATCGCACATGGCTAGCCTCAACGATCACACATCCATGCTTGATCACATGGCCTACCGCTCGTGTAGCGTCGTTAGTCCTATCTTTTAGCTTTTCGCTGACTAGCATTTTCAGTGATGTGATTACACACCTAACTCCGTTTGGAGTTAAGCCGCACTCCTGGTACACCAAAACGTAAATTCAAACAAAACGTCATTCAATCAACTACATAATTTGTTAATCAAACAAAGCCAAATGACGTTAAGGAATGATTAGCAACCGAAACCCCTTACCAAAATCAACCGAAACCGCACCTTTAATTCCTTGATGAAGCACCAACCAACCCTTAATCTCCACCTAGCATGAGAGCCACAAAACTCTTTTGTTTCAACCCTTAATCGGATTTCACTTAACAAGTCAATTAAACCCAAGAATATACATACAACCTTTCATTCTGCATCTTATACAACGATACAACAAACACCTATTCACTTACCAATTATCGACATGGTAGAGTGCAAAACTGAAATAGACAAAGGGAAACGTAGAGCTCACCTTTCAATATTCGACCAAGGAGAGGAGCCAAAATTATGCACGACCGACTTGAGGGGAAGAGAAGCTAGCGTTAAAAATTGGGAACAGAAAGAGGGAACCAAATTTTTAACAACGGCAGCAAGTGGGGGAAAAACAATTAAAACAAAACCAAAAGGAGCAGAACAGATGGAGAGGAAGACAGTCACAGCAAAAAGAAAATCGAATGACACAATCAGCACCAAAGAACTTGGAATAGATGACAAAAATCAAATGAGAAAAGAAAAAACAAAGGAGGAAATTCGGCAGCAACAGGGAAGTTTTAGGGGAAGTAAACGACAACAAAATTGAAAAATAAGAGAGAAAGGGAAAAAAATTCTATCAGCCACAGAAATTTTGATACAGAGAGAGAGAGAGAGCCGAATTCTACATCCCTCAATTCAAGATAACTTCCCACATCCCATAATTTCCTCCTAAAATCACTCCAACCTTCCCACTACTCAGACTTTTAATGATATACAAACTCTCATTGTCCATCCCTGTAAAAATTAAATCCCATCATCCATGCAAGGATTCGAACTTCAAATCTCAGTTAACAAAAGCACGCCACTCATCCCCTAGACCAGCAGGCCCATTTTGACATATTTCACCAATATTTATTAATAAGCCTACTGATTGGAGATAGAGATTTAATCATTTAAAACAAAAAATTTACCCAAGGTAAGGCTTGAACCCAAGACTTCTTAGACACTCCCAGAACATATAACCACTGAAGTAGACATATATTTGTGTCACAGACATACGAAAATAAACATAAAGGATTTTAGGGTGTTACAACTCTACCTCGCTTAAAGAAAATTTCGGCTTCGAAATTTTACCTAATCAGAACAGATGAGGATACTGCTGTTGCATCACATCCTCAGGCTCCCATGTGGCCTCCTTCGAGCTATGATTACGCCAAAGAACCTTAACCAACGGGATAGATTTTCTTTTTAGAACCTTTACATCTTGCTCTAAAATCTGAACTGACTCCTCCTCAAAGGTCAGATCTGGCCTAACCTTGATCTTCTCAACAAGAACAATATGTGTGGGATCAGAACTGTATCGCCTCAACATAGAGACATGGAACACGTCATGAATTTGATCCAATTTCAGAGGTAATTCCAACTAGTAAGAAACTGGTCCCACTCGCTTAAGCACACAATAAGGTCCAATAAATCTAGGGCTCAACTTGCCATTATGACCAAATTTCATTACCTTTTTTCACGACGAGACCTTGAGAAAAACGAAGTCCCCCACTAAAAACTCAGTCTCTCGACGCTTCAGGTTGGCGTAGGACTTCTACCTATCAGATACCGCTTTCAGTCGGTCTCGAATCAACCTAACCTTATCTTCGGTATTAGGAAATAGCTCGGGACCCAGAACACGTCGCTCGCCCAACTCAGTCCAACATGAAGGTGTGCGACACCTACGACCATATAAAGCCTCGTAAGGTGCCATTTGAATACAAGACTGATAGCTGCTATTATAAGCAAACTATGCTAGCGGCGAGTAATCCTCCCAATTGATTCGGAAGTCAATCACACAACTTCTCAACATATCCTCCAATATCTGCATCACCCCCTCTAACTGACCGTCATTCTGAGGGTAGAACGCAGTACTGAAGTCTAATCTTGTACCCAGAGCTTCATGTAGCTTCTTCCAGAATTGAGACGTGAAGCGAGGATCCCTATCAAATATTATTGAAATCGGTATCCCATGCAATCTCACTATCTCAGACACATACAATTTAGCCAGTTTCTGCAAAGAGTAGTCAGTCCGAACCGGTATAAAGTGGGCAGACTTGGTCAATCGATTCACAATAACCCACAGAATCTTAACTGGCTGCAACAAGCCCAAAGGTAACTGATGCTCAGCCTTAACCTGCTAACAAGTCAGACACTTACCCACAGAATCTGTAACCTCACGCTTAAGACCTGGCCACCAATATAACTCACGAAGGTCTCGGTACATCTTATTTCCACCAGGATGTATAGCATCAGGGCTACTATGCGCCTCTTTCAGTATAGACTGCCTCAATTCAGTATCTTTCGGTACACATATTTTCCCACAGAAATAGAGCACCCCTTCGCTATTCAGTCAAAAATCCTTGATATTCCCACTCTCAACCTGTCGAAAACGAACACCCAACGACTCATCCTCTATTTGTTTACCCTTAATCTACTCTATCCACGTCGGTTTAACTTGAAGTTCGGCCAACCAATTACCATCATCAAATAAACTAAGGCGAGTAAACATCTCCCTCAGGTCAGTCATAGCTCTACGGCTTAGTGCTTTGGCCACCACATTAGCCTTACCAGGGTGGTATTCAATAGTACAGTCGTAGTCCTTAAGCAGCTCAATCCATCTATGCTGCCTAAGATTTAGCTCTTTCTGAGTGAGGAGGTACTTGAGGCTCTTGTGATCGGTGTAAATGATGCAGTTCTCACCATACAGATAATGCCTCTAGATTTTCAGTGCGAACACCACTACGGCCAACTCCAAGTCATGCAGTGGATAATTCGCCTCATGAGTCTTAAGCTGATGAGACGCATACGCTACCACTTTACCCTCCTGCATCAGTACAAATCCTAAACTGACATGTGACGCATTGCTGTACACAGTAAACTCCTTTCTAAACTCTGGCTGTATTAGAACAGGGGCCTCAGTCAATACAGTCTTGAGCTTTTCAAAGCAATCTTGCTGTGCGTCAGTCTAGTTAAACAGTACACCCTTACGTAGAAGTTTAGTCAAGGGTGCTGTAATCAATGAAAAACCCTCTACAAATCATCGATAATACCCTGCCAGTCCCAGAAAACTACAAATTTTAGATACATTCTTAGGCTGTTTCCAATCCAACATCGCCTCAATCTTTCGAGGATCGACCCTAATCCCCTCAAAAGAAACCACATGGCCCAAAAATGTTACTTCTTATAACCAGAACTCACATTTACTAAACTTGGCGTACAGTTGTTTCTCTCGCAAAATCTGTAGAACCATTCTAAGGTGTTCATCATGTTCATCCTCAGTTTTCGAATACACCAGTATATCATCAATAAATACCATTACGAACTGATCTAGATAGGGCTGGAACACTCGGTTTATCAGATCTATAAAAGCTGTTGATGCATTCGTCAGTCCAAATGGCATCACTAGAAACTCGTAATGACCATAGTGAGTCTTAAATGCCGTCTTATGCACGTCAGCCTCTTTAACGCTCAACTGGTGAGACCCTGACCGTAAATCAGTCTCAGAGAAAACTGAAGCACCTCAAAACTGATCAAACAGATCATCTATCCTTGGTAGGGGGTACTTATTCTTTATGGTCAACTTGTTTAGTTTCCAGTAATCAATACACATACGCATGGATTCATCCTTTTTTTTCACAAACAGAACTAGTGCTCCCTACAGAGACATACTAGGGCAGATGAACCCACGATCCAGTAGCTCTTGAATCTGAGCCTTAAGCTCCACAAGCTTTTTTGGTGCCATTCTATAAGGAGCGATGGACACTGGAGTTATAGCAGGAAGGAGCTCAAGAAAAACTCCACTTCACGATTCAAAGGTAACCCATGTAGCTCTTCATGAAAAATGTTCGGAAACTCCTTAACAGTCCTGATATCCTTAATCGAAGAATCTCTAGAAT
Organism: Gossypium raimondii; assembly: GCF_025698545.1. NCBI lineage: Eukaryota > Viridiplantae > Streptophyta > Magnoliopsida > Malvales > Malvaceae > Gossypium > Gossypium raimondii. The sequence continues at coordinate 38,247,887 of NC_068575.1, read as the reverse complement.
CTGAAACACTGATGTAAGCCAAATACAACTCACATCCCTTACGAACCAACTTTTTGACCCTCAATGCAAAAATCACATTCGGTAAGTAGTTCCGATGATCCCCAATTACAACTACCTCACTGTCCCCCTCAGTTCTCAGTACAACCTGTTTAGTGGCACAATCCAAGCTCACTCAGTGTTTAACTAACCAGTCTATGCCCAATATCAGATCAAATTCTCCAAACGGTAATTCCATAAGATCAGCTAGAAAGATAACCCCTTGTACCTCGAAAGAGAGATCTCAAATAACTTATTAACCCAGACGGACTGCCCTAATGGACTCAATACAGTAATTTCACTAGAAGTACTGTCAACCAGAATCCCCAAGTTTTTTGTAACAGAACAGGCAACATATGACTGAGTGGATCCTATATCTATCACTGCAGTATAAGGTACATTATGGATAAAGAACGTACCCGTGATGACGTGCAAAGTATCCCCTTCCTCTCGGTGATGTGTAGCATAAACTAAAGTCAGCTGCCTCGCCTCAGTCTGATTAGCACCTCTGCCTCGATGCTCTCTGACCATGGCCCAAACCGTTACCACCTTTGACCTGACCCCGACCTCTTGGTGGTTGATGAACTACCCTTGACGGCTATGCAATATTACTACCCAGAGATTGCATCCGATCGGACCTTCGTGGGCACTCTCTAATACGATGCTCTAGAGAATCGTACCTCAAACATGCCCCAATTCTTTTCCAACACTCGCCCTGATGGCGCCTACCACAGTCAGTACACAACGATTGTCCTGTAGCAGCAATAGGGGCCCCAACTCTGGTCGGCCCATCAACTCTGGCCTTTTTCTTAGGCCTATGAACGGAAGTCGAAGGCTCTAAATCCCTCTTATTCCTATGTCTTTCCCGGTTCTGACGCTCAGCACGCTTTACTTCCTCGGTGATCTTTGCCTTATCAACCAATGCAGCAAAGTCTTGGTCCCTCTGTGGAGCTATCAGTACCCTTAGATTATCCCTGAGGCCATCGTCGAATCAAACGCATCTCCCATACTTAGTCGCCACCATACCACGCAAATAGTGGCTTAATTACAGAAATTCGACCTTATACTCGGCCACTGATCTATCACCCTGGGTCAAATTTAAAAACTCTCTCCGATGGGCGTCCACATAACTGGTCCCCACATATTTCCCCTGGAAGGCGGTCTTAAAGAACTCCCAGGTCAGCCGGTCGGGCTGAGTGCCCTCATTCATAGTGAGCCACCACTGATATGCCTCATCACGTAGCAGCAATACAACACCCTTTCATTTTTGCTCGGGGGTACTGTCTAGGTCATCCATAACTCTCTCTGTGGCCTCTATTCAGTACTCAGCCACATTAGGGGCAACTCCAGCAATACCCCTAAAAATCATGGTTCCATTAGCCCAGATTTGTTCCGTAACCAACCCTCGGCCTCTAGCTCCAGTACTAGCCCCAACGACCCTCTCCAGAATTCTTAACATGGCTTGAGACAGCGTGTCGTCCCCAGCCGCTCGATCATGAGACCCAATCTCAGTCACAAGTGAAGCCGGTGTCTCACTAGTTTCCAAATTAGGCAGATTGCCAGATGACGAAAATCTAGCTTGAGCACCTCTACGACCTCTACCACGGCCTCTTGTACCCTGTCCACGAGTACCTCTTGTGCTCATTGTCTATTTGCATTAATCTGTACTAACAGTTTTATGTATCAGTTTACAATTTCAGTATTTATTGGTAGATGTCTTATGATAAGCAGTATTAGAAGTGTAAAGCTTTGTTTTTGCACAACACAGTGCCTAACAATGTCTATCAGTTTTACTACAGTATCAATATGCACTATCCTAAGTGTTTCCAATGTAGTCTATCTATAATAGTCTTTATAGTAGTTTTAGTTTAAAACACCTGAAGGCTTTAGAGAACTTACAAGATCGGCGCTGAAGAATCAGTGTACCACACATTCAGTAGAAATGTTTCAAATCCACAGCCGAGTTTTGCAACTTGACTCTGATAGCACTAAATGTAACACCCCAAACTCTGCCCAAACGTTATGGCTGAATCTGGCGGTGTCATATAGAAGTGTTTTTCGTAAAGTGAGTTATCGTTAAAACCTCTTTTCTTTATCACTACTTTACACTCTCTTTTTCTTAATACCAAGACGTGTCGATCAATTTCAAACGTGATTCATGTTCATAAGTTATTCTCTTTCAAAACGTTATAAATTTTCAAAACATTATTTATCGCGGAAGCTTTTTAAAACAGTTTGCCAATTTGTGCGTATTTTGTTAAAACGTTTGTTTCGTTTTGAAAACTCGATTATCTTACTACTAGAAGTTGTAAGTCAAAACAATAGAAACCCATAATTAAACATAAAAATCTAAAGAGACCATTATTACATAAAACTACCCCAAATTAAAACTTAAAATCGTAAATAAGTATCAAATAGGAAAAGAAAAAAAAGAGTTGTGTGGCCACCACTAAGTCCTCCGCCGCACCGATCCACCTATGTCTAGGGATTACCTGTACAGATTCAACAGAAGGGGTGAGTTTACGTAAACTCGGTGTGTAATCTCCATGCAACAAACAAACAATAACAGATAATCTTAGTTTGGGCCTAAGCTCATTTCAGTCTCAGTAAGCATTAAGGCCTTAGCCCATCCCAGTACAGTAACAGGAACAATTATGCAATTATAAAATCTTACCCAACCAGCCTCTACACTCCATCTCCGTCTAATCCTACACTCTATGTGGGGATATAATCAACCTACCCATCCCTACACTCCAAATAGTACCGAATGCAGCACTAGATAGTTGTTATAGCTGAGCTGCTCGTAAGTTAGGATTGAAGCCTTTCTGTACACTTCCTCCAATCAATATCATTCCCTAACCCAATGCAATACATCATACGTACATGTTATGGTATCATGTATAATCAATATAGTGTATATAGCATGCTTAACATATAGACATACATATTTTTCTCATATAGGCATATAACAGTCTTTTAACCATTTCAGTCAATTAGGGTTCTAGGTATACCTACCGACCCTACAGTAGGTTCACAGTCAACTTGGGCGACTCGTGCAACCTTAACAGTCAAATAGTGAAGATGGGCCTACAGGCCCATGTTGCAAGCCTATGTAGGCCCACACACTCGTGTGACCCACACGGCCCAAAATGGCCTTGGCCTTGTGGATCACACGACCTAGTCCAATATTCTCACACACCCGTGTGGCCCACACGGCCCAATTCTACCCGACCCATGAAACACACATGACTAGCCTCAATGATCACACGTCCATGCTCAATCACACGACCTACCACACGAGCGGTCCTATGCTCGTGTAGCGTCGTCAGTCCTATCTTTTAGCTTTTCACCGACTAGTATTTTCAGTGATATGATTACACACCTGACTTCGTTGGGAGTTGAGCCGCACTCCTGGTACACCAAAACCTGAATTCAACCAAAACGTCATTCAATCAACTACATAATTTTTTAATCAAACAAAGCCAAATGATGTTAAGGAATGATCAACAACCGAAACCTCTTACCAAAATCAACTGAAATCGCACCCTCAATTCCGTGATGAAGCACCAACCAACCCTTGATCTCCACCTAGCATGAGAGCCACAAAATTCTTTTGTTTCAACCCTTAATCGCATTTCACTTAACAAGTCAATTAAACCTAAGAATATACATACAACCTTTCATTCGGCATCTTATACAATGATACAACAAACACCTACTCAATTACCAACTGTCGACAAAGTAGAGTGCAAAAATGAAATAGACAAAGGGTAACGTAGAACTCACATTTCAATATTAAGCCAAGAAAGGAGCCAAAATTATGCACGGCCGGCTTGAGGGGAAGAGAAGCTAGCGTCAAAAATTAGGAATAGAAAGACGGAACCGAATTTTGAGCAATAACAGCAAGTAGGGGAAAAATAATTAAAATAAAAACAAAAAGGAGCAGAACAGATGGAGAGGAAGACAGCCACAGCAAAAACAAAATCGAATGACACAATCAGTAGCAAAGAACTTGGAATAGACGACAAAAATCAAATGAGAGAAGAAAAAACCGAGGAAATTCAGCAGCAACAGGGAAGTTTTAGGGGACGCAAATGACAACAAAATTTTGAAACAGAGAGAGAGAGTTGATTTCTACATCCCCCAAATCAAGATAACTTCCCACATCCCATAATTTCGTCCTAAAATCACTCCAACCTTCCCACTACTCAGACTTTTAATGAATCACAAAATTTCACCGTCCATCCCTGCAAAAATTAAATCCTTTCGTGCATGCAAGGATTCGAACTTCAAACCTCAGGTAACAATAGCACGCCACTCATCCCCTAGGCCAGCAGGCCCATTCTGACATATTTCACTAACATATATTAATAAGCCTACTGATTACAAATAGGGATTTAATCGTTTAAAACAAAAAATTTACCCAAGCTAAAGCTTGATCCCAAGACTTCTCAGACACTCCCAAAACACATAACCACTGAAGTAGACATACAAAAATAAACATAAAGGATTTTAGGGCATTACAGTTGAAGATAATAGAAACATTTGATAAAGAATCTAATAAGTCTAGTTTATGATGAATTGTGCATGAGTGTTGTGACATTTAATCATGACTGTATATATGTTTGTTTGGAATGTATACTATGAAATATGACCTTGTTGATATGGTTGAAATATGTATTGTGTAACAATCGTCTTCAGTAGTGATAGAAAGCGTGGTTTTGGGACCACCATTTTGATAAGTGATTTAATATTCTATCATTTATTTAATTTTTATAGAGTTATTATAGGGTCGTATGAAAATTTGGTTAATAAATTTTAACGTTTAGATAGTTAATTAAGTGAAAAGGACTAAATTATAAAAGTCTGAAAGTTAATGTCCATTAGTTAAATGTGTCAAATGACTATATAATTTTAATTTGATGGATATAAATGGTAATTAGACCACACATATAGTTAATGGACGATTATGACTATTGTTTGGTTAATGATTAAGGCTTATATTAAGGGTAAAATAGTAAATAAGTAAGTAAATTAAACATAAACAAAAATAATTGGTGATAATCTTCCTCATTCACCCATCTATCATTGAAAACACAATTGGAATAAGCTTGGGAGAGTTCGGTTCATGTCCTAGCATGCATGTATGTGTTTTTGATTGCCTTTTTATGTTTTTCAGGTCGTTTTAGCTTAATCTAGCTATTCCTAGGGCTAATCATAAAATTGTTAAACATTTTAGATTATGCCATTGATGAATTGAAGGTGTTTTTGAATTTTTAAGGTAGATTATTAAGTTTGGTTGAGAAATATGATTATTTTGTAAAGTAGTTTTAGTAATTTTAATGTTTAGGATTGAATCTTTAAAATGGTGAAATTGTATGAAATTCTTGTAAAAATTAATAGAAGTGAGCTGAATAGGGACTATATAGAAATCATCTAGCTTTTATTTTGATTAAATGTGAATAATTCATAAGTTTCGAGTTTAGGGACTAAATTGCATAAAGAGTAAAATGTTTGGGGTAATTTTTAATTTTATATTAAAAGGGTTATAAGATTAATTTTAATTATTTAAGATATTTTAATTGACTAATTGAATGAATTGCAAAAAAGCTAAAGTAACGGAATAGTCGTCAGCCTTGTTTTTGCAATTATTTTTGTCTAGGTAAGTTCGTAAATTAGTTAAATTAATTAGTTGTTGTTTTGGTAATTTAATACATATTTATATATTTGAAGATCAAGTGCATTGGCTTGAAAAACGAATAAGACCATAGTTGAAAGACACTATGACACTATATTGGAAACAAATAAGATCATAGTTGAAAGAGACTATGACACTATATCGGAAATGAATAGGACCATAGTTGAAAGACACTATGGCAACATGACGGAAATGAATAAGACCATAGTTGAAAGTGTTGGAACGCCGGCACCCCTACGGCGCAGCAAAAAAAAATCCAGCGATCCTAACCATAGATCCATGTGTGAGGAATGAATCGGGGTGAAATAAAGGTTTCGAAATTACAGAATCTTTATTCTGAGTAGACAGCGACGCCTCAGCAACGAGTAATATGATCTGCTATCGAACCAAGCCACAATTTATCGTGACTCCAGCCTCTACATAATCCACCTAGTTGACAATGAATGGAAGGAATCCCCAAAACCGTTTTGGAAAAGACTTTGCTTTGACGACTGCTAGACCCACCAAGCAAAGAAAAAACGATATTTTATATCTATTTTTTAGGGTTTCTAGAAATTAAATAGATATAACAATGTTTTTAAATCGAAAATTATAATTACATTAATTATAATAATTTTGATAAACTATATATTTATTTGAATTTATATACGAACCAAATTCATGTTCTCATTATGCATACAACAACCTTGTACATATAATGTATTTGATATTTGATTACCCAATTAAATTAATTCTATAATTAATTTAATTCAAGCGACAACCAAATACAATACCAACTATGTATTATTCCGTTCATTTCAACTATAGGGTGTGACTTTGTAGGTTCTTGTAACGTTAGTAGTAATACTAGAACGATTCCAATGTTACAAACAATGAGTGAGCCCTAGCAATGCATCATTGCTACCTAAGTCACAAGAAATCATGATTCGACATAACCTTTTTATGATTAACCTTTCATGCAATAATCTTTAAGTCATTTATCTCTGGATTGGACACAAGTCATGAAATAGTCACACTTGCATAGTCCATTCCATGTTCCTTGATATCTTAAGTAGACTATGATATACAAATAAGTATGACATTTCATATCAGCTTATTTAAGCATGGCCATGCATTTCTAGTCTCACTCAATCAAGTGGCCTAAGATATTACTCCCATTATGTAGGAGGGACTTATCATATATCGATCAACCATATCCCTCTACACAGATCGTGGTATATCCAACATCAGCCTTTATAGAAAAACTAGTTAAGGTGTACGTTTGACTGTATCAAAATATACAACTCACGATGTTAGGATTATGATGATTTCAAGTCTGAGGATCATATGCATATTAATCAGTATGAGTAATATTGTGACAATTACATAATAATCCAAGAAACATACTCATAACGGGTCAGTCCAATATGTTGTTCTCTAACACACATATTCATGCATCGATTTTGACATTCCATATCAATGACAACTCTTTATCATCAATTAACTACATGTTAGTCTTAATGCATTATTGTTGTCCTAGCCAACAATAACACTTGACTAAGGACCTTTTAAGAATAATGATATTATTCTCAGGACATTATTATAAAACAGTTTATTTATACACACAGAAAAGAAACTAAAATAATAATGGTAACGCCTTATATTAATAAACATGATAAATCAAGTATGTTATTAAAACCATCTCATGATTGATCTTTGGGCATACTCTAACAGAAAGGCACTATGGTATCATGTCGAAAATAAATAAGACTGTGGCTGAAAGAAGTTATGGCATCCTTGAACAATTGTTTAACAGGTAATATGTATCGGACGATAAATGTGTTTTATAATATGAACATGAGAAGGATGTTTTGAATTGCATAGGTTATTGATGAATGTTAAATGATATGGTGTGAGTACATGTTTTTATATATATATATGAACTCATTAAATTGTGAGATTTGTGGTGTGTATAGGAATTGGATGAATTCATGAGCTATTGAATGAATTTTATACATGAATTGTTAGTTGAATTCTATTTGGTAAGTTTACATTTATGATTTATACAAATTTACTAAGCACTAGTTGCTTATGTTAGTTGTTTTCTTTTTTAGAGATCAACAGAAATATCGATCGATTAGAATCAAGTTGGAGCACACACACTATCTGCTCATCTTGATAGAAGTTTTGGTCACTTTTGAGTTGGTCATAAATGGCATTTACTAGGAGCTTTTGGGTCCTTTTGCTTTAATGATGTTTAAATTTGGTTTAAGCATACTTGTGTATATATCTTTGTTTTGAATTGTATATGTTCTTTTATAAGTGCCTTTAGTTGTGTGGTTATTGCTTCTTGAACGAGGTTGAAATATGGTAAATCTCATGTAAATGGAATGGATGAAATGGCATGTTTGATATGTATACAAGGTAAGAGTTGTGATCTTTGAATATTATTTTAGTTTGGTATATAAAATGTAGTGCCAATGAGGGCACATTGGTTAGGAACTTAGGTTAAATATTGTGGTATGTTTTAAGCTTGTTTGAGTGTGTTTTAAAGGCATGTTAATGGTTGATTTTGGTTTGTCTTGGCATCTAAGGAATTGGTATGGTTTTTCCTTATTTTGGAAGCTATTTTAGGTGCACATAGCCTGGGACACAGGCTGTCACATGGTTGTGTGCCACACACAGTCATACCAAACAGTCACGTGGACTATTAAATTTTGGTGCAGGTTTGACTCACACAATCACAAGTTGTTACACGGCCTGAAGATATGATCATGTGATCCTATTTCAAATCAAGCACAACTTACGACACGGTCGTGTGACCCTATTTTTGAACTGTACACGATTTGACCACAAGGCCTGGACTATGTCACACGACCGTGTGACCCCTATTTTCAAGTTTTTTTACATTTTTTATTTTGTTTCAAATAAGTACTTGTTTGTTCCCGAATTGATTTTTAGGTTACATAAACTCGATATAAGGCCCGTAATTGTATATATCTATGAATTATGATTGGTTTTGAATATTTGGTAATTAATTTAATAATTGAATGATTTATGTTGTCATATGATTCGATATGTGTCGTAATACTCTATAACCCTAATCCGGTGACGGAGACGGATTAGGGGTGTTACATATTGAACTATAGTTTGGCTAAAGAAATGAGTTAGTCAATCTTGATGTGATTTTTTACTATGAATTTTACATGTGAATTATGTATATAGACGATTAAATAATAACAAAACTTGAGTATTGATTAGACGAGTAAAACATAAGGGAATTGTGCAAGAGTAAAGTTATTATGGGCAGAATTACATGAATGAAAAGTAGAAGGATGAGTATGCAGATAAGGTCTGATTAAGAAAATGGTATAAATTAAGCTTGTAATTCGATGAAAAGGTTAGACGAGCATGAGTGCATGGGTATTTGTGATGATGAATTATATCTATGAATGTATGAATTTTTTTGAGTATAGTATGTGTTTCTGACATTGAATTTAATAAGTTTAGGTATGCAACAATTGTTGTATAAGTATTCAAATGTTGAAGTATAGTTGTAACAGTATGTCTTGAATGAATGATGTGAGATGTGTGTTGTGTTGATTGTTTATTAGTAATCTAAGATGATTGTGCTAGTTTGTTTCAGTGTATAGAGTGAAATCTGGTTAGAAATCGAGCTCCAACATTTCTTGCGGACTCGGAGATACATGTGACAATGATTTAGCCTAGACTGATAATTTGTTGTCATTTTAAAGGTTTAGCCTAGACTGGTAACCTTACATGTATGTACCCTCTGAAAAGGAATTATGAATGACGATTATCTAATGGGGTTCTCTGCGTGTTCCAGGACAATGATGAGCACACCTTACGAAATGTGTGTCTTGGGAAATTCATATCCTAAAAACCCCAAAAAAGGAATGCCTTTCTGGCAATATATGAAAGGAATGCCTTTGTGGAAATGTATGAAAGGAATTCATTGACGATGTACTCTATATGATGGCCCATGTAGTGGGTCTAATGTAGCTTTTGTGGCGTATTCTGCTAAGACTTTCTAGTTGTTTTGTAATAATTACTAATAGGAGAAGGTTATGATATGTCCAAGGTCAAGGGTTGAATAAGATCCATGATATAATTGAATAAGCCTAAAAGGGGATTTCTTGAAAAGAAAAGTGTATTTGCATGTTAATAAAGGCATCCTCTATAGTAATCTGCTAGCGTTGAATATGAATGTGTTCCTAGCTCTGTGGGACCTGAGAAGTTGTTAATGCGAGTTCTTTTGTGTTAAGTAATGGTTGAATCAATTTTATCTGGAATCTACCCCCTTTGAGTTGTATAATGACTTCTACTGAATTCAAATGCAATTTGTGTTTTGGTTATCCTGAGTTTTTGGGGTCTTAAAATAAAGTGGTGTGAAATTTATCCGAATGATCTATGTAGTACATCATCAATATGGGTTTGTGTCGTATTGAACCAATGTATGATTTGATCAGTAGTTTGACAATATCATTTTTACGTAAGTATTTGCTAATATATGAGTATCCGTCCGCGATATATGTCAGTGAGCAACTATTTGAAATAGGAATACGAGTTAAGATATCGATAGTTGGAAGGGTTTTCTGAGGGATTGTTCTGTTAAGAAAGAATTATGGAACCAAAGATTTATGAAACAATTGAAGGGATTTCCTCAATTTACTAAATATGAAAGATTAAGCGTAACAAGGGTTTGATGACTGGCATATATAAGAGTGATAAAACTGAAATGGTATCAACTGAAGTAAATGATGCAGAGTAATAGTAGACTCATAGAAGTTCATAAAAGATTCGCAAAGTATTATTCAAAGGTATGGTTATAGAGTTCACTAAGTACTCTTGTACTTACAAGGTTTGTTATTTCATTTCAAGTATTTGAGAAAAGTCTGCGCTTGGAGGGACAATGCTAGGAGTTTGTCAAGAAAGTGGCGAAGTGGGCTATTATGCATACAGTGGAAATTTGGGCGTAGTCTCGGAATACCATCATTTTTGGTCTATGTTGTTAAACTTGTTTTTGCAAAGATTTGTATCTAGATTCACATGATAAACTATTGTAAGGCATTTTCTTTTCCCACATATATTAAGCATTTCAATTGGAATGCCACAAGAAATGTTTTAAAGAAGTAAGAAATTGTGAACTAATTTTGCTAAATGGTTAAGTTTTATGTGGTAACACCCGAAATCTAAATCCATTCAATAGAGTCGGGTTAAGGGCGTTACAATATATGTGTGTTTGATTATATCTAAATGATTATATATATTATTTCTAATGAACCGATGGCATGAATGCCTTTGGAGTGATAGTGGAATGAGATCTATACCCTTTGTTAAGGTTGGTCGTATGTAAGTGTCCCTAACTAAAAAGTTTATTATTTTGGCTGAAATTGTGTACACTGCAATTATATGTTTTTTTTTACTATTTTGCATGTTCTGTGATGATAAAACATTCATATTGATATTGATATTCCGATTACATGTTAATACATGTCTACTGTTGCTGTTATTATTGATAGCATGATAAAGCATGCTCACTACTACTGATATACTAAATGCATGATAAATCATGCCCACTGTTTCTATTAGATCTAATTGTATGTTGAAAACATGCCTACTGTACTGATTGTGCTACTGTCATTGTATGCCATTTTGCATTGCATTGGGGTTGGGTTGATTATGAAAGGAGGAAGTTCTGGTAGTTTATCTGCACTACTAGTGGCTTATCCACATATTTCTTGCAGTTTATTTACATATCTAGTGGTTTATCCACATATTTTTGGAAGTTTATCTGAAAATACTGGTGGCTTGTCCACAACGTGGTGTGTAGGGATAGATGAGTTCTTGGAAACTCTTATCGTGGTGTGTAGCAGTGTTGGGAAGGATCTTTCTCTGTAACTCAAAACTGCAATGTCATACATGAGCATATACATATATTCTAAAAATTGTGGTCTTGTAATGTTATGATATTCTGTATATTAGTGCATGATATGCTATATATTTTTCTGTATTGTTCTAATTACTTGAGTTATCACTCACATTTAGTTTCTTAAGCCCACTCTTTAGTTTACTGTTTTTTTAGATAACCAACGAGGTTAGGATTTAGATTCGACAATCAGAGGAGTATCTCAGAGAATTTTTAATAAATGTATTTTTAAAATTAATATTTATATATTTTTTATTTGGGATTGCGACATAGGACTTTAATTTGGGTTTATTTTGACATGCATGACATTTAAGTTTTAAACTGTCTAAACTTGGAAATTGATTTCATTATGCAAGCAACCTGGTGTTTAATTACAAATCTATAAAATATTACTTTAACCCTTGTAATATGGAAAATGAGTTTTGAAAAGTAAATAAGTTAGAAATCAACCAAGTTTTCAAAAATAATCAACCTTTGCAAAGTATATATTTAAATCAATTATTTTATGTTTGAAACTCGTACGTTTTTGCAAATGAGATTCATACGGTTTTATATGGAAATATAAGCAAATGGTTTTAAAAAACGTATTTTGAAATATGATGGTTTTACTAGGCCATTTTGGTGGTCAATGTAACCTTCAGAATCTAGGCATAACGTCTAGGTCGAGTTTGAGAGGTTACATATTTGTTTGGTCTGAAGTGTTATGAGTTTGGAATGTTTTTAAGTGTACCAAGTTGTATAAATCATATAGGTTGTTTGGCGCATCTTGAATTTGGATTCAACTTGGTTTTTTTTATTACCAAAAATAGGGTTCACGTCATGACCACAATTATCCAACATTGCAATGTGGTGCTGGTAGTAAGTGACATCGTGATGTCACTATGCTCGAAGTCGCAACATGACTTACAATTTGGCGATGTCACGACGTCGATCCTAAATTTCAAAACTTTACAATTTGGTCCTCGTTCAAGCTTAGGTTAACAAAAGAGCTTTCGTGAGCTCGTGTAAGACCAAAAAATGATTGTGTAATACTTTATGTATATGAATGATATTTAATTACGAATTTAAATGGTTAAAAGTTGCATTATGTTTTGGATCTACTAAATCAATAGTTGTTGCATCTTGTAGCTCTAAATCGAAATAGCTTACATGATTGCATGTCAATATTTGATCATTTGTAGTCGTTATCAAATGTCTTTTCACCCTCCTTGATTGGTTCATTTGACTTACTAGTCACCAAGAATTTGTTCATTGTGAAGTTTACAAGCATCTTCTGTTCACAAAGTTGATTAATACTTATAAGATTCACCTTCAATCCCTCTAATAGAAAGACATTATGTAATCGAGGCATTCCATCACCATTCAAAACTTATTTTCCAATAATCCAACCTTGTTTGCCATCACTATAGGTCACCTTACCTTCATGGTTTTCTTAGAAGGTCTTGAGACTAAAGTCGTTACAAGTTATGTGCATGGTGTAACGATCCAATTTTCGCCAATGTTGGAAAAGTCAGTTGTGGGACTGAATTTATTAAATCGGGTAGTCTAAAATTCCAATTGATGTAGTTATGAAACAAGTAAGGAACTAGAAATATGAATATTATTAATTAAATTATTTATTAATTAATTGATAGAATATTAAATAGTATAGGGACTAAATTGTAAGGTGATTAAAATAGAGATAATTAAGTGGGAACAAAGTATATCCCTAAAAACATATTAGGCTAAAGATTAATGTGCAATTTGACTGTTGATAAATCTTGGATAGCGAATGAGCTTGATACAAGTTGAGCGTGTAACGCCTCAAAATGTCCAGTGTTGTAATTCACGTCTCTTTTGTGACTGATTAAATTAAATTTTCAGAATTTAACATCACATCAAGTGTGTAACATCCCTTTTTTTAGTGTTGGAAATAGTAGTTTCGGGGACACAAATTCGATGAGTAAGTTCATAAATATTATTATTTAATATTTACGAGTCAAATATGGTTTTAAAAATGTTTTTGATATGATAATTTATGTTATATGAATGATTAATTAAGTTCAACTGGTAAGACCCTAAAGTCAAGTTGTTTTAGAAAAACCGGACCTTGTTTCAGAAACTAAGCCATAAATAATTTTATAAATATTTACGGAGTGTTATTAAGGTTGTATTAAAGTTTCGTTAAGAAATTTTAATGTTTAGATAGTTAATTAATTAAAAGGACTAAATCGTAAAGGATGTAAAATTTGATCACTATTAGAGTTGAGTGATTAAATAGCATAATGAATAAAGGTAAACGGAATTGAATGTTAATTAAACCATTTAAGGAGTTAGTGGACAAATATGGGCATGAATTTTGTGTTTTATTTAATTATTAACTAAGGTTAAAATGGTAATTTGATAATTTAAATTAAATTTAATTAAACCAAAAGCTTTATCATCATTTAATTGTCTTCTTCACCAATTGTAAAGGAGAAAAGGGAGACATTTTAGACCTAAAAATTTCGGCAAGTTCAAAGCTAAATTGGTATGTGATTTTTCACCCGTTTCTAATAATTTTTATGTTTTTAAGATCGTTGCAATTAGGTCCAGCTAGCCGTACCTTCGTTTATGAAATTTTTAAAGATTTTGAATTTTTCCACTGGAGAACCTTGTGATTTTAGATGTTATATGATGAATTTGAGGTATTAGTTGTTATTTATAAGTATTTTGTTAAGTGATTTTTGATGAATTTATCGATTAAGCACTAAATTATTGAAATAAAAAATATAAGGATTTGATGTGAAATTATTAAAAATGTGGGCTGTATTGGATGCCATGAATATTTGGTTGGCATGGGTTTGCATTAAAAATCGTTAATTTGCATGTTTTAGGCTCAAGGACTAAATTGAATAAAAGTAAAATGTTAGCAGCAATTTTATAAAAATTAAAATGAATAAATTGCATAAAATGAATTACTTTTACTATCTAAATTAATAAATTTAATTTAATTATTAATTTAGATCAAGAACGAGTGGAAATCAAAAATAAGGGAAAATTACCAAATATCCCCTATGCTTTGTCATTTCTGCAATTTAGCCAGGTAAGTTCGTATGAACTAAAATAACTTAAATATTGATTAAATTGAAATTTTAATGTGTGATTCTATTGTAAACGAATCAATATATATATGTTATTATACAATTTATCAAGTAAAGAAACTATGCAAATCCAACGACATTCGACGACTATCGAGCCCCGTTTGAACCTTAGGAATATATAGAATACAAATGACATGTTATTAGAGTTACCATATTTTGGGGTGCTAGTCCTGAATGTCCTATCGATGGCTGAGTTCCAACATTTGTTGTGGATACTCGTCAGCTTGTGTGAGTGGCATCGTGTAGCTACATTCCAACCGTCAGCTTGTGTGAGCAAACCCAGGTTACCATGTTTTGGGTGCTGGCCCTAAATGTCCTGCCGATGGCTGAGGTCCGGCATTAGTTACGGATACTTATCAACTTGTGTGCAGCATCGTGTAGCTACATTCTGACCGTCAGCTTGTGTGACCAAACCTATTTTACAGCTCGTATAAGCTACGACTATATGTTTAGCGCACTTTGTGTGAGCTTTCCTACATATTTAATGTTATTCTAAGTGGTTCAACGGGTATGAAAAGGGAATGAATGATAAGTACTCAAATGACTTATATTATGAAAATTATGAAAAGGAAATGTTAAATGAAAGTATGACTATGTTCATGGAATTGATGATTTCAAGTGAGGCTATTCATGTTAAATGAGTTATCTTATGTTATTCAAGTGAATTATGAATTGATGCATTAACATGTGTTATTGATGATGCTTAGGCTTGTGCCAAGCTATTGGTTGGATTGTATTATGTTAGTTTTAAAGAAATGCATTGAAATGGTAAGTGACCAAATGGAAAGATGCTTATGTGCATGAAAGAGTGGTAAGAATCAAAGTACGTAATTTCTCATAAAATGGTTTATTGTGTAGTTGATTCTTAAAGAGTTATGCTTAAATGCACTAGCTTGTGGCTATGGTTAATGTTATGTTTATGTCTTGTATGTTATGCAAATGAAATGTGAGAATAGGTAATGAAATGATAAGTTCATAGTTGAGATGTAATGTGATGAAATAAAAGGATTGTTAAGTTAAAGGACTTATTTGTAAGGAGGAAATTTATTGCTATATGTGAGTTTACTTATGTCATGAATAAATACACTAATTCATGAGTTAATAATGTAATTAAGATTATGCTAAGTAAATGGAATGGTAAGTGAGTAGATGAAATGGTTCATCGTTTTAAAGAAAGGTTGATAATTATGTAAGTCAACCTATGAGACCTTATTATGTTATGAATGAAAGGTGTATGTGATGTTTATAAATATACTCAATTGTGAGTTAAATGGTGTTCAATAGGTTTATACTAAGTTTAATGTATTGGTGTTGAATCATGTTTAATCTATGTATGATAATATTGAAGTGATAAGTTATTTTTCAAGTTTATATGAACTTACTAAGCATTCCTTTCTTACGTAGTCATTTTCCTCTTACTTTGCAGATTGTTGAAAGCTCGATCAGTTTGGAAACTCGTCAAAGATCTATCACACTATCCAGTGATTTTATTGGTAGAACTTGTGGTTTATGTTAGTTGATGAGTTTGACAATGTATTAATGTATGTTTGAATGGCTAAAATGGTACGTGATGCATTGACCACAACATGGTCAAGTTATGGTATGCGTTGGAAATGTTTTGAATAGATGTGCATGAGTCAAATTTGGTATGTATATATGTTGGTTGTTGGAACCATTTGGAAATGGCTAGTTTGGTGTCAATTAGATGGCTTTGATGCATGTGAGAAGTGGTCCAAATGGTAACGTTATTTTGATATGGCATGAATCTAATATGGTATGGTTGATGTGTGTCAATTTTGATATGTTTTGGTATGGAAACAAGTTAGCTGATAAATGGTTAAATATACACATGTTTAGGTATGTTTGATGTGTATGATTGAGGTGCCTTATGGCATATTGGCCGCATGGATAAATGAACTATTGAATTGGTCTTAATATGCATGATTTAGGTATGTTTTAAGGCTTGATTGTATGTGCAAATAGCTTGTAAGGGTGTGCTTGAATTGGGTGAAAGAAATTGCTTGAATTTGGCCTATTTCTTGTCCACACCGCTTAAGACACGGGCGTATGTCTCAGTCGTGTGTCCCGTGTAGGTTTCAATGGTTGCTTTTCAAAAGATACACGGCCCAGCACATGGCTTGGCACACGGGCGTGTGGCTTTCCCATGTGACCCAAGTCAGAGAGTTACACGGGCACGGACACGGGCTGGGACATGGCCGTGTGTCCCTATTTCGGATGTTACACGACCTCAAACACGGGCATGTGTCTCATCCGTGTGAGTCACACGGCCTGGCCACACGACCGTGTAACCTTTGCAGTGTGAATTTTTCTAACGTTTTCTTCAAAGTTTTAAATGTTTCTGATTTAGTCTTAAATCATTTCTAAAGTATTTCTAAGGCCTTAAGGGCTCGAATAAGGGACGATATGCATGTGTTTGAATGGATTATGTTATGATTTATGAGATGATTGGAAATGAGTGATTTCAGTTACAACTTTATAGTAATGCCCCGTAATCCTATTTTGGCTACGGATACGGGTTAGGGGTGTTACAAAGTGTCATTAAATCATTATTTAATTGTGACACAGAGAAAAGGCATCAAAAGCGAATTATATTTGAATTTATTAAATGATACAGGACTTAATCGTAAGATTTAAGGATTGATGGATGGCTTTCAATTATCAAATACTTGAATGATAATTAACCAAAACCTTTAGTGACTAATAAATCACCACTGATTATGACTTATCTGATGGAAACAATTTGTGCCATGGATTTCCACTCTAGATTTTAAGAATTAATTAAGATTGTTGGATCAGATATCATTAATATTAAACTAAAGTTTTAATATATATATATATATATATATATAGTTAATGGGAGAAAACGAGTGGAGAGTTTAACCATTTTCATTTCATCTTTCTTTCCACCGAAATTGAGAAAGGAAAATAGAGCTTGAATGGATTTCTTTTTCATGGTGCAGTGAGCCAATTACCACAGGTTAGTAAGGTTTTCATTTGATTGTTAAACTATAGCTTGATTTTCATGGATAAAAGATAAGGATAATTAAGAAAGAAACTTGATTATGAATATAAAAAATATTGTAAAATTGAATTAGATCCTCATTAGCTTGATTGGTGCTAGAGAATAAAAGGATTGGATTAGATCAAAACTTAAATTATTTTGAAGTTCAATAACCAATTATGTGTTAGTAATGACCTAAATGCAAGGAATAAAAACTTTGAGGTTTGATAGTGATTAATGCTAGAGTGAAGTGCCTATAGTATATTTACAAAGTCGGATTTAGTTTTGATCGGATAAATTTTGAAATATAAGCATTTCAGATATTAATGTTACAAAGGACCTAAATGTAAAGACATACAAATATGCTTGGTTGTTGGTATGTCTTTATTAAATGAGGAATTAACGTTATTTCTATAATCAAATCTATCATACATACTTAACGATGAGATCGAGACGTCGAGGATCGAAGGTGAAAACAAGTAACGGATGACGAACTCGGTTTGTGCTAGCATAATTTGCATTCATGTATAAGAAAATTTAAAATTTGGTTCATGAATATATTGATATTAATTATTGTATTAATCATGATTTATATTTTTTTGATAAAATAATTAAATGATAAATAATGAACTAGTTGTAATAGCCCGTTTTCAGTGGTGATGGAAACAATTGTTTGGGACCACAATTTCGACGAGTGAGTCATTATTTTAATATTTATTTAATGTGTACAAGATTATATTAAGGTCGTATTAAAATTTTGTTAAAATTTTTTTATGTTTAAATGGTTAATTAAGTAAAAAAAAAACTAAATCGTAAAAGGTGCAAAAGTGAGTATCTAATAGTTTAAAAGGCTAAATGGTTATGGAAAGGAAATCTAAAGGATCTAGATAGTAATTATACCATTCTTAATGTTAGTGGACATTTATGGGTAAGATTTTGTTAAATTTTAAGTTAATAATCAAGGTTAAAATGGTAAATTAATAAATAAACTTAAACTAAATAAAACAAAACTTGTTTCATCTTCCTCACTTAGTCTCTCCATTGAAATTAAGGAAGGAAATAATCATTTTTAGGGCTTGAAGGTTCAACCAAGTCTTTTCTTTTCATGGTATGTGAATTTGATCCCGTTTTTAATGATTTTATGTTTTTGAGTTCGTTTTAGCTTAATCTAGCTAGTCTGGGGGTTAATTTGCAAAACTGTTACGGGTTGAGGGACTTTTCATGGATGTTTTTAAATAATTTTTTATGTTAGTTGATAGATTATTAGTTTTGGTTGTAAAACTGACATGTTTTGTTAAGTGATTTTTGATGAATTTTGGAAAGAGGAATTAAATTGTTAAAAGTATAAATCCATGGGTTTTATTATGAATTGTTGATAATTATGAGTTGTTTCAAAGCCCCTTGTAACATTGGTTAAGTTGGGTTTAAGCTAAAATGAGTTATATTTAAGTTATGATCTTAATGACTAAATTTTGAAAAGTTAAAGTATTAGGGGTAATTTTGTAATTTTTCATAAATATGAATTATGGATTAAATTGAATTCTAGAAGTACTTAATTGGATGAAGTTATTTATTTAGATCAAATTAAACCCCAGTCAGACTTAAATCGAGGAAAAGTTAAAGCTTCGAATTAGTTCGACTTTACTTTTACGCCTTAGTTGTTGAGGTAAGTTTGTATGAATTATGATCGT
This sequence comes from Gossypium raimondii, assembly GCF_025698545.1. Classification (NCBI taxonomy): domain Eukaryota; kingdom Viridiplantae; phylum Streptophyta; class Magnoliopsida; order Malvales; family Malvaceae; genus Gossypium; species Gossypium raimondii. Next base: position 38,228,389 of record NC_068575.1, on the reverse strand, counting down.
TTTAATGTTAGCTAAATTGACTATTTTCTATGTTGTTTTAATATAAATGAATCTATAAATAAATGTATCCATGTTATGATGAATTGACGGATAACGAGTCCCAGTTGAACCTTAAGAATCCTTAAGATACAAATGACATGTCATTAGGGATTTCATGTTTCAGGTACTAGTCTTGAATGTCCTACCGATGGCTAAGGTCTTGCATTTGTTGCAGATTCTCCACAGCTCGTGTGAGTAGCATTGTGTAGCTTACATTCTGACCCATAGCTCATGTGAGCAGGCCCATTTCACAGCTTGTGTGAGCATTGATGTAAAGGAAAGGTTAAGGTTATATGGAAAGGCACACTGTAACACCCCTTACCCGTATTCCTTACCGGAACAGAGTATGAGGTATTACTAAATTTTTAAAAAATTTCGACAGCATTCCTACTTATTTTTGCTTAAACCTCCTGCAAATTTACAACACATTCCAATATACCAACCAATTTCATTTGTATAAACACACATACAATTTAAATATTAATAAACACTACATTTAAAAGGAACCATAACATATATTTACATGATGATCCCACATTACATAAGTCGCCTATACATGCCATAAAATTTCTAACACTAGTAGTAAAATACCCCAAATGTGAAGGATACTGAGATGATTGTCCGACTTCGCTCCAATTTCCGAGTTGTTGGAAGTCACTATAATCAAGAGAAAATAAAATCGAGTAAGCATATAGCTTAGTAAGTAAACACATGATAAATAAGTAATTATTCCCATAACTACACCAAAATATAAACTTATTCATGAATAACTTTATTGTTTAGGCAATTTCCAGCAAGCTGTTTTTCTGCGTCATAGTCGCTAATTTATTTTTATCTGGAGTTACAGGGCTCCAAATTGAGTTCCGTAAATTTTCCCTGAAACTAGACTCATATACCATTTCACCATAAAAATTTAAGAATTTTTTACCCAGCCAATTAGTACAGTTTATTCATTAAACCTTCCCCTGTTTCACTGCCCAATGGTTCTGACCCTTCCTCACTAAAATTCACTTAACTCTCTGTAAAAAATTTGAAAAATGGTTTCGCTTGTTTCTAATAAAAATATACTCAATAAGGATTCCAAGGATATAAATTTCATGCCATAATTATTTTTGTACAATTTTTGGTAATTTTCCAAAGTTAGAACAGGGGATCTCGAAATCAATCCAGCCCTGTTTCAGTAAAATTCAGATATCTCCAAAAATACAACTCTTTTGCTTATTCTATTTCTTTCATATGAGAATAGATACATTCAACTTCAATTTCATATATTATTCAGCTTCCCATTCATTTTCCACCATTTATGGTGATTTTTCAAAGTTACCTAATTGCTGTTGTTCAACACAGTTTATAATTAAATCGTTCCTTTTGCGTTTTTGATATTTTCTCCCATCTCATACATGGGTCGATTTAGTATTCAACTCAATATTTACCCCATAAAATTTTCCACCATATGGCAATATTCACCTTCCACACTTTTTCATTGAACACTCGAATGTTAACCGTTATCGGTGGATCCCGACTTAGCACCACCAATCGAATCGGGAATCAAGACTTAGCAATCCTCTTTTCATTTCAAGATACGGTGGATATCGCACTTAGCACCACCAATGAATCGGGAATCAGCACTTAGCAACCCTCGGGAATCAGCACATAGCAACCCCTTTTCATTTCAAAGATACGGTGGATATCGCACTTAGCACCACCAATGAAATCGGGAATCAAGACTTAGCAACCCCTGGGGAATCAGACATAGCAACCCCTTTCACATTTCAAAGATATGGTGGATCACGCACATAGCACCACCAATGAATCGGGAATCAGCACACAAGAACCCCTTTTATATACAACATACTCCGCTTATTCCGAGTGTTCAACCCATAAACCATATATTGCAACCCTTTATCACCTTTCCGATTTAACAACATTTTAGGATATTGTCAATCATTTATTTTAATTCCAAATAAATCTCAACATATATCAAATAATATCAAAATAATACATTAAGTCACGTGTTTACTTACCTCGGTGCAAAATATCGTAATTTTGCACTTTATTCCACTATCTTTTCTTTTCCCCGTTTGATATACTCTTCACGTCTTTCTTGATCTATAATAGCTAATTTAACTCGTTTAATATTCACATTTATTAAAATAATCCACCACCTAACTTTTTGAAAAATTACAATTTTGCCCCCAAACTTTTGCATAATTACACTTTTGTCCCCAAGCTCGGAAATTAAACTTCATCACTTATTCTTAAGTTTTATAACATGCTGAACATTTTTCCCTTCTATGGCAACATCAAATTCCCACTCCAACACGTACTTTTGAATATTAATTATTTTTACCGATTATGTCTATTTACCCGTTTTCGCTTAAAATTGCTTAGCAAAAGTTGTTTAACATAATCTCTAGCTTCATATTCCACCATAAAACAGCAAAATAAACACATTTCACCTATGGTTATTTTTCCAAATATGAACCCTAACACGAATTAATGGTAGAATAAGCTAAACCAAGTTACCGGGATTCCAAAAATACGAAGAACACTAAAAGGGGCTTGGAATCACTTACTATGGAGCTTGAAAGCTTAAAAACCCTAAATATGGCTTTCCCCTTGCTGATTTCGTTCACCATGAAGAAGATGAGCATATTTTGCCATCTTTTTCCCATTTAATTCTATTTAATAACCAAATGACTAAAATGCCCCATTTAAAAAAATCTATTTCACCCATTTCTTATGTCTATTTTTGTCCATCAACTAACTAATGGTCTAATTACCACATAAAGACCTCCAATTTAAAATTTCATAACAATTAGACACCTCTAAGATGTAGAACTCAACTTTTGCACTATTTACAATTTAGTCCTTTTGACTAAATTGAGTGCCCAAACGTCGAAATTTTCGAACGAAATTTTTACGAAAATTTTCCGTGAAATTGTAGACCATAAAAATATAATAATAACCATATTTCCCCTCGTTGGATTTGTGGTCCCGAAACCACTATTCTGACTAGGCCCAGAATCGGGCTGTTACACACACTATGTGTGTGAGTATTCCCAAGTATCCGATGAAATTCTAGATGGTTCAATAGGTAAGAAAAGGAAATGAAATGGTAAGTATGCAAATGGATTGAATCATGATTTTATGAAAAGATTTATGAGCTAAATGATGTATTTACATATGGAAATCTATGTATTTTATGGTTGAATTCATTTGTATCATGAACAAGTATACTAACTTGTGAGTTGGTGATGTTGTACAGGCTTATACTAAGCTTATGGTATTGGTAATGATTTATGCCTAATCTATGAATTGTATTAATGAAATGGTAAGTTATGTTTAAAGTTTATATGAGCTTACTAAGCACTCATTGCTTACGTAGTTACTTTCCTTTGTTTTATAGATTATCAGAAGCTCGATCAGTTGGTAACTCATCGAAGACATATCACACTATCCAGCAATCATTTCAGTAGATTTTGTGTATTTTGGCCAAGGTTAATAATGGCATGTATAGGTCCTTTGTAATGGTATTTCATGATGTGTAATGTATGTGTTGGTATGTTTAAGTTTTGATGTTAAGTTTGGTTTGTTGAATTTCAATGTTTTACCAAGTTATGTCATTTTGGTCACTTGCAAGTTCTTGTAAATAAGGTTCTTTTGGTACATTTTGATGGCTTGCAAATGGTCATGTATGGTAGATAAGTGAACTAGGTTGTGTGTTTGGGATATGGTCAAATTGCTTTGGTGTGATTTTTAATGTTTGATACAATTGTGGTGCCTTTGAGTGGCATATTGGTTAGTTGATTTAGGATGTTTGAAATGGCATGCTTATGTATGTTTGAATGACATTTGGACCCCTTGAATATATGCCCAAATGGTTTGAATGGTTAGGTATGAATTAGACTTGAAATAGGTTGATTTTAGGTAAATTTTGGGTTCACACGGCCTGGGACACAGGATGTCACGACCATGTGACACATACAGCCTAGCGACATGACTGTGTGTCACTTGTAAAATTTTAATGTTTCAAGTCAATGAGTTACACGACCTAGCACACGGCCTGGCACACGGGGGTGTGCGGCAACTTAGAGAGTTACACGGCCTGCGACATAGCCGTGTGATCCTTCTTAGTGAGTTACATGGGTGAGGACACGGGCAGGGACATGGCCGTGTGTCCCTTGTTCGAACATCACACTGCTGTGTGACCCTTGTTTTCCAATTTTTACAACTTTTTCTCAAAACTCCTATTTTTTCAAATTAGTCCCGAATTGGTTTCAAGTTAATTTTAGGGTCTCAAAGGCTCGATTTAGGGACAAAATGCATATAATTGATTGGATTACTATGAGTTTAATTTATTTAATGATATGACTTTAATTTTTTTTGATTGTATGATAATGCTCTGTAACCCTAATTCAATGACAGAGACGAGTTAGGGATGTTACACTAATTTTTTGTAACAACTCATTTTTTAGTGATGTTTTTAAAACCCCATTTTTGACGGGTGAGTCCATAAATATTATTATTTAATATTTACAAGGTTATTATAATATTTATTTAAAGTTTGGTGTAGTAATTTTGGTGAATTGTTGGTTAATTAAGGTACAAGAATTGTAAAAGTGGTAAAAGTTAAACGCTAAGGATTTTCAATTAAATGAAGGCCTAATTTAGTAAATAGACCATCAGTATACGGCTATTTAGTAGCTGTGGATGATGATGAAATCCACTAGCTTAATTAACTTGGTTTAAGTTTAACTAATTAAGATTAATTACTAATCTTTATTTTCTTCCTTCATCCACCATTTCTAACATAAAGAAAACCTAAGAACCTACTTTTAAGCTTTAAAACATTCGGCCCTCCAAAATTGGTAAGAATAAAAGTCTTTTTCTTTTCTTTTTATGTATTTGAGGTCACGAGAGCTTGATTTAGGTAACCCGTGTACTAATTTCTAAAATTGTTAAAGTTTTTATAAGTTACCTTTGTTGAATCTTAAAGCTTTTGGCACTGGATTGATAGATTTTAAGCTTAGATTTGAAAAGGGACTAATTTGTAAAGTGGAAATTATTAAATTTGTACTTAGGGACTAAAGTGTGAATATTTTGAAATTAGCATGAAATTACTATAATTATTGTTAATATAGGGTTGTAGAAGGATGTAATTGATTCGATTTCAAAATCAAAGCTCAAATGTGAAAGTTATGAACTGTAGAGAACATTCGAGAACTAAAATTAAGCTATCATATTCATTAAATAGAATGTTATAAATTATTCAACATCGATAATTTAAATGAATTATTATTATAGATCAAGATTTGGACTAAACCCTAGATAATCACGGAAAAGGCAAATTAGCAGATTAGTCTTCAACGTTTCATTGATTGTTGATCTTATCTGGTAAGTTCATATGATATATGTGTATTTTTTCAATTGTTACATGTAATGTGAATGTTTATATTTTATTATATTTTGAATTGTTTACAAAAGGTTAGATTTGGACCGAATTGAAAACAAATGTTGGTATATGTTTAAAGTAATGTCCATGTGAACTTAGTAAACAATAAGATATAGTTGGCATGCCAATAAGAGTATTTGTGCGCTTGTACGGGTTTGCACTTTGATGGCTCTGTACAACAGTACAGTGCTTTTTGGTATGGTGTAGTTATCCGCGTATCCAAATATTTTTACTAAGGTTCATCGGGCTACATGATTAATATGAATTGAGTAATGAAATTGATACGATATTAGCTTGAAAGTTATATGGCTAAGTCTCAGATTGACTATGTGAATAATATTGAAATGTTTTTTAATGATGGATGCATGTTGTCTTATCACGTAGTATGCTAAATGAGAACTCACCTTATGAAATTGGATTGCCATGTTAGGTCTAATTGTCTAGTTGTTTATGTTATCACATATTTGTTTAAAGTGAGGTAAGTTTACCATTTTATGTTTATGAACTTATTAAGCATTTGAAATGCTTACCCTATTGTTGTTTCCTTTTTCTGTAGTTGTCCATTTTGCGGAACCTATCAATAGGATCATCTCAGAGTTCACACTATCCACCCATCAATTTGATAGTCTTTTTTTTTTATTTTTGTTCGGTTATATGGCATGTAGTCAATGTCTGTAAATGTTAATTTGAACTTAGGGTATGTGAATGTATATATAGTTTCAATTAGCTAAAGTTTGAGCTTATGCATTCAAAACTAATAGTATGTGTCGAATTGAATTTAGAACCATCATGTTTGTTTTGAATTCTAGCTGACATGTGTTTAAGTACATGGGAAGGATTGGCATGAAGTGTTGTTGGAATAGTTACTGATGATGATGGTGGTAAATAGGTGTATTTAAATGTTGAGAAGTGGTAATTCATTATAAGTGTGATTGATGTTGAATGGTGTTTTTGAATGGTATAATTGGTGGAATATTATGTTTTGGTGCACTTTTGGTTTTTATTATTTGATGACAATGGGCTTATAATATGTTTTGATGTTTGGTTTCGGTGATGGTGGATAAGTACTTATTTGAACATTGAATTTTAAACATGTTTGTTTCAAAGTATCAATACCTTGAGATAAGGTATCGATATCTGAACATTTTCATAAACTTTTTCAACAAACAAAATGCTAAAATGGTATCGATACTGGAAAATGTATCAGTACTTGTAACAAAGTATCGATACCAAATTCTAAGAATCGGTTCTAGAAACTTTTGATGAATTTTGTAAAACTAACAAAATGTCAAAATGGTATCAATGTTGTATTTAGAATCAATACTTCTTAATAGAGGTACCGATACCATATATCAATTATTGGTACTTGTGTATTTTTACTTGAATTTTTGGAAACATCAAAGTTAATATTGGCACCGGTACCTATACTAGATATAGATACCTAATCTCAAATTTTGAAAATTTTATGAACTGATCCTTCTATATGTTCGAGTCAACTCGAGAGCTTTTGTAAGCTCGATGTAGGCTCGTGTTTAATTGTGCATTATAGTATGCCTAAATTTTTGTTATGAATTGTGTTAAATTGTTTAAAACGTTATGCATCTATCTTTGATTCCTCATTTGCGGCTGTAGCATCTTGTAGTTGGACCTGCGTTTGGGTCGAGCGAGGGGTGTTACATATTTGTTGATGTGAGAACTTAGGCCATAAGTTGTCAATTAGACTTGTGTAAGCTTTAATAGAACTATATGAATTGAGTTATATATTTATGACATCTCGAAAGTAACTTATTAAATTAATAGTAATGGAGAGACATTAATGGCTAAACTCTTAAAAAGGTAGATTATGGTTTATTGACTTTAATAATATAGTTGTAAAGTTAGCATAATAAAATAGTAAATAGTTTCACGTTGGTGATTTGTCTCATAAGTGTTAACATGAATTTATGATTTGATATGTGATTGAATTTGTGATTTGAATAAGGTTTGAAATGATATGATTATAATTGAGTTCATATTATAATATAATGGTAAATTTATGACAAATAGGTAAGTAAAATAAATATTGTATAATAATGCGATCCATGATTGATTTTTATAAGAGAACATGATAATTAAATCTAAATGATGTGAAAATGTTCTATAATTAGTAAGTGATAAGTAAATTTGTATATATTGAAATGATGAAAGCCTTATTAAACGGTTTTCGATAGAGGCAGGTGTAACAACCCGTTTACTAGTGGAGTTAAAAATAGTGGTTTTGAGACAAGTGAGTTTCTAAATATTATTAATTAATATTTATGAGTCAATTATAATATTCTATTAGATTTTTGGTTTAATAATTTTTGCTAATTGAACGAATAGTTAAGTTCAAGTAGTTTTAGAAAACGAGCTATTGGGACCTTGTTTCTCTAAACAGAGCCTATAAATATTTTATTAAATATTTACGAGTCGTTATATAGGTGTATTAAAATTTGGTTCAAAAATTTTGACGTTTGAATAATTAATTAATGAAAAGAATTAAATCGTAAAAGCTGCAAAAGTTAATCGCTGTCAATTTTTATTGGTTAAAAAGGTTTAAAAGGTTTAAAAGGTAAACATTTGAGGATTTAAGTGACAAATAAACCATTTTATTTGAAGTAGGCGGTTACTTCATGTTAGCTCAGTAATTTCATTAAAATAAATAAATAAAGTTTTATTAATTAAAAATATGTTAAAACTTAAAATAAAGAAAAGGAATAAAAGATGTATCATCATCTTTTATTATTCTCTTTCACCGAAACAATAAAGGAGAAAAACAAGAGAAGCCATGGATGAAGCTTGAGAATTTTGCCAACTTTCACTATTGCAAGGTAAGCATTTGTTAATTTTTTTTTCATAAATTTTATATTTTTGAGATCATTGTAGGTCTAGCTAACCCATATCATCAATTTCAAAACTGTTAAAGATTTTAAAACTTGCCATTGATGAATCTTAGATGTTTTTTTTATAGAAATGGGTAGATTTGGAAGCTATGAAATGTTTTAGGACGATTTTATTAAGTGATTTTGGTTAGTTTTAAGGTTAAGGACTAAATTGATAAAATAATAAACTTGGAATGAAATTCTTGTGATATTTTAATAAATATGGATTGTAATTGCATAGGGAAAAATTGACTAGCATAAAATTGGTTTTATTGTGATAGATTTGAAAGTTTCAAGATTAAGGATTAAATTCAATAAAAGGTAAAAGTGTAAAATATTGATAAATGGTCAAATATGCGAATTTAAGTATTTTGTGATATTTGAATCGATTAATTGAATAAAATTAATATATTTAGATCAATAAACGGATTAGTTTATTGATAAACACGAGAAAGGAAAAATCGTTGATTAGACATTGGAGTCGTTTTTGTTGCAAAACCGGTTTAGGTAAGTTCATATTAGATTTCGGTTATGTCTATCGATGTTTGAATTAAATTTTGATATATGTGAATAAGTATATAAATATGTATATGTATGTATTTAATGATTTACATACTTAAGTAAGGTAGGTTTTGAAAATGGAAATAAAGAATCAATTAGTAAAATATGGCAAATGTATATGAACGAATTAAATTGTAACATTATATGGAATGCAAATGTTTATGTTGGATATGATACAATATCATGGAATATAAAGATTTATGTGATCTATTGAATAGTTATGAAATGGAACAGTAATGGATCAAAATGTCAAGTAAATAAATCTTATATTATGACATGGTATGCGTTGATCTTGTGGAATATGTATTATGCTATAAAAATGGAAAGAGTATGGATTTTATGTGATCAAGGCTAAAGTTGTAAACGTGTAAAGGTTATGGTATAAAGGATAAACACGTGTGAACTTAGCGAATAGCTAGAATACAAATGACATGTCATTAGGGCGTAGCAGGCTTCGTGCCGGTGTATATTTAGCAGGCTTCGTGCCAATGTATATTTAGCAGGCTTTGTGTCGGTGTTTTTAGTAGCAGGCACTTTGTGCTGGTGTTATATTTTTGTAGGTACAATGTATAGGTTGTAACACCCCTAATCCGTATCTGTCGCCAGAAAGGGTTACGAGGCATTATGGAACATAACACGGTTCAATACATACATTTATCGACAATTATCACATTGCAATTAATTTCATAAAATACTCTCATAACATACTTAAAATGAGCAGACCACTATTAAACACTCTAAAACTACATCTAAATAAACATAATTAATTTAACACATCACAAGGCTTTCGGTCATACATCTGCAACATTTAAACATTAATGACCACGACACATATAATACCATTTCAACATCATCAACTATGATACCATTTATCTCATTCAAATAAGCAACCAAAACTAATTTAATATATGCTTAATTCGTAACATAATCATGCAACCATTTTTAAATGCATTTAGCCTAAACAGAACATACCAAATTCGCATATTAATCTCACCAAATTAGCAACTACCAATACTAAACACAAATGCCAAATCAAATCATACCAAAACCTCAACTATATCTTATATTAATTATACCAATTTCATTCTTCGCAATATCAATCATATAAACAACAAGACATCTCTAATAATTTGGCTAAATGCATACAGCATCACAAAACATATATATTCATACCATATACCAAAATCTCATACTTATCAAAATGAGCCCAAGAAATTTTCATCATCCACAAACCAATTCACAAGGCAATTTATACATCAAAACATAGGTTAATAATAATCCACACCAAATAGTCAAATTCACATGGCATAGCATAGTCATAACTTAGCAAATACGAACACATGCTAACATTAACATCTAACCAAATAATTAACCACATGACTATACCAAATTTTTCAAATCTCAAGATAGATTATAAACATCACCTACAATTTGTCAATTTACAAAATAAGCTCATTTGCATAGCCAAAGTAACTTCCAACAACTACACCATTTACAAACCAACTTGCATGGCTAAAACCACAACCCAAAAACATACTACATGATCACCAGCCTATACATGCCATATACTATAATTACAAGCTTCAAAAATACCAAAATGACAATGGATAGTGTGACAACAATTCTTGACGATCCTCGAGCTCGAGCTAGCTTCGATTATCTAAAAAAAATAAGGAAAGAACACACACAGTAAACTTTCAAAAGCTTAGTAAGTCATAAGCAAATAAATAGTCAGAAAAACATACATAATCTATTTCAATTAAGCCGAATATAACTATTCTCAAACACATATAGAAACACTTTTCTCATGTATTTCACTTTGCCTCATTAAACAACATCACTCACCTTTTTCTTTCAAAGTTCATATCAATTTCACACATACCTAAATCGTTTATCTCTTATACCCATTCTGTATCGTATCGACTTTGCTCGTTGAACCATTAGCAATTGTTAAGGATACTCGAAAACACATATATCACATACAATGCCATATCCCAGATATGGTCTTACATGTTATTACATATTAATGTCACTGTCCCAGACAAGGTCTTATGTGAAATCATATACGATGCCAATGTTCCAAACATAGTCTTACACGTAATCTCATATCAATGCAAATGTCCCAGACATGGTCTTACACGAAATCACACCCCGAGAGTCCTAATGTCATGACATTTGTATCCTATACTATTCCTAAGGTTCGTATGGGACTTTCGGACGTCATAACTCTGTCTATTCTGGCTCATTTTCATCTTTTCTACATTTGATACAATTCAAAGATAATCAAACATAATTAACACAATTTAAACGCATTTATTTGCATATGAACTTACCTCGGATACGGAACGAATAGATTGGAACGACTATTCGACAACTTTTGACTTTCCCCGATCTAACTCTGATTTCTTTCTTTCTTGATCTAAATCAATTCAAATTTAACTTATTTAATCAATTATCCATTTAATTTCATCCAAAAACACATAAATGTGTATTTGCACTTCAGCCCCTAAAATTTCACATTTTTTCAATTTAGTCCCTATTTCAAAATAACACAAAATACACATAATTTTATTAAACCCATGCTTGGCCGAATCTTCCCTAGGTCCCTAGCAGCCCACTAATTCCATTTATTTCACATTTCAACCCCTCAATTTTCAAATTTCACAAATAAACCCTAATTTAGATTTTCATCAAAAATCACTTATAAAATATGATAATCTATCAACAAATATTTATTTTTCATCATCAAACAAAAAAAGCTTGAATATTCATCAATGGCATTTCATAAAATCATCATCAAATTTGAAAATTAAAGCATGGGCTAGCTAGAATGCAAAGCAACGATCTCAAAAACGTAAAAATCATCAAAAACTGAACTCAAAACATACCTTAATCAAGACTTCAAAGTGCCGAACCTAAAAGCTTCGAAATGGTTTATTTTATTTTTTATTTCGGCAATGGTGGTGAAAAGATGAACAAAATAATGTTTTTGTTTAATTTAATAACATTATTTACAAAGTTACTTTAATGCCATTAATGAAAACATTACAAAATCATATAATGGATGACCATTTATGTCATTATCCGCTAAATATGGTATAATCACATTATAAGGACCTCACATTTAATTAATCATAGCAAATAAACACTTAAACAATTAGTATGCCACTTTTGCATTTTACGCGATTTAGTCCTTTTATCAAATTAAACATCCAAACGATAAAATTAAATCTCAAAATTTTCACACATACATGCTATCATGCTGTAAACACATAAAATAATATTAAATTAATTTTACGACTTCAGATTTTTGGTTCCAAAACCACTGTTCTGATTTAGCTAAAACCGGATTGTTACATAGATGATGGATACCGTACCGATGGCTTGAGATCTTGCATGTGTTGTGAATTCTTTGAAGCTTGTGTGAGCAGCATCGTGTATTGGTTAATGTCCTTATCTTAGCTCATGTGAGCATTACCCTCCCATGTATCCGAAGTCAATTTACTATTGTTCTCTAGGAAAAACAGTTAGCTATCGAATTGGAAATGGAATAAAAAGATATGATGATTTATATCTTGATCTATGATTATCAATTTAATGATTTATATCTTGATATAAACAGATATATGAAATGGAACATTGTATATAGACATTTGAAATGAAATGTGAGTCTTAAATGTGTTTACGTGTAATGTTTATGACATGATAAAGTTATATGTTTCGCATATGGAAACTCACTAACCTTGTGAGATTTGTGATGTATATAGGAAGTAAATGAACTCATGACCTTATTTATGAGATTAATTGAAAAATAATTTAGTTACAACAGTTACGATAAGTTAAAGTTTAAGTTTAATACAGACTTATTAAGCTTTACGTAAGCTTACTCTATTGGTTGTTTCTTCTTTGTAGATTGTCCGAATTTTGTTGTCGATTGGAATGTCATTGGAGATCACACTATCTAACAACTTCATTGGTAACTAATAGTTCACTCTTGTGACACCCCTAACCTATATTCGTCGTCAAAACAGGGTTACAGAGTATTACGAGAGTTTACAATACAAACATACAGAATTTTGAACATTTCATAACATATCAATATTCATATCAAAAACCAATAAAAAAACATTCGTATTGTCCCATGTACGAGCTCTCGAGGCCCAAAATATACATTAGAAACAAATCAAGACTAAATTAGAAACTCAGAGAATTTTTTGGAAAGCATTGAAAAATTTCAAAGCTATAGGGGTCACATGACCGTGTGACTCACACGGCTAAAAGACACACCCGTGTCTTACGCCATGTGAGCATTCAAAATGGGGACACACGACCGTGTCCCAGCCTATGTCCGTATCCGTGTAACCCTCTGACTTGGTCACACTGCCAATCCATACACCCATTTGCTAGGACGTGTACCCTTCGAAGTACCCTTACAAGCCCATGTACCAGGCCATGTGCTAGGCCGTGTAACAGCCTAACTTGTAACCTTTCGAAAATTACAGGGGACACATGGCTGTGTCACCTGGCCATGTGTCATACACGACTGAGACACACGCCCGTGTCTTTGCCCGTGTGGACAAAAATAGGTCATTTTACAAGCCATATTTCTCACCCTATTTAGCATAAACTTACACCCAACATTATGCGCATAAAAACAAGCTATAATAAGGCATCCAAACAAGCATCATCAAGCCTTATACAAATGGTGTGATCACATACAACCAATATGCCCTTACGCACCTCAAATGACAACTTATAAACATGACTAATCATGTGTTCAATATAACCAATTGTTCAACTAACATATATGCATATTTACACCAAAACTTACCACATAGATCAATTATCAAAACAAACCATTTGGTACCAAAACACCATTCTAAGACTAGCATCAAATGACCATATAAATCATATCCACAAAAGTGTCAATTTACCATAATTTTATTCTATCACAAAGCACATGTACAATATGCACAATCATGCCATAGTTCTCATCTTCCATAATTCAAGCATAGCAATCCAAACATCAACCATTAGAGAGAAAATATTTACATATCACATATTAAACTCATACTATCATCAAAGTGCCAAAACACTAGCCAAACAAATGGCCAAATTATCAACAAAGCATTTAGGCCAACATTCATCGAAATAACCTATACATGCCATTATAACCAAAAGTACCAAAAGATCCGATGGATAGTGTGATATAGCTCCAACAAGCTTCCAACCCGAACGAGCTTCTGATTTACTATAAAACATGAAAAATGACACAGAGAATTTAACTTACCATTTTGTCACAATTTAGGTAAGTAAACATAGCATATCCGAACACAATTTGGCCAAATTCCTAAGCACATATTCATCAACATGTTAGCCATGTAAAACACATATAATAGCAAATAATCATGAATGAACACAACAACTAATCCAGTTTCATATACATGTATCATCCATTTCATGTTCATATATACCAAGTAATAACATTTCCATATAATTCATGTATATACCTGTAATAGCTCGTATCAAACTCTTATTATCTGGTATCAAAACGGTGCCCATTGAACCATTTAGAATATTATTGGATACTCAGGATAGCTCACACATAGTGTGCTAAACTATAATTCGTCAATTCATGTACATGTATGCTCATACGAACTATGAATCGGTATGCTATCATGATTTGTAAATCGATAAGCTCATATAAGCTGTAAATCAGTAAGCTCATATGAGCTGAGAATCGGTAACCCTAATGACATTTCATTTGTATAATACAAATTCCAAAGGTTCAAACTGGACTCGGTAATTGTCTACGTCGTCGGATATGCGATCGGTATTTATACATGGTAATTATACAAATCACATACATATAATTCAATTAAAACATACAAATACACAATTTAATTAATGAACTTACCTCAATGAGTATACGTAGATACGGAGGCGATTAATCTGAGATTTTCTCTTTACCTCGATCTAACTCCGTATAAGGTCTACCTGGATCTATACGGATAAGTTTAACTCAATTTAATATATTTACCAATCAAATTAGTCCAAAACATATTTTGGCAAACTTATCATTTTGCCCCCGTACTTTTAATTTCTTTGCAATTTAATTCCTAAGCTCAAAAAATGAAATTCACACAATTTTACCCCTACCCAAACCTATTTGATTTTTATACATACTAATAGTAGTCCATATATTTCAAAAATTCACAAATTTACCGTGAATTTATCACATTTTTCAATTTAGCCCCTAATTGATAATTTTATCAAAAATTCCTTTACAAAAGTTGTTTATCTAACAACAACCATTCATTTTCTATCATCAAACTTCAAAAGTCATATATATTCATCAATGGTAAAACCCTAATAGTTTAACATTTTCACAAATTAGTCCCTGGGCTAGCTAGATTAAGCTACAACAATCCCGAAAACATAGAAATCATCAAAAACGGGACTAAAATACATACCATGCTCCTAGAAAAAGACTAGCCAAAATTTTAAGCTCCTCCAATGGCTTCCTAATCCTTATTTTTAGTTGATGATGAAACAAAAAAGATGATAACTTTGCTTTATTTTATTTTATTTATCTTTAATTACTAATTTACTTTAATAACCTTTTAAATTATTCCTAATTACACAATTGTCAAGCCATTATCATCCACTATCATAAAAATGGTATAATTATCATATAAGGACATCTACTTTAAATTCCTATAGCTATTTAATACCTTTAGCTAATATAACTCAACTTTTTCACTTTACGCGATTTAGTCCTTTTTATCAAATTGAACATAAACGGTAAAATTTCTTAACGAAATTTTTATATGGTATTTATATCATGTTATAGGTAATAAAATAAATTTTTTTACTTTGGATTTATGGTCCCGAAACTACTATTTTTGATTTCACTAAAAATGGACTGTTACAACTCTGGTCCGATTATAAGTGACATGTAAATAGGGTTTTGGTATCTATGTATGTTCTAAGCAATATGGTTATATTTTGTGTCAAATGAATTCTGAGATGTGTATATTCATGTGAATCTCAATTAGTATTTTGGTTGATTGTGATGTGTGATGGAATGGTATGTCTTTGGTTTTAAATGCATTTTGAATGATTGATTTGGTACAAATGCTTAGGTAGCTTGGTAAACCTTGGTTGATGATTTTGGTAATGATAAATGAGGTATATTTAATATTTTATTAAATATGAAATGTTAGGTAGTAGTATTTGAATGAATTATGTTTTAATTTTTGAGTTGTGGTGCCAATGAGGGCATATTGGTTAGGCACTTAGGTTGAAAGGTATTTGGTATATTTTAACATGTTTGGTCACTTTTAAAATATGTTTGATTGTTGGTTGTTGCATAGCTTGGAACCCAAGCATTTGAATATGAAATGACTTATTTTTTTAAGGCAATTTTGGGCATACACGGCCTGAGACATGGGTTGTCACAAGGCCATGTGCCCCACACAGTCTTATGACACGGCCATGTGGTTATATAATTTTTTTGTGCAAGATTGTCCACATGGTCTCAAAGAGTTACACGGTCGTGTGACTCCTGTTTAAAATTTTTACTCAAAATTTCGTAGAAGTTTCAATTAAACCTAGTTTTGATCCCAGGTTGTTTTAAATATTCTGTAAGCTTGATTTAGGTCCCAATTTGATTAAATTGCATGGAAATGATTTTAAATGAATTATTTGGTTGTTATTAAATGCTTTTATAAAAGTTGTTCAAAGTTTATTGTTGTAACACCTTATAGCTCGGTCGGTGACCAGACCGAGTATAGGGTGTTACAGCGGGTATAGTTGGTAACCCATAGGATTTGTTATACGGAGATATATTTACTTTGGTTATCTATCGATGAGTATTGGATGCATATTACTTTGGACGTACCGATGATTGATGAGCACTCTTTACTTTTATTATATCTTGATGAGCATTGAACGCATATTACTTCATACATGCCGATGAGAATTGGGTGTAATTTCTATTGGTGTGTTGGTGGTTTAACCCGCGTATTAAGCCTTGAGTCCATGTCTAGTTAATAAGGGCCACAAATTATGAAATTACATAATTGATTATATTAATTGACATGAAAAATTGAATGATTTATGCTTGATTCGATTAATTAGATACAAATGTATGCATTATGAACGATAGCATGTGAAAGATCATGTGAAATGAATATTATGAGCACCAAAGGCCAATGATGTTTGAAATGAATCAATAGATCCGATTGGTAAAATGAGATAGATATTCAAATGTGAAAATGTTACATATTTCATGGAATTGAATTTGAGATTGCAATGGCATAATATTGAATCTATGCATTAGTATGATATTGGAATTTAAGTATTGATGATTAGCGTGCAAATGTTGCTTTGGAAGCATATTGAGTCATTTATATACAGTTTAAAATCTAATGAAAACTTATTTGAAAACATTAAAGCATAAAGCATGAGACAAGGATTACTGATATTGATATGTGAGTTTTGTAATTAGCTTATATGCTTGAATTGCTTATGTTTTGTATTCAAATTATGATTAGCACCACTAAGCTTTTTTGCTTAGCATACAAATTTGTTTATTTTTGTGCACAGGTGTTGAATAAGAATCGTAGATCCGAGAAGTTTAGTGGCATCCAAGACTCAATTCTTGGCTCAATAATGTTGGTATCATATGTTGAAGGTTAAGTTTGAGTCGGCATATACCAAATGTTAAAGTTAGTTTTGGAGTCTACTTTGATGACTTGGTACTTATGATGTTAGTGGATTATAATTTAAGTACATTATACATGTGTGATGATGAATATATAATGGTATACATGTAACACCCCAAACCCAGCCCAAATGTTATGGCCGGATCTAGCGATGTCACATGATAGGGTGTTTGAAAACTGTATCGTCGTGTTAAAACCATTTCCATTGAATTATTTATCTTAATATCTTATTAGTTCCAAAATTGTGTTGCTCATATAATCGATAGTTTCAAAACGTTATTCACTTGTGGAAGCTTTTAAAACAGATTAAACAATCGTGCATTTAGGAAAAATATCTGTTTCTTTTGAAAACCGAGGTTTCCTACTACTAGCAGTTGTAATCCATAAGGTAAAGATAATTAAAACCAAAAACCAAAGTTCGAAAGTCCAATTACAACCCAAAAACTTAGCCAGTAAAAAAAGAATAGAAATAAAACCAATTATCGTAAATATGGGTTAAAAACCATGAAAGTCCAAAAACATGGACACCAAAAATATGGGATTACCTATGCACATTTAAACAAAAGGGGTGAGTTAATGAAAACTCAGTGTTTAATCCCACAGAAAACAAACAATAGCAACTCACAAGGCACGCTTAAATCACCCCGGCCTAAGCCCTTTTCAAGATTCATAATGCTTTGAGCCTTAGCCTATCTCAGTACAGTATCAAATATGCAGTAGGACCTTAGCCCATCACAGTATCAATAGCAGTCATGCAATATTCAGTAACAACGTCCTACCCAACCAGCCTCTAAACACCATATCTATCTAACCCTACGCTCCATGTGGGGATCAAATCAACCCACCCATCCTTACACTCCAGGTAGTACCGAATATGGCACAAAATAGTAATTTGCAGCTGAGTTGCCAGTATGTTAGGCTTAAGAGCCTTTCAGTACACTTCCTCCAAATATAATTAACCCAACCCCATGCAATGCAACATACAAGTCATGACATGCTATCTCAGGACATCAGTACATATAACCAGTTCAGTATACAAGCATACTATCATCATGCTCAACACATATATAAATCAAACAGTCAGTTCGTACAATTAGGGGTCTAAGTGATGCTTACCGACCCTACAGTAGGTTCACAGTCGACTTGTGTGACTCATGCAAACTTAGCAATCAATTCAGTAAAAATGGGCTCACACGTCCATGTAGTCTGCCCGTGTGGGCCCACATGCCCATGTGGCCCACTCGACCCAAATTTTCCTTGGTCGTGTGGTCCATTTTTAATGTAACCCGTGCTAGCTAAATATTCATATATGTTTTCACTATTTACTTATATGTTCCTTCAAGGCTATCTACTTGAGTCATTGTTACTAAATTATTTATATCTTGAGCTACAGAATTCCAAATTAAGGTCTGCTTGATGTTTTTAAAACTAGACTCAAATACCTTTCTACCATAAAATTTTCAGAATTTTTGGTCTAGCCAATAAGTACAGTAAAATCTTTAATCTTACCCCTATTTTGCTGTCTAACAGCTTCAACCTTTCTTTGCTAAAAATTAATTATCTCTTAGTACAAAATTTGGATGATGTTACCATTTGTTTCTATTGAAAATAGACTAATTAATAATTTTAAATTTTAAATTTTAACATCTAATTATTTTTCTCCATTGTTTGATAATTTTCCAAAGTCGAACCAGGAAACCTAAATTCATTCTGACATTATCTCACAAAACTTATTATATCTCACGATTTACAATTCCATTACTTACACCGTTTCTTCTATGAGAAAATAGACTCAATAAGCTTTAATTCCATATTTTTAAATCCTATAATTCGATTTTCACAATTTATGGATATTTTTCAAATTTAACCTACTGCTGCTGTCTAAATAGCAAACAATTTCAGCTTTTCGTCGAATCCCATTTTCTACGTTTTGGGTACACACCCGGTTCCAGTTTGACGTGTAGACACTCCCAAGAAACTCAGAACCTAGAATTGACATTCCCAAACATAGAGTCAAATTTTAAATGAGTTTTTAAAATGTGAATACGAACGACCATAGCATTAATCAAGCGACCAATGCTTACCCCAACACCCTTAGTGATTTCAATTACGAGGTGACATGATGAAGACTCCGCTCTTCTCGATTGTCTGCTGTCCGAAATAGCAAATCACAACCTTCAGTTGGTAATCGAATGCCAAAACTACAATAACTTAAGCCACTTACCAAATGGGGAAAAACGCAGCAATCAAACAGAATCCCGAACAATGAGACATGTCTTGGTCAAAACAATAAAAGGAAGAAAAAGGGATTTGCTAACACAAAAAGAAAGAAAAATGGCAGAGGAGAATTTAGCAGGGAGAATGGAAGGGAACACGTGCAAATTTTTTTTAGAGAAAAAAATAAAAAGAAAACACTGACAGAATATCCAATAACCACCCCTAATCTCTTATTTTCTCCTAAAAATAGTCCACCACACTCTCACTATCTCTCAAACTCTCCAAAAACCGTCCACCACATTCTCTCAACAACCGAATTCAAACTTCACTCAAACACCTCAGTATTTTACTTCCCTTTAAACTCTCGCACGACACAAACAACAAAAAAATAACTCCCTTGCATGCACAGGGATTCGAACTCAAGACTACCAACATATTAGCACTCCACATATTAGCACTCCACCTAACCACTAGACCAACAAGCCCATTCTGTTATATTCTTACAACCAAACAAATACAAGCCTACTGAACAAGAGTGAGGCTTTATTTAGAAAAATTCCAAAATTTCGCCAAAGGCATGACTTGAACTTGGGACCTCATACACACACCTAGAACACTTAACCACTGAAGCAGACAGATATTTGTGACATATTTTTACAAAAAAAATATAAATTTTTGGGGCGTTACAATACATGATCATTATAATGGTTATGCCATATTTTAAGTGTTACTTGCATGCCAAGTAAGCCAAATTGATGATTTAGTTTGGAGATGTTGTAATCATGTTAGTATCAATGTGTTTTAAACAACCATGAATGATGTTTAGAACATATACTTTGAGTCCATTATGTTTTGTAAAGGATTTGGTATTGTATTGGGTCAAAACATGTGATTTTATGTTACACCCTAAAGATATCGAATACAAAAAGGGTGAGTAAAATATGTATGTAAACTATTTTGGCGTGTTATAGTAGTATAATCTGACACCTAGACTTGCCAAAGAATTAGATTATTGTCATATTCTAGCATTAAAGTATCCGTTTGTTGGCGGTATTTAAAGATTGAATTACCAGACATCTTCAAATGAAGAAATAATACATCCAAGAAAGAGTACGCCTAAGGAAAAGTAAATCTCAAATTTTTACCTGAGCATGAAAAGCCTACCAAGTGTTTGAGTAAGTTGTAGGAGACTTAATTGTCTTTAATACCACACCTTATACAAGTCATCACTAAGGTATAGTACGCTCGATTTACATGAGCACTATTCAAGTTGGTTCTTGTAATAGGATTAGTTGGAAGTCAATTGGATTGATTTAACCCTCTCCATGACTGGTTAAACAGTAGCGTAGATCTTCAATAGGTTTTCTTTTAACAACCCCCAGATTTGGTAGGGATATCAGACGGACCAAGAGTATATTTATTGAAGGGAAGGGGACATTCTAGGTGGTTTTTCTTGTTCTCAACGTTCAGGTTCTTCTTTCTAACCTAAAAGTTCATTTCTTCTTCAAAAAGATAGAGCTAAGACTCATTTAATCAATGGATGATTCTACCTTCTAGTAAGTATTATAGCCCTATATGTTACGGTTGTTAATGAGTAAGGATGTTAAATTGTGTAAGAACAGTAGGGTGTAAGTGAAAGGCCCTATATAGGGGTTGCACATAGTTGAAACGTTACTAAACTATCTATAAATGAGGATTTTAATGGAAACTTCATGATCTTGTAAGCAGTTGCTACTACTGGATTAGGGAGGACAATCGAAGCAGAAGCTCCAGGTTGAAGTAAAGATAGGTCTCTACAGAGTCTCTAGACCTAACTTCTACATGATATTTTATGATGATTCCTTGTACGGTCGATGTTCATATAGATGTTCATATCTTCTTGAATAGGTGTTGTATGTATGTATGGGTGTGTGTGTGTGTGTGTTCTCTATGAAGAATTTGTATGCATGTACTAAAGTATACAATGCCTTGCATGAAAATAACGATGTGTGGTAAGCATGTTTGGGAAGTATGATTCCATTAAGGGTATGAGTGAAATTTATGTAAATGTGTCCATATTGTTATTAAGTGATACATGAAAAATTATGGTTGATGATAAGGCGGTTCGGGCAGAGTATCGGGAAAATATGTGATGTGATGATGAACCTCGCGGTGGAGTTTTGGTGATGTCTGCCGGGACAATAAACACGAAGGCCAATATAGTAAGACTATAGTTCATCAAAACCGTAAACAAGAGGTCCGTCGAGACAGTAAACACAAGAAAAGGCCATTATGGAATATATGTGGAAAGACCATAGCCATGGCACAATCTAGAAATGGCAGATGAGTCACATTTTTCTACTAAGGCTTCTGCGTTTGTAACACCCCAAATTTTGGGCATAGAAGAAATAGGTTTTGAACAAGGGAATAGTTAGGAGACTGTACATAAATATTTAGTTGTGCAAGGAAGTGACATAAATGAATGTCATCTTCAGTGGTTAAGAGATTTAGGAGTGTTTGGAAGTGTTTGAGAAGTTAGGAGTTCAAGCCTTGGCTTATGCAAAATTTTTATTTTAAGTGAATAAAATCATTGGATCTAGATAGTAGGTTATTAAATTATTGTGGTTAAAATATGATACAAAGGAGTTGTTGGTCTAGAGGTAAGGGGCATGTGGAGTGAACATGGGGTCTAAGGTTTGAGTAGTGGTGCATAAAAAAGGGAGTATTTATTTTGCTGCCTAATTCGTATGGGTGGTAAAGTTGGATTGAAATACTGCTAAATGGAGTTTGAACTGGTCATAGAGAGAATTGAGGAGGGATATTTGGAGAGATTTGAGGAGAGAATATTGGGATTTGGGGAGGTTGTTGTTGTGGAGATCTATATATCATCTCATTTGTTCCTTATTCTCGATGGGGGATCAACGAGGTTTTCAAGGTTTTCGTCGCTTTCTCCAACCTGCATTGCTTCCATTCCTAACTAGTGGTGGTAGAGGTTGATTGGCACATTGCCTGGAAACCAAGGGTGCAATGATCATTGATTTTTGGAATAAGAGTGTTCAGAACAAAGAGAATCTGCAAATCGCATCAAGTGTGTAACCACCCCACTGTAACTGTAGAACAGCAAAAGCCGAAAAGCTAAAATACGACGTTTGAGACCACACGAGCATGCGATCACTCGTGTGGTAAGCCAAGCTTGCAAATCATGGGTGATAGACTGTATAGGCCTCCATGATCATTTCCATGGGCTTAGGCCGTAATGGGTCACGTTGGGCCGAAATGGGCCATGTGGGCTCAATGGGCTTGTAGGCCCCCACGGATGAAATCTACGATTTGTGGTAAATTCTGGATTGGGTTGTGTAGATCTCATAACTCGTATGCGAAATCGTATGAACGGGTCAGATGAGCGTGGGCCCACTTGGTGTAGTAATGGGCCTTGGGCCCATTTATACTGTATGAGCAAAATATCTTCATATGGTAAAATGATCGAAATACCCCTCATAGGGTAGAATGATCGAAATACCTCCATAGGGTAAAATGATCAAAATACCTCCATAGGATAGAATGACCGAAATACCCTAATAGGGTAAAATGACCAAAATACCACCATAAGGTAAAATGACCGAAATACCCCCATAGGGTAAAATAATCGAAATACCCTCAAGGGTAAAATAACCAAAATACCCCCATAGGATAGAATGATCGAAATACCCTCATAGGATAAAATGACTGAAATACCCTCATAGGATAAAATTACTGTTGTACCCCTAGGAGATGAAATGACTGTTATGGCTTTATGTTTTGTATGACTGATTTGCTCTATGATATGTATGACTATGATTGAGCATGACATTTTGCATACACGTATGATATTATGCCACGATATATTGCATGGGGATGGATTGTTATATTTGGAGGAAGTGTACCGTACTGATAAGGTTGCACGAGTCACCCAAGACAATTGTGGACCTACTGATGGCTATTTGTTGTTTATTTTACTAGTAGCTTTGTTGCAATACTATTTAGTGCCACAACTGGTGCTAATCTTGGTGTGTCTGGCTGGGTGGGTCGATTTTATCCACACATGGTGTGTTTGGCAGGACGGAGTGGTGTGTAGAGGTTGGATTGGGCAAAGGCCCTAATGATTACTGGCTTTGTGATGGGCTCAAGCCCAATCATTTACTGTTGCGGGAAAGGGCTTAGGCCCACACTGAACTAGATCATATCAGAATCTGCCTCAGCCCAAACCTGCATTTATCTACTATTTAATTGACTGTTTGCTTGTTAGAGGATTACACACTGAGTTCTCGTAAACTCACCCCTCTGTTTCACTGTATAGGTAATCCCCAATTGTAGGCGGGTCGGTGCTGCGAGGGACTCGGAGGTGGCCACACAATTGCAGCTGTGCTACACTTGATTTTATTTAAAATTAAAGTATGTTTTGGGTTTTTTTATGTAATAAGGTCATTTATGTTTGTTTAAATTTTTAGTTGGGCTTTTGCTTACTTATTTTAAACTGCTAGTTTAGCAGAAGACGAATTTTCAAAATAATTATTGTTTTCAAAGACACAAAATTTAAACATTAGAGTTTTCAAAAGCTTCCGCTATTTTAGATCAACCTTTTATAACAATAGCAGATAACAAGGTAAACGTTTTTGACTAGATGATTTGTTAAATAATAATAATGGGGTTTTTTAACCTAGAAATAAATTTTTACCAACGAGTTCAATTTTCGCTAAACACCTCAATGTGACACCGCCAAATTCGGTCGTAACTCCTAGGCCGAGTTTGGGGTGTTACAGCATATCCCAGGGCAATTTATGGGAAATCCTCACGCGATTCTAAGCTTAGGCAAATCCATATTGCCAAACATGACAGTTTCATGTGGTGCCTTGGTGGTAAACCAAACCTAGCCTTTGTGGCAAGTTATCTATAAGGCCTTTGTGGCAAAATTTCTGTAAAGCACTTGTGGTGAATTATCTAGAAATTTCTATGTGGCATATTATTCGAAAAGCCTTAGTGGCGAAGTTATCTGGGAAGCCCTTGTGGCGAGTTATCTGGAAAATCTGTATGGTGAATTTTGTAATGCCTAAGTGCAAGATGTTAGTCTGCCTTTTGGCAAGATCTAGGTATGCCACTGTGGCATTTTCTGGAAGAGTTCTTAGTAGTATATTCGACGAATGAACCCGCCAGGACAGAGAACTTATCATATCCGAAATTTTAGGAGGTGTAAGTGTCCGCCAAACTTGAAGGTTCTCACACTATGTATTGAAGTCATCTGTGATTATATTGGATTATCTAAAACATTGTATTCATCAGAATAAGTTCGTTGTTGGGATCGACTTAAATATACGGTGTTACTGGAATTCAGTAAGCCTCTAGAGTCAATATAAGAATTCACCAAGAGTAATATCTGCACGTATATCATTCTGAGAGATGTATCCAAATTCTATCTTCAAAAGGGATTGTGAAATGGGATCCGCATTAAGGTGCAAAGTTTGTAATCTGCTAATGGGGGCAGGATGTGTATAAAATGGTTAAGTGTGGAGATTGGCGTATAATTATCTGTCGATAATTAGAAAAGTATCTGCCAAGGTCTAAAAAAATCTAAAAATCTTTGAGTCGAGGAATTCAACAACATCGTTTAAAGCTAATATTGGTTGAGACTCCCAAATTTCCCCTGAACTTACAAATGTCTATTTGTTATGTGGGATCTTGGAATTGAACCAGTGCGCCAGGATGGATAAAACAAGGAATGCACCAGGGTGGCGATTCAAAGAGCGATATTATGCATACAGAGGAGTATTTTTTGATATAAGGCATACAATACTCTACGCCATGATTAAGTGGATTTTAACAAAGTTCTAAGTTGTAATATATTAAACTACTTTTGAGAATCTATTGTATTTAGTAAACACCTCTTTTAAAATCTTTTGACTTAGAAAGAATATAAATAAATAAAAAGTCTTTTCAGAATGGTTTTCCCTAGTATTTTGTATTTTGACATCCTATACCTAGGTCCAGTAGATTAGGCCGGGTATACGGTGGTACATGTTAAGAGTGATTTTTAGGTACATGTTAAGGTGGTACATGTTAGTCCTGACAAACTTGTTTTGGTACAAGTGGTTAAATGTATCAGAATAAGTTGGTAGCCAAAATATATGGAATTCGGTACTTGTATTGGTGCAAGTACCCACTTGTGTCGATACAACTAAGCCAAACAAGGGTCCCTCGCTTGTTTTGAATCCTTTTGATCCTTAGAGACCTAAACTTGGTCACAATCACCCCAAACATCTAGAATTCGTTTTAAAATGTATTTAAATTTTTTCAATGAATTAAAATAGATTTTTAATCAATGTGAATGTGTTGATATAAATTGTTAATGCTTGATGTTCATAATGTCAATCGAAATGGAAATTAATTCGACTTGCTCCAACAACGAATATGGTGACTCATACTCAAACTCAACGATCGGGTTAGGTATAGGATGTTACACATAGAGCAACCACTACCAAAGCACCACACATAATTTGTGGTAGTTTTTAAAGCTTGATGTGTAAAAATAAAACACTTTTTGTCTTTTCTTCTCTATACTAACTTTTGTTTTGGTCTCTTGGTAGCTTTTCTTTTGAGTTGCAACTAGAGCAGCATCTGGACGCTTCTTTCTTAGATCCTTAAGAAGTTTAGAACACCTTGAGCTAATATGGTCTAGCACATCACAATAGTAGTAATTTTTCCTATGATTATCTTTGCTTAGCCTATATTTATGGATCTCAACCTTTTTTTGGAACATTTAGGTTTATCAACAACACTTTTGGCCTTGAAAAACACAATTGATTGAACTATTTTGTCTCTTTTGTTCACATAGCTAAGTCCTCCTTTACTAGAGTCTCTACTACCAATTGCAAGAATTTCATCTAACTTGTTATTGATAGAACCAAGTTTCTTCAGTATTGATTGAGTAAAGGCAAGTTTTTTTAATGTTGCTTCCAAATTCACAATCTTGTCATCCAAAAGTGAGTTCTTTGGTTCAATTTGCTTTACTAGCTTCTAATTCTCCATTTTCAAATAAAAAGTTTTCATCTGAGAGCTTTTTATTCACCTTACACACTCGATCTCATTTATCAAACATGATCTTGTAAGAATTCATAAAATTTACAGTTGATTTAATGTCAATTCTACTTGAAAATTCTGAGTTAGTTGCATCTATAGGAACAACTTGAATGGTGAAGGCAACTTAGTTGTTGAGATATTCCTCACCTTCCTTTAAATTGTTAGATGAACCTTCATCACTTTATATAACACAAAATGACTTATTCTTCTTCTTTCTCAAGGTATTGGGATATTCAGCTTGAATATAACCAAAGTCATGACACTTATGACATTAAATACCCTTTTTTTTTCTCTTCTTAGTGGCTCTTCATTAATCACAACTCCCTTGCCCTTAGACTTTGTAATATTTGTGTTTGTATCAAGTTTCCTATTTCTCCTGGTCAACTTCTTAAATGTCCTATTAAAGTTTTGAGTAAATAAGGCCATTTGCTCTTGCAGATCTTCTATGGCATCTTCACCTTTACTTGTAACTGGAGCTGCAACTTGCTAGACGAATCTTATCTCCTTTGTATTTAATCGTTCTTATCTTATTAATTTTTATTTCAAAGGTTTTTAATGGCACTATGAGTTCATCAATCCTTCTATTTTCAATTTCATTTGCTTTCTCGATAATTGTTACCTTAATCACAAATTTCTCAAGCAAGTACATTAGCATCTTTCTCGCAAGCTTTGATTTTGAGTATTCATCTCTTAGTGTGCAAGCCTAATTTGAAATATCACAAAATTTTGTGTAAAATTCTGTCAGGGTCTTTTTCTTCTACATCCTTAAAGTCTTGAACCATGTAGTCAGCATCTGAAGTTTGAATTATTTCATAATGTCAGTTCCCTCGTGAACACTTTCAAGAATTGCCCAAGCTTCTTTTGCAATGATGCATTTAGAAATTTGCATGAATTCCTGGTAGTCAACTCCATAAAAGATTGCATTAAGAGCCTTTGAATTGCCACTTGCCAATTTTTCTTCTACGCTAGTCCAAGTAACCTCTAGTTTGGGAGTTATCATACTATATATCATTAACTGTTGGTCGTTACCAACCAGTTAAAATTGAGCGCCAAGCCTTACCATCCATAAAGTTTATAAAAGTCATCATCTTAGCCTTCTAGTAGTCATAGTTTGTGCCATCCAATATTGAGGTCTGGTAACTAATGAACTTTTCATCTCAACTGCAAATCAAGGACAGGATATCCACCTAGCTCATTAAATGTCGAGCTCTAGTATCAATTGAAAGTTTGTTATATTTTGTTGTTAAAGGGTCTTTTAGTTGCAACTAGATGAAAATACTACTGGTTATAAAAATAGAGGTGGACACCACAAAATTGTTCATAAGGTTTGGAAGTTGATGTTAAAGATTTGATGTAACATTTCCTGCTTCCACATTTTAAACTTACTTGACTTACAAACTACTAAAAAGCTCAAAGAATGTAGACGTACTCTTAAGAAAAAAAATATGATCCAACATTTTAGAAGGTGATGATAAATCATACACTAAATTTTAAATGTATCGACTATAGTTTTATTCAAAAAATCAATTTGGCTTACATTATGCATCTTCTAATATGAGTAAAATATGTTACTAAAACTGTAGCTTTCTTTAAAATTTTGTCCACATTAACGTGGATGTAATTTCTACTTATGTAGTTCTATATTCCCTATTTCCATTGATGTAATTTCTCTTATGTGCTTTTGATTGGTAAATGTGGCACATTACAATACCTTATGAGTTTTAAGTTATTAAAAAATACTATGTAACTCGTAATGTAATCAAATATTATATAATTGTAATGTGTTACACAATACATTACTAGATCTATAATAGCTAATGTCATGGGATAATATTTTTGCGATAACACAAAACCTTACGAGTTTTGTGTTATTACACAAAATATTATGTAAATTATAAGATATTATGTAATCGATAACATGTATTATAACTTATGTTACACAATACATTATAAGATCTATAATAATTAATGTAATAGGTATTTTTTAATAATACAAAATATTATGTTGGTTGTAAAAATTGTGCAATCAGTAACATATATTGTAATTGTGTTACATAATACGTCACAAGATATGTGATAATTGGTGAAATGGAGTAATTTCTTTTAGTAATAACACAAAGTGTTAATACATATTTTGCCCTTTTAACTTGGCCACTTGTACATAGTTTGTACTTAAACCTTTTTGGACATTATGAGTTATGTGCCATTATACAAAATATTATGTAGATTGTAAGAAACTATATAATCTACTAATATATATTGTAATTCAGATTACACAATACATTGATGCTACGCTTGATAGAAATATTATTTTTACGTATGTTTTAGTATATAAGTAAGCAATAAAGTAATTCAATTTGTAATATTTAGCCATTCACATGACTTATTTTTAGCAAACGCTAATTTTGAAGAAGTCTTATTTTTACAAGAGTTTTTACTCATCTTTCTAGTTTCAAGTTTAAAATTAAACTAACTGTTTTTATTTTATGTCTAACTATTGTATTACATACGCAATAAATAAACATGTCCCTTATGTTATTACACTAGTAAGCAAACGATGCATGGATGATATGTAATAATTATTATAATGAGGTAATTTTTTAATAAAAAGCCTTTATAATTTTGTGTTATTACACAAAGTATTAAGTAGATTGTAAGAAATTCTATAATTGGGTAATCTATGTTGCAGTTCGTATTACACCGTATAACAATTAGGGGGCATTTGGTTCGCTTAATCTTAGATTATGTTCCATAATAGAATTACAAGAATATAAGATTAGGGTGGAACGTGAGGTTATCTTGTTTGGTTCTTTTGGTTGGAAGGTAAGATTCAGATGTTTAGTTGACGGAATGTAAGATTACCTATAAGCACATTTTACTCAATTGTCCTTTATAGAATTTGTTTTTTTTTTTTAATAAGCTTAGTTGTTTTAATATTTTTTGGTCTCAATTTCAATAAAATTATGATAAATTATTACAATTTTTACTTTTTATTACAATTATATATTAATAAGTAAGTATATTGTATTCAATAAATTTATAAATCATAATTATAATAATTCATGAAAAGTATTTGCAACACCAACCATAATTAATAATTCATGAAAAGTGTTTGCAACACCAACCATAATTAATATATTAATAAAGAAATTATTAAATAAAATAAAATGATTATAATTGTAATGTATGATATCTACTAGTTCACTATTAAGAAAAAAATATTTTTGTTTTTAATTAGACTTAAACTTTATTTAAGAAAAAAGGCTAAATTGATTAGAATAAAAAAAGGTAAATTAGTCCAAAATTTAATATTACGTCCGTAATCTAAGGTTACCTAAAGAATGACTTTGATAAGGTTACACCATATATTACATTATGGTTTTAATGTGAGATTACGGGATGATTGGAACGTTGAAATCCAAACACCTTAATCTCATTTTGAAATGTAACATTACGGTTCATAATGTTACATTCGGTAAACCAAACGCCCCCTAATGTAATTGGTAATCAAAATATGATGTAAGTTATAAAAAATTGTCTAATAACTTAATATATGTAGTATTTTGTGTTACACAATATTAAAATATTTTAATAATGATTGACCTTATCAATATTTGTTGTACCCTAAGCTCAGAGCCTATGATGGATATTCAACCAAAAAAACAAAGCTTATGGTGGAAATCTTTGGTCAAAGCCTATCAAGAGTCCCTATATTATTATATAAAGTTCATTTTAATCCATTTATTAAAAATTTTTAAATTAATTATTGTACATTAAAAAATTATTCAAGTGTATGTTTTTTTAGCTACGTGATAGTTCAAAATACATAAATTTGGGGGGGGGGATAGTTGAGTTTTTTTATAGGTCATGTCATAGGTGAATGAATTAGATATGATATATTTTATTCAATAATTAGTAATTTAATGGAATATTGTAACGATGCCATATTTTGAATAAATATTTGGGTAAATTATACCAATAGTCACTCAACTTTAATGCAGCTAACAAAATAGACACGCCTATGTCTTAGGTCGTGTGAACATTCGAAGTAGGGCACATGGTTGTGTCCCAACCTGTGTCCAAATTAGGGTGCTCACTGACTTGGGTCACACGGCCAAGCCACACGCCCGTGTGCTAGGTCGTGTGAGCATATTGTCTTGCAATAATTAGGTGCATGGGTCACACGGCCAAGTCACACGCCGGTGTGCTAGGCCATGTGAAAATACCTAAGCATTATGTTTTGAAATTTTAAAGATGCAAGGGACACACGGCCAAACCACACGCCCATGTGCTAGCCCGTGTGTCACACACGACTGAGACACGCCCGTGTGGACAAAAATAGGTCATTTCTAAGGCCACTTTTCTCGCCCAATTTGTCTTCTACCTACATTCACACTTTAACACTTTAACACTTTCACCAACCAATTCAGGACATCTAACTCAAGCCAAAACCAAGTTTAACACATATAATAATACCCCATATGCCTAAGTATCAATCTTACCTAAATGAACATATAAACATATATGTATATTTATCCAGTCATGTTATTTCAAACCATTCATCAACATACTCATAAATTTTCCATTCATAACCATATCAACACAACAAACATGATAAGCCACACACATATATATATCAAATATATCTAACTCAAGTCATTCCAATGGCTATTTACAACAAAATACTTTTAAACCAACATTGGCCAAATTACCCTATACATGCCATTATAACCAAAAGTAATTTGCTATTTATACCGAAATGAGTCGAAGGATAGTGTGATGTTGCTTCGACCAGCTTCCAACCAAATCGAGCTTCCAATTTACTATAAAACAGAGGAAATGAAGCAGAGTAAGCATTTAATACTTAGTAAGTTCGTATAACGGAAATTAACTTACCATTTATTTACATTTAAGGTAAGCATGCAAAATACATCTAAAGAAATTTAGCTAATAGCCTAAACACATATCCTCATCAAACATGTTAGTCATGTATTTCACATGAATATCAAGAAACATGTATAAGCTCATCAAGTATCAAATTTCCATGTTCATAAACTTTCCATATGTTAAGTTCATATATCAATTCCATATATTTCGGATATATATATTGGTATGGTTTATTTCAATTTCATGTTGTCTCATCGTAGAACTTTGCCCATTGAATCATTTAAAATATCGATGGATACACAAGTAGTACACACGAAGTGTACAAATCTATAATCCGTCAATTCATATTCGGGAATGCTCATACGAACACTTAAACGGGAAGCTCTTTCGAGCCATATAACAGGAAGCTCTAAAGAGCCTTTAACGGGAATCTCGTACGAGCCAATATTAGGAAGTTCAAGCGAGCCAATATCGGAAAGCTCTGGAGAGCCATTAATTAGGAAGCTCATAAGAGCCAGTTATCGAGAAGCTCATAAGCGCCATAACGGGAAGCTTGCAAGAACCATATAACAGGAAGCTCGTGAGAGCCAAATATCGGGATGCTCATAAGAGCTAATAACGAGATACTCTTTCGGGAACCCTGTATCCATTGAATTTCATTTATTCAAACAGGACTTAATATTTTTCGAACATTGTCGAATATGTGACTGATTTTCTTATATGTCAATTACACAATTTACATACATAATATTTAATTCAAACATATAATTATACAATTTATTTACACAAACTTACCTCAACAAGTGTTCGTGTATTTGTAATCTACTAATCCGATACCTTCTCTTTTCTTCATTCTAACTCCGTATTTGGTCTATCTGGATCTATATGAATGAATTTAACATAAATTCATACTCAATTCAATTCAATTCACACCTTTGGCAAAATTACCATTTGCCCTTATACTTTCATTAAATTATGATTTCGTCCCTAGGCCCGGAAAATGAAATTCATGCAATTTAATCCTTATTCCAAGCCTAGCTGATTTTTACATGTAACAATAACAACCCATGTATTTGATAAAATTCAGAATTTTTCCATGAATTTTCCATCTTTACAATTTAATCCCTAAATCACAATTTCATTAAAATTCACTTTACAAAAGTTGTTTATCTATCAACAACCTTTCATTTTCTACCATAAAACTTCATCATTCATACATATTCATCCATGGAAAAACCCTAATACTTTGATAACTTTACAAATTAATCCCCGAGATAGCTAGATTAAGCTATTACGATATCGGAAACATAAAAATCATTAAAAAAGGAACAATAATACATACCTAATTGAGCAAAATAAGCTTGCTAGAGCTCAATACCCATATCTAGGGTTTCCATGGGTTTTTATTTAGGAAAGATGATATAAAATGATGATATTTCTTATTTAATTAAAATATCATCTTTTATTATTTCATCTTCCCAATTTAGTCCTTTTCTTTATTCAATTTTCCATTGATGAATCATCATATTTATCTATTAACTCCTCTTAATGGTCTATTTGCCATATAAGGACCTCAAATTTTGAATCCCATAGCTATTTGATACCTATAACTACTAGAACTCAATTTTTGCATTTTATGCAATTTGGTCCTTTTATCAATTAAACATGTAATCGGTAAAATTTCCTTAATGAAATTTTTATACGATATTCCTATCATACAGTAGATCATAAAATAATATTAAAATAAATCTTTTTCTAGGCTCGAATTTGTGGTCTCAAAACCACTATTCTAATTTTACTGAAATGGGTTGTTACACACAGGCTTAACAGGATCACTAACGTGGCCAGTTAACTTGCCACGTTGAATGAGGCAAAGTTAAGTGATTGTTTTTTTCGTCATTCCTCTTTTTTAATAAATGACCCAATATTTTTACTTTTTGCGTAAATGGCCCAATATGTTTATACTTCTTCTTCTCCATCCCAACAATCTTTATTTTCAAATATGGTGATCTATTTCACTCTACCATCAATCTTTTTCTTCTTCTTCCCTACCTTTCAATCTCTTCTTATCAAGATTCTATCATGCCAAAACCCAAACCACAACTTCCAATCTATGCCATCGTGGCCGCCATCGTTGTGTCGCCAAACCATAGTTTCCAATCTTGTGTCGCCATAACCAGAAACAAATATTGCAACCTAACTATTTTTGGAAATGTCACAATGAGCTACCATTTTTTATTACCAACCCAACCTCCCAAATGCGGCGACCATAAATTCGAACTTGACTGTGACAGCAACAACCCAAACCATGTTTTTGAAAACTAGTAAACCTGAATCAATGAAAATGACTTTGTGATACCATGTTAACAACCATATTCAGAGCTTGTTGTAATTCCATTCGTTGTATGAACCTTTTTCCGCAAAAGGGGCTTTGAATTCATTCGATTTGTCTTATTTTCCAACCGGCAGTTCTTAGTCCTGTTAAGGATCTAGGTGATATGTGTTAATCATGGAAAAGCAGCAAATCTTTTGTTGAATTGGTTTAAATAATGCTTTGTGCCAAAGTTATGACGCCGCATATATAAGCTTCAGAGTGAAGAATTGTTAAATACGCTTCCCTATGATTAAATTGCTTGTTTTTCAACTTATTTTGCCTTGCATTATCTGTGGAATAAATATAAAATTGTATTAAAAAAGCAACAATTTAGGCTTTGTTTGATGAAATTTAAATAGCAATTAGTCCAACTCACTAATAGGATTTAAAAGATCATTTCTGTTTGATATGAAAATTTTCTCTTATTCTCCCCCTCATCCTCCTTCTTCTTCTTTTATTGCCTAGCTTAGTTAGGGTTTTAAATTGGGACCATTTACATAATAGGATGTCATGTCACTTTTCCATTACGTTTGTAATGAAAAATGGTTAAAAGGACTAATTTGTTGTTTTTCGAAAGTTGAGTGACTGAATTGAAATCAGAGTGACTGTTTTGTCAACTACATGCCATGTCACTTTTCTGTTACATTTGTAATGGAAAATGATTAAAATGACTAATTTATTATTTTTTGAAAGTTGAGTCACTGAATTGAAATCAGAGTGACTGTTTTGTCAGCCACATCAAAGTTGAGTGAATGTTGGTGTAATTTACCCTAAATATTTAGTATATAAAAATTAATCTAAAGCAACTAATTAATTTTTAGCTCGATTGGCATGAACATTGTTACCAATGCAAGAAAACATCGATTTGGGTACTCCTCCTATAGTGAGATTGTTAAAAAGAAAAAGTAATCTAAAGCAATTTTTAATACAAAAATTAATTGTATACAATAGTATAGCGACCCTTAATAGGGTTTGACTAGAAATCCTTACTTTTAAGCCAACATTTGATATGGTCCTTTGACTTTTATTTAATTTATTTTTTTATTTCAATTTGCAAACCATTCAATAAATTCCAAAAAAAAAAAAAAAAAGAACCCTACGTCATTGCGGCGTGACACTCTCCTGCGCAAGGTGAACTTGGCTCTCTCGCTCACCAATCAAAGTTCAATACGGAAACAAAGAGACTCGAATGCCAGGTTCTTCTTCTCCTCTTCTCTCTTCCCTGTTCTGAGGTTTAGGGTTTTCTGATTTTGTGGATTTCCGTTTTTCTTTTTTGTAATTTTTATTTTTATTTCATCAGAATAATTTTTCCTTATGGTTTTCATTGATCACTTTTACCATCTATTGTGGAAATAAAAGAGTCTTGGTTTATCATTAGCTTTTCTTTTCCCTGCTACGTCGATGAATGTTTTACCTTTTAAAAGGAAAAAAGGGAAGAAGCAAAGGTTAAAATTATTGATTTGAATTTTGCAGGGATTAGTTATTAACTCACTTATAATGAATTTAAGGAGTCCTTGACTTGGAGCTAAAAAACAAGTCGAAATCAATGACGGAAGTGGTTTCGAATAATAACGAAAATGGAAACTTGCCCCTTGATTCCAAAGATAAGATTATGCATTGTGTGAGTAATTGTGAGGACCATGGCTTTGTTGAGGAAACCTTTAGTGGAGTAGAACCACCAAAGATACACGAAGGAAATCAGGATGTGGACATTAACATAACTGAATGTACAAATTCTGGCGTTGATAGGTTACCTGTCACCGAATTTCAGGATGCCACTGATAAGTCGAGTTCTTTCGGTGGCACAATGTCTGGGGATGAGAACGATTCTGCAATAAGTGATGCTGAAGTTGAATCAGCATTATCTGGTGGCAGTCCGTTCGGATCTCTGTTTGATGGATTGTTTCAAATGAGGTACTTTTTGTAGGTTGAACTATGTTATGTTTGTTTGAAGTGTTATTTGCTACTGTCTTACTGTTCTGTGGTGTGTATATCTTTTCTCGATTTTATGTCCAATTACATGGTGCACTATTTAGATTGTTTTCCTTTTCCTAAATTTCCCAGGAAGAGAAAGTTGACAGATCATTGGAGGAGGTTTATTCATCCTCTTATGTGGCGATTTAAATGGTTAGAGCTGCAGCTTAAGGAACTTAAGTCTCAAGCATCAAGATATGATAGAGAGATTGTGGAATATGATCAGAAAAGGAAGTTTGAATATGAAAAGTTCACAATTGAAGGGCTTAATGTAAAGTCACAACCCTTTCAATGTCAAGTTCAAAGGAAGAAAGTAATGAAGAGGAGGAAAAGAAAACGGATTGAAAATACTACTGATTTAGTATCTTACATGTCATGTCATAACATCTACTCGTATTATGGTATGATTTTCATAATCATTCTTCTTGGAATGTATTTTCCAAGTGCAAATCTGATGAGTTTATTTTCTTTGCTCCCAGAAAGTAAGAAATCTGTCATTGCTACTGCCACTCTGGATGATGATAATGGTAAATTAGGTAAGAGGAGTTATATTTAACTCAGATTTGGTGATTGTGTAGCTTGTAGGTAATAGGGCAAGGTTCAACTAATAACTCTTGTGATGTGTGTCTGCAAACATTGGCTTTCTCCCTCTACTAGATGAGATTTTGTCTATTTTCTTACATGATAATTTCTGCAGGAACCAAAACAGACTACACCAATGATGACTATGGATTTATTGATGACTTGTCTCATCTTGAATTCAGTGACACTGATACTCTGTCGGAACAGATCCTTAGAAAGATTGATCTTCTTCAATCGCAAGCTCGTAAACTAAAGACCAGAGTTGACAAGACGGTGACTGAAAGTCCTCGAAAGTTCTCTTCCATTAATATGTTGAGTTCACCTGCATTAACCGGTTCTAGAAATCAACCTTCTCCAACTCGGAGTGGAGATAGAGCCCTGGTTAGATCGCAACATACTTCATCCCAGCATCGATCTGAATGTCACTTTAGAGTTCTTTTTAGGCCTGGAAGTGCAGTCTCAAGCCATGGAGAGGTGACTCCCTTTCCTGATATGATTGAGGGCTCCGGTCAGCATCTTGCTGGGATTTCTTATGAAAATGTGAGTTCTCTTTTCACACATTCTTCTTCGTCTTGTTCTTTTGAAAGTTTTTTCTTCCATCATTTTCTATTGCTAACAATCCTTCTCTTATATTAAGTTTTACGCTTTAATTCGTTCCTGTTGCTTATTGCCATAGTAGCAGATAACAAGATTTTAGTTGGATCTGGATTTATGGTTTAATTCTTTCCTCCTGCTAATTCTGGTCCTACTAAACTGCTAGCTTTGTTTCTCTGTGACTAATGACTAGGAAAGAAAGCTTTTTTGTTTCTCTATCTGATATGAAATTGAAAAACATTCTCCTCATCAATTTTCTTTCGCTCTTCTTATTATTCCCTCCTTACTAGCTCTTTTGCACATCTAATCAGGATCCGTTTTTAGTTTTTTTTTTTCTTTTTTTTTGTAATAGATGTTGTGTATGATAGTTAGTATTAGCTTCTAAATATCCATTTCGACCATCTAGTTTTCATTTATAATGCAACTGCCATCATTATATATGCAGAAGGAGGATGATATTTTGATACATAATCAGGCTGCCAAGGAAGAGTTGCAAAATTTTCAAAGTGGTTTAACTCAGAAGGCAGAGGAATCGTGGATTCCAATTGAAAATTCTAAGACAGTTTCTACTGCTCTTGCTCCTGCAGATAACCCCCCTACAAACCCTCCTGTTCCACCAAATGTGAAGTTAACTTCTACTTCCAAGTCAAAGGGCCCTAGCAACAAAAGGAAGAGAGGAAAAAGAAAATCAGGCACAGGTAAGTGGAGTCGGAGATCCTCAGGTTAGCTAAATTTATTAAGTTGGGATTTTGTATGTATACATGTTATGAGAAAAGAACACCTGGAAGGGCAGTGGTAAACTTTTGATGCTATCTATAATTATATCTTTGTACATGCTTAGTATCTATTTCCCAACCTTCTTGTTGCATCAAGTATGGTTTGTACATGCACTTCTCACCCTGAGGGGTCACACTTCTTCAGTATAGATGCCATGTGGTATTCTAAGTATGATATTCTGTACAGGGATATTACTTTATTTTGGTGACGTACATATAGCGTTTCTCAATCAATTTGTCATTGCTTGGCATTTCTCATTTAGGTTGAAAAGTGAAGGGTAATGTTTATTAAACAAACGAAACAAGGGTCATTTTAATTGTAGAGTGTACCGGTGAGATTTTACAAGAAGAGGAAGAAAGAAACCAAATGTGATTTGAGAAATGAGATGGGATGTGGCATTAGTAAATGAAATGAGGTGCAGTATGATTGCAGGTTTGAAGGAACAGTAAAGAAAAAGGTGTAGCATTGAATCATTGGTGTTGTTCAAACCCTTATGGTTAGTGAAACATACTCAAACGAAGTCCCTGGCATAAAATCAGCACCATTTTAAGTCTTTCCAGTTTAGACAAAATCATTAGATTTATATATTTTTATGTCAAAACAAAGTTTAGCATATACTTATGTTACTCACGTCTTAAGCTTCATCAGCATTTTAAGCTATCAAGATGTCAAATTTTGCATCAAACCGTACTCTTTTTGCAATGAAAAGCTCTTTTGGGGGCAACTAGTTGACTTCTTGGCGTAACAATATGCGTATATGCATCCTATTGTTCTTGGGGACAACTGGCATTTGCTCTAGAAATTTGCACACTTTTATATAAAACCTAGGAAATCTTCATTTATCTCATATTGCTATATGAGCTGGACTGTTTGAGATCACAACTTTCTTCATTTTTTTCCCATCTCATGATTATCTTTCATTCATTTTCAGGAAGAGACATCAAATTGAAGGGGGTGTTTTTCTTTTCAATTTTTTTTCTTTTACCATAATAATTAGCATGAGATGGGAAGAAGAGAAGAGAAAAAAAAAGATGATCGAATTGCCTTAATTTTGAACCAGACTAGATCAGCCGATTGGACTTGTTGGATATGAACCGGTTGGGGTACCGGTTCTAAGACAGAAAAAATCGGTTGACCCATGAATCGGGACAGATCTGTTGAATCGGATTAAAAAGTTGGTTAAACCAATAGTTGAATTGGATTTTGTACTCTTTTTCTTAATTTTATGATTTTTTAAAATAATTTATTTAACTTGAAGATTAATGAGATTAAGAATGGATGGTTTAAACAATTTTAATTTAACCACCAATACGGTTGAACTAAACGTATTTAATAGTTTTTGTATAAAGTAGTGGGAGAGTGAGATATGGAAATAAGTATATAGTATGTTTGTTCGTTTGTTTAATTAATTTTGTTTTATTCCATTCCTAGAAACTTCAAATCCTGGCAACCATACTTTACCTCTCCAATTTTATTTTACTTCATATAACTTGGGCTTTTCTAAGAAAAGAAGAATTAAAATGGAGTTTGAAATTTGTCTCTCTTTTGGAGAAATCCATTAGATTTCCAAATATTAAACTGAAAAATAGAGTGAATTGAGTTTCTCATATTTAAAATTCATGAAAACATGAAGTGAATGTCTTTTTTTCCCCTTAAATATTCCGGTCACCGTTTAATGCATAATTATTGTAAGGAAAAATTGCATCTCAGTAATGGCGGACTTCTCTTCTATTTTCTTAAAAACACAATGGAAGGAATTGTTACATTATTAGCATCTTAAAAGAAATTAAGAGATGAAAAACAAACTTCAAAGTGATGGGATATTGATACGGAGTAATTCCAAAAACAATCTCATTCATTTAATCGATTCAACCACTAATTTAATTCTAAAAATATTCCGACATTTAAATGCTTCCAATGAAAAAGAAACCCTTTTTGTTTATCGTTTTCAATGAAAATATTTAAATAAAAAGATAATCAACGATAAATAAAGACACGACTAAATATTAATTATTACCCATGATAAATACCCTACTTCGCTGCCACCATACTATGATTTTGATTTATAAATCCATTTATTATATAACATAGGAGACAATATTTAAAGCTATTTGAATATGATTAATTCTACTTATGCTTTCCAACATCTCATAATTATACAACGAAACACAAATACGATAAAAATAATATAAATAAATACATTTGACATAAAAAATTCTAATGTATAAGAATTTATATAAAATATAATATACATTATTGACAAAATTTAACCAAAGGATACGTGTCACGATTTTCTTTTTAAAGTTATTGTAGTTTTAATTTTGTCATATTTTTGTATTTATGTTATGATCATTTTATATTCATTTTTATATAGATTTGAATGCTTTTTTAATACATGTCATAATTATGTTATTTTTGTCTCAAATTTATAAAATAATTTGTGTGAAAAATATTTTCATCTATTTAAAATGTTATGAATTATTTTATAAATTTAATACTTTTTTATCCGTATATGTTATGTCATGTTTTAATTATTTCAGGCGATTAGATATTAATTTTAGTTCCTTCATATATGATGTAATTTATTATAATAATTTAAAATTTTTTAAAACTAAATAATTACGCTTTGCAATAGCTTAATATTATCAAAATCATAATTATCTTCCTACTTTCCTTTTACGAGACATTCACATTGCTTAGTTGTCATGAAATTGAAGGTTCCAAAATTCAAATTCTGGCTTTTCATTATAGTAGATTAATGATTTTATTATTCCTATAATATGCCTTCCTTATGAGGTCGGAGAAGGCAGATAAAAGGTGGCAGAAGCCTAATAAGAAGTGATAGTGTAATGGCAAAAGAATTATAATAAGAAGAAGCCTAAGACGATGAAGAGTTGGAGGCTATATAGCTAAATCGTACATGCATATATATATGAAGGTTGAAAGATGAAGAAGAGTTTGAAGTTCAAGGGCACTTGGGCTGGTGTTTGGAGTTCTTCTTGTCTCGATAGCAAGGGCATTCTGACTTGTTCCCATAGGTCCCTGAAGGAACACACTTACATTCTTGGCAGCATATCCCACAATACTTCAAGCACCGATCTTTCATTCCAGCCTTGGCACACCTCTCCCCGCACTTCCCATCACAGTAACCTATTTATTTTTTCACACACAAAAACCAACAATCATTTACCACATATTTGGTATTATAATCCCCCAAAAACAAAGATAAAATATATATATGTTTGGTAGATTTGTTTAAAATGAGAAATATGTCAAATGCATGCATGGGTGAGCAGAAGAGAGCGTTACTTGGAGGAGCAGGTGAAGGAGCAGCAGCAGGTGAGGCAAAGGAGAGTTGAATAAATGATGAACTCAAAACTAGGGAAGCAAACAACAAAGCAGCGATTATAGACTTCATTTCTTTTTCTTTTTCTTTCTCTTCTTCTTTTGTAGTGTGTGAGGATAATATAAATATATCAAATGTGACTTTCTATCAAGAAAACAAGCTGTGAGGGAAGGGGAGGGGAGCGGAGGGGGTGAATTTGTGATTTGGGATTGAAAAGGAAATGGCGTGTACAGCTAAGGCGCAGCTTAATTTGCTATGGTACAGACTGTAAGGCTGCCCTTAATATCCTTTTCTGGGAGTGCGGGGACCATCACCATCGCCCCTTTTTCACAAACGTTGTTCAAACTTTCCACTTCCTCTTGCAGCTTTCCAACTGAATCCTATGTTATAGAATTAATAATTCAATACTTAATCAATAGATGGTAAAATTGTGGACTGCCATATAATACTTACTACTATTTCCAGCAATATTTGGCGTAGTGTTGTAATTGTTTGTAAATGGTAGCACCCATCTACAATTTAGGCTCTGTGAATCCCCATCTCAGCCCCTCCCCAGGTTTGTAAATCAAGAATAAAAAGCAAAAGAACCTGCGTAAGTGCACTAGTCCAGGACTGAACAATGTGCCAAGCCTAGCTTTGTTCACCATTATCACTACACCAAAACAGACTTTTAGCGGCATATTTTGTGGCGTTTGGACGGAAAACGCCGCTAAAAATTGAGCATTAGCAGCGCAAAAAATAAAACGCCACTAAATATCTGGCATTAGAGGCGTTTCCATGAAAACGCCATAAAAGAACAACAATAGCGGCGTTTTTGGTTTGGCGCCGCAAAATCTCAAGACCAAAACGCATCGTTTTTGTCTTGATGTATACAATAATTAGTGGTGATTATGATAAAACGCCGCTAAAGCAAGTATTAGCGGCGCATTGCGGGAAGCGCCGCAAAAATCTTAACGAAAACGCATCGTTTTGGTATCGATGTATATTAGAATTAGTGGCGTTTACAAAAAAACGCCAGTAAAAGAAGTCTTAGCGGCGCTTACGGAAAGCGCCGCAAAACATGATAACCAAAACGCAGAGTTTTGATCTTGATGTATATTAGAATTAGTGGCGCTTCATAGAAGCGCCGCAAAAAATGTTAACCAAAACGCAGCGGTTTGGTCTCGATGTATAATACAATTAGTGGCGTTAGGGGAAAACGCTGCTAAAGCATAACATTCGCGGCGATTTTCTAGAATCGCCACAAGATATGCACACCAAAACGCAGAGTTTGGTGTTGAGGTATATTAGGATTAGTGGCGCTTACTGTAAAACGCCGCTAAAGCGTACTATTAGTGGCGCTTCTCCAGAAGCGCCGCTAAATTTCTTAACCAAAACTCAGCGTTTTGGTCTTGATGTATACTATAGTTAGTGGCGCTTATGAGAAAATGCCGCTAAATAATAGTATTAGCGGCGATTTGAGTTAAGCGCCGCAAGATATGCACACCAAAACGCAGAGTTTGGTCTTGAGGTATATTAGAATTAGTGGCGCTGATTGGAAAACGCCGCTAAAGTATACTATTAGCGGCGCGTTTTTAGATGCGTCGCAGAATATATTAACTGAAACGCTGCGTTTAAATCTTGATGTATACTGGAATTAGTGGCATTCACGATAAATCGCCGCTAAAGCATATTATTAGCGGCGCTTTTTGGTAAGCGCCGCAAAATATCTTAACCAAAACGCACAGTTTTGGTCTTAACCATGCATTAATATAATGTAGGTTATTATATATTTAGTTTATCGTATTTGGGTTACGTTTAGGATATTAGGGATCATTATATAATGTTTATTATTTTGGATTATAGTTTAGGGTTTAGGGTTTACTATGTAGGTATATTGTTTTTGGTTTAGGGTTTGAGAGTTTAGAGATTAAGGTTCAGTGATTATTATAAGTTAAAAAGTTTATCGTATATAGTTTAGGGTTTTAGGGTTAATCATTCCATAATGTTTAATATTTTGTGAATATTAGAGTATTGAGTTTAGGGTTTATGATGTGGGTTATGGTGTTTTGGGTTTAGAGTTTAAGAGTTTGGGGTTTAAGATTTAGGATTTGGGGTTTAGGCTACTTTAGTCATGTTAAGAGGTTAATTACTGTTTTAGGGGTTGATGCTTGTGGTTAACGGTTTGCAGTTTATAATTTAACGTTTACAATGCATGGTTTTGGGGTTTGGGCGATTTAGGGTTTAATGACTTATTTGGTACCAATTTCAAAAAAATGACAAATATGTATTGTTTTTTAATTATTATTATGTTACTATAGTTCTAAGTGACACAAATGACTAGTTTACTAATTAATGACGAATGACATATTTATATGTTATATATGATGAAACAAATTATTTCAATATTGTGTTATTTACATATATATATTAATCATTTATATATTCACTTAAAATATAGTATATATAATTTTAAAATTATAATACATTAATTTAATAATATAAATAATTTATAATTTATAATTTTAAATATTGATAATATTTAAATTTTAATGTATGAATTAAAAATAATGTCTACAACAATGTAAATAATTTATAAAAAGCTAAATATTAGCAGCCGCAAAAATATATAAAAATGAAGTAGTACGACACCTTTTCGTTGACGAGTTGCAGGTTAGTGGCATTTTTTGTGAAAACGCCGCAAAAGTTGTGAAAGTAGTGGCGTTTATTTGTAAGCGCCACAAACATTATAATATAAAACGATATCGTTTTCATAGCAATGATCGATTAACTTTTCGGAATGCGGCGCCGTTTCAGTGTTGGCAAAAATTTTATAGTGGCGTTTTTGAAGGGAAATGCCGCAATAATTAATTAAATTTCCGGATTCGGCGCCGTTTCTGTACTGGAAAATAATTTAATAGTGGT
The DNA here is from genome assembly GCF_025698545.1 of Gossypium raimondii. Classification (NCBI taxonomy): domain Eukaryota; kingdom Viridiplantae; phylum Streptophyta; class Magnoliopsida; order Malvales; family Malvaceae; genus Gossypium; species Gossypium raimondii. Next base: position 38,183,961 of record NC_068575.1, on the reverse strand, counting down.
GTTTTGTTATAAAGCGCCGCAATTATATATACTTTTCGCCAATGCGGCGCTGTTTGTGAGCTTCAAAATTCCAATAGTGGCATTTATTATAAAACGCTGAAAACACAAATAAAACGTTGTCGTTTAAACATCGAAAATAATTTTGTGGTATACCCCGGCGCGTCTTCCCCAAATTTCAAATTCGTCGCCCCCAAATCCCTAAATCGCCTTCTCTTTGAAATTCTTGCGTCCTTCTTGCCCAATTTCTTGAATTCCCAAATCCGTAAATCGCCTCCTTCTTGCCGAATTTCTTGAAATCCCAAATCCCTAAATCGCCTCCTTCCTCCTTCCAGAGAAGATGAACGTCACACAATAGGCCTTCAAAGGTTCGATTTTGTTCCGATTCTGCGTATGTAATCTTTGGGTTTTCTAGTGTTTATTAATTTTATTTTGTTTTTTATTCGTGAATTTTATTTTGATGTTCCTTACTTTAAAAAATTTCTCTTCTCTGATCTATATAGGGTTTTCGTTCGTTTCAGTTCATCGTCCTACAGGTACTGTGCTTGTTTGTTTTTACTTCTATTTGGGAATGGTTTCATTATTGGGTATGCATCTAATGTTATGTTGTTTCAGTGATAGTTTTTAGGTTACTTCATTTCGCCGTTGAAAGTGGTTTTCCTCATCGTCCTACAGGTACACTGTTTTTCTTTCTGTCTGAAATTGTTTTTCTCGAAATGGTTTCAGTGGGTGGCTTCATTTCATTTCATTTAACTAGTTTTAGGCAACGTTTCACAGACCATTGTTGTTGTCTTTTGATGTGTTACTGTTTTTCTGCGTTTTTTAGGCATACTGGTCTGTTACTGTTTCTATCGATGTGTAAACTGTAGAAATCTTAAAGTATGCAGAAACATGAAGTATCTAGCAACAGAGCCTAGATTTAATCTATTTTATTTTTATTAAATTATTACATGTACTTAGGTTAAATAAATTTTTAGTATGATGTGTGATAAGTTACAGAAATTGAAGCTAAAATTGGTAATTTAGAATTGTCGAAATTAACAGATCATGAAATTGAGTATGTCATAATTTACCTAATTGCTTGAAAATGTTGTCATGTTAAGATTTGTTTGAGTATTCACATATGCTAAATGTTGTGAATGGATTACTATGAAATGAGCCTCTGTATTGAATGGTAATGATGTATGGTATTTGTACGATTATGAATAAAGTAGTATTGCTTAGAATTGAATTTGTTAAGAACATATTTGGCGTAAATGTGGTATAAAAATGTGAATGGGCTGATTATGTATTTGCGGTTGGTATCGAAAATTTGGTCTTTTGGGGCTCGATTTTGTATACATTTTTTGCTGGTTTTCCTTTCAAATATTGGATGATTTTACTTACTTAAAATTGCCATCTAGTTTTCTGCCTTATATTTTCTGCTTTAATCTGGCATCCAGTTTGCCATGTTTTGGTATTAAATTATTTTGGTCCTTCACAAATCAAAGACGGTATATTAATGTTTAAGGACTAATTGATGATACTTTGACTAAAGGAATCTAAATATGTTCTCATGTGTCCTGCCATCACCATTGCCGTTAATTACAGCATAAGTTACTGCATAGGATTCTAAGGACCCAAATATTATACAGCTCGTAAATTACATAATTAGATAAAATTGAAAGTATCCTTTTCAATCTACTTTCTTCTCACATTTAACTTTCATTAATAAATAACTAAATCTTCTTTCATTTCTCAAGTAATTCATTTCCAAAATCCCATTTGAAATGTGTAAATAATATTAACATGGATAAATAAATTGGTCCAAACTATACAAATATTTATATGTTTTCCTTTTCATTATCTTTTATTTTAATTTTATGCTATTTTAATCACGAAAAATATATTTTGTTTTATTCTATTTTATTTTTAATTTACCTAATTAAATAAATTGTATTTAAAGTTATATTAATATTTTATTTTATGTTAATCACGAATTTTTTAAATATTTTTTTATTTTAATCACGAATATTTTTAAATATTTAATTTTTTTAAAGTTCAAATTTCACAACTTACGTAATTTACATAACTTACATAATTCATAACTTACATAATTTAAATTTATAATACATAACTTATTAATATTTATATATAGTTTTAATATATATATTTAAAATTTATATATATTTTTAAAAATTGATACATTACATAACTTACATAGCCTACATACATAAGCTTACATATAATACATAACTTATATAACTTAAATTTAGCAATCATATCACAACTTACATACATAATTAGTAATCATATCACAACTTGCATAACTTACATAATAATACATACCGTACATAAATTAAATAAGTTACGAATACACAAAACAAAACTTACATAACTTATATAATATCTTACATAATAACTTACATAATATCTTACATAATAACTTACATAATAATGCGTACCCTACATAAATTAAATAAGTTACATAATATACAAAAACAAAACGTAGTGTAACTTACATAATATCTTACATAATAACTTACATAATAATACATACCGTATATAAATTAAATAAGTTACATAATACACAAAAACAAAACTTACATAACTTACATAATATCTTACATATATAATGACTTACATAATACATAATTTACATAACTTACATAAGACATAACTTACATAAGTTTCATAATACACAACTTACACAACTTACACAACTTACATAACTTACATAATACATAACTTATTCCTAAATCCTAAACCCGTGCAATTTATTGTCAATGTCAGACTTCAAGGATTAAGAAATGGACCGTTCTTGGATGAATTTGTCAAGAGTTAGTGACGGCTATCGAAATGGAGTGCTGAGTTTTTTAAATTTTGCATTTCAATATGCAAGCCAAGAGAACATGATTCTTTTCCCGTGTAAGAAGTGTGTCAACATAAACTGGCATTATCGTGAGGTTGTATACGAGCATCTAATTGTTGATGGGTTTGTTCGGGGTTATAAGCAATGGCATTTTCATGGAGAATGCCCTTCTAGTACTTCCTCTTCAAGGATGAATCTATCTTATCCTGGTACTGCTAATTACCATCAGTCTGAAAGAGGGGATGACATGGAAGGTATGTTGCGGGATGCATTTAATATGCACAATCATGGTGTGTAATCGTTCACGGCAGATTTTGTGGTGTCTGATGATTGTAATATTGGTGGAACTGCATTTACCGAACCGGGCAGTAGTGTACCTCATGAAAAGCCGAATGGAGAAGCGGCAAAGTTCTACGCCCTACTTAACGACATGAACGAAGAACTATATGAGGGATCAAATTTTTCAAAAATGTCATTCTGTGTTCATCTCTTCCAGTTAAAATGTTTGGGAGGGTGGACCGGAAACTCGTTGACAATGCTGTTAGAGTTTTTGAGAGAAATGTTTTCGTTTGCAAAAATCCCTCAGTCATGCAAAGATATGAAGAAAATGATAAAAGATTTAGGCCTTGGGTACAACAAAATCCATAGTTTCCCAAATGACTGCATGTTATATTGGGGCGATCGAAAAAACCAACAATGCTGTCATGTATGCGGCCAATCCCGTTGGATTAGTAGCAACGCAGAAGATGGGAACGATGATGAAAATGATGCACAGAGGAGAAAGAAGCCAATCAAGATTTTGCGGTATTTTCCCCTGATACCAAGGCTTCAAAGGCTTTTCATGTCGTCGAAGACAGCGGAGTCAATGACGTGGCACCATGATGGACGAACCGATGATGGATTACTAAGGCATCCGTCAGATTCTTTAGCTTGGAAATTATTTGACAATAAATTTCCAGGCTTTGCAAGCGATCCTAGGAGTGTGAGGCTTGGGCTAGCATCTGATGGATTTAATCCCTTCAAGATCATGAGCACTGTGTACAGTACTTGGCCAGTAGTGCCTGTTCCTTATAATCTCCCTCCGTGGATTTGCATGAAGTAATCTTCCCTTATCTTATCTATGATTATCCCTGGAAAGAAAGGGCCCGGGAATGATATCAACATTTATTTACAGCCACTTATTGAAGAGTTAAAACAATTATGGGCTAGTGTCGAGACATACGATGTTCTGAGAAAGGAGAACTTTAATTTACGTGCAGCTTTGATGTGGACCATTAATGACTTTCCCGCTTATGCCAATTTATCCAGTTGGAGTACCAAGGGTCGTTACGCGTGTCATTATTGTGCTGTACAAACATGTTCGCAATGGTTGTACAATGGGAAGAAGTTTTCTTACATAGGGCATCGTCGGTGGTTACCGGAAAATCATAGATTTAGATTTCAGAGTTCTGTATTTGACGGCACTGAAGAGTTCAGAGAAGCTCCTTCGCAGACCAGTGGCTCTGAAATCTTGTTCATGTTGGAAGGTATGATTTCATTTATGGGAAGATGAACCAACCGCCAAACACACAAAGAAACAGAAGATCAAATGATGAAGCTGATGATGACTCCGACGAAGAGGACGATCCTAATCAGGCGGACTTGTGGAAAAAAAGAAGTATTTTTTTTGAGTTGCCTTATTGGGAGCATCACTTTTTACGACACAATCTTGATGTTATGCACATTGAGAAAAATGTCTGCGAGAACATTGTGGGTACAATTTTGAATGTCGACGAAAAATCAAAAGACAATCTTCAGAGTCGACTTGATTTAGTCCAAATGGGAATTCGGCCTGATCTTCATCCCAATCCACTTCCGAACGGGAAATATCGGTTGCCGCCTTCTATTTTCTCAATGTCCAAGACGGAGAAAGAACTGTTTTGTATGGTGCTGAAGGATATGAAGGTTCCAGATGCGTATGCATCAAATATATCTCGATGTGTTAGTGTTAAAGATCGAAGATTATATTCGTTGAAATCACATGACTATCACATCTTGATGCAAGATTTACTGCCAGTTGCTCTACGATGTTGTATGTCCAAGAAGGTGACGTCTTGTATGATTGAACTATCCAACATAATGAAAGCCATTTGTGGCAAAGTTTTGGATGTTCAAGAACTTCAGAAGGTACAGGATCGAGCCGCTTTAACTTTATGCAACATGGAGAAAATCTTCCCACCTTCCTTCTTCACCATTATGGTTCACTTGATAATTCATCTCCCGCACGAAGCAATTCTTGGCGGACCCATTTTCTATCGATGGATGTATCCCATAGAAAGGTGTTTGTTAAAATTTTTAAAATTTTCCTTCATTCACCTCTATGCTTTTAGTTACAACTTTTGATAATGTTGTATATTGTGTTTAGGTTCCTATCCAAATTAAAGTCTTCATCGCCGCAATGCGATATCCGAAGGATCGATTCTTTGAAGGCTACTTAGCGAGGGAATGTATGACCTTCGCTCAAGATATTTGGAAGATGTTGAAACAAGGTTGAATGACCAAATAGGAATGTTGGACTCATGGACCATAACTTAGCCGATACTTATTTGTTCCAAAGTTTTGGAGAACCAATCGGCAAAGTTGAAATTGCAGAATTAGATAATTTATCGTGGGTACAAGCACATCGATATGTTCTGCTTTCACCACGAATCATTGGAACCTTTACTAAGTAAGTTCTACTTAATTTGATAAATATTTATCAAACTAATAATTGTTTATCTTCTAACAAAGTGAACATTTTTTTAACACAGTGAGTAGAAACAAATATTAAGATCTCGTTCGCGCTCCCGAAGAACACAACATCGAGATATCAATAAGTTGTTTACAGAATCTTTTTATGAATGGTTAAGCCAAACGGTATGCAGTTGGAGCTTCCGCTTACAAATAATAATGTTTTTTCATAACATTTTTAATTACTCAGTTTACTTTCCATTCAATAGGTTTGGAGTGTGAAGAACGTAGACGACGAAGTTAAATGGCTCTCCCAAGGTCCAAATCGAGTGGTTAAAAGATATAGTGCGTTCCTCATCAAAGGATTCAGATTTCATACAAAATATCGGGAGAGGTTGAGGAGAACGCAAAATTGTGGAATAATTATTAATTCTGCAATTACAAGTTATGCTAGTGCTAGGGACAATAATCCTGTCGAGGGAAATGTGGAATATTTCGGACATCTTACTGACATAATTGAGTTGGATTACTACGGCAAATGGAAAGTTGTCTTGTTTCGAGGTGATTGGGCCGATGTTAATACAGCTCGTGGAATCAAGCAAGATCAATTTGGTTTTACAATGGTGAACTTTGACCGATTGATTCACACAGGACAACAACTGATAGATGAGCCGTATGTATTCTCATCTCAAGGCAAACAAGTTTTTTACTCAAAAGATCCAACTGATGAGGGTTGGTACGTTGTACTCCGTAACATCCCTAGAGACTTGTTTAACATGGGCAGTGGAAGTAGAGATAACATCGACGACGGATCAGAAACTTTGCCATTTCCAGAACAAAACTTAAACGATAATATCCCTAGTACTAGTGCACAATTTCAATGGGTTCGTCAGGATACGGATGAAGATATTTACGAATAATGATGTAGTAAGATTTTACGATTGTTTAATTATATGTAACTTACATTAGTATTAAATCTTGGTCTTATTATATATTTCAACTATTTTATATGTACTGTTATTGTTGTAATTAGTTATTAAGTTTAATTACATTTTTTGTGTATTGCAGATAAAATGCCTAGAAGAAAAATTATAAGGGAAAGCATTGTTCAAAACGATCCAAACTCGACAGAAACAAATAGTACTGAACAATAGACAGCAAATGGATCTTCGAATGTTCCGATTACACCTGAGGATCCTACGGAAGTTCAAAGTAATTTTACATTTAATATGCGTGTTGACTTATAATTGATTTATTTTTCAAATTCTTATATTATAATATACCATTTGTACCTGAAAATGGTGGGACACGCAGAGGTCGAGGACGTACGCTACTTAGAGAGTTATACGAGTTAGATCCAATGAGCGTGTCAAGGTATGCGTAAATGCTTTGGTCACTGTTGGATCAGAAGCTCGACTTTTAGCAGGATACATGGGCATTTTAGCACGAAATGCGAATATGTTACCTATCAACTACGAGTCATGGCGTCAAATGCCCGATAGCAACAAAAATCAAGCCCTCGATAATATTAAGGTAACAAAATGTTAATGTCATCTGTAATGCTTGGGAAATAGTTTCATTTATATTTACTTTATTAACTTGTGTTTTTTGTAAGCGAGGTTTGCTTTAGAGGTCTCGGATGCTTATGTAAAAAAGGCATTGGGAAAAAGATGGAGAGACAATAAAAGTACTTTGAAGAAAAATTATTATAAGACAAAAACAACCCTTGATGAGAAATTGCAAAATGTCCCGCCGGGTATGTTGAGGTACCAATGGGAAGATGCGGTTAGATTTTGGCATTCTCAGAAATGCAAGGTACGACGTACTTCCAAACTATTGTAATTATTTTGATTTATAGTATTTAATATTTACGTACTAAAAATTTTATAACGTAGGATCGTGAACGAGTTGGAAAAAGCAGCCGACAGCAACAAAAATTCACTCACACAGCCGGGTCGAGAAGTTTTGCATGTGTAGCTGAGACGGAGGTATTTTTAATTTTTTAATATTCTCAATTATGTATAAATTTCTATTAAATAATATTTTTACTACTATATTGTAGGAACGGTCATCCGGTCAAAAAGTTGGACGCCTTCAACTTTTTGAAATTACACATAAGAAGAAAGATGGATCTGCTATGACTTCTGAAGCTGGTGAAATTATGGTACGTTTACTTAATACGATTTGACTTATTTTAGTTATTTATAATGTTTATTTTCTAATGGTTTAATTCATTGCTTGTAATGCGACTATTGTTATATTGCATTTGTTTTTTTTAATATGTATTACGTTCCTAACTATGTGATTTATTTATTAGGAAAACTAAAGGAAAAAAGATTTTAGTAACGAAGCGATTGCTTCTAGTGATAGTTCTGTTCATCTTGAAGACATTGATAACCGGATTATTACTGAAGTTTTGGGTCCTGAAAAGTATGGTCGGGTTCGATTTCAAGGATCTTTTATCAGCCCAACCCAATATTTTGGATCCAGCTCGCACCAATACATGGCTTCGGGGAGTCAATCTCAAGCTGAAGTTCAGAGGTTAAAAGACCAGATGACTCAGATGCAAGCGACCACATTTGAGGTTCAAATGAAATATGAAGAACTTCAGCAACAACTTAAAGCAGAGGCAGCAGCGAGGGAAGCAGAGGCTACAACGAGAGAAGCAGCGATAGAAGCAGAGGTTCAAAAGAAATATGAAGAACTACAGCTACGACTTCAAAAAGATGCGGCATCGAGAGAAGCAGAGCAGAGCAAAAAGTACGACGAACTTCAACAGCAGCTTCAGATTATGATGAAGATGTTTCAGCAGTCGCAACTTCCGCCGTTATAGTGTATATTGCATAAATATTTTTATCATTTTAACTTTTAACATTTTTGTAAAGAAAAGTATGAATTCACTTTTATTTATATCAATTAATATTATTTTAGTCATTTAATTTGAAATATTATATAAATTTATTGTTTTTGGTTGCTTTAGATCTGGTTGCTTTTGATTTGTTGTTGCAGGAAGGCTGAAAAAAACAGAAAATTTTATTTTAAAAAAATCTCAAAATTAGTGGCGTTTTTTAAAAAAGCGCCGCTAAAAGTCATATCAAATAGTGGCGTTTGTGAAATAAGCGCCGCTAAAGAACACTACTTTTAGCGGCGTTTTCTTCCCAAGCGCCACTAAAGAACATGATCTTTAGCGGCGTTTTCCTCCTAAGCGCCGCTAAAGAACATGATCTTTAGCGGCGTTTTTCCTAAGCGCCGCTAAAGAACATGATCTTTAGCGGCTTTTTTTTTGTAAGCGCCCCAAAAGTTAGCGACGTTGTCGTTAGCGGCATTTTTTGTGGCGCTTCTTAAAGCGCCGCAAATGCCTTTAGTGGCGTTAAAAAGCGCCGCTAAAGGCCTAAAAAAACGTCACTAAAAATCTGTTCTGGTGTAGTGTATATTCCCTAACATAACTTTCTGGACTATATTTCGGTGTTCAAATATCTCAAGCATAATTTATGAATTTAGTGTTATAAATAGGAATAGGATTTATACCTAAAAGGTATAATAAATGATTTGCTTGACAAACCTTTCACTACTTGTGTAAGAGAGAAAACAATTTTCTTTTCTTATATAATGAAACCCTAATTCTTTTTTAAAGGAAATTTAAGATATCCACCTAACCCAATTTAAATTTTTATGTTATAATGGCCTCCATAGTTGTTGGAATGAAAACAGTCAATTGAACGGGAATTAAATCGATTTTGATGCAGGATTGATTAATTTTTTTCTATTATTTATTTAATTAAAATTAGATTAACGGACATTAAAAAATGTTATTTGCTAATAGACACTTGTCCTAACGGTTCAAAAACTATTATTTAATTCTAATAATTCAATCGCAAATCGAAGAAATCGAAATTTGATAATTTAAGAGAGGTGTATAATTTTGAAAACGTTGATATAAGTGATATTTTTTTATTTGGATGTTCGTCTTTTTTCTACCATTTGTGGATCACCGGGCAAGTCAATCAATCGTTTTCCAAGTAAGCCATGCATTAAAAACCCATTTACCCTGTTTATGAATTAAATCAAGTCAATATCCCATCCATAATCCATTACGTCTTGTTCTTCGAGGACTCCAGGCTGTCCGAGTCCATCAACTGGCCCAATTTGCACTAAAATTTTCTTTACAGCTTGGGAATAATATCATCATATAATCCATAAAAACAAAAAAAGAGTCAAGCCAGAAACATGAAAGATCCCCATAAAATGAAAATTATGATAGTGGAAAACAACCGGCTGTCGAATCCACATCCAATCTTTGTACATTGCCCTCGTTTGGCCAATGGTACATCACCTCAGTCCATATGCAATGAAGCTTATGTCTCCCCGAGAGGGTGAATAAATTCAGTGAGACTATAAATTAAAAATGAAAATCCTTTGTCAACAAGTGTTTGACTTATAATTGCACTAGAATAAATTATGCACATTCCTAGTTTTTCTGACCTCCAATGACTAGCTATAACCAGCTGGATCTCAGCATTTAAAGAAATATAATTACTGAAAAGGACCTTAGTTAATACTTAATACATATCTCCATATCCAACCTTCATTGTTAGGTCGTTAAGGAAATCTATTATTATCAAATTATTATTACCAACTATTCTTTTCTGACTGTCCCGTTTCAACTACTCCCATGTTTATCTCCAGGTACAGATAAAAAGAAAATAAATCTTGGAACGGTGCAAGATTTCGGCTAAATTATCAATAAATGTCGAAAAATTAAAAATCTACTTAATTAGACCGTTTTATGAAAAAACTACGAGAATATGTCAATTTTACAAAAACACTTTTAGGTGGACGTGTTTTCAGGTGAAATACAGAAAAATGCTTTCAAATAGACGCATTTTTTGACTAATCAACTGAAAAAGCTTCCAACGGGAAGCGTTTTCAGCGTGTTGTCAGGAGAACACTTTCAGGTGGATGTGTTTTCTGATAAATCAACTGAAAAAGCTTTTAGCTAGAAGCGTTTTCCTCCTATATTTTTTTGGTGTTAGGGTTTTGTATTTTAAGACTTGAGATTCGGGTTTTTGAAGTAGAGTTGTTTAGGGTTTAGGGTTTTTGAAATGTTAAATAATTATTATTGTATTTGAAATTTAAGAACATTGTATTTTCATTGAAACTCAGAGTACTCGCTTGGGATGAAATATTAGATTTTAATTTTTTGCACATTTTTAATACTAGTTTGATCCGATATTTAGTAAATTATTTACCCCAGTGCATTATTATTGACGAGATGAGTTCTAAAAATATATCCCGAGAATATCAAGATATATGATGGGCTTTTATCCCAAGTGCGGGCTGAAATTTGTAGAGAGATAATGCTTGCTTTCAGTACTTTTGCTGACAGTACATCCAGACATGGTCTTACATGGAAATCTCGTATAGATGCCAATAGCCCAGCTATGGTCTTACATGAAATCTCAAATCGATGTCAATAGCCCAGCTATGGTCTTACACGAAATCTCACCTCAGAAGTCCTAATATCATGACATCAATATCCAATACATTTACTAAGGTTCATTCGGAGCTTTCGACTTCATAATTAAATCAATTCATGCACAAAACCAGTCATCCAATGCTCAAATCAATCCGGCAATATATATCCATATACGAATCAAATTCGGCAATATATATCTACATACAAATCAATTCGGTAATGTATAAAACATATACATTTAAATTCAAAAATATTTATTTACTTATGAACTTACCTCGTATAGAAACGAACGGATCGAATCAACTACTCGTCAACTTTCAATTTCCCCCGATCTAAATCCGGTTTCTTTCTTTCTTGATCTATATGAATTCAAATTTAACTCATTTAATCACCTATTCATTCAATTTCATCCAAAAATACCTATTTGGACATTTTTTCACTTTATCCCCTAAAGTTTCACATTTATTCAATTTAGTCCCTATTTCACAAATACATAAAATTCACACAATTCAATATAACCCAAGCTTAGCCGAATTACTATAATTCCCCTAGCAGTCCAAAACTTTCATTATTTCACATTTCAACCACTCAATTTGCATATTTCACAATTTAATCCCTATTTGACATTTTCATCAAAAAAATCACTTTATAAAATATGAAAATCTAACATCAAATATTCATATTTCACCATTAAACATCAAAGAACATATAATCTCATCAATGGAAACTATCAAAATCTTTAACAGTTTTGAAATTGAAGACACTGGCTAACTAGTACTAGTTGCAACGATCACAAAAACATAGAAATTATTAAAAACCGAGCAAAATTGCACTTACATGCAAGGGAAAGAGATGGCCGAATGTTCAAGCTCCTTCCATGGAGTTTTCTAGGTCTAATTTCGGTGGTGGATGAGGGAAAAAGATGACAACCATATTTTATTTTACTTAATTTATCATTATTTATCTATTTACTAATTTAACCTTTAAAAACATTAAAATTTACACAAATGCCAAGCCATTATCATCCACTAACATATTAATGGTCTAAGTGCTATATAAGGACCTCTACTTTAAATTTCTATTGTTATTTAATACCTTTAGCTATTAGAACTCAACTTTTATGATTTACACGATTTAGTCCTTTTTACTGAATTAAGTATTCAAACAGTAAAATTTTTTTACGTAACTTTCAAACATATATAATCACATGCTGTAAATACCAAAAATAATATTAAAATGATTTTCCTCATCAGATTTGTGGTCCCAAAAACACTGTTCCGACTAAACCCAAAATCGGGATGTTACAAGTCTTACAGGGGAATGACATCAACTTCTAGCAGTTGGCTATCGACAAATGATTTTAGACATTTCGGGAACTACACAAGAAGGGGTGATGTACTCCCTACAATGTCCACCAACAAGGGGACACCCAACACAGCAGATGCTGGTGGTTCTGATAATGAAAATAGTCCAATCCGGGAGCCTGGTGTCCGTGGTTCAGAAATTACATTATTTTTTGAACCATTGCTGATTCCAACTGAACCAAAAGATGATGAAAGAGATGAAGATCCCAATGAATATCCACGGTTCAGGGCATACTCACCTCCAATCCACATGCATAATGTGGACCTATTGACAAATGATGGGATGGAGTTTGCAGAACTACTACACAAAAGGCTGGGCCACGTGAGTTCTTCGTTGAATTTGGGAGATTTGGAAGTGGAGAAGGAGTTTGCAGAACACTCTATCCGACTCGTGCATATTGACGGTAACGTACGGTACCAATGGCATTTTCACGTGGCAAATGTTTGGATTCACAAAGAATTCCTCAAAGATGTATTCTCTAATTGTCAGATCCCCATATAGTGTTCATTCAAACTATATTAAAATAATAATAAAAACTTTAGTTATATATATTACTAAATCTCAAATCAACTACATTAATATTATATGATTCAAATTTAAATAAATACATACGTTCACTTTCGATCGTTGGTCTAACAAAAGCCGTATATCTCGAAGCTTATTCGGTAATCCAGTGTAACTCGACCCATGGTTCCACCTATTGAAATAACTTGTTATTATAATAATTTAAATTTTAATTAATTTTATTATGGTAAATATATCATCTAATGAATTTCAAGTTTATTTTGCTTTTAATCTGTTAAAGTTTGTTCCTTTTATGTTTCTTACCTTATATTTTTTTGTTAAATACTTTTAGTTTCATGCTATTTAAGTTTTCTTGAATAAAAATCTTAACTTTCATCTTTTTCTTAAACTTTCCTTCCATGGTTGCTTTGCTTTCCATCGTTATGTTTATTTTCTTGACTTTGAGCATGTGTAGCTAAGCCTTTAAGGATGTTGGTTGATGGAGATGTAGGTAAAATAAAATCTTTGGACAAAGGGCTAAATTGTAACAAATTGGACTAGTTTAAATAGAACTAAGAACTTAGGTAGTGACACCTTTAAGGGAATATCAAGATAAAGCAAGACCGGAAGGTAATCCTGTCGAGCACCCATTTGTTAGTCCCCGGATTAACCAACAAGATCGAAAGATAAACCAGACCTAATTTATCTAAGTCGGTAAAATTAAGATTGAAAGCTAAATGGAGCCACTTGGTAATTTACGCAATTTATGTTCCTAGTCTAAGATTTGGTGAACCACATCGAAGTCAACCAACCCAGATTAGTTAGTTGCTAAATAGTTCCTCTAGTTTACATTTCTTGCAATTTAGTCTTTAGAGTAGCATATTTAATTTTCTTGCAAACTCATCTTTTTATGAATTTTCGTACTATAAAATCGTATTAGTAGCCACTAAAACTCTATTGTGTGTGTTAGTTATTGCTTAATCGCCTCTTCTTTCGGGTTCAATCCTTGGAATATTTCGGTGTTCTCTTGTAACACTATAAATATTACAATTGACCTGTATGTTTGTAGTAAAATTGGGCTTTAAAATAGTTTCATAAATTTAATGTTGTAATACGCACCCGCGCAACTGGTCAGTTCTCATACATGAAAATTGTGGGCACATCTGCTTCGCGGACTTGTTACTTACGTGGTCTAACCTCTTTATGAATAGTAGGTTTATTGTTTATACTTTTCATGCAACATGCATCAACTTATGCACCTTTTTCTTTTTCTCTCATACTCTTTTCTTTGTGCTAGCTTCTGATCCCAATTCCCGGAGAACCCATTGTTTCCTGGATATTCATAACTTCTCATTTGAGTCACACACAAACATTATGCATCCTTCTCACTCCCCTCCTTATTTGGACACATAAGTGTTCCCCCACAATGTTTGGTTTTATCAATCACGGTTTGCATCTATGTTCCATACTAAAGGTGAACAGTTCGTCCTAGATCTTTAATATCAATGTACATATCATCCCACTAATACCTCCTTACTTCAGTCTGGATACAGAGCTTATGCACAAAGGAAAGAGTACTCATACTTTATATATACTAGGTTTTTAAGTCATTTTTATTTTGTTTGACCATGCATGCATCTCACTCTGGGAACATATTTCTCTAAACATGAACACCAATGATAAGGGACAATGGCACTTACCTTATTGAACGATGGAAACTATTAAACGAAATAACACAAACTATAACTTTAGATACGGAGGAACTCACCAGAATACTTTACTTTAGAGATTTATCTACTCTATTGGTTCATTGTATTTTATACTAGTGCTTTCTCCCGTGTCTTTAGCTAAACAATGAAATAACTCCTTTAATCATCAAGAACTACCAAAATAGTATGATAGCAAGAATCTATAGACATGCAAACAATTTTTTGGTAGAAGTTTCTTTCATACCCAATATTCAAAATATACTACCACATTTCTTCTGTTAACATCTATCTATCTATTTGGTAAAACTTAAAGAAAGGTTTAAGAATTTACCAGAAAACAACTATCATAGAAGCTCTACTAACCTTTAATAGTTAACACCTTCGTTAGCAAGGAAATACTTTTCTGATTTCTTCGATGATAATAAGGTCTAATGGAGAAGATGATTTAGAAGTCTTCTCTCTGCTACTACACTATCCTATTTATAGCTAACTCACGGGCAAATCCTAATAAGGATTATCTCCAATCATTACTAGTTTTCGCACACTTTTACTAATTAATCACATTATATGAGGCAATCCAAGTGTCCTAATTACCTACACATTGTCTCCACTAGGACGTTAAATGACTTAAATATGTCACAAATCTATTTTACTTACTCTAGCCATTATGTAAAAACACGGGTGGCGAATTTATTAGCAAAAATATCCCCTTAATAAGGTCTCGCCCTAATCTCTACCCCACCATTACTCACCAATATACCCCGCCGTATTGGCGAAGTTCTATAAAGTATTTCGTCATACAATCACCAACCTTCATTGGGCTAAGTCTAGCAACCTAGGTGTCCTTTACTAGCGTAGTCTTCCCAATCTGACCCAGTTCATCAAATTAAGGTGTTACACTAAAGGTTAAACCTAATCTTGAATAGAGGATTAAGACATTGAAAAAGGAATAAGCAATTGTTTACGACATGCTCAAAGGAAAAGACAATAGTAGCTTTGGTTGGGATGAGCATATGCAGATGGTTGTTGCTGAAGATGTTGTGTGGAACTCACATATAAGTGTAAGAATTATTTCCTGACATTATTATATTGTTTTGACCAAACTTATATCTAATGTGGATTCCTTATTTTTTTATAGTCATAAAAAAGCTGGTCAATTTAGACATCATAGTTTCTCTTATTCTAACCAACTTACTTCCATATACGCAAAAGATCGAGCCATTGGGAAAGATGCTCAAACAACTATTGATATTGTTGAAGAAATAGATGTTGAGAATGTAGCTACTGCAAAGAATCCTGAAGAATTAAGCAATGACCATAGATGTGAAGCTAATGTTTCCTTGGATAAGATGCATATATTGGCTATACAAGCGCAACTGTCAAAGTCAAACCAAGATGATTCTACATTTTCAAAGAAGAAAAAAAAAAGATTTCTGATGTAAGTGAACAAATTTCTTCTACTTCACTTATTGGTGCTGCCACGTTATTGGGAGAAAACATACGGACTATTGGCCTTGAATTAAGTAGGAGCATTGCCTCCAAAGTGCTAATTGAAGAGAAGTCAAAAAAGCCCATTCAAGAAAATGCCAAAAAAGCATTTCTGACCTTATGTGAAGTAGAAGGATTAACTAAGGATAAGTGTTTTCTTGCATTGAGCAAAATATCAGACTATCCAACACAAATGCTCATTTTCTTAAATCTACATTCTTCTGTGCGATTGGAATAGGTGAGAAGATTTATTTCTACCCATTAAAAATCATGGTTGTGTTGGTGATGTTTTGGTAACTTTTTGTATATGTAATATTTAGATCATATAATGACATGATAGAATGCCATAGAATGTTGCAACTTTTTAATATTGTAAAATTTAACATATAAATTATGACATATAAGTTAATAACATCACGTAACTTTTGTTAATGTGTGAACATTTTGTTTGGATGTAAAATATAATTCTCAAGTTATTTATTATTTCTAAACTTTTGATTTTTAGTTTAGAGGATAATTAAATTATTTGTTTTGCTAATAGTATTCTAGAACATTAAATATGCGTTGCAGTTTAAAAATAATAAAGTAGGTTATATATTATTTTTCTAATATTATTAATTATTATTTTATTAATTCATATTTTAATAATAATTATATTACTAATGTAATTAAATTATATATTTTTATTTTATTAATTCATATTTTAATAATAATCATATTAATAATGTTAATAAATTAAATATTTTTATTTTTATTAAATTATATTTAATAAAAATCCTATTAAAATTTAAAAACAATAACAATAATCATCAACTTAATAACAATTAAATTATTGATTACAGTTGTATTCCATTATAACCATATTCCATTCCAGTAAACCAAGCGTGATGTAAATGTCTAAACCACTCTCTCTTTGAGTTACTTGGAGAATCAGTAGTCTGCCATTGTAGTTCTTTATTCTCATGTCTGCTCATGTTGCGTCAAAGTTGCATTGAGTTACTTTGGTTTGTTTGTTTGTTTAAGGGAACTTGATGTTTAATGAATGAAGTGGTTTTAACTTTTTAAGTTCTGCAGCCATGTAAAATATCAATTGAACTCCCAACTTAATTTTAAAAATATAATAGGCTCTGTTTTAGCAAGTCAAATGTTTACCAAAGCCACTATCTAACAATCTCCAATGTTGTCTTATTTTAATTAATATATAAATATATATTCCTGATACATGGTTGTTCAGTCATTAGCCAAACCAATTTGAGAACATATGTGCGTTTGATCAATTGTAATTGCAATCTACATGATATTATGTTTATTTAACAATCTGCTATATGCTTCTAACAAAGTTATTTTATTTTATTGTGAAATCATTAATTTTCAACTTTGTTATAATAAAAATTGGCTTAACCTATAAAATTCTGTTTTCATTTTGATTTTTCAAGTTGGTACATCTTGTTATTTTCTCTTTATATATGTTTTCCTTTTTACTTTAGATAATTTTCTTTCTTCCTTTCTCTTTTTTTTTGGACACGGGCAAACATTTTGGGTTTGGTGATTTTAATTAAATTTTTATTCTGTCAAGTTGAATAAGAAAATGGTGAAGTTCGAAAATAGAATTAGTCTCCAGCTCGACCTCAGGAGAGCGAATTTCAAGTATTGTCACCATTGCCAAACATTACAAATGAAGAAAAAAAAAGGAATCAAATAAATATAGAGAAATAATGAAAAAATAAAATAAAAGAATTTAAAAATTGATTTTTAAAGTTTATATGATGTGGTAGTTTGTTATTGGCTAGAATTCTTTTTTACTTATATAATATTTTGGTGTAAAATAGGTAACATAAGAATAATTTAAATATCACGTGCCACAAAAAATTTAGATACCAATTTATGTAAAAGAGTATAGTTTAGGTACTAATTTGTGACTTAAGCTCAAAATTAACATTTCGCCTAATTGGATTGATTTTGTATCAATTGGATGAAGACTTAATAATGAAGTTCTAGGTTAACATATTTTTAGAATAATAAATAATAAACTTAAGACCCAACCTAAGTGGTATAAAACTAAGAGTGTGTTTGATAAATTAAAAATTTAAATGCGGTTGAATTTTTACAGCTAAATTTTATTAGTGTTGAATTTATATTAGAAATTTATTTGGTAAATTAGTAAATATAAGTACCGAATATAATTATGTTGTTTACTAAAAGTAAATATTGATATTTAAAAGATTGTTTATTTTTATATTTAATCTTATTAATATATTATTTTAGATAATTTTGGATGGAAAATAAATATTGTAATTTGAATATCTAATTTTTTAACAAAAAGGATAATTTATTTCAATTTTAATAAAATAAAATCAAATTAATATTTTCACCTACTTATCTTATTCAATATTTTTTGTTGAAAACTTTATATAAAGTAAAAATTAAAATATTTATCAAACACATTGAAAATATTAAATGTTGAAAATTTTCATCTTCAATGAAATGAAAATTTTAATGGTTTATCAAACACGCCTAAAACGATATTATCTTTAAGATAGGTGTTTTAGGATACTAAATCATATCGTTTATGAAATCATATTTAGAACTCAAATTTAGTAGAATATGAGTTTATTTCATTTATAGTCTTCATAAACAGATTAATTATATTTTTAATATAAATTAATTTTAATTTGAATAGTTTTAATAGATGAGTAGCTCTAAATGAGTAATGAGGACTCATTTATTGGACACACAGCAAACATGCGTAAAAATAAACATCATAGAGATCCAAAGATTAAGTTCCATGAGCAGGGGAGTGATGAATGTCTTGAAGATCGTGGGAAGCTCCCATCATCGTAATTAAGTAACCCATTTTCAAATACAGCTAGGAGCTAAGGGCTCGACCCAGGATCATCTCATCAATCCTAACTCAAACGCAAAAAGAAGCAAAACCAAGCAGCTCATGTCATATGTGTACTGCTGATGTTATATCAAAAACAACTCTAAATATAGCAAAAACAGATATGATTGAAAATGGGTCTAATTTCTGACACCTCTGGACTCTGCTGAAAATGGGTCCAACATTTCCGCTTTTGGGTTAAGCTTTGGGCTTACCATTTTGACTAATTTCCCGACGCAGGCTGCAGCCTGACCCACACTACTTGTTGAACATGTACTCTAATTAAAGTTGAATGAGGAATAACCCATTTTGAAGCACTACAGCAGCTTATGGTTTAAGGTATCCACGCGTTCAACAGTCAAGGGTTTGAGGTTGAACTCCCATCTTTGTTGATGCTTATTCATAAGCAGTGTTAGCATAATGATATATCTTTTTTTAAAGATAATCTTCTGAAGACGCAAGTCATCATCATTATAATCCTATCACTAAAATTTTTACCGAGTATATTTGCCAATTTGTTTGATTATGGTCCACAAAATAATTGTGAAATAAATAGGACTTGTACATAAAGTAAGCGTAGGTGTAGCTACTTGATTTTGCAGCGGCACCAACCATAGGAATCTCATTTGTAGGCACTTGGTAATTGGTACGAAGATGCCTTCAAATGGACGACCCCCCAAATCATTAACATTCTTCATTCCGCCCTTTTTTCTTGCTAATATCATTCTTCTGTTTTATTATCGTATTATATTTTAGAAAAAATTAAAATTAAATATATATATATATATATATATAAGACAAATTGTTAGGAAGAAAATCATGTATTAAAAAAAATTATTTTTCATATAATATAACATGTACTTTTTATACGAGTTTAGATAAATTTTAAGAAAGTAACTCTTGATTCCGTCGTTGCTTAAATGTCCCGCAACCAAACTGTGCACTTCTTTTGGTCTTTCATTATTATTATTATTATTATTATTATTATTATTATTATTATTAATTTTTGGTTTCAATTTTACTGACTACTGCTACTGTATAATCATGCTGAATAGTTTGGTACGACAAAAAAAAAATAAAGGGAACTAAAATGTGTAGATGTGGAACCCATATGCATCTCTTTCACATGATTAGCCCTACACATCCATGTGAGAATTGGGTTCACCACCATAAAAAATTAACAAAGCCTTACAAAAAGAAGGTCCTGTTTAATATTGTACTGAAAATTAAGTAAACAATATAAAATGGGTAGGGAAGGTGACAAGTGCATTGATTGCAACTTTTGAAGAGGTCGAGGAATCATTAAAGATACCAGGTTTTATTACTGTGTTGGCAAATGGTTTTGAATACTTTTCTTGTATTACATGAGTGCTCTTCCTACTTCTCCGTCAATGAAAAAAAATATAGAATCATCTAAATTTTTAAAGAAATTATTTGATACGTTACTAATAGTAAAATTCAAAAAAGTGACATTTGAGGGCATAGTAAAAATATTAAGCATATGACTCCACAAATACTTGAATATATCCTTTTATAAATTATATATATTATCCCTAAATATTAAAAATTTCAATAGATTTAAGATATAATGACATGTATCTTTAAAATATAATTAAAAATCAAACTTTCTCCCATAAGTATATAAAATAAAACAATTTTACAGTAGTTGATAAGTATATGAAATGCAAAGTTTAACTCTAAGGGCTATAGTTTGGATGGGACACCTCCGGTGAGATTAAAAACAGTGGTGGCGGTGAGATTAGTTATTGTAGCGGTGAGATTGGATACTGTAACGGTGAGATTAGAAACAATTGTGGAGTGTGTGTTTGGATTCAAACGCAATTGTAGCAGTGAGTGAGAATAAAAATGACTATTAAGGACATCATATTAGAATTGATATATAATAGAAGTTTTTTAATTATTTTACTTTTTAAAATTATTAAAATATGTGAATTTATAAATTCATTTAATAAAATATTAAAATGTATCTTCCAAGATTTTAATGATTTTTATAATTAATTTAAATTATTTATTAGATAAAATGATAATTATTTTTATTTTTATAGTTAAATATTTTTATAACAATGATAAATATTATTTTCACAAATAGTAACATTATACTTGGATCAAATTTGGGAAAGAAATTAATTTAACTTTCAAGGATAAAATGGTAAAATAATAAATAAAAGTAATGGTATTTTGTCTCTTAAAATACCAACAGACCTAAGGGTTTCAATTGATCTTGAAACCTCCAAATAGAAATTTAGTTGTCCAAAGGTGGAATTGAATTCTCACCGGACTGATTTGCTTTTCCAAACACCATGGCAGTGAGGTTGGCACCCTTAACTGCACCTCACTGATGTACTGAAGCAAACCAAAAGAAGCCTAAATCTTATACCTTCACAATTGCCGAAGCCGAAAGGTAAAATGGAAAATTTTCTATTTATATTTTTATAATTTATAAAATTTTAAATTAGTAATGATAAAATTGTACTTTGACTCTTTAAAATAATAAATTTTTATTTATTCTTTTAAAAATTATAAAATATAGGTTATTAAAATAGTAAAATTATATTTTACTATCATAAAGATTAACAACTTAATTCCAGCTTCTAAAAAAAAAATTGGCTTCACCCCTGACCTCACCAGCAGAATAATTAATATCAGAAAAGATAAAATTCAAATATATTTTGGACTTAGATGAAATTAAAGAAACTACACTAATTACATTGAACTTATGTCTCGTTTAATTATACAGTGTTTTAACACAAACACAATTTCCTTTAAAAGAACACAAACGAAAATTTAATTATTACGTAAGTATTAAAATAATTTACATAATATAAAAATAATTAATATAAATTTAAACTTGAAATTGTAAGAATGAGCAAAACTCTAGTAAAAGATAAGACATTTTCAAAATAAATTAAAAAAATTCTTTTTCTTTATTGAAAACAAGTCAAACATTCACTAAGAATTATCAGGTGAAATTAATTTATTTTTATTTTGATATTAAAAGATAATATACCTATTAAACCAAACATGTATAACTATGAATTTGGAAAAACTTTTGAAATGACAAGAATCTCCTTTATTTTTTTATCATATTACTAAATTTATCTTTAAAAAAATTTTGAAGTAAAATGGAAGTTGTGATAAGTATACTTTTAAAAATAATTATAGTTTAATAGAAGTTTTGATAATTACACATTTAAAGATAATTTTAATTTTAATTCACAACTATTAGTAAAAAATGGTGCTAATTTTAAAATAGACATATTACTTGAATAAAACTCTAAGCATAAAATATAGGAAAAATTTGCAGTAATTATAATTAAAATTAAAATTACTAAATAAATTAATTTTTTATATATAAAAAGTCGTGCTACTTTTTTTTAATTTGTACTAATTTTATTGATGTAAAATTAATGTAAAACTGTTTGAATCGACAAAAATACCCTATATTTTTCATCATATTACTAAATTGGTATTTAAAATAATCATAATATTTAATTTAAAAATGCTAATTAAAAAGTTGACATAAAATACAATTTGCGATAATTTCAAAATAATTATTGTTTAATAGAAATTGTGATAATTACGCATTCAAAAATAATTAAAATATTATAGTTATTATTTAAAATAATTAGTTAAAATAATTATAAATGAAGTAAAAGCTGACAAAAAATTTTACAATTACAATCATTTAAAAAGTTTGGTTTATTTTTTTCTTGATATTATTATTTTTACATATTAATTACAAATTATTATAGTCAATTTATTAACTATTAAGAAAATAAAAATAAAAATTGAATAGTGAAGTATATCATTTTTTTATTTGTGCAAATGCTTTAATAAAAGAAATTTTTATGAGAAATATATTTGAATTATTAAAAATAATACATTTTAATAATATTTATTAGTTACCATTTTAAATAATGTTTACATGAAGTAAAAATTATATTGTATGTTGAAAAATAGTACAAATATTTTAATTATGATTTAATTTTTTAATATTGTTAAAAAGTTTATTGATCTATAAAATATCAACATTTGAAAATTTCCTTTTATTATATTTGAATTATTAAATAAATTAATATATTTTAAGTATATTTAACAAATAATAAATATAAAAATTAAACATATAAAATTGCATACAACAATATGGTATTAAAGAAGGGTTATATAAGTTTTTTTTCCCTTAAGAGCTAAAATTGTGTATGTGGCTATGTTTTGTTTTTGGTAGGAAAGACTTTTTAGAACTCATTTTAACTCGCGTCATCAAATGTAATTATTGAATCCTGGCTTTAGTAAAAATGTTAATCATTATGAAATCATAATCAAATCCTCATTAAGGACTGTCCTTTACGTTTAAGAAAATACTAGGGGTGAGCAAAACTCGATTCGACTCGAAAAAATCGAAAAAAAATTCGAATTTCGAGTTAAACGAATTGAGTTATTCGAGTTAATCGAGTTATTCGAATCAACTCGAATTTTTTTCGAATTTCGAGTTCGAATCGAGTTGAGTTTTCGAATTCGAATAACTCGAATAATTCGAATAATTCTAATATTAAACTATAATATTTTACATTTTTACCCCAAACTCTCAAACATTTTTACTTTTCTCTCAAAACTTTTACTCCTTCCCACTTTCCCCCCAAAACTTTTACTCCCCTCCCCTCCCAACCCCCCAATCTACCCAAAATCCATTTCTCACCAAAATTTTACTCTCCCATTTATTTTTTCTCAAAATTTTACTCCCAAAAACTCTCAAAACCTTTTATTTTCCCCCCAAATTTTTACTCCCTCCCACTTTTCCCCTAAAACTTTTATTCCCTTCCCATCTCACCTCTCATCTATCCCAAACCCTCCCCCTCCAATTTATTTTAAATATTTTTCCTCCAAAATTTTACTCCCCTTATTTACTTTCCCTCAAACTTTTATTCCCAAAACTTTTTGTATTTTTCCCCTAAACTTTTACTTCTCACCCTTTACTCTCAAATAAAAATCAAAATTATCCAAAAAAAATTACTAAACATAAATAGTAATAATTTTATTTATATCTACTATTTATATTATTAAATTAAATTTCACATTTTATATTGTTTATATTATTGAATTGTTTAGTCATATTGAATATTTATATTAAAATTGAATTATTAATTATGCCATAAAATATTCGTGTTAAAATTTTATATTGGTATCAATTTCACATTTTATTTTTAAAGTAACTTTTATTAAAAATCATATTTTTACATTTAATATATTTTTAATTCTAAAATACATAGTGACATGAATCAAGATAATTGAAACAACTAAGCAAGCAAAGAAGCTAACCAATATATAAAAAATTAATAAATAAATTATGAAGTGATGAAAGTTAATAAAAAATTTGATTAAGGTGGACAAATTTTATTACGATGGGTGACAATGGTTACAAGGACCTAAAATTATTTTTTAAAATTTAACTCGAACAAATATATTCGATTCGATTCGATTCGAATTCCATCTCACTCGACTCGATTCGAGAAAACTTCAAATAAAGTTAGGATGATAAAATGTGATTCGAAAACTCGATTAACTCGAAAATTTTCGATTCGATTCGATTCGATCGAATGCTCACCCCTAGAAAATACTATATATCTACTATAACCTATCTATCCACAGTCTCATTCAATATATATATGGTCAGTGCTGTGTATTAATTTTACAGAAAAAATAAAAGGAGCAGGGTCTTTTTCAGCATTGGTTGATAAGCTTCCTAAAAGATAAGGAACTCCATTTCTCTGAATAAAATAAAAAAAGGATGACTTGCAGCTGAAACAGAGATACATTCAGTTTCTGCACTAAGAGAAACAAGCTTTCGTTTTTCTTTTAGGAAATAACTTTGATTTCGTGGGCAATCCCGTATCCTACCATTCACAGCTGATTTCAATAATGCTGATACCCATTGTTTTCTTTTTCTTTTCCAAACTTTGAAATTGATTTAAGTTTTACCAACTTTGTCTCTATTTTACATATTCATTTAAATTTAATCTTATTATACCCAACCGGTACTAAAAAAAAAAATTTGAGATCTTGTTTTCCAATGAATTAATATATACAGAGTTACTTCAATTTAACAACTTGTATTTAGTTGGTACTTCAAATTTTTTTTAGACTTACTTTGTATCTAAACTTAAAAATCGTCAGTCAGCTTAAAATACATCAACATGACATTGAAGACCAATATCATGGTAACATATGGTAGTCTCATATTTTGACATGCGACAAAATTTTATAATTTTTTTATTTATTTTTGTCATATGTCAATGTAAGATTATCATGTGTCACCATGCAATTGGTCATTAATGCCACATCAGCATAATGTCAGCATATTTTAACAATATTAATCAAGTACCTAAAAAAATATCAAGTCGACTTTTAATTTAAAAAGAATTTAAGTATAAATTACGAAATTTAAATATTTATATATATATTAACCCTTTTCAAATACATTAATCATCACTATTGAAATGTGAAGCTCCATTTATGAATTGTGGAAGCTATAATTGATTAAAATTATATTAAATAACAATGTATATAAAAATAATGGATGGGTGACAAACTAGAAAAAATATATCACGAGTCCCAACTCCCAATTAATCGAATGTAAGAAGATGCAAATTGAAAAAGAAAAAAAAAGTGTAAGAAGCGCTTATCACCTTATATACATTCTCATGCAATCAACCTCTTGAGGACGCGATGAGCCCCGTCACTTTGTTAAACTACTTACCTATATTGTTATTCTCCCAAGTTATCATCAGCATTCCTTTCGCTAACTAGTCCGACACACCTCATATCTTTTTCCTCTATCTTGTATCACTGAATCACATACTAGTCCAAAAACCAGCTCAAACTCTCCATTATTCTCAAAAAACCTTAACAAATCCATTTGGAATTCACAATAAAAAAAAAATGCCCTTTCGCTTTTGGTTTCGAGATTAATAATTGTCAAAACCGATTTTTTTTTTAAAAACAAAAATTTTAGGTTGTCAACTTTAAAAAATGAAAATTGGGAGTCGCCACCAACTTCTATTAAGGTGTGATTGGGTCACCTAAAAATGACTTTGGTCTACGAATTTTACAAAAACGGGTCTGGGAGTCGATTACGTATGAGGAAGGATTAGTACCCTCATTACGCCCAAAAATTGGTACCTAGTTAATTAATTAATGTCTTAATGTCGAAAATTTGAAAAAACGTAATCCCTAGCAAAAACTTAAAAACGTTACGTATTATGACCCTTATCATTTCAGAGAAAGAAAATACTACACCAAATGCGTTAGGGCACGACATTCTAATTTTCCCCAAAAATGAATTAGGCCAAAATACTAGTGCAATAAAAATTTAAAAGAATATCCATTTATTCAAGATTTAAGAAATCACGGCCCAATACGTTAGGGCACAATTCCTCTAAAATCCCGAACTCGGAATATTTCCTTTATTATTTTTAGAAAAAATATTCATTTCGAGAAATCAATGCGTCACATCCCATACGTTAGGACACAACGTGTTGAATTCCCAATAATGAGTTCTTATTTTTTTGATTAAAGAGAAATGCTCGATTGTTAGATTTAACGAAGAAAATCGGAACCCAATACGTTAGGGCTTAATTTCCTTGAAAATCCTAAATACAAGCATTCTCTCAATTTTGAAAAGTTTGAAATCGAGTAAAAAATGATGTGATGCTACATTAAATATACAATGCAATAATAAATATTACAATGGCATAGAAATAATGTAAACATATAAATGAATGAAACTAACTTACATAAAAGAAATAACCATTGACATACAAGAATATCAAATAAATGAACAAAATATAAATGAAAAAAAACATAAGTCAATAAACAAATAAAAGAAACAATAAAGGATAAACAACACATAATATACACGTTGGAATTATGAGAAATAAAGTACATAATTTACATATAAAATTTTAATTATAAAATTCATATAATGCTTTTATGAAAATAAAGAAAAAATATAAATATATGTGTAAAAATAAACATGTATTTTAGTATTTTCAAAAATAAAAAATATGTACGTAGATATATGAAAATATAATAGAATATTCAAAAAAAAATATATATATATACATGTAAAATATATCAAAAGGATTAATTAATATTTACATAAAAAAGTATGAATATATAAATAAAAAATATTAGATGAAAGAAAATAAATATGTTCATAAGGAAACAATAAATATACATATATAATTAAAAATAATTACATAAAATAATAATTACATCCTAAAAATCAACCAATTTTAAGAAAGATATAAAAGAGAACTAAATTGAATTAAATAAAATATTTGGGGCAAATCCAAAATAAATAAAGCCAAAGGACCATATTGAACGCTTGAGATAATGTAGAGGGTGGAAGGGCAATTTTCCCTTCTCTTTTAAACGACATCGTTCACATTAGGACGAAATTGAAAACAATAATAAATTAATGGGTAAATTAATAAAATAAAAACTTAATTGCAAAAGACATTAAAAGGCGGAGGGGCTAAAAGCGCAATTTACCCCTCCGCTAAAAAACACGCGGATCCTAGGTCGGGTCGGGTCGGAGCAGGGTCGGCCTCCCCAAAACGACGCCGTTTTGGGCGTTTGGGGGCTCTCCAAAACGACGCCGTTTTGGTACCCTTTAAATACCCCCAATTCTCCAAAAAAAATTCATTTGAAACCTCTTTAAAAAAAACAAAAAAAACTTTCAAAAGCTCTCTCCCCTTCCAGCTCGTCCGGCCAGAGGTCCGGTCATCGGCCACCGTGCTGGCCGCCGATCTCTGGCGCTGGCACCTCCGTATGCGATGGCCAGAAAAAGGGAAAACTCCCTATTCGGCTCTTTCGACCTCCCTTAAACTGAATCTGGGCCCAAATCCTCCGAAAATTTACGAAAAATACCCTAAAAGCCCTCGAAACCTTTCGACTTCATATCGTCTATCCTTGGAGACGAACCTCGGCCGTTCCAACAGTGATTCAGAAGCAAACCAAAGTAAGTTCTTTCTCCGTTTTATTATGTTTTAGTAAAGTAAAAATAATAATAAAAAAATAAAAGAAAACAAAGAAATAATCGATGCAAAAATAAAATATCAACCTTTTTGAGTTTTGGTTGATTCTGTGTTTGTAAAATATCGTGCCTTTTTTATTGATTTCGAATTTTTTTTATCCCCATTACAATATGTTTAATGGCTTTTTATAGCCATTCTCAAGATATATAAAGAAACTAATCTGCTTATATTGATTTGATTTGCAAATCTTCGATCTTGTTTTCCATATACTGTTTATTTCCTTTTTGTGCACAGATGAAGATTCGGGGGCTGAAATTCGGAGGGCGAGGCTAGGTGGCTGCGGTGCGAGACTCGTCACAGAAACCATAGGGTTTCTGATATTGTGTTGGGCCATTGTTTAGGGCCTCTGCTTATTTCGGTTTTGGGCTACATAAGCCCGTTGTAATTTGGGCCCTTTTAAGGCCGGGCAAAATCTGTTATTACAGCTGCCCCTCTTTGCTTGTTGTCGGGTAACAAGAACAGAGCAAAGACTTTAAAACTCTCAATTTTGCCCTGTCTTGCCGGATCTTGGTACTCTTCTTCTTCTTCAAGTAGCCTCATTCCTTCCTACCGCATCCTCAGAGGTATAGGAACTAATGCTTCAATCTACTTTACTGCAACTTTTATAGCTTCAACTTGATTTAGTCCACTCATGGTGCAACTTCAGGGAGATAAGACTAAATACGATCTGCCCTCTGCAACTTTAAAGAGATAAGATCCAAGGTTTTAATCCACTCCACTGCAACTTCAGGAAGATAGGATTATCGGCTTTAATCTGCTCCACTGAAACTTCAGGGAGATAAGATTTGCCATCTTCAGTCTGCCTCACTGCAACTTCAGGAGGATAAAACTTGCTTACTTAGTCCGTTCCACTGCAACTTCAGGGAGATAAGATTAGATGCGATCTGCTTTCTGCAACTTCAGAGAGATAAGATCTAAGGTTTTAATCTGCCCACTGCAACTTCAGCGGGATAGGATTACCGGCTTTAATCTGCTCCACTGCAACTTCAGGGAGATAAGATTTGTCATCTTCAGTCTGCCTCACTGCAACTTCAGAAGGATAAAGACTAAATGGGATCTGCTCTCTGCAACTTCAGAGAGATAAGATCTAAGGTTTTAATCCGCCCACTGCAACTTCAGCAGGATAGGATTACCGGCTTTAATCTGCTCTACTGTAACTTCAGGGAGATAAGATTTACCATCTTCAGTCTGCCTCACTGTAACTTCAGGAGGATAAGACTTGCTTACTTAGTCTGCTCCACTGCAACTTCAGAGAGATAAGACTAGATGCGATCTGCTTTCTACAACTTCAGAGAGATAAGATCTAAGGTTTTAATCCGCCCACTGTAACTTTAGCGGGATAGGATTACCGGCTTTAATCTGCTCCACTGCAACTTCAGGGAGATAAGATTTGCCATCTTCAGTCTACCTCACTGCAACTTCAGAAGGATAAGACTAAATGGGATCTGCTCTCTGTAACTTCAGAGAGATAAGATCTAAGGTTTTAATCATCCACTGCAACTTCAGCGGGATAGGATTACCGACTTTAATCTGCTCCACTGCAACTTCAGGGAGCTAAGATTTGCCATCTTCAGTCTGCCTCACTGCAACTTCAGGAGGATAAGACTTGCTTACTTAGTCCGCTCTACTGCAACTTCAAGGAGATAAGACTCGATCTGTTATCTTCACTGATCTTCTCTCTGGGGAACATGACCTGTATAATGAACCTAATTATGCCTAATGATTAGATGTCATTAAATGAATCAAATGCTCCTAACTAGACATGTGTAAATGACGTTTGAATGAATGCAGAATGTTATTTTTCAAGAATTATCATTTCTTAAAGTTTATTAAGGCTTTGACACTGGCTCCTTTTGCTTGGCTGATATCTCCGAAGAAACACTTAATCTAATTGCCTCCCATTGTGCAGTTCCAAAATCAACCCTCTAGGACACATAATTTGTACTATATTCCTTCCACCGTGACTTAAGAGTAGGAAAATTTGACTCTTCTCAATCTTCTCCTATCGTAATTCAGGGATACAAGTTATGAAATTTGTTTACACCACTCTCAGGGTGTCCTATCAAATGCTCATGCCCAAATGAGGAGCTTTCTTTCCATAGGGGACTTCTTCCTACCCCATCAAGACTTCTTACTATCTCATTCACTATTTAGACAACCAAATCCGAAAAAGCAGTCTTAATTTAGACTTTTTCCTTCTTAGGCTCTTTATCTTTTGAACTCGGGGTATTTTAAACAATAGTCATGTTTCAGGTTACCAAATTATTTAGAAATTCCCAGAGTAATATACCAAACTTCTTTTGTGAAATTTTATTAGCCCATCAATCATTATTCTGATGCGACATGCTTGCGCAAAGATAAAAAATACTGAGTAAGAGATGAATTAATTCAAGAGTTTATTGATAGTAAGTGTCCTGAAAAGAAAAAGTATTCAAGAACAGCAAAGAATGAAGTATTTACAAGAACCAACAAATTTGGTACAAATAATATGAAGACTAGGTGCTTTGGATATCGCCGCTTTAACTTCTCCGTACAAGCCAAGAACCATTCTGAATTTAACATGTGTTTAGGGGATCTACAGTACTTTGCCAATGCCCCAAGACGTCGTATATCCTTTTATCGTTGACTTAAGTGAAGCAAGATCACCATATGCCCCAATCTGACAATGTTTGAGCCGTCCTTTTTGGGTTTTCAACTCAAACCCCCTTTGGTCTCAAGACGCCCTTTTCGGGTTTTCACCTTGGCCTCTCCTTTTTTTTTTTAGGAAATCAGAGTGCCCTTTGCGGGTTTTCACTTTGATTCCTCTCTTCCTTCAAGTGAAATATTTCTTGATCGAATCTAAATTTACAGGATTCGGAAGATTTTTGCCATCCATTTCACTCAAAATCAAAGCGCCTCTAGAAAAAGCCTTTTTCACAACGTAAGGTCCTTCCCAGTTTGGCATCCATTTCCCTCTAAAATCCTTTTGTAAAGGGAGGATCTTTTTCAAAACCAAATCCCCTTCATGAAATTCTCTGGGACGAACCTTCTTATTATAAGCTCGCATCATTCGCTTCTGATACATTTGACCATGACGAATGGCTTTTAATCTTTTCTCTTCAATCAGGTTCAGTTGATCATACCGAGATTGGATCCATTCGGCCTCATCCAATTTTAACTCAGCCAAAACTCGAAGAGAAGGAATTTCAACCTCAATGGGTAAAACTGCCTCCATTCCATAAACCAACGAAAAAGGTGTTGCCCCAGTCGAAGTCCTGACAGATGTTCGGTAAGCCAAAAGAGCGAGTGGTAACTTCTCATGCCAATCCTTGTAAGTTTCAGCCATTTTCGCCATAATTTTCTTAATGTTTTTATTGATCGCCCCTACTGCACAATTCATTTTTGGGCGATACGGTGACGAATTATGGTGTCTGATATTGAATTGATTACAGACTTCTGCTATTGTGCTGTTGTTCAAATTCAATGCATTCCATATCGACATATGATCTCTTTCTTCAAAAACTTTCTAACTGCTGACTTCGTGACATTAGCATATGAGGCTTCTTCTACCCATTTAGTAAAGTAGTCAATAACAACAAAAATGAAACGATGTCCATTAGAATCCTTTGGTGATATTAGTCCAATGACGTCCATACCCCACATGGAGAAAGGCCACGGAGAAGTCATCACATAAAGAGGAGAAGGAGGCGCGTGCATTTTGTCCCCATAAATTTGTCATTTATGGCATTTCTTGGCATGATTGATGCAATCTCTTTCCATAGTGGACCAGTAATATCCGAATCTCATAATCTGTCTAGCCATGGTAAATCCATTAGCGTGCGTTTCACAAACACCCTCATGGACTTCTTCTAAAATTTCCTTAGCCTCTACAGCGTCCACGCACCTCAACAATACTCGATCATTTCCCCTTTTGTATAAGATCTCCCCATCTAAGACATAGTCAATAACTACTCTCCTCAATGTCCTCTTATCATTCTCCGTTGCCTGATCAGGATATTCGCAATTCTTCACATATAGCAATATATCTTGGTACCAGGGACGATTATCATTCTCCACTTCTTCAATGCTGTAACAGTGGGTTGGGATCTCATAAATAATAATTTGAATGGGCTTCATGTCCTCCAACAGATTTATTTTAATCATGGAAGCTAAAGTAGCAAGAGTATCAGCCATCTGATTTTCTTCCCGTGGGAGATAACAGAAGGTAATGTTGTCAAACTCTTCGATCAATTCCAAAACCAATCACTGATAACGGATCAATTTAGGGTCTCTTGTCTCCCATTCCCCTCTTAGTTGGTATATTACCAATGCTGAGTCTCCGTACACCTCTAATGTCTTAATTTTCTGCTCTATGGCTGCCTGTATACCCATGATGCAAGCTTCATACTCAGCCATGTTATTAGTGCAATCAAAGTCTAATTTACTGGTGAAAGGATGATAATCTCCATTCGGAGACACCAAGACTGCCCCAATCCCATTGCCTAGTGCATTCGATGCTCCGTCAAAGTTTAATCTCCAAGAATGATTTTCTTGGGGATCCTCTTCAGCATTTGCCACATACATCAAATCTTCATTCGGGAAATCAAAGTCTAGAGGCTCATAATCTTCCAGAGCTCTGCTAGCCAAGAAATCTGCTATCGCACTCCCCTTGATGGCCTTCTAACTTACATATACGATATCAAACTCAGAGAGCAAGATTTGCCATCTGGCCATTCTTCCATTCAATGCTGTTGACTCCATCATATACTTCAAAGGGTCTAATTTTGAAATTAGCCAAGTCGTATGATAGAGTAAGTATTGCCTCAACCTCTTGGTCATCCAAATCAGGGCGCAACACAATTTTTCGATAGGCGAATATCTCATCTCACAATCAGTGAATTTCTTACTAAGATAGTTAATCGCCTTTTCCTTCTTTCCAGTCGCATCATGTTGACCCAGAACGCATCCCATGGAGTTGTTGAACACAGTTAAATACAAAATCAAGGGTCTATCTGGACTAGGTGGTGACAGAACTGGAGTATTGGATAAGTATTGCTTTATCTTTTCAAAGGCTTTCTAGCATTGTTCATTCCAGACATCAGGATTATGTTTCTTCAAAAGGCGAAATATGGGATCACATTTCTCGGTCAACTGTGAAATGAATCGAGCAATGTAATTCAGTCTTCCTAAGAAGCCTCGAACTTCTTTTTGGGTACGTGGTGGCGATAAATCTCGTATTGCCTTGACTTGTCTGGATCAATCTCAATTCCCTTTTCGCTGACTACGAAGCCTAACAACTTTCCTGACCTGGCTCTAAAAGTGCATTTTGTCGGATTAAGCTTGAGCTGGAACCTCCTTAATCTTAAGAACAATTTTCTCAGGACCTGTACATGTTCATCCTCTGTTCTGGATTTGACAATCATATCATCAACATATACTTCAATTTCTTTGAGCATCATATCATGAAACAAGGCTACCATGGCTCTCTGATATGTTGCCCCCGCATTCTTTAATCCGAATGGAATCACCTTATAGCAAAATATTCCCCACAAAGTAATGAACGTAGTTTTTCCCATAACTTCTGGATGCATCTTTATCTGATTATATCCTGAGAACCCATCCATAAAAGAAAACAGCCAAAATCTTGCCGTATTGTCCACCAGAGTATCAATATGTGGCAATGGGAAATTGTCCTTTGGACTTGCTTTATTCAAATCCCTGTAATCCATGCACATTCGTACTTTTCCATCTTTTTTAGGGACTGGAACGATATTGGCACCCATTCAGAATATTTGACCTCCTGCAAAAACCCAGCATCAAACTGTTTCCTAACCTCTTCTTTTATTTTGAGCACTATATCAGGCCTCATTCTTCTGAGCTTCTGTTGAACTGGTTTGCAATCCTCTTTTATAGGTAGACGATGCACTACAATGTCAGGACTCAATCGGGCCATATCCTGGTATGACCATGCGAAGACATCTTTGAATTTTTAGAGTAATTCAATGAGGTCTCGTTTTGTCTTTATAGAAATCTCAGTTCCAATTTTCACCTCTTTTCCTTCTTCCAAGCTCACTATTTCTACTGATTCTTTGCGAGGTAGGATTTGCTTTTCCTCTTGTTCTACCATCCTCAACAAGTCCAAAGTTAAACCACTATCTTCGTCACCTTCAAAGTCGTGCGATCCCTCTAAACACACGTTTCGTTCAAAAGGGCACTCTGAGCTCGTAGTGGTGTCATTCACGTTGTTGATACACAAGGACCTAATATGGTTACAAAAGAATGTATGAATTTATGTACCATTATTTGTGCAATGAAAGAATATATTTACTTGTATGGAAAGAATGAAAGAATATTTACTCAAAACAATTGCAAAGATGTATTTTATTAAAATAATGATGTTTAAACATAAGCCTATTTCACAAAAGAATTCTTGTTATTTCTAAGCTAAAACAAGAAGTTTTTTCTGAATATTACTCTGAGACATTTCTAAAGACTTTAGGTATTTCTTCCGCAGTCCAATTATCTGGAACATTCCCGGGCTCGTAAGGACGAATGTCCAGCCAGCTCTTCTCTTCATTCACATGCTCATGAATGGCATTAATGTGCATATTTCCCAACGTGTCCTTGATGCTTTCCTCAACCGATTTATTTCTCTCATGATGAATAACTCCTCCAGATACGAAAGTTTTGGATATGTGGGGAATTATCATTGGCTCCCACTTAGCTTCCTCCCCATTTAAACGCGCCCTTCTCCTTTCCTGCCTTTTTTCTATCTCCTTCCTTCTCTGTCCTCTATCTGGCTTGTATCCTAAGCCAAAGTGATCCTGCTTTTCTTTCAGCATTGGAACCTCAATCCTCCCTTGAAGATATCTCCCTAGCCCTCTTCCGGGTAAAGTTCTTTTTCCCACAAACAATTGTAAACCCATCTCTGTAGTTTTAGATAATTTTGACACCAAAATTTTACTCCCTTCAGGAACAAATGCCGCATTTACAAACTCCAAAGATGGAAATGAGCATTCTATTGACTCGTCATTGGCCTCCACGTATGGCGTCTCATTGGATCTAGCTGCTATTATATCCTCTTCGGCTTTTATTGTCACTAGCCAACCATCTGACACTAACTTCAACATCTGATGTAATGATGACGGTACTGCCCCCGCCGAATGTATCCATGGTCTTCCTAATAAACAATTATAGGAAGGTTTGATGTCCATTACAATAAAATCTACCTCATAAACTGTTGGGCCAATCAGTAGGGGTATTTCAATTCTTCCCATGACTTTCATTTCTGTACCGTCAAACGCCCTCACTAGATTTTGACATGTTTTCATGTGCGAACTGTCTATGGGTAGCCTGTTAAGTGTGAATAATGGCAATACATTCAAAGCTGATCCATTGTCGATCAGTACTCCTAGCAAAATATGCCCCTTGCATCGTGCAGTGATATACAAAGCTTTGGTAGATCCCATGCCCCCAGGAGGTATTTCATCATCATTGAAAAATAAGAAATTATCAGCACTGATATTATTGACCAACCGATCTAGTTTGCTGACAGAAATATCCTTGGACACATATGTCTCATTTAGCATCTTTATTAGTGCATTTCGATGTACTTCTAAATTCAAGAGTAAGGCTAGTACAGATATGCGAGCTGATTGTTTATGCAACTGCTCGACGACATTATACTCACTATGCTTCAGAAATTTAAGGAATTCCACAGCTTGTTCCTCATTCACTAGCTCAACTATTTTCCCTTTTTGCTCCCCTATTATGGCCCCTTTCATAGGTCCTGGTTTGGCACTCACACACTGGTCCTTTGTAGTCTCTTTTCCAGGGACAGTTGTATTGCACTCGTAACTCCATGAAACCTTCCTACTGTCCTGGTAAGAAAAGGTTGCAGGTTTCTTTATTATGATTCTTGGCATCACTGTCGTTCTCACTTCATCCTTCTTTGGTCGCGAGATGATGACCACAGGCTGCGCTACTCTTGGAACTTTCGAGGATTCGGATGTGCAAATACTCCTTTCCTCCCTAACTTCCTAATAAAATTCCATTTCCTTATTATCCATCAGGCCTTGAACCAGGGCTCTGAATTCAGTGCATTCCTGGATTTCATGTCCCTTCTCGTGATGGAACTCACAGTAATTTTCCATTCTTTCGAAACTTCTCTCTGAATTCGGAACAATCAATCCTCTTTTTACCATATTTCTCCAGACCCACCTCAAAGGAATTTTCACTTCTGCTATGTCTTCCTTGATTTTTCTACTCATGCTCCCACCTATCATGTTCACTCCGTTATGATTAGGTAACGGATTTTCTGTACTGGGCGAATCATGCAATTTAACCACACCTATGCTTATAAGTCTTACAATGTTCTATAGAATACCGTACAATGTTCTATAGAATGCCCCTCAATTCCCCCGTGATAGTCGCACTGTGCATTTGCATCGTACCACTTAGGGAATGGAGGCTGCAGAGGTTTCAAATAGAAAGGGGAAACCACGTGTGCATTGAATAGATTCTGATATAGCTCCCTATACGTCATTGGAATTGGCGTAAATTGAATCTTCTCTGTATTTTGTCTTGTATCAGATCTCTGCTTTGATGATCCTTCGGTTAATGACCACTTTTCCTACCGATTCATCGTGCTCGTCTTCGAATATGAACTTGTGTTGTTGACCTCGTTCTCTTTCTTCTTCGAGGCCACCCTTCTGCTACTTTCTCCAGCATCTATTTTCTTGCTTCTGATAGCATTTTCTATCATCTCGCCATTCATAACTATGTCGGAAAACTTTTAGTAGCACTTCCTAACATATGTGTAATAAATGATGCCTTCAATGTGTTGACGAAATGTATTGTCATATCTCTTTCTAGAAGAGACGACTAAACTTGTACGGGAACCTCCCTCCATCTCTGCGCGTATTGCCTAAAGCTTTCGCCTGGTTTCTTTTCCATATTCTGCAGAGTGATCCTATCAGGTACCATGTCAGTCACATGGTTGTACTGCTTTATGAACGCCTGTGCCAAATCTCTCCATGAATTAATCTGGGTACGGTTCAATCAATTGTAGCACTTGGATGCTGCCCCTGTGAGGCTATCCTAGAAGCAATGAATCAAGAGTTGGTCATTATTGACATAACCGGTCATTCGTCTGCAGAACATGGTAATATGAGCTTCGGAGCTACTGGTTCCATTATATTTCTCAAACTCTGGTATTTTGAATTTGTAAGGGAGCACTAAATCCGGAACCAGACTCAATTCTTTAGCATCCATCCCATAGTAGCCTTCTGCACATTCCATCACTCTAAATTTCTCTTCCAGCCATTTGTACTTTTCCTCTAGTTGTTTTGGCAATTCATCATTCATTTTCTCCTTTCCAGCCATCTCATCGAAATCAGGAATAGCAGGATTAACAAAGTTGGCTTCGGGGTTAGAGCCTGATCCTGTCTGGAGATTCATTAGCATTGCAGCGTCACCCGGAGGATTAATGGTAACAGAGGACCTACGCGGGTATATCTCAACTTGTTGGGGGGTAAAGTCCGGAGGATAGACAGGTCCCTCATTGTCTCATTCTTCAATATTGAACACAGAGCCTTTTCCTTTATCAGTTCCTTTGCTGAACCATTGAGTTAACTGAGCCATCATACTCCCTTGAGATTCCATCATTTTGTCTATCATCTTTTGCTGCTCATTCATTTGCTTTTGAAGCTACTCCTGCATTTCCTTTTGGGATTGTTCTAGTCTTTCCATCCTTTGATCCATATCCTTAGTTTTCGATCGAGTACCGTAGTGGTGTTTGGTAGGTTGGTTGGTTTCCAAATTAACTGATGAATGATTTAAATTAATTAGAATCCCTTGATGTATTTCTTTATGCATATGAAACAATGCAATGAATGAAATGAATGCAGAAAGGCGCCAATTTTGATTCAATTCCATATAAGAAAACTTTACTAGAAATTAAATTCCTTTACATAAAGTGAATTACAAATAAGACTTTGCCCTAGTACCCAGAACTCTAATCTTTCTAAGTAACAAAGCTAATTCTTGTCCCCGATCCAATTCTAATTCATACTTCACACTCAGCGTGTCAGCCTGTACTGCTAAAGTCTGTATATGATCAGCTATTTCTCGAATCTGGACCACAGTTTCCTCGATAAGATGATCTCTGCTTCTAACTTGACTCTGAAAGTGGTGAAGCTGTTCATTATTACGACTCTCGTTTGCTTTCAAGTGCTTGATCTAGATCTCACAATTTTGCAGCTTCGTTTCTAGCTCTTCGATTCTTTTTCTTCATTTCTTCAATCTTGCTCAAGCTAACTTTCAACTCTTTTTCCAAATTTTGATTTCGATATTGGGGAAGACATCCTTCCAACACATCCACCATGTCCTTTAGCTCGCCTTTTTCCTTTTGGCTTTCTGACAAACTCTTTTCTAAAACTTCGTTTCGTCTCTACATCTCCTGAAATTTCTGTTGCCATCTATCGTCTTTGTCCTTTTCTTCTCGAATTTCTGCTCGCCACTGTTCCGAAGTCTTTCCCGGCCCAGCAGTTCTCATTGACAAACGCATTTTTTTATAATCCGTCTTCAGACTACCCAGCTCCTCCTCAGCCTTGTTTTTCTCTTTCTTTAACTTCTTATTTTCAAGCTTCTGAACGTCTATATCCAATCTTAAGTTCGTCTTTTCCGCCTCCATTTGCTCTATCTTTTTCTCCAAATCCGCATTTCTCCTCTCAAAATCTTGCCTTATGATTTCCAACTCAAAAGGAATGATTCGCAAATGCTCTTCTATTGACTGGTTGTCTTCCTGATTTAACTTAGGTGTATTATCATTAATCCTCCTAGCCCACCATTCATGATACTCAGGAGTTGTCATAGGACCCACAGCTAGCATCTTCATTCGGCGAGTCTGTTTCCACGCACTAGACATCTCTTGAATCTTCTTTCTATAACCATCATCATTGTACGAAAATTCACAATCAACTATCCCTTGGGTCGCAGGTATAAATTGCCTTGACCTATATTGCCTTAGTACCAATAATGGGGCATATCTAGCAGCTCCCCAAATACCCAGCAAGGGAACCCAATCAAAACTACCACACCTATACAGGATCTCATCTGGAAGTAACCAAGGAGCTCTCCACTTAATGTCCTCCTCTCGAAGATTTTGAAGAATTTCCATCCACTTCTCCTTCGAAATGTCGTCTCTCCTTGGCGTAGCAACTATCTCTTTTAGTGGTGAATAATTTTTAGAAAAAACCCGATACGAAACTTTATCCACATTCCAAAAATGACTATGAAACCATGCGAGTAGAAGTTGTGCACATCCAATAAATCTACCTTCGCCCGTCTTCCGGCATGCACTCAATGACCTGAAAGTTTCTTCCAAAATTGCTGGAATCGGTGTAACCTTCTTATCGAGCCGGTCGAATAAATCAGTGACCGCTTCATCCACATACCCTAAGGCTTTAGGGAAGACAACCAAACCGTTTATACTTAAAGCAAAAACATCTAACCAAGAAACGCACTTACTATCCCCCTTTTACTTAATTCATGCGACAACCCACTACTCACTCATTCCTGTTACACTCATCAGCTTCTTTGAAAAGGTTGACACATTTACCGCTCTCGAATAGACCCTGTCCACTTGAAACTTTGAACATCGGAGTAAACCCATATATTCCTCTATCGTAGGCACCAAATCAACCTTCCCAAACGTAAAGCAGCTGTAAGCAGGATTCCAGAACTAGGCGAGGGCTTGAAACAAATGATTGTCTACCTTTACATCAAGCAAATAAGGCAAATCCCCATAATTATTATAAAATAACTGTCTAACCTCATCACTCCACTGACCCCAGATTTCCTTTAATTCTTGCAAATTATTTTGAGTTACACTGATATGCGTAAAGTCCCATAACTCCGATACATACCCGTCAGCCAAACTATTACCCTTTTCTTGCTGCGTTGTTTCAGACCAAGTTCGGACAGCCACATTGTCCTCCACTTTATCAAGAAACCCTCTTTCCATGATAAGCCTTCTATCTAGCAACTGAATATAGACTGACGCCTTTTATGGTGAAATGAAATGCCATGACATGTAATCAAAATAAAACACAAAAAGTCAGTATCACATAAAAACATAAGATATAATCAAGAAATAGTAAAATTCCTAATTGGATATCTACTAGGGTTTAGTATAGTTCTACTTAGGGTGGATTCCTAAGGTTCACTATATGAAGTTCGGCTTCTAGGGTAAAGGTACCCGAACCAGCAGATTCCTCAATCCTCACCCATTATAGGCTCATATGGATCGAGTTCGGTTCAGGGGAATACATTTCCCTATGGCTACACGGAGATGAAAATCTCACGAAGATATAGGTACGAATGTATCCCGGAAGCAATCCACTACCCTACACGGAGGTGAAAACCTCACGAAGGCATAGCTTCTCACTCCCACTTAAAAGGGTAAAATTGTTCAACTCATGAAATGTATAATGCAAACAATATTTAAGTAATAAGATAATGAATGCGAAAGGATGTCATGAGTTTTTTTAAAAAAAATACTTTTCTCGACCATAAGATAAAAATTAATCAACTTTGTGGCTCGACTCTCTTTTCCTTAAAAAAATGTCCCCAGTGGAGTCGCCAAGCTGTCGAAACCGATTTTTTTTTTAAAAACAAAAATTTTAGGTTGTCAACTTTAAAAAATGAAAATTGGGAGTCGCCACCAATCTTCTATTAAGGTGTGATTGGGTCACCTAAAAATGACTTTGGTCTACTTAATTTTAGAAAAGCAGTGCGGGAGTTTGTTATTATGAGGAAGGATTAGCACCCTCATTACACCCAAAAATTGGTACCTAGTTAATTAATTAATGTCTTAATGTCGAAAATTTGAAAAAACGTAATCCTTAGCAAAAACTTAAAAACGTTACGTATTAAGACCCTTATCATTTCAGAGAAAGAAAATACCACACCCAATGCGTTAGGGCACGACATTTTAAATTTCCCCAAAAATGAATTAGGCCAAAAATACTAGTGCAATAAAAATTTAAAAGAATATTCATTTATTCAAGATTTAAGAAATCGCGGCCCAATATGTTAGGGCACAATTCCTCTAAAATCTCAAACTCGGAATATTTCCTTTATTATTTTTTAGAAAAAATATTCATTTCGAGAAATCAATGCGTCACATCCAATATCTTAGGACACAACGTGTTGAATTCCCAATAATGAGTTCTTATTTTTTTGATTAAAGAGAAATGCTTGATTGTTAGATTTAACGAAGAAAATCGGAACCCAATACGTTAGGGCTCAATTTCCTTGAAAATCCTAAATACAAGTATTCTCTCAATTTTGAAAAGTTTGAAATCGAGTAAAAAATGATGTGATGCTACATTAAATATACAATGCAATAATAAATATTACAATGGCATAGAAATAATGTAAACATATAAATGAATGAAACTAACTTACATAAAAGAAATAACCATTGACATACAAGAATATCAAATAAATAAACAAAATATAAATGAAAAAAAACATAAGTCAATAAACAAATGAAAGAAACAATAAAGGATAAACGGCACATAATATACACATTGGAATTATGAGAAATAAAGTACATAATTTACATATAAAATTTTAATTATAAAATTCATATAATGCTTTTATGAAAATAAAGAAAAAAATATATAAATATATTTGTAAAAAATAAACATGTATTTTAGTATTTTCAAAATAAAAAATATGTACGTAGATATATGAAAATATAATAGAATATTCAAATATATATATATGTATACATGTAAAATATATTAAAAGGATTAATTAATATTTACATAAAAAGTATGAATATATATATAAAAAAATATTAGCTGAAAGAAAATAAATATGTTCATAAGGAAACAATAAATATACATATATAATTAAAAAATAATTACATAAAAATAATAATTACATCCTAAAAATCAACCAATTTTAAGAAAGATATAAAAGAGAACTAAATTGAATTAAATAAAATATTTGGGGCAAATCCGCAAATAAATAAAGCCAAAGGGACCACATTGAACGCGTAGATAATGTAGAGGGGCTGGAAGGGCAATTTTCCCTTCTCCTCTAAACGACATCGTTCACATTAGAACGAAATTGAAAACAATAATAAATTAATAAGTAAATTAATAAAATAAAAACTTAATTGCAAAAGACATTAAAAGGCGGAGGGGCTAAAAGCGCAATTTACCCTCCGCTAAAAACACGCGATCCTAGGCTGTGTCGGGTTGAGCTGGTCGGCCTCCTAAACGACGCTGCTTTTGGGCGTCAGGGGCTCTCAAACGACGCTGTTTGGTACCCTTTAAATACCCCCAATTCTCCAAAAAAATTCATTTGAAACCCCTTTTAAAAAAAACAAAAAAAACTTTCAAAAGCTCTCTCCTTCCATTTCGTCCATTAGTGGTCCGGTCGTTGCCACCATGTTGGCCGTATCACATGTGGCGAAAAAGGAAAACTTCCTATTCGGCTCTTTCGGCCTCCCTTAAACCGAATCCGGGCCCAAATCCTCCGAAAATTTACGAAAAATACCCTAAAAGCCCTCGGAACCTTTCAACTTCCGATCGTCTATCC
Source organism: Gossypium raimondii (assembly GCF_025698545.1). Lineage (NCBI taxonomy): Eukaryota > Viridiplantae > Streptophyta > Magnoliopsida > Malvales > Malvaceae > Gossypium > Gossypium raimondii. Next base: position 38,141,270 of record NC_068575.1, on the reverse strand, counting down.
TTGGAGACGAACCTCGGCCGTTCCAACGGCGATTCAGAAGCAAACCAAAGTAAGTTCTTTCTCCGTTTTATTATGTTTTAGTAAAGTAAAAATAATAATAAAAATAAAAGAAAACAAAGAAATAATCGATGCAAAAATAAAATATCAACCTTTTTGAGTTTTGGTTGATTCTGTGTTTGTAAAATATCGTGCCTTTTTTATTGATTTCAAATTTTTTTCAGATCCCCGTTACAATATGTTTAATGGCTTTTTATAGCCATTCTCAAGATATATAAAGAAACTAATCTACTTATATTGATTTGATTTGCGAATCTTCGATCTTGTTTTCCATATATTGTTTATTTCCTTTTTGTGCACAGATGAAGATTCGGGGGCTAAGATTCGGAGGGCGAGGCTAGGTGGCTGCGGCGTAAGACTCGTCACAGAAACCCTAGGGTTTCTAATATTATGTTGGGCCATTGTTTAGGGCCTCTGCCTATTTCGGGTTTTGGGCTACATAGGCCCGTTGTAATTTGGGCCCTTTTAAGGCCTGGCAAAATCTGTTATTACAATAATCACTTCCCATTAATGAATATTGTTGTAATCGTTGGACAAACCTTTTGTTCTCTTAAAAAATAAAATTAAATAAAAGAAACATAAAAAAAAGGTGTCTGATTTCTCAGGGAAAAAGATGCATGGGAGCAGATAAATCCCCGGGACTCCTTAATTTCCTAAAGATGTGGATGACAAGAACGGAATGGGATTGACGATTCTTTCTTTCTGTAACAAATGGGACTGTGTGGGAGAGATTTTATTAGTTGGGGGGTTGTGGCAGTAATTTTTTGGGGATTTGTTTAAAGTGAGACCCATAGACAAAAGCATACAATACTCATTGCTCGTTTATCCCCACGCACAGCACGCCTCATAAATATGCCTCAATCAATCTCTACTCAACTCTAATTTCATTAGTTATACATTGGATTCCACTAAAACTGAAAAATAAAATGATTAAAAAAATAAGTGTTCCCCTCTCAAACTTAATTTCGCAAAAGAATTACAAAGGCAAACACGATGTAAATCTCAAACTACGATTAAAAAAAACCACACCACTAAGGCAAGTAGTAGTAGTATTTATAAGGAAGCAAAATGGAGTAAAATAAATATATGATGATAACCAAATGTGATACATAGAGGAAATAAAATAATAATAATAAATACTGAATCCAAATCTCTTCTCTAGAAGATCAACCCAATGGCTGCCCATCTTAAAGCCAATCCACCAATTACCTTCTGCAAGCCCTTGATGCTCTCTGCTCTACTCTGCATTATTTGTTTCACAAATTTCATTATTTTAGAATTCCATTTAATTAAATAATGAAATAGAAAATACATGTAAATTCATCAGAAAAAAAAATACATAAATGCATGGTGTAAGCTTGTAATTATTGATACCATGTCTTGTGTATGCACGATCTGACATCTATATTCAATGCGTTGTATATAAACTTACAGCATGTTTGGTTCGCTGTATTGGAATAAAAGCGTAATGGAATAGAGGCGTAATAGCAAATCAATTGTTTGGTTGAATGTAATGGAATAGATGCGTAATAGTATTCTTGTGTTTGGTTGAATGGAATGGAGGTGTAATAGCATAAGGAAAAAAACTAGAATGACTAAAATGCCCTTAGCAGAAATTTGTTTAGATAAATGATTACTGTTATTGTTATTAAATTTTAATAAGATTATTAAAATCAGTAATAAATAATTTAATCATATTTTAACATAATTATTATTAAATATATTTTAATTAAAATATATAATTTAATAAAATTATTAATAATCAATATTGTTATATGAATTTACTCAAATCATAATATATGATACTATAAAATATAATTTAAGATAATTATTATTAAATATATTTTAATTAAAATATATGATTTAATAAAATTCTTAATAATCAATATTATTATATGAATTTCCTAAAATCATAATTTATGATAGTATAAAATATAATTTGAAATAATTATTATTAAATATATTTTAATTAAAATATATTATTTAATAAAATTTAAAATAATTATTATTATTAAATATAATTTAATAATAATATATAACTTCATCAAAATCTTGATAATAAATTTTGTTATATGAATTTATATAATTTAAAATAATTAATATTAAATATAATTTAATAATGATATATAATTTCATAAAATTCTTGATAATAAATTTTCTTATATGAATTTATATAATTTAAAATAATTAATATTAAATATAATTTAATAATGATATATAATTCATAAAATTCTTAATAATAAATATTCTTATATGAATTTACTAAAATCATAATATAACTTGAGAATTATATTCTGCATAAACATAATTAACTTATATTAAGAAAATGTTAGAAGAAAATAAAATTCTACAACATAATCCATATGTTATATAGTTTTACAACATCAAAAAGTTTGAACATTGATTTTTATTGGTCAGAAAGAAATCTTCTGACCCATTCCATTTGCGCAGCATAAGGTAAAGTAAAAAAACGAGCATTTGAGTTGGATGATCTGGATTTTACTCAAAGCTTGATATCGCTCATCATCGGTTAAACCTTCAGTTTCCCATAAGGTTGAATATAAATTTGTAGCTTTCTATTGGATGATCTAGAATTCTTCATACTTCTGCTGAACTACCACATCGGAGGCAATACTCCTACTGATTTGATCGCCAATGGCCCACATGTTTTCGGCCAATAAAGTGGCAGCCTCATTAAATGAAGAAGGCATATTATCACGAGCATCAGATTTCTTCTTTTTCTTGTTTGAAGATGAGGAACCCCCTTGGTCTCTATCTCCTCACGGCTCCGTATCAGAAACATCCATGACGTCCAAAGGTACGTCAGCCTCGCAGTCATAGAATGTGTTTCTCTCTTCATTCATATCTGTAGTAGGTACATCCTCAGCATTTATTTCTTCAAGAACATCAGCAGCTGTTTGAGCATCTTTCCCAGTCGCTCGATCTCTTGCGTATATGGCAGTAAGCTGGTCCTAGTAAGGGAAAGTACGATATCTGAATTGACCAGCTTCTTTGTGACTCTAAAAAAATGAGGAAATCATATTAGTTATAAGTTTGGTAAAAATAAGATAATAAAGACTTGAAATACATTTTACCTTTAAATAGGAGTCTCAAATCGCATCTTCAAAGAACAACGAGTCATTTATGCTCGTCTAACCAAAAGTGCTATTGTTTTGGCCATTAAGCATGTCATAGACGATTGACCATTCCCTTTTTAGTAACCTAATCCTCAATTCAATATTTGGTTTTGCCTTCAACATTGCATTTGGTAAAGCCTTTTCTAGCATTTTTTCCAACTCGTTCAAATAACCGGCTTTGAACCCGGTATCAGCATTAAATGTTCCAACATTGTGCAAGCCTACCATGCAAGACACCAAGGCTGCATCTTCTTCTAGAACCCATTTTCTTTTTGTTCCTCGAGAAGCTTGAGAAGAAGTATGTGATTGTGGAACACCTGACATAATTATCTTAAGAAAAAAAACAAATTAACATTATCTACTATTTTTAATATCATGAATCAAAAGGTGAACAGTTTATAAAATTATATCGTTAGTTCAATATCATGAATCAAAAGCTCAATACTAAATTTAAAATTATAACACATGCTGAATGAAAAGAAATTAAATTATAATTCAACAAGTTTAGTACAATACCGAAATCAATTCAAACACCACCAAAGTAGCACAAACTAGATACATAAAATAACATCAACAAATTAAGTCAAACTCAATTTGTCCCTAAACCTAACTAATTTCTAGATGCTTGCCATTCATTGAACATTTGGTTGGCTAGTTCCATCCTCCAAGTAGCCCAAGCATCCGATGGATGAATATTTGCGATATTCAGTTCATCGTCATCCACCACATTACTAGGTAATCCTTCTCCCACATCCGCTTCAATAGGATCAATACTCATATGGGTTCAAATAAAATTATGGAGCAAACAACATGCAATAATAATTCTATTGTGCACCCTTACAGGATAGAATGATGGACTCCTAAGTATTCCCCATCTAACTTTTAATAACCCAAAGCATATTTCAATAACATTACGTGCTGAGGCATGTTTCATATTAAAAAACTCTTGCAGAGAACTTGGCTAATAACCCTGACACAACTCGTTCAAATAATATCGTTGTCCTCTAAAAGGTGCAAGAAATCCCTCACAATTTGTGTATCCAGCATCAACTAGATAATAACAACCTATAAAATATTTTTTTTTAAAATGATTAATTCAGCACAAAAAGTTTGATCTTAATGAACAATATCAAAGTCCTCTAACTATCCACTTTACCATGAGGAACTTTTAGTCCATGTCTTCTACTAATGGCATCTCGAAGAACCCATCCATCGGTAACTGAACCTTCCCAACCAGGAAGAACATAAACAAATTGCATCTTAGGTGTACAAACACCTAGCATATTTGTTGCTATGTCACCTTTTCGCGTTTGATATTTAGGTTTATCAACTATTTGAACCCTAATCTTGATGTGGGTTCCATCAAGAGCACCTAAGCAATCTATATCACATGATATAAAACCTTGAGTTAGAATACTAATTTAAATCTAAATAAACTAAATGTTGTACAAGCTATACATAAAACTCAGTCCAATACCTTAAACCATTTCCACCTTGTGTCAGAAGAATCGGCTGTAATTGGCTCCGGCTTTTTAAATAACACATCTTGTAAGCGTATGACAGCATTTAAAACACTATGGAATGCTCTGCTAACAATTTCCCTGGACCTTCTAAAGTGATGCTTGATAACTCGATTTTTCAGGTGATGGGAGATGATATGTAAAAACATTGCTACTTGCTCATCAACAAGCATAAACCTTGACGACTTCAATCCCCCTATCGATTCTAACATCTCACATAGTTTAAAAAAGGCAGTTCTATTCATCTTAACTTGTTCAATACAGGTCTCGTCACTAGCATATACAAGCCTTTTCACATAATCCCGTTTTGCATAAAAATCTAAGGTATAGGACCTAATCCTTGGTCTATAAGTATGTAGGCTAAGGCTGGCACCCATTCTAAATAAGAACCAAATCGCAATTCTACAGATTTCCAACCATATTGTCAATGCAATACCAATTCTTTTACGCCTCACACTTTGTGCAATTAAAGGTAGACGAGCCATTACTGTAACATATTAAAATTAGAACACACTATCAAAGAATTGAAGTTGCAATTACACATTATCAAATAAAAATAAACAGCATAAATTTAGAACACGCGAAGCAAAAAAGTATCTATTAAATGATATTGTTGCAACTTTAATTTCATTTCTTTATCAATCACCCAAACAATAATGAAAGAAAAGATATTTAAATACATTTTAAATATATTAAAATTTAAAGGTATATGTATAATTGACCTAAAATTAATTGTTGGTATTTGTTAGATTATAACTAAACTCATTATAATTTAAAATTATAAAGCATGTTCAAAGTTTGAACATTGATTAGTTTATTTATTGATGATTAGTTTAATTAAGGTGACCTAATTTTAAAACAAATAAAATAAAGAATGAGGATTTGGTTTACTAATGAAATTGAAGTTTTAAAACTTTTATAACATTTTAAATTTAAATTTCATTTTGTAAAAATATATATAACTTTTATCTCATTTACATGTACAAATAATTATTAAAAAGTAGTATTGTATTTGCAATTATGATTGGTAAAGATTGAAATGTAGTATTGTATTTAAATGTACAAATAATTGTGATTTAAGCCCATTATTTTAAAAAACATACATATCTTCTAAATGCGCCATTTTTCACATACATACCATGCTATATAACTACTAATTAGAATTTAAAATCTTATTTAAAGAAAATTAATTCTTTTATTACTTGATAAAGCTTTTGTAATATTAAATCGAATCCAAAATCTTACTTAAATATATCAAATTTCTTATTATTATATTTGTTGGAATTAGTCATTGGACTTATTAAATCAAAAATGATCGATTAATGTCTATCAATACTTGAATTCAACTTTTTCTTTTTATTGTTTTAATATTTATCTTAAAACTAAATCCAACACCAATCAAATTGAAAATTAATGATATACCTGAATTGATTTCAAAAACCTGCTTACAATAATCCATGCCGGAGTACATATCTAACTTTTATTATTAATAATCTTTGTCACATAAAGCAAAAGGATGGGATTAGAGGTAGTGAGCTATTTTGAGGGAGACTGATGGGGGTAGGGGAAGCAGGCATGTGGATGAGTGAGGGAGACGCCAAACTCATCAATTAACCCTCTTTCAAATTATTTGTAAAGCAAAATAAAAAGGGAAGAACCAGTTACTCCCCTCAGTCTTTTTTCCCCGCTCTTTTTATTTTTTCTTTTATTATTATTATTATTTCACTTCTTTCATTTTACTTCGTACAGTAATGCATTTTGTTGTTTTTGGGCGACAGAAAGGAAAACCCCAAAAGCTTAAGCTTACCCTTAAGTTTCTACACAGCCTTGCCTTTGTTTCATCAATTCATCTATCATCTGTTGTTATTTTTCTTTTGTATTAAATTTCATTTTCAAACTCATTTTATTATTATTTGAATAATATCAATTAAAGGTTGAACATAATTATATATTAGTATCAAATGAGCAACAAAAGCTGAACTTGATTTTTTTCGGATAAACGTTGCTTTTTTATTTACCAACAAAACCATACAAACATGCAATAACCATAACCATACAAACAAAAGTCAGAATGAGCAATACAAACATACAAACAAAACCATACAAAGGAAACAATGAAGTGCTACAACAATACAAACATGCAATCGGGAAAACATACAAACAAAACCATGAATACCAATGGAAAACTAACTCAGTAATGAGCAAATCGGGGACGACTGCGATGAAGAAGTGTTGGAACAAAGAACCTGTAATGAGAAAAGGGAAATCGATTAAGTGTTGAGAGACAGAAAGATTAATGTCAAGTACCCTACCCTATGTGGTTTCTCAAGCCACACAAGAACAAACTGGTCATTACATTATATGCAGAAAAAAGACATTTCACATATGCCTTCAGAGAAGATTTGATAACTACTACCCTTGGTTCTAATGCTGGTCTATCTGAAGAATGGCTACCAACATGAACATGCCATTCCATAATATTAAATTAAAAGGACTCGTACCAACATGAAACACAAATCAGCATGCACAAAAACTCAGGCAAAAAGAAAGCTCAAAATTAAAATTGAATATAGAGTTTCTTATCCTTCATCTGTGTGCTAATATCTAATCTAATCATTAACTGCAGTTTAATGATAGAAGAAATGTGCTGTAAGTGGTTGTGTTTATATAAAATAGGATCACATTTTAACAATTTTACCTGATATACTTTAATCTTTCAGTTGAAAGAAAAATAATTGAAGGTGTAAAGACAAAATTGAGTGCATAGGTACAATCCCAGAAGAAATTAGCCTTTTATCATCCAATATATTAACATTAATCATAACAAGTTTATACTCTTTGTTCTAGTTTCAGAGAGGACAGGGGAATCGTATCTGCTATAATCAGCATATAACAAGTACTAGAATTGAAGATTGAATCTTATGCAGGACGAAACAATTGCTCAACCAATAAGGAGAAGCAGGAAACTGATAAACTGATAAAGTTGTAATGGGAATATAAGAAAAGAGATTGTGTGTATTGAAATTCAAAATCGAAATTAGATGTCACCTCTTAAAATTGAGTCTATGAAAAGAGTAAAAAAAGGTGAAAGTTTAAACATTTAACTATAATTTGTAGTTGAGTCACATTAGTATAATGAAATGAGCATGTAATATATATGTTAAGTACAGCCAAGGGAGAGAGGTGTTGGTGCATATGATTTGGTTGGTAGCTCTATCGACTAATTCATTTTCTTCCTGATTAAGAAGAAAGGGGTTCGCTTGTGAAGAAGCAGACTAAAAAAATAGAGCTTTCAGAGAACCGACCCCCTTTTTAAGAGTCTTTAGAAGTATACATAAACGAAATTTTTTTGGGTCGGATTCCGAATCAAATTATGATATATTCCATTAGAAGAGGCAAAATAGAAGGAGACCTAAAAACTTAATGATTGGTATGGCCTGCAATATTGTATATATTTCCAAACATCTTAATTGACATACCACTAGATTTTCTGGAAACAATTTTGCTTATGGTTTAAGCCTATGCTTGGTTTTACTATCTTTTTCAGTGTTTCAAACCACATATCAAACATAATACAGTTGGTGAATCCGGTTGAAGACTACACACAATGGCCTTTGCTGTTTTGCGATATGTCAAGGAGTTTTCGACTGTCAATACATCAAATATAAATCCTAAAACTATGTCGTGATGTTGAAAACCACACTTTTTGACATAAAATGCATGAACAGAGACCGCTCCTTAAGTTCCTACTATTCTTTTTCCATGTAATTTCTCTTTACTTCTGTGTTGGCCCCTCTCATATAATTATTTTCTCATATTTCAAGATCAAAAGTAAAGGGCACACCGATGCTTCCCATGCAATGAAAATGATGATTTATAACCCTCTCTAATCATGCCAGAGCCCAAAAACTTGATCTTTAGAAATACCAACATGAACATGCCACAATCCAAGGCAAAGACAGATAAAGAAATGAAAAGTTCAAGATCCACACCTCAAGATTCAAAAACCAAACGCCGAGACCGAGAGAAAAAATGAAGCAGTGGATTTCAAACGTGCTGCAACAAATGAAAGGGATAAAATGAAAAAAGAGACCGAATGAGAGAATCGGTAAAGAAATGGGAGGAGAAATGATGAGGATAGAAAAAAGAGAGGGTGGAGGTTGATTTCGGGTAGGGAGGGAGGGTAAAACAGAGACTTGGGAAGGGAATCCGAACGTACTAGGGTAATCGTCGATTTGGGAAGGGAATAGAAAATCAGAGAATTTGGGGATTAGGTCGGTATTGTAATAGGCGCGTAATACCGATTGCAGCGAACCAAACACCGGAATAGGTCGGTAATGTAATAGACGTGTAATCGAGGCGTAATGGATTACCTATTACACTGAACCAAACACGCTATTAATGTATTAAACTAAAATGTCATATGAACCTTCTGATTATTATTTTTGTTCCATCGTATCCGTTGCTTATCTTAAAATTTAAAGGAACTAACTCCTCTTTCCTCGGAGGCGCGTCACTCAGACTCGCTTGAACGAAACAAGTTCTCAATTTGAAATCCTCAATCCACATTCTAAACTCTAATTTTCATGGTCCACAAATCTAGCTATAAAGTCAAGTGTGCTGACTTACGCCGTGTAACTACTCAACATTTCAGATATGGAACAGCATTGTTTTATTGTACGGTTAACTTAAAGAAATGATTGAAATGTGAGAAAAGAAAGCAGAATGTACCTCATCGGTGGTGACAGAAGGACCGGGAGACAACGCATCAAGGCTAGGTCCTAGAGCGCTAGTTGGTGGAGCAGAAGGTCTAAGCATATTAGGTGAAGGAACAGGAGCACTGTGTTTCTTTGACTTCTTCTTGCTCTTGCTCTTGCTTGGAGCTGGTGCAGGAACCTCGGCAGTTGTTGGAGCCGCAATAGGAGCAGGAGGAGAGGCCAAGCTCTTTGGAGGAGTTGTTGGTGCAACAGCCAGTGGCGATTTGGCTGGAGGAGGGCTCACAGGAATTGGAGCTGGTGGAGTACTCACTAGAGCAATAGTCGGAGGGGAAGAAGCTGGAGAAGATTTTGATGGAGCTAGAATCGCCGCAGACTTTGACAGAGCAGCATCTGGTGGTGAAAAAGTTGGTGGTGAAGCAGTTGGAGCAACAGTGGGAGCTAGTGACTTAGATTTACTCATAGGAGCAGTAGCGGGTGTAGTAGAAGGCGTAGTCGATGCCGGGGGTGCTTTAGTGGGAGTGGCACTTGGTGATTGACCACCGACACCAGCAACTACAATGTAGATCAAATCAATAGGAAACGAGCTACTATGATCCATTTTGTTCCAAAAATAACTTCCAGATGTTTATTTGTTTGAGATGGAGGTTGAAATGGTAACAGGAAATGTAATAGCTTGTTTTCAATGGAATTGGAACAGTGGTTTCGGGACCACAAATTAGAGTCCAAAAAAAATTATTTTAATATTATTTCATGGTCTGAATTATGATAGGAAAATTTAATGAAAATTTTGTTAAGGAAATTTTACCGATTTGATGCTTAATTAGATGAAAAGGACCAAATTGCATGAAATGCAAAAGTTGAGTTCTAGTAGTTATATGTAACAAATAGCTATGGAATTAAAAGTTTGGAGTCCTTATATGGCAAATAGACCATTAAGAGAAGTTAGTAGGTAAGGATGATGATTCATCCATGGAAATTTAATTAAAGAAAATGATGAAGTTGGAAAGAAAAAGATGAAAAGATGATAAATAATTAAATAACCAAAAATATCATCATTTATCATCATCTTTCCCAATTTTTTTATGGAAACCCTAGCTAAGAGAAAAGAGCTCAAGCAAGTTTTCTTGGTTTAATTAGGTATGAATTCTTGTCTCGTTTTTTGTAATTTTTATGTTTCCGCGATCGTAATAGCTTAATTTAGCTATTTTGGGGATTAATTTGCAAAGTTATCAAAGTTCTAGAATTTTTCAATGGATGATATAGTTGAATTATGAATTTTTATGGTAGAAAATGAAAGGCTGTTGATAGATAAACATCTTTTGTTAAGGGAATTTTGATGTAAACATGATTTAAGGACTAAATTGATAAGTTGTAAAATTTATGGAAAAATTTTGATTTTGAGAAATTCATGGATTGTTATTGTTATATGTAAAAATCAGCTAGGCTTGGAATAAGGACTAAATTGTATGAAATTTCATTTTCAGAGCCTAAGGATGAAATCGTCATTAATTAAAAGTATGGGGCAAAATGGTAATTTTTCCTAAGATGTGAAATGAATTGAATTAATTATGAATTGTATTAAATTAAGTTAAATTTACTCATATAGATTCGGAACAAAAAAATATGAAATTGGATCGAGTAAAGTAAAAATATCAGATTAGTAGATTACGATTCACGAACATTTGTCAAGGTAAGTTCGTGTAACTAAATTGTGTAATTATATGCTTGAATTAAATGATTTTATGTGAATTGTGTATTGGCCATGTATATGAAATCTAATCACATATCTAGAAAATACTCGATAAATGTTAAATCTCGTTTGAATGAATGAAATTCGATTGGATACAGGGTTCTGTTTCCCGAAATGGTAGTGGTCCTGCATATGTTGCGGACATACCATAGCTCGAAAGAGTGTCCCATTATAAGCCCTCTCAAGCTTCCCTTTAAATGGTTCTTGCGAGCTTCCTGTTAATAGCTCTTCGGAGCATTCCGATCAGTCGTGACCCTACATGTGTTGTGGGCACATCGCAGCTCTTATGAGCGTCCCGTATAAGGCTCTTTGTAAGCTTCCCGATTATAGGCTCTTTGTGAGCTTCATGTTATTGCTCGCTTGAACTTCCCGTTATATGAATATCTTGTGCTTCCTGATTAAGTGCTCTTCGGAGCTACTCGTTAAGTGCTCTTTGGAGCTACCCGTTATATGCTCGCATGAGCATTCTGAATATGACTCTTATGAGCTTCCTGTTATTAAGCCCGGATAAGCTTCCCATTACATGTTCACATTATATAGGCTTGAGAGAGAGCTTTCTGTTTATGTGCCTGTAAAAGCACTCCCAAATGTGAATTGACGGATTTATAGTATTGTACACTTCGTGTGTACTACCAAAGTATCCATGGAGATTTCAAATGATTCAACGGGTGAAGTTTTGACATGAGAGCATATGAAATCAAAATGAAATCATTATCTGTATATACATGAAAGACTTGAAAACTCGATATTTGATGAGCTCATCCTTAATATTGATATTTACATGAAATACATGACTAAAATGTTTGTTGAGGTTATGTGTGTTAGGCTAATGGCCAAAATGCTTTGGATGTATTTTTGTATGTTTACTATAAATGTAAATAAATGGTAAGTTAATTTTTCCGTTATACGGACTTACTAAGCATTAAGTGCTTATTCAGTTGTATTGTCTCTGTTTTATAGTTCTCGGAGGCTCATTGGGTTGGAAGCTTGGCAGAGATCACTCACACTATCCACTGGCCCATTTTCGGTACAAGTATGAAACTAATTTTGGTTATAGTGGCATGTATAGGTTAACTTGGCCATTGATGGCATATACATATTTTGGTTGTAAATAGCCATTTAAAGGGCTATGTTTGGCATGTTTTGATGTGTAAATAATCTTAATATACTTGATATGTGTTTGATAAGTACATGAATGAATGGATCAAGATAGCATATTTGGTAAAATATGCATATATGTGAATTTGATCAATTAGGTAAGATAGAGTTTATGAATAGATGTAATGAAAATATCATGTATATGACTTGGTTTTGGCTTGATTTAAATGTCTTGTATTGGATTGGAAATGTGTTTAAGTGTTGATGTAGGTGGAAGACAAGATTGGGTGAGAAATAGGGCTTAGAAATAGCCTTATTTTGTCCACACGGGCAGAGACATGGACGTGTGTCTCAACCGTGTGTGACACACGGCCTAGCACATAGGCGTGTGTTCTGGCCGTGTGTCCCCTGCATCTTAAAATTTCAAAACAGAATGCTCAGAATTGATCACACGGCCTGGCACACAGGCATGTGGCTTAGCCGTGTGACCCCTGTGTTTAAAAATATTGCAAGTCAGAGAGTTACACGTGCTGGGGACACGACCATGTGCCCTACTTCAAATACCACACGACCTAAGACATGGGTGTGTCACTTAGCCGTGTGAACCACACGGCCTGACCACACGGGCGTGTGACCCCTGCACCTTAAAAAATTTTGAAGTTTCACAAAGAATTCTTTGAGTCTCCGATTTAGTCCCGGTTTGTTTCTAATGTTTGTTTTAGGCATTGAGGGCTTTCATAAGGTACTTTATGAATAATATCTAACATGAATGTTAAATAATAATATGAAATATATGTATTTAATCTGTTTATTTCGGTAATACTCCATAACTCTATTCTGGAGACGAATACGGGTTAGGGGTGTTAGACATATCTTGGTGATCAAAATAACTGACAGGTTTTAGATAGATCTAGTTTGTAAAATAAATAGGGCCTCACGTTTACATGGGTCAGTAATATCCATTGGATGAAACCTATTGGAAGGCCCACAAGCATCAACTATAAAACAAAGAAACAATGAGCACAGTCTGGATGTGGGCCCCACTTAATAGGGGAGTCCTAAATTAGTGCAAGTGATTTGATGCCATGTCACTAATTACAGTTCAATTAAACCGTTGATTTTTTTCGAATTAATTTTTTAAAAATAATTTACAAATTTAGGGTTTTTTCTTTTAATCGTCTGGAAATGGATAGGTGAGACAGTTGGACGGGTAATGTGGTAGGATCAAGTTGGGCAAAGTGACAAACCAATATGAGGATGCCACGTAAGGGATGACCGAAAATGATTGTACCAACGGTTGGGATTTTAGATAGATGAAATTTTTAGTATTAAGCGTCACCGGCAACATTTGTGGGTCCCGTCCAAAAGTCGTATTGGGTAACGTGCCATGCCATGTAGAAAACTCGTTTCCGGTGAAAATCTCTTGCAGGTACCTTTATTATAGAGATCTTATCAAATTAATCTTTCTATAATTAAATACAATTTATTATGTACTATTAAAAATAATACAATTAACATTTAGCCTTAAAAAATGTCATTTACTTTTCAAAAAAGCTAATAATTTTAACGTCAATTTAGTATGTACTATTAAAAATAACATAATTAACATTTACTCTTAAAAAATGTCATTTACTATTTAAAAGCTAATAATTTTAACGTCCATATTTTATATAATTTTTTTTTTGATAACCAGGGTAAAGAATGAGGTTGCTAAGGATTGAACTCAATCTCTTATACCTACAACATAATACTTTTGCCAAGAGGCTAAGAGATTGTTGGCATTATATACAATAAATGGTAATTCTATTAAAATTTAGAGTAAACTATATCACTAGTCATTAAAATATGGGTAAATTTTCATTGTTATCATTTAATGAAAAAGTTACAATTTGGTCACTAAACTATTTGAAAGTTTTCATTTAAGTCACTGAACTATTCAAATGTTTTTATTTAAGTCATTGGACTGTTAATTTTTTTTTTTTAATTCTGCTAGCAAGCTCCAAGTGACGATTCGACGATTGATACTATAGATCAATACCCATCGATCGAAGAACATACCTTAGGTCCAAGTCGATCTGTCGGTAAGTGTCGAAGATCAGAGAAAAAAATTGTTTGAATTTTGATCGTGACGTCTAAATTTGTTTAATGAAAATAAATGAATTGTAGAAGAGAAAGAGAAAGAAAGCTTCTAATTGGTACAAGCAATGGAAACAAAGAAAACTATATAACATTGATTTTAACACCCTAGTTAATTAAATGAAAATTTTTGAATAGTTTAGTAATCAAATTGTAACTTTTTAGTTAAATGACCAAAATAAAAACTTACCCATAATTTAGTGGTTAATTAACTTTATTTTTAATAGTATAAGGACTAAATTAATTCCTTTAGAAATAAAATGACGAATTTAATCTTATCCTTATAATTAAGTGACCTACTAAGTACTTTAATTTTTTTATTTTAGACATTTTGAAAAGTAAATGTAATATTAAATTATTAATTATATTTTCTTATAAATATAAGAAATCGTATTTAGTTGTACTTACATATTAAAAATAGAAAACTGGAAGTTTAATATTATCGTCTAATTTTCTCAATTTCCAACCTTTTTCCTAAAAATGGAACAAGTAATTAGATATTTCAACTACACTTAAATATCGTATACTATTTATAATAATTGCCTAAACATATTACATACGTGTAACAAAAATTTAATTACTACGAAAGTTTGATTAAAATGAAATTTTCTTTAAAAACTTAAAGGGATATTTTTCATAATATACTGCTAAATAAGGCTTTTAGCAAGTTAAAATTAACAAAAATCTATCTACTACTAAAGTTTGATTAAATGAAGTTGAGATCTGTTAGCAAGCTAACAAAGAGCTAATTTAAATGATAAATTTAAATATCTGTCTCTTGACATGCTCTTCTCTGTTGTTCTGAAATGTTATTTTTTTTAAGGTTTTTTTTCCAGAAAAGTCTATTTCCTTTGTTAGTTCAAATCAATTTGAGTGTTTGCTTTTTGTTTTCTTCTGAGTGAGTTTTTGCTCTCTTTTTTTGGGTTTTTAATATGGAGAATGATATGGGAAATCTGTGAATTGACGATGAAAAGGAGGTGAGTTGGAATAACAATGGAGATCAGAACCCCCAACAATCGACATACAATTTATGTCTGGTGGGATGTTTCTTAACTGCTAGTGTAGTTCATTTTCCGGCTTTGCGGACCATAATGGCAAACCTTTGGCACCCTTTAGGAGGGGCCCAAATCTCAAATTTAAGGGATAAGTGCTACTTGTTCAAAATTTTCCACAAAACGGATATCGAGCGAGTGGAAAATGGTGCCTCATGGACCTTCAATAACCATTTATTGATTCTTCATCGGTTAAAAAAAAAAGGAAGATCAATTTTTGATTCCCTTACTATTTACGAACTTCTAAGTTCAAGTGCATAACTTATCACCGGATTTCTTCTTGGACAGAATGGCGAAGCAATTTGGTGGCATTCTCGATACTTTAATTAAATATGATATAAAGCAGGGGAATGGCGGTGAAAAGAAATTTATGAGAATTCGTGTTTAATTACACGTGTGAAAACCCTTGAAAAGGAAAAAGTTAATAATTTCTCCTACACGATATACTTATGCCAATTTTAAATATGAGAAATTATCTATGTTTTGTTTTGTTTGTGGTGTATTAGGTCATGGTGATAGTTTCTACCCAGTTCGCCTTAATAATGGTGGTGAGGAGATGCCACTAGGATAGGATCTGTCATTAAGGGTGCCGTCGAGGAGGGCGTTAGTGGGGAGCAACATTTGGCTACGGGAAAAAGTGGAGGGTGAGCTTTACGATGCAAATTTGGCAAGACGGGATTCAGGGAATGATTATGGAAGGGACAAATGGCTAGAAAATCGGCAACATATTAATCATATCTTAGGATTTAATTTAGAAAGACTTTCTAAAAAAGATGAGTTGGTTAGAGGTGGTTTGTCTAGTGGGTTGGGCTGGGCTTAGTCTCTAGGAACATGATTTAGAGGACAACCCTTTTCAAATTGGAGAGGAAAAGAAGCGACTCAAGCCCACCTATTTAAGTTTGAAAGGATCGAGTTCCCATTCAGCTAACATTGATGATGGTGAATATGTACAAGCCTAATAGATATCGGTGGCTGCCAAGGGGCATGCCAACTGGACGCCATGAAACTAATATGCTGAAACGTTCACGGTTTGAGGAATTCACGAAATGTTCATTGTCTTCAGCACATGTTGAAATTATATAACCCTTAACCTGCTTTCTTTATGGAGACAAAAATTTCTGCTAGTAGGATGGAAAATGTGAGAATGAAGTGTGGTTATTTATGTGGTATTGATGGAGGGGCTGAAGGATCGAGAGATGGTTTAAGTTCAGGATGGAAAATAGTTTGTTCGGTGATGCTTCGAAGTTATTCAAATAACCATATTGATGTTGAAACCCAAGAATATCCAGAAAGTCCTACTTGGAAATGGATGAGATTTTATAAATCTCTGCATAGTGGAGACAGAGAGAAGACATGAAGTAGGCTAAGAAGTTTAGGACAATCTCATAATTTACCTTAGCTCGTAAGTGGTGACTTTAATAAGATTTTATTTTCCCATGAGAAGAAGGGAGGCATTCTACGGGATGAACGACAAATGGAAGAGTTCCATAATGTGTTGGAAGATTGTGAATTGGAAGATATAGGCTACACAGGGCATTAGTTTACATGGGAACATGGAAATTTTCCAGAGACAAACATAAGGGAGCGCCTTGACAAAGGTGTTGCTATGGTCGAGTGGGGACATCTAGCTCATTCTTTTTCTAAATACTACCCATTACTAATTCAAATAGATCATGATAATTTTAGGAGGCGTAAAAGCTTTTCAAATTCAAAGCTTGGTGGTGTATGGAGGATTCTTACGAGGTGGAAATTAAAAAGCCTAGTCATTACCTGATAGATTGAATGCGACAATGGTGGGTCTTCAACATTGGGCGAATAAAGTAAAATAAAACAAGCGTGCTTTGACGAAAAAGCTTAACCAACATCTTGAGGATTTGGATAACCAAAGAACTAATGAAGTGTAAACTGAGATAATTGATGTTAAGGTGAATTTTAATTTCGAGGCAGAGAAAGAAAAACGTTATTGAGAACAAAGAGCATGAGACAACTGGTTAAAATTAGATGATAAAAAAACCTTATTTTCCCATAAGTTTGCTTCTCAGAGGTGACATTTTAAAAGGATAATGGGCTTGCAGAATGAAAAAGGTCGTATGGTCACTGAAGCTGCTGAATTAGAGAGTGTGGTGCGGGGTTATTTTACAAATCTATTTTCCACTAAAGGTATTGGGGACACATCCTATTTACTGTTAGGGGTAAATAAGTGTGTTGCTGATTGTATGAATAGTACTTTGACGGTAGAATTTCAAGCGGAGGAGGTGTATGAAGCTTTAAAGATTATAGGCCTAACAAAATCCCCAGGAGAGGATGGTTTTCCAGCTCTATTTTATCAAAGATATTGGGCACATTATAAGAAAGGATGTTGGTGATTTTTGTTTGAATATTCTTAAGAGAGGAACATTAATGGAGATGATAAATAAGACTAATATTGTATTGATCCTAAAGATTGGAAATCCCACTGGTTTGAAAGATTTTCAGCCCATTAGTCTTTGTTCGGTGTTGTACAGGACTACTGCGAAGACGGCAACGAACTGATTACAGAAAATCCTAGACTCTTGTATTGATGAGGCACAAATTGCTTTTGTACATGGTCGACTTATTACGGATAATGTTCTACTAGCTTACAAGGTGTTGCATACTTTTATAAAAAAGATGATGGAGAGAAAAAGGCAAATGGCTTTGAAACTAGATATCAGGAATGCCTATGATCGGGCAGAATGACCTTTTATTGAGATGATAGTGCTAGAAATGGGTTTTTCAAGATCATGGGTGAAACTCATTATGGGCTCTATCAAATAGGTGTCTTATTCAATCATTATAAATAGG